>NW_026712191.1:0-727500 GCF_030504385.1 Musca domestica | reverse complement strand
GAATCATACACTTCTGCTCTGTAAGCTGAGAGAAAAATTTGGTTTCTCTCTTTCTTCATGTAGATTGATACCGTCGTATTTCAGTGGAATATCTGTTTGTTGTGTACAGGGGTTTTCTGATGTTAGTGCTGTTCGGAGTGGTGTCCCACAACGGTCTGTGCTTGGCCGTCTGCTTTTTATTATGTTCATTAATGACATTGTGGGTTTTGTGTCTAATTCTAAGTTCGAGGTCTTCATGTATGGTGTCTTTATGTATGTATTCTTTATACAGGGTGAGATAAAAAAAAACTGCAACAAAGTCAAACGCCATAATTTTTACATTTTTTTTAATTTTATTGAATGAAAGCAAAAAAATGTCAGAAATGGCATAAAATTTTAGAATAAGTTTAGATTATTAAAAACATATCTTACAATGATGTTAAAAAGTTTTTCTATTTTCATAAAATGCTCATGTGTTGTGCCAGAAATCACTTCAATACAATAGGAAATTATCGAGAATGACATAGAAAAGGCAAGATTTCCTTTTACAAAAAAGGGCAAATAGAAATCAGTTGAGTGTTATTTTCGGACCATATTATAACTTTGAGGTACAATGCATCAATATGCAAAGAAAAATCAAGCTTAGCATCAAGGACAACACCCAAACAATTTATACAGACAACAAAATCCTCTGCTACACCATTAACCTATATCTTAATACTGCTATTCAGTCGACTAGGTGGGCCAAATATCATTGCTTTTGTCTTAGAAACATTTACTACTAGACTATTGTTACTCAACTAACGTGAAATATAACCTAATGTTGTATTTATGCTATTCTCTAATTGAAAGCTTGATTGTCAATTAAAAAATGAATGAATGTCGTCCGCGTACATAAACGGATGACAACCACAATTAGATAGGATACTACTAATAAAAAAATCATTATTTGGGATGAGTGACAGTACCCCATAAAATGTCTTTGGAAGCTCTAGATCGTACCTTGCAAGATTTGAGAAACAACTCGGCACTCTTAAAAGAGCATTAGTCTTATAAACTGGAGATTCTCGAAAAAATGCTGCCTGTTATTCCTAGATCAACACCAGAAGATAAATTAGATGCATGCATTAATTTTTTTTGTCAGTTGTTATGTGAATGCCCATTACTTGCTACCAAAAACATTGATGTTGATTCTATTAACAGAATTCCTAAATTATTTGGATCTGCCAGGCTTTCCATCACATTAGTTAGTACTCACAGTTGGTGTTCCTATTTTTTTATTAAGAAACATTTATCCACCACACCTATACAATTGTACTAGGCTAACAGTGAATTTAATTGTGGCTACGATTATCCCTCTAATGACATCAGAAATGCCGGACTAATTTTGGCATGATCCAGCTTTTGTCCTGGTCTGCTGTAAGTGGCATCTTCTCGTGTTAGTAGTTGTTTGATTATGCTCCCGAAGAAAATACAAAATTCTTGAACCTGTTTTATTTTTTTATTTAAAAACCACAAAATCAGAATCAAAAGGGATTGCGGATGCATTTATATACATACAGACATACATAGCAATTATAATTTATAATAAATAATATACAGTAGTGCTTGTATTAATGTAAAAAAGGGTGAAAATGTGTTGAGCCAAGCGAGTTTTGTACTGTTCTGTATATTTTTAAAAGAGATAGCGCGTTTACAAACAAAAAGTGTATCGGGTTATAAAAAAATTTGTAAAATTGTTGCAATTTGTTACTGGAAGTCTGTTAACATAAAAGTTCCGCATATTAGAGCGATTTGAGGTAACAATTTTGACAGTTTTTCACTGAAAGTTTGCGAACTCTTGCTGGACAATTTCTTCTTGCAATCACTTGCAACTCTTCTTCTTCTCCTTTCTGTGATTAATATTTGGACAAGAAAGTTAAAAACACCTTAATTTTGGAAATCGCAAGGGTATTTTTTTTCTTCGGCTTATTTTTGATTTCTGCATGATTAATCTCTGTATAAGACGAACAAAACGTTTTGTTTTGACTAATCAGCTGATTGCTTGTAAGTTTTCGCAGGGATTGCGTCTGTTTACTTTTCACAATTTTCTTGCAAAATAAAATATAACTACCTTACTCTCTCAGAGAGAAGTTGCTGCAGGAAAAGTAACCAGACAAACCCAAAATTTATTCGGGTTAGCCGTGATATCACAATTAATTAAATGTATGTTTTCTATATGCACATTTATTGTGTTTGATCAATTATAAGATTTAACTCGAAATTGATATGTATACCACTCACTTCATGGTTTTCCAAACTAAGGGAAAGTTTAAGCATCCTTAATGAGTATTCTCTATTGTATAACATTTAAAAATTTTATTTTCGTTTTCCATCAAGTTAATTTGATATTATAAAGTTCGTTTTTACAGATACATAGTAATATGCATCCAAGTTAAATGTTTGTGCACTTTTAACCTCATTTTCGGACACAATACTTGTATCTATCATTTGATTGTTAGCGCATCCTTTCATAACTTTTTTAAATTTCGTATAAAATTATTGATCATGACAATCTATCTATTAGAATCACAGCAACTAGCTAAATCCAGGAATCTTGATGGATCGTATTGATATTGGTACACATAGATTCAGACGCTCAATGTCATTGTCAGGAAAAGTCGAAACATGCATGAAAAATATTCTATATATATAATATAGGACAAAACATATTTGAAAAAATTCACCTTTTTCAAATCCCCGTGGCTGACAATGATAATGTTCAGCGGATTAAGGCTTCTACTGCTACAATATTTGTTGCGATTGAGAGAGAAGATAATGAAATGCGTAAATGGATGATCCGGCCTTATATCCTCGTAGGAGGATTGCCTGATGTTTTGCATTTAGATCATTCTAAACATTCCTATAACCAGCTGGGACATCAATTATGTGTGTTATATTAATTGTAGAAAAAAGATTATAGTTACATTTAAGAAGGTTGCGTTGCATGATATGTTGGCTTAAATAATAGAGGGTACCCTCAATGCAGCATCACATTTAAATTTTATATGCAAGAGACCAGGGTGTGGAGAACGATTAAAATACGATCATTCCCACATATACTCACAAAGAGAATTTGATTGTTTTCAATTTATCGCGAGCGATAAAGTTGCGATGGGCCTACAAGCATTTACAATCTCTCACATAAGCAATGAACGAAAAGCTCACCAACGTTAAAACAGCGTGCGTCTTGGAATCGATTTTTCGCGAACGTTTGTTTTTTGAGAACCCAATAAGTGCTCATGCGACAAGATCGTATTTTCAATCGTTCATTTGCTGTGTGTGTAAGTTAACACATAGAGGTTTAGTAAGTACAAAAATGCCAATTGCATTGCCAGACGCTGAGCTTGCAGTTTGATGCAAAATGTAGATGTTGCAGTTTGGTGGGCAACACATTATGAGAACGAAAAACTAACAACCACTCTACGATCGCAAGTCATCTAGACAAGAGCCAGCCATCGCTGCTCACTATTAAAAGTAAAATAATACTTTAGTCGTAATTTGACAAAATTAACAAATAGGAGCCAGCCATCGCTGCTCACTACTGAATAAATAAAAATAAAATAAACACAAAATTTTTATTATTTAACTGGCGCCCAACTCCCACTAAACCGCCCGGTTAAGAATCCACATCAACGTTTTTAACAGCATCATTATCAACACCAACAACGAAGTAAACATCGTCAACGACACAACTACTTCTCATCGACAACGCTACTTCTCGCAGTATCGATATCGGCAAAAATTACCTTAAACACTCAGCTAACTTATCTATGTACTCATCGATTATAAAAGAAACAGAAGACATGAGAATTCATTTTCCTAGGTCACATATGAAACAGATACTGAACTCTGACATACGACACATAAAGACTCTCTTAGAAACGGTAAACATTCATCACAGGTATGATAGAAGCCTAAATTTTCTAGGGACCGCGCTAAAGGTTGTACCCGGCACTCCAGATTATGACGACTTTCAAAATATAAAATTTACCCATAAAGAGCTCATTGAGTCAGAGCATAGGCAAATAACAATAAATACAAGGACGCAGGAAAAAATAAACGAATTAACAGACGCTGTAAATAATTTAGTAAGGAACACAAAACCGGAACACATGAACACAGAAAATCTATATGAATCTTTGATTTCCCGAAATAGTAAAAAACTGTACAAAACACCACAACTTGCGCTCAACAACTCCACTCAGGGGGTATCGCACATTATACCACACGTCCCAGCCATCTCGAATCGTTATCGATTATTGATGACGGCATCATCATCATTAACGACAGAAGGGTTACCATCAATGGCCAACTACTAATCGGGACTTTCCTCATTACATTTGAAAATGAGGTGATGATCAATAACTCCATATACCGTAACATAAGAAGTTATGTTAGAAAATTTCCAGAACCGGCCGTGTCAACACTCGTTAACATAACAGGCCATGAAGAAATTTTTAGTTCGCCATATTTGCAGAGATTAAATAGGCTTAAGTTGAGTTTAGGGGCTATGCTCGGATTGACCTGAAATTTTTACGACGTGTATATCATTTTAACCTGATTACAGCAAGGTAATTTTTTTGTGGGGGAAATACCCGGTTACTCGGTCATTGGACCCGAAAGTTCAGATACAATATTCGGTTTTTATCCGGTTCTACTGAACCGATAACTTGATCACTTGAAATCTTATGAAAATACCTATCCAACAAGTTGTCACATGATGAGGTTACTAGAACCGGTTCTAGAGAAATGCGAGAAAATTGATATTTTTTACCAGTACTTTTTGAAAAACCCATAAAAACTCAAAAATGGACCCATTATGGGGTATTAAAAACTGCATACTACATTGTAGCCTACACTCTGGCCTTTCCAAAAAGGTGCTATTGGTATTGATATCTCTTATATTTCCGAAGATATTAGTCATGCAAATCATGAAATTGAGTTTTCACCCACTAATATTTATCTCTTATAGCTTTGTAGTTCCGAAGATATTGTCTTTAAAGTCGAATTCCAACTACTTACAAAAATTATAATATTTAGAAAAACTATGGATCGCGTAGCCGGTGTTGGACATACCTCAGGAGAAAAAATCTCAAGCCCCGGCCGAAGGCCGGCTACTTACAAAATTTTCAATGTTTACAAAAACTTTGGATCGCGTAGCCGGTGTTGGATATACCACAGAGGAGAAAATCGCAAGCCCCGGCCGAAGGCCTTCGACTTACAACAACTTTAATGTTTAGAAATATTATGGATCGCGTAGCCGTCGTTGGACATATCTTAGAGGAGAAAATCCCAATCCCCGGCCGAAGGCCGGCTACTTACAAAATTTACAATGTTTACAAAAACTTTGGATCGTAGTCGCCGAAGGCCGGCGACTTACAACAACTTTAATGTTTAGAAAAACTATGGATCGCGTAGCCGGTGTTGGACATACCTCAGGAGAAAAAATCTCAAGCCCCGGCCGAAGACCGGCTACTTTCAAAATTTACAACGTTTACAAAAACTTTGGATCGCGTAGCCGGTGTTGAACATACCACAGAGGAGAAAATCTCAACAACTATAATGTTTAGAAAAATTATGGATCACATAGCCGGTGTTGGACATATCTTAGAGGAGAAAATCTCAAGCCCCGGCCGAAGGCCGGCTACCTACCAAAATTACAGTGTTTAGAAAAACTATGGACACGGCCGAAGGCCGTCTGTTTCAAAATGCTATAGAGGTTAGATACATTTGACTGGAGAAAAAATTGCAATTTAATGATTTCTATTACTAATATCTTCGGAACTACAAAAGATATCAACACGTATGACACCATTTTAGAAAGGTAATAGTGTTGGCTGTTATAAGGTAGGCAGATTTTAATACCCTATAATGGGTCCATTTTGAGTTTTTATGGGTTTTTAAAAAGTACTAGTGAAAAATATAATTTTTCTTGCATTACTCTAGAACCGGTTCTAGTTCATCATGTGACCCCTTGTTGGATAGGTATTTTCATAAGCTTTCAAATGATCTCCATTTTGTAGTTATCGGTTCAGTAGAACCGGATAAAAACCGAATATTGTGTGTGAACTTTCGGGTCGAATAACCGGGTAACCGGGTATTTCCCCCACAAAAAATTACTTTGCCGTAATCAGGTTAAAAATACCTACCTGTGGTAAAAATTTCATAACGATCTGAGCATAGCCCCTAAACTCAACTTGCTCCATTAAATATACAGAACCTGCAATATGTTGACGAAATGGAGAAACAGTTCATAAATTGGACTGTAATATGCGGAATTGTTATAATAGCATTCTTGGTTATATGTTATGTTTTCATTAAAACCTACCAGAACCGTCAAAAGACCAAACACCGACAAGGACGTCCTCCATTTAAACGAGGGAGGAGTTAACACATGGAGGTTTAGTAAGTACAAAAATGCCAACTGCATTGCCAGACGCAGTTTGGTGGGCAACACATTATGAAAACGAAAAACTAACAACCTCTCTGCGATCGCAAGTCATCGCTGCTCACTATTAAAAGTAAAATAATACTTTAGTCGTAATTTGACAAAATTAACAAATAGGAGCCAGCCATCGCTGCTCACTACTGAATAAATAAAAAAAAACACAAAACTTTTATTATTTAACTTGTACACATTTACATTTTTTGAACAGTTAGAACGTTTTATCTTGCCGTTTAAAATATTGAATTTGTTACTGCTTATTCATTTTGTATTCTATTGCGTTTTCGACGGGACATAATCATGGTCTGTTCCTTACCACAAAAAAGTTTCCGCATCATCGCGTTTTGTAAATTATAAGTGTTTTTTCTATTATTAGGCAAAAATATGTTTATATTGCCCTGCTTTGAAATTTTATACAAAGTGTGTGCCTATTGTATAACAAGAAAAGAAATTGAATCACAAAACGTCATATCGAATTTGACACTAACATTAAATCAAATTAAGTCAAACTATTTTCTCAATATAATTCTAAGGCTGTACTATAATCTAACATATTTCTGGTATGTTGAGTATTCATTCGTGATTCTAATTGTTAATGAGAAAATTTATAATTTCAAAAAAAAAGTTTATTTTGCATTTTAAACTTCGTAGTTAATTTTTTGTCATATCCCAATTCTCTCATTGGGTTTCCTTGTTCAAAGAGAGATTTAAGTTAAAAATAAATGCTTTTTGTTTGCTCAAATCAATCTAGTATGATGAATTGAGTTATTTCATCATAGAGTCGAAAAACGAATAGAAAAACGATCTGGTGCACAAGTCGTGCAGAGAACGTTGTGCACTTTCTTTCATTGCTTCTTGTGTGCCCTTTTTTATATTGATAACAAATGCACCACTTTTTTAAAGTCAATGTCACTTCTCCATTATTTTTTTATTTATTCAAAGAATTAATAGGTGGTTATGTCAAATCTCTAGTTAAGTTGCAATACAGCAATTACAAAATTTGAGTAAAATATGGAAGAATTTTCCATTAAGTTTAAGATATTTTGTGTATTTTTGTTTTTGCAATCATAATTTTTAGGGTATAGTAACATTGTTAATTGTCTTTTGTGAGTAAGTTCAAATTATACATTTTGCCCATAAAATGTTGTATTTTATACATTTTTTCTACACTTTACACATCTGGAAATCTCTATTTTTAAAATCAAAGTAAAGCCGAATTACAATCCCTCACCCAGTATTTTACTAATTGTGTATAGCTCCAGCTGGCGGAAAATTCAGAAATTTTTACCGAAGGTAGATCGTGTTATCCTAATCACAGCGATATCGGGGAAATCTATAGTTGCCGAGGTAAAGAGATTTCAAAGTTGCCCCCTATACCCCTATTTACTTTGCTATTTCTATGCCGATAATCGAAATAAAAACTTCAAAATGTCGCTACAGGTTGGTTTTTGTATACCGATTATAACAACAAAACATTTTTGGGAAGTGGGTCCATATATCCCGATATATAGGGTGCCAAAACACGACCTACTATCTAAAAATCTTAGAATTTTCCGCCAACTGGAGCTATAATCCTTAGAAATTGAAAGAAAGTGCGTTTCACAAGGAGTCTTAATTTATACTTACCGTAGTTAGAAGATGAAGAGGGAGCCGAAGATTTGCGAGATTTATAGTTATTCTGGGAAGGTTGAGCCTCTTTTGCATTGAATGGTGGATATTGAAACTTCATTGAAGAACTCTGATTGGAAACTAAAAAATGTCAGACAAATCGATGTTATTCCCCTACACATTGTAATTCATGAATTAGTAAAGTAAAAATACCTGAAGAGCTATCTTCGTTTGTCGGGGATGCAAGATTTTCATATGCAGATGATTCTTCTTCACGTTGGCTCCATGGTACACTTCGATCGTCAACACTTTTCGCTGCACATATAAAAATTGATACGAAACACATTAATGCATAAGTTGAAAACCATGAAAGAAACAAATGATTTTGATTGTATGTATCTTGCGGCGTTTTATTCGGAGCGGAAACGGGGAGTTTCGGAATGGATGCACGTCAACAAAAGAAAATTTAAAGAAAAACTTTAATTATTTTTGATTACCTGTATTTCCGGGAACTTTCATCTGAAATAACATAAAATATAAAAATTTAAGGAGTCTTCAGCATGTTTAATATAAATCAAATTGTCCTCATACGCCATTACACTATACCAAATACACAACGAAATAAAAAATACCTGATCTGACACGCCTGATGACATTTGATGTAAAATTAGTGAACTTTTCTGTAAGTTGAAAAAACTATGATTAGCAATGTAGATGCGTCCGAATTGTAATTACCTTACTTTTACCAACACAAACAATTATTATTGTAAATTGCATATATCTTCTAATATTCACAATAACCGTATATATGGTATTTTTCAATTATATTTCTTTATATTATATGCCTCCACCATAAAGAACAACCATTTTGCTTTTTGTCACACATTTAAGTATTGCCAGACCGTTTGTTAAGAGTAAAACGTAATGCCACATCGGACAGAATGTGTATTTAAAGTGCTGTCATGGCATGTAATTCAATTACTGTATTATAACTTTGTTCCAGTACATAAAAAGTAATCCACTTATGCAAATTCCACATGCTGCAAACCACAGTACAACTTGGAGGGGGAACAATTCAAATTTAGTACAACTCTCAGCTGGTTTGGGAAAGAGATACCAATCCTCATCAGTTCCCTTGACTTTTATCTGGAGATATTCTCTACAACGGTAATTATAAAATAATAAATAAACGTTGTTTTTATAAAAATAATATTTATTTCATATCTCCATTTGGTTTGCACTCGTTTACCTGAACGAAATAGCATAACCATGTTGGTTGGTTCTGTCCGTTGCCATGTAAGTTGATTTGTCCATTCGTTGACGGTGCTATGTCCATAGAACAGTGTTGGCCTTTTTTTGCGGAATATACTGATTATTTTTGGTCTGTTCCAGATTTGCAAGAATGTAAAAGTTTTTACTGCGATAACCGATTTTCTCTTTGTGATATCGAAAAAAATTGCAAAACTAGTAGTTCTTGCAAGTACTGTAACAAAGTATTTGTTGCAAAATAGTTAGACTTAATACCACTATTGTTGTTTTTATAAAAAAAGTTTTTTATTAGTGGAGAATGATGGTAATGTTTACCTGGGGGTAAGATAGGGAGCATAATCGAATTATCAAGGTAAAAACATGCAAATACATGATTACATTTTTTTTTTAAATTATTCATTTGACAACATCTCATTGTCAAAGTTACATTTACAAATCCACTGTATACACACTAATCAGAGATGGAAACCTGTTTTCATACAGTAGAATTTGACAAGGTATGTTACAGAAAATTCAAAGATGGAAATGCTTATTTAAAATGACGTTACCTTCTTAATTTTACCACTGTAAACATACGATTACATGACTTTACCTTCTTAATTCTACCATGGAGAAACCAAAGAATTAAATTAAAATTCTTTTGACATTTTCCTGCCTTGGTCTTTTTAAACATTACCATCTTACCTCTCTAATAAACAAACCATGGTAAAATTCAGAAGGTAAAGTAATTTCAAATAAGCATTCCCACCTCTGCATTTCCTGTAATTTACCATATCAAACTAAATGATTTTTTTTTATTTGCTGTCTGAATGTAAGGGGGGCTTAATACAAAATTATCCAGTTTATATACTGATAGTATTGGTTTCAATTATAATGTATTGGATTTCTCCGAAACTTGGTTAAAAATATATATACTAAATAGTGAAATTTTATGTTCAAAACATGAAACATCAAGAAAAGATAGTGTTTGTAAAAAAGGTGGTGGCGTCCTTATTGCAGTTGATACCAAATATACCACTAATTTAATTGATCGTAATGATTTTCTTGATATAGAATTTGTTGGTGTTTCCATTGAATTTGGCAAATCTAAATTGTTTGTAACTTGCTCTTATATTCCCCCTACATCTTCACTTGACATTTATAATTAGCATTTATTAGCAATAAATTTAATCACTGAAAAAATGAAAGATTCCTATCGCATTCTGATCCTTGGTGATTTTAATATGCCTTCCATTAGGTGGCTTCCAATGCCAGATTCTGAAGCTTTTATTCCTTTGCCATCCGAAATGAACAGTACCACGTATACATTTGATGTTATAAATAGTTTGTGTGACTTAAATCTTTATCAAATAAATAGTGTGAAACATTCCCACGGCAAAATTCTTGATTTGACTCCATGACTCACAGCGATGTAATTGAAGAACGTCAGTGCGACTCATTTAAAACTGTCCTTAATTACAAAAAAAAAAAAAATAATTGAACAGTGTTGGCTTGTTTGTTCGGGAAATCTTTCAACCGCACTTATGCCCTGCCTTACCCCCTGGTAAAGATTTAGAAGACTTTCCAAAAGAATTTTAGTTTTATTTAATTCTTTGGTTCCTCTTCTATTGAGCTTACGATTTCGTCACTTGGGTAAAAAATGTTTTTTGTCATAGAAGTTATTTTTAAAATAACTTCTGGGGAGAATATCCCAGACAAAAAACAAGGGAACTGATGAGGATTGGTGGCTCTTTCCGAAACCTAGGTATTCCCTGCCTTACCCCCTGGTAAACATTACCATCGTTCTCCACTAATAAACAAACGTTGTTTTTATAAAAAAAAAAAAAAAAAACAATAAAGGGATAAAGCCTGACCATTTTGCAACAACAAAAAAACTAATTTTCGAAAACTTAATACCCTCATTTCCTCCGTAAATTGGGCTTCTGTGTGCCTGTGTAACAGCCATAAAGATTTAGAATATGTAATTGATAAATTTTATGATATTTTAAATAGATTTAAACTGGAATGTGTTCCAACCACTAGAGTTAAAAATTCAAATAAATATCCATGGATAACCCCTGAGTTATCACGTTTAAAGAATTCTAAAAATAAGCTTTTTCGTAAATATAAAAAATCAGGCTTAACAATAGACTACACTAATTACTCTGTTGCTAGATTTAAATATACTTTAGAGTCTCGTAGATTGTATAATCTTTTCCTAGACAAGATTAAAAATAATTTTAAATCCAATCCTAAATCTTTTTATGATTTTTTTAATCTAAAACGAAAAGTTTCCTCAAAGCCGCCAGTATTGAAATATAACAATAAAGAATTTGTCACAGGCACAGATATTGCTGAATGTTTCGCAGATTTTTTTTGCCACAACCTATTCCAGTACATCTTGCCAAATTAAAGATTCGTATCCTTATAAGTTATCACAGGCTGATCAAATTTGTATGGCTTTCTACAACGTCAGGATGTGTACAATAGTCTGCGTTGTTTAAAATCGATTAAATGTCCAGGACCGGATGGCGTACCTAATATAATTCTTAAATATTGTTCAGAAACATTAGCACTTCCGTTAACTATATTATTTAATTATTCACTTAAATTTGGTCACCTACTTTCTGGAAAAAATCTTATATTATACCTTTACATAAGTCTGGTAGTCTTACTAATGTGTCAAATTATAGAGGAATTGCAAAATTAAGTGCCATTCCAAAATTGTTCGAAAAATTAATTACTGCAGTAATTTCACAGAAAATTCAATCTATATTGAGTCCATATCAGCATGGTTTTCGTAGTGGTCTTTCAACTACAACAAATCTTATACAATTTACGTCAACAGTAATAAAAGGATTTGTTCAGCGTAAACAAACTGATAGAATTTATACTGATTTTAGTAAAGCTTTTGATAGGGTTAACCATGAACTCCTAATATATAAATTAAATTATATGGGTTTCAACACAAACTAAGTCAAATGGATATCATCTTACTTACAAGATAGATCACAACTAGTTTTGTTTGAAGGACATCCATCGGGTGTTCCGCAAAGAAGTCACCTTGGACTGGTCCTCTTTCTTTTTTTTATCAACGATTTACCTAATTCCATAAATTACTCAGATCTTCTTCTCTGATATTACAATATAATATTGACGGTCATTCATTATCAACTGTAGATTCATTTGTCGATCTAGGCCTCTTGATGGATCCAAAATTAAATTTTAATAGCCATGTAATAACAATGGCAAATAAAGCAAATGATGTTTTAGGTTTTGTTAAACGGCCAAAGAATTTTCTGATCCATATATAACAAAACAGTTATTTACGTCTCTTGTTAGACCTATATTGGAATACGGTTCTGTTGTATTGGATCCTCAATATGCAATATACTCAGATAAAATAGAATCCGTGCAAAAACAATTTCTGCTATTTGCCTTACGGGGTTTACATTGGAATAGTGATTTTGTTTTGCCTTCTTATGCTAGCAGGCTAATATTAATTAGATTGCCTACACTTAAAAGCAGACGTATTATGTTGAACTCCATGTTTGTTCTAAAAATATTAAATGGTAATATACCTTCAGATTTACTAATCTCATCTATTAGAATTATGTTCCGTTTAGATCTAGTAGATACTACCAATTATTATATACTGATTTTCACCGCACGAATTATTCAATGGGCGAACCTCTTAGTAAAATGTGTGTTGACTTTAATTCTGTGTACTGTAATGTAGATTTTGGTATGAGTTTAGAAGTTGACAAACTAGCTGATGAACTTAGATTCTGTAGCTGGTTTTCAATTTCCTACTATATTCCCATTATGATGCGGATCATGATGTGTACGCGATCCCTTCGTAAAGGGAGGTCGCCCCCTCGGTCGGCAGGGGTGGGAATGTGAGGCGTGGGAACGTTCGATAAAAAAATTCACCACAAAGAAAGCAGGTTTCCATCTTTGATTTGTGTATGTACAGTGGATTTATAAATAAAACATTTTGACCATGAGATGTTGTCAAATAAATTATTTTGAAATAATTGTAAACATATGATTGCACGATACAAGCATACTCGCCAACAGCAGATAAAAATGATGAAAAAAATAGAAGCATTCTATTACGAATTCACATATTTTTTGAAAACTACAAAATCACATGAGATAAATATTATGCAAGGTGACTTAAATGCAAAGGTTGGAGAAGACGCTGTACCTAGTGTAACGGGAAAATACGGACCTGGGGATCGAAATGAAAGGGGAGACAGATTAATTCAATTCTGCCAAGAATATAAATTGAAAATAACAAATATATTTTTCTGTCATCCCAACAGAAGACTGTGTACTTGGAAATCTCCACAAGATGGAAAGGCAACATCGAAAGAAATAAAATAGAGGAAAACATCCACTTATCCAGGAGCTGACGTGCCATCCGTTCATAATCCTTTATTAGCGAATATATGTTGCAGAACATCAATGAAAACGCTTGGGCGAAGGCAATTTGCTGTGGAGAAACTTGATTACCAAAATACATGCACAGCTGTCAAGCAAGATTTAAATCGTGAATTAAACAGGGAGAAAGTAGAGAACATATGGAGTTCTATAAAAAATACATTAAAACATATTGCTACAAAAAACCTAAAAATAAAGAATGGATGGCAAACGACATACTCAAACTAATCATAGACATACAAATTACGAAACATACTTTGGGCTTAAAAGAGACATTTAATCGGCAATATGAACCGCAAAAATTGAGCGCTTAAACAATCAATGTCAGGAAATTGAACGTCATGACGATTTCAATTTACATAAACGACTTAAAGGAGTCTCAGGAGTATATTAAAATCAATACCAAAAATATTATATATTAACAACAAAGCTGTTTTTGAGACAAAAGAAAAAAATAATAGTATGGAGTGAATACATAAAACAAATATTTACTGACATTAACCGATCGAACAACATTTCGGCTGACCAATAACCACTCTCAGGGAAACCAATATCTAAAACTGAGGTGATCTGCAATAAAATTATTACATAATATAAAATTTGGTGGACCAGACGAAATTTCTTCGGAATAAATAAAGTTAATAAACGACGAAAAGATACAACTTTTAGTATTGCTCTTTAACTACATCTAAGACTCAGGCAGATGTCCCCAAGACTGTCTTATGTAGTTTATGTCATGACATGGAAATAAAAATTCGATTTGTTAAAACTTAAGCTGGAAATACATAAAGAGCATATTTGGCTGGCTTAAGTCATCGGCTGGCTTCTTCGGAAATGAACAAAGGAGCCTAGGGCCAAAATCGAACTAAGTCAACCTAAAACTCCTTTGTTCATCTACGTAGAAGCCAGCCGATGACTTAAGCCAGCCATATATGCTCTTTATGTATTTCCAGCTTTATGTCTGGTCGGTCTTGCTGTACGCATCAGAAGTATGGACGCTAAAAGCCGTTGACACAAACAACTGGAATTTTTTGAAACGTGGATTTATCGACGCATCCTAAAAATCCCATGGATTTATTTGATACCTAATTCAGTAATTCTGACAAGATAATCGAGAACGTGAACTCATTACAACATTCAAAAGAAGAAAAACGCCATATCTTGGACATCTAATGAGGAACCGAAAATGCAAGCTGCAAGCAACCCCCCCACCAACATATGGTGAAGTAACTCCCCATTATGGTAAAATAAAGTCAGCCTAGCCAGACTTATTATTACCGGGAATTATTACCGATTTCTAACTCCTAACTACAATTTTACAAAACATATACACAGTCTGTATATGTGTGTGTGTATTGTTTTAAAAACAAAATAATTTGAAATTTTTTTCAAATTTAGATACAACAGAAATGGGAATTTTCCATGTTAGCGGCCAACAAAATGTATTATCTTGGGATGAAACAATATCGGATTCAGTTCTGTGGAGAAACCCCAATATTCCATTCATGTTTTGTGGGTTTTCCTAATATAGCAATTGTTGCATATTTAAAAGTCTATTTGACACTCGGTAGAAGAATACAGGTAGTCGCATCGACACAGCTGATGCGACAATGAACTGTCAAACCGATTTTGGAATTGAAAATCTTCAATGAAAAATCATTTTATAAAAAATTTTGAAAAATACATATTATTACAACCTCCTGTCGGCATCGTACAAGAAAACATATAAAAATCTACTTATTTTGGAGAAAACACTTTGACATATCAATCCTCCCAAACGTCGATGCATCTACCTATATCCTTCAGTACAGTGTACAGTGTTGCATTTTCCTAGTTTCTTTGAAGTTGAACGACATTTCTTATTGAACCATGATTTCACAACACTGAAGATTTCAAATACTGACAACTAAAGTTCGTTCACTCATTAGTTCACGACCAGGAAACAACAAACCCCTACATCTTCTAAGAAAGATAATCCATATAGATCCAGGAACAATTATTGCTCAAAAATGTACTTTCCACGACTGCATTAACAAAATCTAATCCAACGCAAACATTGGTGGTATACTTCACATAAATAATAAATATTCTATTATTTCGGGGTTCCTATGCACGTAAAAACAGTTATATTTTCTATGTCTCTTTTCTTATTCTTAAACATACAAAAATAGAGATTATAACCCATTCACCTTAAGGAAACATTCTCGGTGCTGTTAGTACTTGTTCAGTTCTGAAATGATGTTTTATTTTAAGTCAATCTTTAAGGATCAAAACTGGCTGAAACATGTTGGCAAAGTCTACACAATATCTGCTATATGGAACCTGTGTAAAACAACATCTTAATAATAAATTAAATTTCCTGCAATGAAATTAAATGTGGGAGTAAATAAACAGCTTGAAGTCTTCACATGGCATATTTTGTGACATATCATAAAGAGAATGCTGGGCTATGATGCCAAGCTGCTTATGTACTCTCACCTTAAGGCTAATTCGACTTAAAATTCAGGATGACAATCTTTTACTAGTATTATAGCAAACAAACCGCGCAATTATAGCAAATAATGCTTGTCCAAACTGCCGCAAACTGATAATTTCAAATAAAATTCAACTGTTCCATAATCAGGCCTTACGTGACTTATGAGATTAATATTTTAGTTTTTATATTCTTTCTTCACTATAATACCATCTAAAAGACGTGAAAATGAAAAAATACATGATCGAAAATAAATTTTAGTTGCTTGCCAGTCATAATATGCACTCTATAGCAACGACATTTGGTACGAGAGGTCACAATGATGATTGTGATGATGATATATACCATCGTTATATAATATAGTGAAAATCAATAAAGATAAAATGAATTCTATATGTTGGTGAACGTCAAAATTGGCCAAAATCGGTTCAGATATAGCCACGACTTCCATATATATGTTTCATCCGATTTGATGTTTACAAGCTGCTCCAAACCGTAATGGGTGAAACGAGGACGGAAAGAAACATCATAGATTGACAATATCCTAAAATGGACCGGCATTGAAAATCTTTCCTTTCTACTGAGTGAAGCCAGAAATAGAAAATTGTAACGAATAATGATATATAATTGTATTGGTCGCTTATATTCGGAAAACGAATATGCAAATAAAGAAGAAAATATTTGCCAAAGTACATGTCCACAAATCGTTCGTTTGGTCCAAAGACTATCCGAGTTTCTTTCGATTTCACGTTTATTGTGCAAAAAATTGACAAAAATTGGTTCAAATATAGCCACGAATTCCATATATATGTTTCATCCGATTTGATGTTTAAGTCCCCCATAGTCGTAATATGCAATTCATAAAAAGAATTTCAATACAAAATATTAATAACAGCTTAGAAATACCTATACAAACAATTTAAAATTAAAATCGGATTATATTTGGATAAAGCTCCCATACATTTGGATAAAGCTCCCATATATTTCTTCGTGCGATTTTATTATTGTGGGAAAAATATGTAATATCATCCCAAATTGGATGGAAATAAGCAAGACGTCAAATTTGGTGAAAACCCGATATAAATGATTCGTCCAATTTTTCTTTTCCAAGTCATAACATGCACCCTATAACATTTGGTATGCAACGACATTTGATACGAGAGCTCACAATCATCATAATAAAGATAAAATTAATTCTATATGTTGGTGAAGTAACTCCCCATTATGGTAAAATAAAGTCAGCCTAGCCAGACTTATTATTACCGGGAATTATTATACACAGTCTGTATATGTGTGTGTATTGTTTTAAAAACAAAATAATTTGAAATTCTTTCAAATTTAGATACAACAGAAATGGGAAATTTCCATGTTAGCGGCCAACAAAATGTATTATCTTGGTATGAAACAATATCGGATTCAGTTTTGGGGAGAAAACCCAATATTCCTTTCATGTTTTGTGGGTTTTCCTAATATACCAATTGTTGCATATTTAAAAGTCTATTTGACACTCGGAAGAAGAATACAGGTAGTCGCATCGACACAGCTGATTTTGGAATTGAAAATCTTCAATGAAAAATTATTGAAATTTATAAAAAATTTTGAAAAATACATATTATTACAACCTCCGGTTTGCATCGTATAAGAAAACATATAAGAATCTACTTATTTGGAGAAAACATTTCAAAATTTTTGACATATCAATCCTTCTCAACGTCGATGCATCTACATATATCCTTCTACCATGTTGACACTATAAGACTCCGGTATAGCGTTGCATTTTCCTAGTTTCTTTGAAATTGAGCAACATTTCTTATTGAACCATGATTTCACAACACTGAAGATTTCAAATACTGACAACTAAAGTTCGTTCACTCATTGGTTCACGACCAGGAAACAACAAACCCCTACATCTTCTAAGAAAGATAATTCATATTGTTCCAGGAACAATTATTGCTCAAAAATGTACTTTCCACGACTGCATTAACAAAATCTAATCCAACGCAAACATTGGTGGTATACTTCACATAAATAATAAATATTCTATTATTTCGATCTTTAAGGATCAAAACTGGCTGAAACATGTTGGCAAAATCTTCACAATATCTGCTATATGGAACCTGTATCAAACAACATCTTAATAACAAATTAAATTTCCTGCAATGAAATTAAATGTGGTAGTAAATAATCAGCGACATTATTTACCGGAATTGTATAAAACAGAGAATGGGCCATGTAGGTCCACGTCTTCGTATAGCCCCCATATAACGGTACCTCCCAATATTCGGTATTTTGAAGATTTTAGCGGCATTATTTACCGGAATTGTTTCACATTTTGCATTTGAAGTTCATAATGGACGCTACAGCCTATCACAGAAAATTGTCTGTGCAGGTCCACATCGTCGTATAGACTCTAATATACGGCTACATTAGCTATTTTCAAGATTTTAGCAGATTTTTAAGGGATTTTATTTTTTTGAAAATTGTTAAATTTGTACCAAATGGTGGAGGGTATTCAAAGTTCGGCCAGGCTTTTTTAGCTTTTTTACTTGTTTTTTTTTTTGTTTTGTATCCTTTGGATACCAGCTAAAATTCAATTTTATTTTTGTTTTCGACACTGTGCACTATTTCTTCAGTGTTATTTATTAAAATATTATTATTTTTATATAAATATGGTAAACATTACAATCGTTCTTCACTAACAATAAAGGGAAAGAGCCTGACCATTTTGCAACAACAAAACGATTACCTATTACGTATACACGAACATCAATTTTTGATTTACGATGTAGAATAGACATGGCGAGAGATACATTTTGCAAATACAAAAATGTCTTGTGCAGCTTATGCCATGACATGGAAATAAAAATTCTATTTGCATCAGAAGTATGGACGCTATAAGCCGTTGACATAAAGAAACTGGAATCTTTTGAAACATGGGTTTATCGACGCATCCTAAAAATCCCGTGGGCACATTTGATACCAAATTCAGTAGTTCTGACAAGGGTTAATCGAGAACGTGAACTCATTACAACAATAAAGAGAAGAAAAAGTTCATATCTTGGACATCTAATGAGGAACCGAAAATGCAAGCTGCTCCAAACCGTAATCGGTGAAACGATAGGAAAACCATCCAGAGGACGGAAATAAACATCATGGGCTGACAATATCCTAAAATGGACCAGCATTGTAAATATCTCCTTCCTACTGGATGAATCCAGAAATGGAGAAGCTTTTATTGAGATCACAAATAATATATGCATATTTCTTAAAAATTGTAACAAATAATAATATATAATTGTATCGGTCGCTTATATTCCGAAAACGAATAGGCAAATGAAGAAAATATTTGTCATAGTACATGTCCACAAATCGTTTGTTTGGCCCAAAGACGAAAGAGAAAGTTCCTATCCAAGCTTCATCCGATTTCACGTTTATGGTGCAAAAAATATGTAATATCAACCAAAATTATAGAGAAGAAACAATTACGTCAAAATTGGGAAAACTCGATATATATAATTGGGCAATCAGATTCATCCGATTTTATGTCTAAAATTTTTCGATAAAAAATATTAATACCAGCTAAGAAATACATATACAAACAATTCATAATTAAAATCGGATTAGATTTGGATTAAGTTCACATATGTTTTTTTGTCCTTTTTTTATTGTGGGAAAAATTTGTAATATCATCTCTAATTGGATAGAAATAAACAAGTACGTCAAATTTGGTGAAAACCCGATATAAAAGATTCGTCCGATTTTGATTTAATTCTTTTCCAAGTCATAACATGCACTCTATAGCAACGACATTTGGTACGAGAGGTCTCAATTATCATCTGAATACAACCGTTATATAATATAGTGGAATTCAATAAAGATAAAATGAATTCTATATGTTGGTGAAGTAACTCCCCCTAATAGACGTTTATATATAACGGGTAGCTCGAGTAAATATACATAGTGGTGTATAATAGAGTAAAATAAAGTCAGCCTAGACAGACTTAGGTAATTTATTTACCAGTTTTTTTAATTTCTCAGTGAAAGTTTGTAGAATACTAACAGTACGTTTACATATAAATCGGTTAACCCACTGGATTTGGATTAAAATTGTCATATCCATTACTTATATTTCAAATAAATCCTCTTGAAGTAGGTTAACCCTGCAAAAGTTCTAACGCAAACATAGCATAAGATAGTAATGAGTTCGATCTTAAAGTTATATGCGGCTTATATCAAAACGTGTATCAACTATTTTTGTATGGCAAATTTCCATATGAAAATTAAATGCAAATTGTTTTCACTCTTTTGGAAAATTAATATAAAATCAGTTAATCTGTCAAGAGTTACTGTTTGTTATATGGCGGTCATATTAAATGGTTAATTATATGCTTATTGGAAGAACTTAAAAGTACTAATCGAATGTTCCGTTATATGGGGGCTATGTCCAGTTGGAAACCAGTATTAAACAATTATTACCGGAGTGGACTTCACACATTTCACACAATTATAGTTTTACAAAACATGTACACAGTCTGTATATATGTGTGTATTGTTTTGAATAAAAAACAAAATAATTCGAAATTCTTTCAAAATTTAGATGTAACAGCTAACAAAGGGTATTATCTTGGGCTGAAACAATTTTATCCCTCAATCTTGGATTCAGTTTTGTGGAGAAAACACATAAAAAATAGGCAATTGTTGCATATTTAAAAGTCTATTTGACACTATAAGATTCCGGTACAGTATTGCATTTACCTAGTTTCTTTGAAGTTGAGCAACCTATCTTATTGAACCTTGATTTCACAACACTGAAGATTTCAAATATTAACAATTAAATTTTGTTCTTCATTGGTTCACGACCAGGAAACATGATTATGTACACTCCCCTTAAGGCTAATTCGACTTAAAATTCAGGATGACAATCTTTTACTAGTATTATAGCAAAACAAACCGCGATATTGTCGATCGTAGAGTTTGTCCGAACTGCCGCGAACTGATAATTTCAAATAAGATTCAACTGTTCCATAATCTGGCCTTACGTGAGACTAATATTTTAGTTTTTTTATTCTTTCTTCACGTTAATACCCTCTAAACAATGTTAATGACTCAAAACAGTGGTGGAAAGCAGTGAAAACGATAAGGAACCAAAGATATTAAATCAGTACGTCAATATCCTAAAGTAGTTTTAAAAATTACTTTGAAGGTCTGTTGAATCCCCCGCATCAAGCTCTTGAGATAAGCTATGCTCAAAATTTTATAACTGATCCAATTCTAGACAGTGAAATAACCATGTGCGAGCTAAAGATATATTGAGAAAATTGAAAATAAACAAAGCGCCAGGAGAGGATAGAATTTCATATGAACACGTTATATACGCAACTGATGATTTTCACAAACAATTGATCAGGAGATATAACGCAATTTTAAATAAAGGATGTATTGATAATGCTTTTAAGAAAACCATAATTTTCCCAATCCACAAAAAAGGAGATATGTCAGAACCATCAAACTACCGAGGAATTGCTTTTATGAATAGTATTGCTAAAATAATGATGGGAATTTTAAATCAGAGACTCTATGATTGCGTAGACTATCATCAAGTGCTTCGCGAATACCAGGCAGGTTTCCGAAAGGGCTATTCGACGGTGGATAATATATATAATCTGGCATCAATTGTGAATATTAAACAAAAAGAAAATAAGAAAGTATATGCTTTCTTTGTGGACTTTAAAGCCGCTTTCGATAATGTCATCAGAAAATCTTTAATATATAAACTAGCTCGACTTGGTGTTTCGAATAAATTTCTAAAACTGATTGAAAGTATATACAACAACACAGAGTATGCGGTTTGGACAGGTGAAGAACTACTTTGAAACCAGTTCAGGGGTGAAACAAGGTTGCCTCCTGTCGCCGTTGTTATTCTCGCTCTATATAAATGATCTACACGAACATCTAGAAGGAGGTATTGATATTCACAATATAAACATTAGGCTTTTGCTCTATGCAGATGATATTGTGATTTTGTCAGATGATATAAACACGCTACAACAAATGATCTCAAACCTGGAAAGCTATTGTGAAAAGTGGAATCTGAAAGTCAATATGAGCAAGTCTGAAATACTCATATTCAGAAAATGAGGAAGGCTGGGCAGAAATGAGAAATGGAAGTTTAATGGAAATGAAATTAAAAATGTAAATGAGTACAAATACTTAGGAGTTACATTTACCCCGAAACTTTCATTTTCAAAACACATTGAGAAACGAACTAGACAGTCAAAGATGGCAATAAATTCTACATGGATTGATTTCCTGGGGAAGAAAGATGTAAATATGAAAATGAAATGGAAGGTCTATGAGGTTGTTTGTAGATCAGTACAAACTTATGCTGCACAAGTATGGGGATATTCGTATTTTGACGAGGTCGATAAGTTGCAGCGTTACTTTTTAAAGAAAATTCTCAAAGTACCAAGTTTTGCACCTAACCACGCTCTTATGCTTGAGACCAATGTCGAAAATTGTCACTCATATACACTCAAACTAAATCTAAAGTATATACATCAAGTACTGTACAAATACCAAGAACATCGGTTACCGAAAATATTAACCAATATATTGCTAGAAAAAGAAGGATTCTGGGTAGAAAATATTAAAAGTATGGCTCATCGGTTAAACGTTCAATGGCCAAATACCGCAAATGATGATGAGTGGACATTATTTAGCAAATGCATTATTGGTAAAGAAAAAACATATATATTACAGGAAAACTTGAGGCTAAAACAACAAAGCCAAGATAGAATTTATAAACATTTAGAGTATAGAGTGGGAGAAATGTACTTTACTGACTCTTTTACTAGCGATCAAATTTCATGGATCTTTAAAGCACGATGTGGACTTATCAATTTGAATGCAACCAGATTTAACACTGAAAATGCAGAACGTAAATGTACGTTATGTATGAGAGAGAAGATGTGATTAACATTCTGGATGGTCGTGAAGCACTTTACTGGAGGCAGCTGGTCATTATTTAAAAATGATTATATGTTACTTAAATATGTCACATATATATATATGTATATATATATATTGTATATATATATATATATATATATATATATATATGAAAGAGTAATTGTCCCCTCTGCTGTTGGTTGGCACCTTGTGACATATTTAAGTAACATATAATCATATGTATTAGGGGAGTTCATACTTTCAATATTATCAAACAAATCGATACCTTCGGATACCTGAAAAATTCAAATTTTATCTGTGTTTTCGACAATGTGCACAATTTATTTTAATAACTTAATTAATAAAATTAAAATTATATAAATAAATTATTACTTATTTTTTATATAAATATAAGATGATCCATGGTACAATAAGGAGGTAGAACAGCTTCGTAAAAGTATAGAAATACACCCCTGGAGCTGTACCCGATTTCTGACAGAATTATTCAAAATTAGAATCAACAGGTGTTCTATTTTATTTAATAGTTTTCCTTATTTATAATTACACAACAGTAATTAGTTTTAAATTCAAAAAAGTTTGGTGGTTTATGCAGTTATTCTTTTCTAAGTATCACAAGCAATATTACCTTAAGTAATATGGGGTGGCGCAGAGACCTTAGTGTTTATCTTTCACCTACTAAACGACAAGTGAACCCGAGGTTCATGCAATCACATAGGATCGTGGCGATCGCCGAGGATCTTTGTCGTTTACTACTACTACATGTATGTACCAAAGTGAGCTAACCAACAACAACCACCGCCCAGTGGCATCTGCGCTCTACGGTCTCCGCTTTAATATCTTTAATTCATATTCAATTTAACTCTATATAAAAATAAAAAATGTTGTTTAGAGAGGGACGGGACCCGAAAAGACCCATCTAAAGGTGGTATATTGGGTCGTAGGCAGACCGGGTTGTGCAATTACTCGAGGGGAGATAATTTTAAAATAAATATCTGGGCCGAGAACCATGGCTATGGGTCCATCTTCGTCGAACGTAGGATCCGCGAGCTCGAGGCCAACGAACGATTCGCGTATTGCGGGGGAGATCGATATTGACGGAGTCACACCACAGGTAATATTCGCAACACTAGCAGTTACAAAATGCCTCTGAACAGAATCAAACCGCGATGTTATAAGTAAATCCGCGTACTCCAAATCATTTACTTTGGTTGTCGGCCATCGTAACTGTTGGACAAGTGACGCGCAAACATAGCAATCTTGTCAACAGGGGTCAAGCAGCGCCCTTACCGGAATGTTCGAATGTGGTAGACAAAGACGGACCAATACGGTTGGGGAGAGAGACAATACTCGACCCATAGGCAATACTGCTGTCGGTAAAACATGAGGGGGTGGTGGTGGGAATATACATCTAGGAACAGCCGATGTTGGAGCATTCAGAACCGCACGCGAGTTTTTCCTGGACCGGTGTCCACGAGTTTTGTGCAAAAGAGAATGGTGGCGGTCGGTGCAACGTCTACACAATAGGCGGACTGGACAATCTTTTGACATGTGGTTTGGACGCAAACAATTATAAGCTACAGCACGCAAGCAATTCTCCAATGACATGTTCCTGAAAACAGTACATTTATATCAGCATCGTCAACCTCGTGACGGGTAGGGACTTCTCTATCAACATCAACGTTGGGAGCGGGAACTGGGTTATTTTGATTTGTTGCCATTATCTCCGCTTCTATCTCCCGATCCCACATCATGACATCGTCGTAATCTGACAAGATGACTTCGGGGAACAAATCTTGCTGGGATTCCATAGCTAACATAAATGGGAAAAGATAACAACACGAAAAGAAGAAACATATGGCATAGACTTAGTTAGGCAGTACCACTAACTTAACCACTGGTCGCCTAACTATTCCCTAAAGATTTTATCATAACCGGGATGAGTTTCCACGACACGACCTAGTTTCACCTTATACAAAATTGAGGTGTCAAAGCTTTCAATTTTCGGAACCGATAATATAAACTTAATGGGGATTCCTCAAGAAGGAGTTCAGGTCGTGAAGGAAGGGGTGCACCTATAAGAAAGTGTCCAGGGATAAGTGCGACTATCTCGTCAATGTTATCTGACATAGGACACAATGGTCGAGAATTTAGACATGCTTCTATGCAAGTTAAAATAGTACAAAATTCCTCATATGTATATGAGAACGATTTTACTGCCTATTAAGGTGTCTCTTAAAACTTTTTACTGCCGCCTCCCAAAGTCCGCCCATAGGAGGAGCACTAGCAGGTAGTGAAACGCCATGTAAGTTCTTGATAGCCTAGAGTAGAACAGACTTTATCACGACTTTCACGGAGAAAAGTTCGAAAGTTGTTATCCAATTCACGAGAAGCACCAACGAAATTGGTACCGTTGTTCGAGAATATTGATATGGGACATCCGCGACGACCTATAAATCTATAAAGATATCCAAAAAAAGCAGACGACTATAAATCAGACGCAAAGCAGACAAATACACAGACATAGCCATTGATAATCCGACAAACACGACCGGTGAATGATTAAATGTCAAATGGACCGGCAAAGTCTACTCCAGTCGTAGTAAAAGCCCTACTGATCGAGGTTCTTTCAGGAGGGAAAGCAGCTATTATTTGAGAGCATGATCTATTTTTGTCTAACCAACAAACCCTACAGCGGCTAATGACTGTGCGGATAAGATTTTTAATCCGCAGAATCCAAAACTCCATTCGAATTATGCGTAGCATAAGCTGATTTCCGCCATGGACAGTTTTAGAGTGTGCGTACTCAATGAGAAAACGTGAAAACCGACAACAATAAGGTAAAACAATTGGGTGCTTTTCACTGTAGGTCAGTGTAAGAGGATTAATCAAACGGCCATTTAAACGCATAACTCCAAACTCGTCTAGAAACGGGTTTAACGAAAGGAGAGAGCTAGTAGACGATAAAGGACGTTTATCCAAAAGACGCTTATACTCATCAGCAAAGTACAACTTTTGTGCCAAAATTGCTAAATTATTCTTGACTAGGCGTATTTCCTCGGAGCATTGAATCTTACTAGAGAAACAATCTAGTGACCGAGTGTTGGGATGGGTTTTGTGTATAAACCGATAGATGTAAGACAAAACCCTTAACGCTCTTTCCAGTGATGAGAATTGATCTAATATATCTTCGTATTTTGAGAAGAAAGAAAAAAGTGTTTTCACGCTAAGAGCTTCAAGTTCAGTTTCAATAGGAGTTATATTCGGAGGATACCATTTAGAATTATCTAGACTTAACCAACTGGGTCTCTTTCACCAAAGGGAACCATTTGCGAGTTGCGAGGGCAAAAATCCACGACTTCCCAACTCAGCAGGGTTGTCTTCAGGCCTTACATGAAACAGTTACTATTTCCTATATTTTTTTGGATCTGTCAAACTCTGTTGGCTACAAATGTATTCCATGTAGTTGGTGTTTTTCTCAACCAAGCTAACACAATGGTCGAATCGGTCCAGCAATAAATCTTGTGTTTGGGAATTTCTAGGTCATTCAATTCCAAACGAGGCAATGAAACCGATTTGATGGGAGCAACTCTTGTCTTGGAAGCCATAAGACTACCATGTATCTCCCCTTTAGAATTCAAGGACCTTGGTTCATATTAAACCCAACGGGGAATTTTTATAGAATTAACACGGGGATAGTTTTCAACAAATGCTTGCCATGCATTTTTAATAACAACGAGAAGTGGATAGTCCCAGCCAATTTTATCTAACCACACTTTTTGCATTATAATTTTAGCGATGATAATAACGGGGGCTAACCAACCAACAGTTTCGCTATATGAGAAAGAACCTCCCGTTTAGAATAATTAGATTGAAGTAAAACTTTTGTGCCAAAATTGCTAAATTATTCTTGACTAGGCGTATTTCCTCGGAGCATTGAATCTTACTAGAGAAACAATCTAGTGACCGAGTGTTGGGATGGGTTTTGTGTATAAACCGATAGATGTAAGACAAAACCCTTAACGCTCTTTCCAGTGATGAGAATTGATCTAATATATCTTCGTATTTTGAGAAGAAAGAAAAAAGTGTTTTCACGCTAAGAGCTTCAAGTTCAGTTTCAATAGGAGTTATATTCGGAGGATACCATTTAGAATTATCTAGACTTAACCAACTGGGTCTCTTTCACCAAAGGGAACCATTTGCGAGTTGCGAGGGCAAAAATCCACGACTTCCCAACTCAGCAGGGTTGTCTTCAGGCCTTACATGAAACAGTTACTATTTCCTATATTTTTTTTGGATCTGTCAAACTCTGTTGGCTACAAATGTATTCCATGTAGTTGGTGTTTTTCTCAACCAAGCTAACACAATGGTCGAATCGGTCCAGCAATAAATCTTGTGTTTGGGAATTTCCAGGTCATTCAATTCCAAACGAGGCAATGAAACCGATTTGATGGGAGCAACTCTTGTCTTGGAAGCCATAAGACTACCATGTATCTCCCCTTTAGAATTCAAGGACCTTGGTTCATATTAAACCCAACGGGGAATTTTTATAGAATTAACACGGGGATAGTTTTCAACAAATGCTTGCCATGCATTTTTAATAACAACGAGAAGTGGATAGTCCCAGCCAATTTTATCTAACCACACTTTTTGCATTATAATTTTAGCGATGATAATAACGGGGGCTAACCAACCAACAGTTTCGCTATATGAGAAAGAACCTCCCGTTTAGAATAATTAGATTGAAGAGGAATGGGATTTAAACAAAAGTAAAACGAATCTAAAACCGCGTTCCACTTTTTGCCCAATGATTTTGAACTACTTGACTCTACAAAGCTTAGAACTTAAGCATCTACTAAATTTCTCATTGGAGGTTCACTTCCATAACTCAAATGTAGCAGCGGATAAGGTAGCGATAAGCTGATCCCGAGCCATTAAAGAGGTCTCTATATCGTGTGCACCAGCGAGGATATCATCGATATACATACTTTTACGTAAAATGTTGGCGGCCAGGGGGTACTCGGATTCCTAATCATCAGCAAACTGAAGTAAAGTACGAATTGCAAGATAAGGTGCGCAGTTTACACAAAACGTGACCGTCTGCAATTCGCAATCTCAAATGGGGTCACTGGGAGAATCTCTAAACAAAACCCATTGAAGTGATGTATACTGTGTGTGTACTGGCGATACATATGCGTGATGTCGCAATTAAACACGATCCGGAATAAGCGCCAACGCAAAATTAATAATACTAAGTCAGCTTGAAGAGTTGGTCCCACGTGGAGAATGTCGTTTATACTTATGCCGGTAGAGGTTTTGTTCGAAGCATTAAAAACTTCTCGTAGTTTGGAGGTCTGTTTTTCAAAATTGATAACTGGGTGATGGGGTAAATAAAAAACAAATGGCGCTGGGGAAGTGGATACAGGTATCATATGACCTAAATCAAGGTACTCGCGGAGAACTGCATCATACATATCTTTTAGGGAGTGCTTACGAAGAAGCACATTCTCATTCCGAACAAACTGTCCCATGGCCATAAACAAGAATCACCAATTTGTAAAAAACTGAGGAAATTCAGCGCGAAGAGGAAGTGTGACAATTCCTGACATTTCCTCACAAAACTTGTCAGATGATGAAAGCTCCCAGAACCACAAAAGCGTTTTCTTTAGATTGTCTTCAAAAAATTCTAAGGTGGTCGTTAAGACTTGCACAGATGAGCAAGGAATTGGGCCAGAGATAATCCAACCGAAAATAGTATTTTGTGCCAACATAGAACCTTAAATGTTCTGTTGCACCCCAGGCAACAAAATTTGAGAATACAAATCCGCACCTACCGGACGGCAATTAAACAGGTGTCAGCTAGAACTATATTAGTAAAGAGTGCGACAAGTGCGATCAACCGAAAAAGAGGGAAGATTACCTGAGACTTTAGGAAGAACAAAGGCTTACGATTCCAATGAAACTGTGGAATCCAGTCGGGAGCTAACTGCAATAGGGCAATTTTTCCTAGATATGACCGAAGAAGAGTTATTTACACCAGAAATAGTCGCTAGTATAGATCGGGTAGATAATTTTAGTCTATTTTGAAGATGCTCCGTATTGAAGGTACCCTTGAAAGCAGCGTCTATGAGCGCTCACAGGGGATACAATTTGCCTTGGTGAACAAGATTTATCGTAGCAGTACTAAGGAGGACTTTTGGCATCGCGAGAAGTGTAAAATACTTGACGATTCAATTATCCACATTAGAATTGGGTTGAGTACGTGGAGATGAAGGAATAGCGTTTTTAGTTGTGTTGCCGGTCTGTGTTCTTCTATTGGGTTTATGCAAAAGAGTATGGTGCCTTTCATGAAAAATATTGCACGTGAGCTAGTACAGTTACCAACCGAATGACCAGTTGAAACATAGCTCTTGCCTTTTTACTGCTGATAGTTTTTGATCAAAGGTTAGCTTTTTAAAATGATGACAATAATACAATGCGTGATTTCCTGTGGAGCAGATGAAACAATGATGTTTAGATTTGGTTTGCACAGTATCTTACGAAGTTTTAACCAAATGTCCCTTAACGTTGCGCGAATTTGAATTGAATCCCAATGATCCGTGATAATGTCATAAACAGACATGGCAGACAAACAACCGTTTATGCCCCGTTGCAAGGTTTTTAAACCGGAAATCGTTTCATTTGCTAAAGAAGGGTGATCAAATAGAATCTTCAAATGACTATTGACAATAATATGTTTGTTATCGTATGTGTCGTGGAGAGACTTCCAAGCAAGAGGTTTTAAGAGTTAGAGGAAATTTAGAAACTATTTCCTTAGCATCACCCTTGGTTTTTAGAAATGTTCGGCGGTAAACTTCAGTTGGAAATTGAAATATCAGCAGGATTTTGGGCTTCGGAGAGCAGACTTAAATTACGACTAGAAGAAGATCCACAAATGATTTGTTGACGATTTTGAAGTGGAGTGTTTTGTGGTGTATTGACATTAATAACAGTAGGAGTTGTAGTAGGCGATTCCACCAAATTGGTACTCCGCAACTTCTCATTAATCTCCGACAAACAATCAATGTAGCTTTGACACGAAGATTGATATTTCGCATCGGTAGAGGATATTTGATCTGTGTTGTCATCAAATGGTCAAGACACTTGTCATAAGTGTCCTTGACTTTAACCCACAATTCTTTAAGTTCTGAGCTTCGAATTTCAAGGTTGAAAACCGTATGACTTTCAGGTTTAATCAAATGAAAAGAAAAGAAGCTGGGTTTTCTTCAGACCTTACATGAAACCAGTTTCTATTTCCAATATTTTTTTGGATCTGTCAAACTCTATTGGCTACAAATGTATTCCATGTAGTTGGTGTTTTTCTCAACCAAGCTAACACCATGGTCGAATCGGTCCAGCAATAAATCTTGTGTAAGGGAATTTCTAGGTCATTCAATTCCAAACGAGCCAATGAAACCGATTTGATGGGAGCAACTCTTGTCTTGGAAGCCATAAGACTAACATATATCTCCCCTTTAGAATTCTTGGTACGCGAATGAACTGGGTTAATGGAGTAATAGATGTTTTCTTTTATTAGAAATTTAAGAAGACCAAAATTTTAATAATATATTTGTCCCAAATTCTAAACTAATAAATTCCTGATAACTCATAAGCGGCAATTCAAGTAACAAGTAGTTTGGTATGTATTAGGTGTAGGTTGTACGTATTGTGATCCGACTATTCAAAATATACCGTAAAATAAACTATTAGTACAGAAATATCTTCGATCTATTTATTTTTATACAAAGAATTTCGCAAACACTGATTTTGTTTTTAAGTATGGTTACAGGCTTAGTATGCTAAGTGTAGGGTGTATTGTGTTCAAGTTCAAAAAATTGTTATTAAAAATCAATATTTTCACCAAAGAGATACAAAAATATTTTTAATATTAATTGTTTGAAAAATTGCGATTTTCAACAGACGGACCCACTGAGCAGTCGTGAATAACGAATACCGCACAAAAGGGATTAAACACAAGCAATGCTTGTGGAGCGAACGAAGAAGTGGGTGGGGGAGGGGGGGGGGTGTGTGTGTGGGTCTGTTAACACTCTACAAGCAGACCACTGACAATGCTGATTAAGAATACCGCACAAAGGGAATAAAACACAAGCAATGCTGGTGGAGCGAACGAAGCGGGGAGGGGTTAATTACCACATTACAACAAATCACTGAGATGAGGCAACAGTGATTTGCAGGGAGAGTTAATGATTGTTGGTATGTTTAGTTACCGACGCTAAAAAAGGAGCGTGGAATGTCAGGGAACTATTATTATGGAGAACAACCAACAGTGAGAGTAGGGGAGATAAAGAATAGGTTGTTGGTATGATTGCAAATATGGCGATGAACGATTTTTTAAACAATTTTAATTCACGTTTTGAGCGATGATTAGAGAAAAATGGACTGTATTTTGTACGATGCTGTGAAATAGGTTGTAGATAAAGCGACCAGTACCGGGACACGAATATAAAACAACACTTTTTCACTTTGATTTTGCACTTATTTTCTTAGGTAAAGCTCACAATAGAAAAATACTTAACTTACGTACGTTTTTTAAGATGGTGATGCGGTGGTGAGAGATATTCTTTTCAGTTATTCTTTTCTAAGTATCACAAGCAACATTACCTTAAGTAATTTGGGGTGGCGACGCAGAGACCTTTATCTTTCAACTACTAAACGACAACTGAACGCCGAGGTTCATGCAATCACATAGGATCGTGGCGATCGCCGAGGATCTTTGTCGTTTACTACTACTACATTTACAATTCTTTCCAATGAGAGCAGAGTCTCGTATATATCAAAGTGAGCTAACCAACAACAACCACCGCCCAGTGGCATCCGCGCTCTACGGTCTCCGCCGAGGGAAGTTGCCGAGGAGATGCCCGTTGTGTCAATCAGCATCCGTGATTGACCGGACCTGGGAAGTTGAAGGCCAACTTATACACCCGATATCAATGATTCGTCCGATTTTAATTTAAGTCTTTTCAAAGTCAACATGCACTATATAGCAACGACATTTAGTACGATAGGTTTCAATCATCATAAAAATACCACCGTTATATAATATAGTGGAAATCAATAAAGATAAAATGATTTCTATATGTTGGTGAAGTAACTCCTCATTATAAACGTTTATATCTAACGGGTAGCTCAAGTAAATATACATAGCGGTGTATAATAGAGTAAAATAAAGTCAGTCTAGACCGACTTAAGTAATTAATTTACCCTTTTGAAAGTTTGTAGAAAACTAAGATAGATGCAAGTTCGATCCTAAAGTTATAAGCGGCTTATATCAAAACGTGTATCAACTATTTTCGTATGGCAAATTTCCATATGAAAATTAAATGCATATTGTACTCACTCATATGGAAATTGAAAATAAAATCAGTCAATCTGTCAAGAGTTACTGTTTGTTATATGGCGGTCATATTAAAATGTAAATTATATGCTGATTGTAAGAACTTCAAAATACTAATCGAATGTTCCGTTATATGGGGACTATGTCCAGTTGGAAACAAGTATTAAAAAATAGAAATTACACATGGCACAATAACAAAAGGTAAGAAAAGTTACTTCCTAACTACAATTTTACAAAACATATACACAGTCTGTATATGTGTGTGTATTGTTTTGAATAAAACACAAAATAATATGAAATTCTTTCATGTTAACGGCCAACAAGATTATTCTGGGATGAAACGACATTGTCCCTCAATATTCCATTCATGTTAATATTCCAATTGTTGCATATCATTGCATCCAATTGTTGCACTCATTGGTTCACGACCAGGAAACATGGTTATGTACACTCACCATAAGGCTAATTCGACTTTAAATTCAGGATGACAATATTTTACAAGTATTATAGCAAAACAAACCGCGATATTGTCGATCGTAGAGTTTGTCCAAACTGCCGCGAACTGATAATTTCAAATAAAATTCAACTATTCCATAATCAGTATATGTATGTGTATTGTTTTGAAAAAACACAAAATAATATGAAATTCTTTCAAATTATATGCAAGGGAATTATGTATTTTCCTCGTTAACGGCCAACAAGATTTATAATTTTGGGATGAAACAATATTGTCTCTCAACCTTGGATTCAGTTTTGTGGAGAAAACACAATATTCCATTCAAATTTTGCGGGTTTTCCTTAATATACCAATTGTTGCATATAATCAGGCCTATGTAGTCTTAGTGGAAGGTATGCAGAAACTCAAATAAGGGAAAAGAAGGCGTCAGGGTATCAAGGCCACATGAAGCAGTGACTACTGGGAAGTCCATCAAGGAAAAAATGTATAAAACGATTAAAAATTAAAAAAAATAATATTTTATACTTTTATAATAATAAGCTTATTACAATATTATTTACGTAAGCTCATTCTAAAATTTCAAGTATAAGCTTATAAATAGGGTTCCATTTCGATTATTCTATACTTGTTACACAAACATTTTTCAATGTTTACTCAAGCTTAAGGCTTATGTTCATAACCTTATTGTAATATTATTCTCAAGCCATTTTGGTATTTTGGGGAGACTAATATTTTAGTTTTTGTGTTCTTCCTCGACTTTAATACACTCTAAAAAAAGTAAAAAATGACAAATTTTATGCTCAGTCACATTTATATTGGCACCTTGTGACATATTAAAATAATATATAAACGTATGTATTAGGGGAGTTAATACTTTCAATATTATCAAACAAATCAATCAAGTTAATTTTGTGCCACTCTTGGATGTTTTTTGTGTTGAATCTTTCGGATACCAGAAAAAAATTCAATTTGATTTGTGTTTTCGACAATGTGCGCCATTTATTCGGCGTTATTTATTAAAATATTATTATTTTTATATAAACATAAGATGACCCATGATACTATAAGGAGGTACAAAAGCTTCGTAAAAGTATAGAAATACACCCCTGGAGTTTTGCCCGATTTTTGACAGAATTATTCAAAATTAGAATCAACAGGTGTTTTAATTTATATAATAGTTTTCTTTAATTTGGATTTTGATTAAAAAGCGTGAAACATAAATTAAATACCTGTATTTTCTTTCAAAAATATTATCCCATTTGATCAATCTTTCAATCCAAGGCAAAAATGATATTACCATTAATTTGCGCGCTGCAATGTGCGTTGTATTCTTCCAATCCTTGATTTCGAAAATATTTTGTTATTTTTCCTAAACATAAATGCATACACTAAATTGGCAAAAGTGGGGGCACACTTAGATTGTAATCAGCTGGTAGCTCTACCTTACATTTTTATTGTACCATGAGATGACCTACTACATATACAAAAACATTAATTTTTGATTTACGATGTAGAATAGAAATGCCGAGATATACATTTTGCAAATACAAAAATGTCTTATGTAGTCAATCTGTCAAGAGTTACTGTTTGTTATATGGCGGTCATATGGAATTATCAATTATATGCTGATTGTAAGAACTTAAAAATACTAATCGAATGTTCTGTTATATGTGGTTAGAAACCAGTATTAAACAATTATTACCGGAATAGATTTCACACATTTCACAAAATTACAAAAGGTAGAAAAATATACCTCCTAACTACAATTTTCCAAACATGTACACAGTTTGTATATGTGTGTATTGTTTTGAATAAAAAACAAATAATTCGAAACTTTTTCAAATTTAGATGCAACAGAAATGGGTATTTTTCATGTAAACAGTCAACAAAATGTATTTTCTTCTGAAACAATATTGTCCATCAATCTTGGATTCAGTTTTGTGGAGGAACCGCAATATTCCAATCATGTTTTGTGGGTTATCCTTAATATAGGAATTTTCTGACTACACTATAAATCTCGGGCACAGTGTTGCATTTTCCTAGTTTTTTGAAGATGAGCAACATATCTTTTGAACCATAATTTCACAACACTGAAGATACTGACAATTAAAGTTCGTTCACTCATTGGTTTTAATTTAATTTTAATTTTTTCTTTTATTTTGCAACGCAAACATTGGTGGTATACTTCACATAAATCATAAATATTCTATTATTTCGGGGTTCCTATGCACGTAAAAACAATTATATTTTCTATGTCTCTTTTCTTAAGCTTAAGCTGTTAGTACTTGTGTGGTCCTCGAATGACGTTTTACTTTAGGTCAGTCCTTAAGGATCAAAACTGGCTGAAAAATGTTGGCAAAGTCTTCACAATATCTGCTATATGGAACGTGTATAAAATAGCATCTTAATAATTAAATAATTTCCTGCAATGAAATTAAATGTGGGAGTAAATAAACAGCTTGAAGTCTTCGCATGGTATATTTTGTGACATATCATAAAGGTATGCCAGAGCCGAACTCAAATCCTGCCGTCGTTGTTCCTTATAATGTGACATAAAAATGCAGGGCCGTGATGCCAAGCTGCTTATGTACCCTCACCTTAAGGCTAATTCAACTTAAAATTGATGACAATCGTTTACTAGTATTATAGCAAAGAAACAGCGATATTTTCGATCGTAATGCTTGTCCAAACGGCCGCCAACTGATAGTTTCAAATAAAATTCAACTGTTTCATAATCAGGCTTTACGTGACTTATGAAACTAATATTTTAGTTTTTATATTCTTTCTTCACTATAATACCCTCTGAAAGACGTAAAAATGACAAAATATATGCTCGAAAAAAAATTTTAGTTTCTTGCCAGCTGCACGGTCATATTTATAAAAGAGTAACTGTCACCTCTGCTGTTTGTTGAAACCTTGTGACATATTTATGTAACATATAATCATATATATTAGAGAAGTTCATACTTTCAACATTATCAAACAAATCGATCAAGATAATTTTGTGACACTTTTGGATGTGTTTTATGTTGAATCCTTCGGATACCAGCTAAAATTCAATTTTATTTGTGCTTTCGACAATGTGCGTCATTTATTCGGCGTTTAAAATATTATTACTTTTATATAAACATAAGATGACCTCATGGTACAATGAGCTAAAGGTGATCTCATATCATATTAGCATACCCAGCTCTGCATTTTCTTTTATTTACCTTGTCAAATTTCAATGCATAAAAAACATCTCTGATTTTGTGTATACTATTGATGTATGAATATAGATTTCGAAAATGAAATGTTGTCAAATCTATAAATTTAAAAAAATTGTAAACAAATGTGATATCAAATTACCCTGATGGCTTTTTTTTATTCACAAAAATTATCGTTGTCAATTTTTTAATTAAGTTTATTAAAAAATACGCAAAGGTAAGTGTCCGCTAAGGTAAGTTTTCACAGGTTACTATTTCAGTTAAATATACTTTAGTTAAAGTTTATTTACAAATGATTCAAAAGGTAAGTATTACATTTCAACAAGGTGAGTATTTTTGTTAAATATTTCTTTATATTTTACACTTATATTATTTTGCCACTTATTTTAATGCTTGTGGCTTAGTGCCTTTTTTCACGGACACGACGGGGGATGATGTCTTTAAAGGTTAAATAACAAAACTTCGAATGACCTAACAATGATATGCAACGCCACATACAACATCTGTGACGTTTGTGATGCTTGTGACGTTTCCAATGCTTGATCGAAAGCACAATAAGAAATGACAAATTCTAATGCTTGCATATATGTATGTGTGATAAATATATGCAGTGCGTACCGCTATTATACAGTATGTGCCAAACAAATAGTACATACATTTTTGGTTAAAAATATAGCACACTTTTGAAAAATTGTTGGTACAGTCATGTATATGCCTCCCCCGCCGTGAAATCTATGAAAACGAATAAGATTCAATTAATAGACATATTTTTAATGAGACCAGAAAATACATACTGGGGTCGGGGTCAGCGAGAGCTTGTTGATTGAAATATGATATTGGGTCTTCGAGAAGTGTGCCGGAGTAGGCTCTGTGATGAGGGCTTTTAACTTTAAAGCCCAAGAGCCATTTGTATGCGTTTTCATTATTTTAAAGGTTGCAAATCTTTTGCTTTGGTATATGAATGACCTTAAGGTGGTCAATCAATGGGTACTGGCTGTAGGGTGTTGTCTAATTGCGGTGCCCCATGCATTAGTGTAATTTGTAATCACACCTTAGACAGCCCGTCAAACTGGTGCAGTCTGGTGCCAAATGACTCCTTGCCAGGCAGTTACGTCAAAACCATCTCCGTTCTATTGTTTCATGTCGTTGATATGGGGCTTGCTCGCGAAACCTGGGGCATGTGCTAAGAGCGTGGTCATCTTGTCATGACCCACAGAAATACTGCCAGAAACTCGGTCGCTTTCTTGGACTCTCCCGCCGACCCGAACTTCTTTTAGACTGCTGACTTCTTCTCTGTGGTGAGTCTTCTTCTTGGGGCGTTGTTCCTATTGTTGCTGATGTTGCTGTTGAGGATGTTGTTGGTGCAGACGTCGGCCAGTTGCGGCTAGGTAGGTAGGCCGCCATATACGTAAGTGATGAGAAGTGAGTACCAAGTTCATTAATTAATAGGGGACCGACTAGTCAATAGGTAAAAAGTTTGACAACTTTGGTAATGGGTCGACTAGTGATATCTACAACCCTGATGTAAAATGGACCAGCATTGAAAATCTCTCCTTCCTACTGGTGAAGCCAGAAATAGAGAAGCTTTTATGGAGATCACAAATAAAATTATGAATATACCTAAAAAAATGTAACAAATAAAGATATATAATTGTATTGGTCCCTTATATTCGGAAAACGAAAAGGCAAATAAAGTTCAAGATATTTTACACGTTTATTGCGCAAAAAATGTAATATCAGCCAAAATTGGATGGATTTTGGTACATACATCCGCATTTAGAGAAGAAGCTAATACGCCACTATTGGCCAAAATCGGTTCAGATATAGACACCACTTCCATATATATGTTTCAACTGACTTCATGTTTAAGTCCCCCACAGCCGTAATATACACTCCATAAAAAGATTTTCGATACACAATATTAATACCAGCTTAGAAATAAGAAACAATTTATAATTACAAACAATTTATGATTAAAATCGGATTAGATTTGGATAAAGCTCCATATATTTTTTCGTCCTATTTTTTATTGTGGAAAAAATATGTAATATCATCTCTAATTGGATGAATATAAGCAGGTACGTCAAATTTGGTGAAAACCCGATATAAATGATTCGTCCGATTTTAATTTAAGTCTTTTCCAAGTCATAACATATATTATATAGCAACGACATTTGGTACGAGAGGTCTCCATAAAATAATACCACCATTATATAATATAGTGGAAATCAATAAAGATAAAATGAATTCTATATGTTGGCGAAGTAACTCCCCATTATAAACCTTTATATATAACGGGTAGCTCGAGTAAATATACATAGTGGTGTATAATGGAGTAAAATAAAGTCAGCTTAGACCCACTTAGGTAATTTATTTACCCTTTTTAAGTTCTCATTGAAAATTTGTAGAAAACTAAGATAGTTATGAGTTCGATTCTAAAGCTATATGTGGCTTATATCAAAACGTAGGTTATGCGATATGTTTTTTGTGTTAAACGTCGTGATCATATATCTCCTTCTGTGAAAGAGTTCCTTGGTTGTACATTTGATTGTTTTTTGAATTTAAGGTCAATGTTGCTCTTCTTCTCTTTTGGATCTGTTTAAGCTTTCTAGATATGTAAGGAACCAGTTAATTCTTATACCACGCTTGACTCCTCTGTTAGAAAAGTCCTTCTACGTAGGAATTGCTCGTATTTTCAACAATCTTATGATATTTAATTCTTCTCTAAAATGTAAATTATATGATCACTTCAATCAAAATATTGTTTAATAATGTTCATGGTTTTCTTGTGTTGGTTTTTGTATTTCTCTTGCATAGCTGATTCATGTTATTATTTAATAAATTGTTTTTTTTTTTTATACCGCCCACCTAGGAAAGGACATCCCTAATAATTTGTCTTAGACACCATAATGTATATATAATCATAATCAGCATAAAATTCTAAGACGATTTAACGATGTCCGTCTGTCTGTTGAAATCACGATACAGTTTACATTATTTGACGTAGAGCGTCAAAATTTAGCAGAATAATTTGTATTGTTTCTAGAATGGATGGTATTAAAAATGAGATATATCGGTCCACGTTTTGGTATAGTCCCCATATAAAGGTACATCCCGATATTCGGTATTTTGAAGATTTTTGCCACATTTTTTTCACGGATTTGTCTGAAAATTGGTATTTGTAGGTCATAATGGATTCTAGCTCCGATGGCGAAACTTTGCATGCATAGGTCCACGTTTTGGTATAGCCCCCATATAACGGTACTCCCGACTTTCGGTATTTTGATGATTTTTACCATATTTTTTTCACGGATATTTGTAGGCCCTAATGGGTCCTAGTTCATGAGCCGAAACGTTGCATGTATAGGTCCACGCTTTTGTATAGCCCTATATAGCGGTACCTCCCGGTATTTTGATGATTTTTGCCAAATTTTCCCACGAATATGTCTAAAAATTGGTATTTCCATTTCCCTAAGGTGGAGGGTATTAAAAGTTTGGCACGGCCGAACTTAATGTTTTTTTACTTGTTTTTTTTAATGTTAAAAAATTTTAATTAAGATCTTTAAGATTAAGAATAGTATAAATAATTTTAGAGTAGTCATGTATAGAAGTTTTTGGAACCGTCCATGGCCCTATGTGCTAGGTAACTGTTTTAATTGAATATAAATAATAATAAATAAATAATAATCAACTATTTTCGTATGGCAAATTTCCACATGAAAATTAAATGCAAATTGTGCTCACTCTTTTGGAAATTTAAAATAAAATCAGTCAATTTGTCAAGAGTTACTGTTTGTTATATGTTCGGTTCAGATATAGCCACGACTTCCATATATATGTTTCATCCGATTTAATGTTTAAGTCCCTCACAGTTGTAATATGCACTTCATACAATTATACAATACATTCAATACAAAATATTAAAACCAGCTTATAAATACTTATACAAACAATTTAAAATTAGATTTGGATAAAGTTCCCATATATTTCTTCGTCCGTTTTTTTATTGTGGGAAGAATATGTAATATCCCTAATTGGATGGCTATAAGCAGGTACATCGAATTTGATGAAAACGCGATATAAATGATTCGTCCGATTTTAATTTAAGTCTTTTCCAAGTCATAACATGCACTCTATAGCAACGACATTTGGTACGAAAGGTCTCCATAAAATAATACCACCTTTATATAATATAGTGGAAATCAATAAAGACAAAATGAATTCTATATGTTGGTGAAGTAACTCCCCATTATAAGTTTTTATATGTAAAGGGTAGCTCGAGTAAACATACATAGTGGTGTATAATAGAGTAAAATAAAGTCAGCCTAGACAGACTTAGGCAATTTATTTACCCTTTTTTAAGTTCTCATTGAAAGTGTAGAAAACTAAGATAGTTATGAGTTCGATCCTAAAGCTGTATGCGGCTTATATCAAAACGTGTATCAACCATTTTCGTATGGCAAATTTACATATGAAAATTAAATGCATATTGTACTCACTCTTTTGGAAATTGAAAATAGAATCAATCAATCTGCCAAGAGTTGCTGATTGTTATATGGTGTCATATTAAATTGTTAATTATATGCTGATTGTAAGAACTTCAAAATACTAATCAGTTTTCCGTTATATGAGGGCTAGGTCCACATGGCACAATTACAAAACATAGAAAAAGCATATACACAGTTTGTATATGTGTGTGTATTGTTTTGAATAAAAAACAAAAAAAAAAATTTGAAACTCTTTTTAATTATGCAACAGAAATGTGTATTTTCCATGTTAACGGCCAACAAGATGTATTATTTTGGGATGAAACATTATTGTCCCTCAATCTTGGATTCAGTTTTGTAGAGAAAACCCAATATTTTATTCATGTTTTCTATCCTTAACAAAGCAATTTTCTAAAAAAAAATTAAAATAAACAAAACCAATTTAAAAGACTATTTGAAACTATACGACTCAGTTACAGTGTTGCATTTCCCTAATTTCTTTGAAGTTGAGTGGTATACTTCACATAAATAATAAATATTTTATTATTTCGGGGTTCCTATGCACGTAAAAACTTTTATATTTTCTATGCCTCTTTTCTTAAGCTTAAACCATGGTGGGAGAATATAGGTCGTCGCATCGGAACAGCTGCTGGGACAATGAACTGTTAACATATTTTGAAATTTAAAATTCTGAATGAAAAATTATTTAAATTTGTAAATGATCGTAATGTTTGATAATTTTAAATAAAATTCAACTATTCCATAATAAGGCCTTAAGTGACTTATGAGATTAATATTTTAGTTTTTATATTCTTCCTTGACTTAATATTCTAGATGTTTGTTTCTTGCCAGCTGCACGCTCATATTTATGAAAGAGTAATTGTCCCCTCTGCTGTTGGTTGGCACCTTGTGACATATTTAAGTAACATATAATCATATATATTAGGGAAGTTCATACTTTCAATATTACCAAACAAATCAATCAAGATAATTCTGTGAAACTTTTGGATGTTTTCTGTGTTGAATCCTTCGGATACCAGCTAAAATTCAATTTTATTTTTGTTTTCGACACTGTGCGCCATTTATTCGACGTTATTTATTAAAATATTATTTTTATATAAATATAAGATGGTACAATGAAATAAAGGTAACCTCATTTCATATTAGCATTCCCAGCTCTGCATTGTCTGTTAATTACCTTGTCAAATTTCAATGCATAAAAACAGTTCCCAGCTTGTGTGTATACAATGGATGTATGAATATAGAAATAGGCGGAAGAGAAGCCATGTTTTGATTTTTATTATGTTTTCCATAAAGTGTGCATACTCTGCAGTTATGCGCAGTTTTTTTACTAAGGCCTTTAACTTGAATATCCAATATTCAGAACGTAAAATTCGAGTCATGAGTTGATTTCATCCGTGCAATGTTGTTTTGTGTGTAAATTCAACCAGTAGTTGAGACAGTTTTAATAAATAAGGTTGCAAGATTGGTTGTCTTTCTGTCAAAGCAGGTGATTGTATGAGACGGCCATTGGATCTGATAACGCCATTGCAATCAATATATATAGTTTTAGAGTCAGGAGACTACTACTAGGTGGAAGTTTTGATTTTCGTTGCAATAACTTGTACTCGTTTGCCTAATAATGGTGTTGGCTGACCATGATAATTAGCTGCTTGGCGTGCTTAGTTTCTGTACTTGAAAATTCAAGACTTCGCAAATGTGTTTTATAATACCGCATGGCGAAGGCATATGATCTATATGCTTTGGACAAGGATAAGAGTTTTTTCAAAGGGTCGTTTTTATAAGTTCTTTCTTGCCATCTTCAGTAATATTGGCAAGAGTAAGAACTTTAACCGCTTTCTTTACTAAATTTGTTTCTAGTGGGACGTTATTTGTTGCCCAACTTGTTTTTGGTGTGACTGTAGTCCTTACCACCATAAATTATGTTGCTTTAAATCGATCGGTGAGCTCCCTCGTCTTGCTACATCAGCGGGATTTGCTTCAGAGTCAACATGGCGCCATCGCTCTTTACCCACGCTTTAAATAATATATGATATTCTGCTGCCTACAAACGTGTTCCAATGTCATGGAGGCTTTTTAAGCCAGGCTAAAATAATTGTCGAGTCTGTCCAAAAATGAGTAGCAATATTTGAAGTCTGAAAGTTGGATATTATAGAAGTGGCTAATTTCGATAAAAGCACAGTTCAAGTCATCGTAATGAGATCTTTTTTATGGGTGCGTCCCTTGTTTTGGAAGCTAAAAGAAATGTGTCAACGCCATTATTGTGATTCTTCACCGAATACACAAAGCTGCGCCGTATGCACTTTTTGAGGCGTCACAGAATCCATGAATTTCCATCTGATTCGTTGGAGTGTATTTTATCCATCTAAGTATAGTGAGATGATCAATTTTTGCAGCATTCTTTACGAAATTCTTCTAATTCAATAGTGTCGTTGGTTTAAGAGTATCATCTTAAACTTTGTTGTCTAACCATATCTTTTGCATAACTAATTTAGCAACGACAATTATTGGTGCTAACCAACCACAGGGATAGAATAATTTGGCTATGGTGGACAGAACTTCTCTTTTTGTATAGTTGGGTTTGTTTTCAATAGAGGGTGCTTTAAAAGAGAAACAGTCTTCCGAGACATTCCATTATCCCAGGGGTTTTAGTGGAAGCATTTTCAGATATATTTAGCCAATTTATAGGTAAAAGGTGATCTTCTGGTAAATCTTTAATGATTTTGAGTTCATTTGAAGTCCATTTTCTGAGTTGAAAACACGCAGATTCGAGAGCTGCAATTAGCACTCGGCGTGATCTACATATAAGTTTTGTAAAATTATTTCTGATGCTCTGGGGTATGTACCTTTGACGTCTTTTGCTGATTGCATTAGAGTACGAAGCGCTAGAAAGGGTGCGCGGTTAACTCCGAAAGTGACTGTTAAAAGTTCATAATCCTCGACAGGGTCAGTAAAAGAATTTCTAAATAGAATTCTTTGGAATCGTGTCTGACTTCTATCCAATGTAATTTGTCGGCACATTTGGGTGACATCTGCGTTGTAAACATATTTGAAGAATCTCTACTTCAATATTTGTAAAACGAGATACTGTTGGAGTATTAGTCCAGCGAAAAGATTATCGTTGAGGACTTTTTTAATTTAAAGTAGGGCTTGAAGCATTAAACACTACTCTTAGTTTAGTATCCAAGTGATCTGGTTTGATGGCAGCATGGTGTGGCAATTAGAAATTGGGGTCTGATCTTCCTGCGGAAGTTTTCTCATATATTCCAAATGTAAGTATTCTAATATCGCTTTGTCGTACGAATCCTTTATTTCAAGAGTCTTTGAAAGCTTTTTCTCCATTCTATAGAACTGTGTTAACGCTATGTTGCGAGAGTTGCCAAGCTCTTTACAGTTTTTAAAGGGTAGGGTAACAATATATCTCTCTTCTTTATTTCGCTTTGTTGTTGCTATATAGTTTTGCTCGCAGAATAAGTCCTCTTCTGACCGCAAAACTCTTTTTAGGGGCTCTTCCACCTCCCAAAACGTGAAATAATATTATCAATTGTAGTTGTATTGAACATTGATATGTTATTGGAGGCTTTTGTGCTATTGGGGTTTGATCCTCCTATTATCCAACCAAATACTGTGTTTTGTGCTAAGAACGATCCAAGAGATTTCATTGTTTCCCCATCGTGTATATTAAAGGACCTATATCCATTCCTATGAGAAGATCAACTGGTTGACTTATGTGGAACTTTGGGTCTGCTAAGTTAATCCCAATCATATTTGTACGTTTACTCGTTTCTATATTTTGTGGAGGTAAATTAGAGGGAAGGGTCTTCAAAACTGGCCCCATACATCTAACTCAAAATTAGGGTCTAAACGAGAACGAAGAGTAAAAAAGGCAAGATTTTGTAGAAGTTTGCGAAACAAATTGGCTAAGTCCCGTAACACGAGCAAGGGTTTTTTGGTTGGCAAATCCAACATGTTTTTAAGTTTTTCGAGATAAATGTAGGTTGTGATCCGGGGTCAATAATTGTTCTGGCATCATATGAGTGTCCTCTGTTTTGGACTTGGACCATTGCAGTGAAAAGCAAAGTTGCGCTAGGGTTATATTAAAAATTTCTTTGATCTTTGAATTGCAGTAATATTTGCTGATTCTGTGGACTGTAGTGTTTTGGTAGTGTTTGTTGGTGAGACCTGAAGTGCTAGTACTAGGGCGTACGTCATTTCTAGCTGTATTTTGGGTTTCTGTTCCCTTATGTAGCATGGAATGGTGTCTCAGATTGCAAGATCGACAACTAAACTCACTTTTGCATTCTTTTACGCCATGATTCGACAAAAGACAGTTATAACAAAGACGTGAAATCTTTACTTGGTGAATTATGTCATTTACTGACTTTTCTACGAATTGAGCGCAATCTCTGATAAAGTGATGAACAAAGTGAACATTTTTGTTTATGTTGAGTCTTTGCCTGTTGATTCGAAGTTGGTTAATTTACTGATTGGGAATTGGATCATGCATTCGTTTGAAAATTGTTAGCAAATATTTATTTTTTACTGAAATCGGGTTTTTGTTGCGCATATTTGGTGCTTGTAGATTTAACATTTCCCACAGATTCTAATGTTTCAAATTTGTGGGTCAAATAGTTGTTTACTTTTTCCCATGTGGACAATGGTTTGATATCTTGCAAAGAGGTTTCGAACTCTTCTAAGCAAGGTCGTCGCAATTTTGTGGAGCAAAGGTATATAAAGAAAAAGAAACTATTGGGCGTTGGCTTGCATCCTTTTATTTTCTACAAGATTTTTCAAAGTTAAATCGCACCCGTAATTTGTAAGCGGAACATGACTAACTATCTCTCTTGCCTCTCCTGTCGCCTTTTGGGTCAAGTGAAATAGCTTTTCAACTTTTGTTCATTTGGTGTTCTGAATATAAATTGCTGTGAATAAATCACGGAAAGTGGGCCAAGCATTGTATCGTCCACTAAATGTATCGGTGTCACATTGCGGCCGTCCAAAAATCGGTGTAAATACTTATTCAGTATTCCCTTTTTGCGGCATCTCAGATTCTCGTTTCACTTTATCTTCTTCTTCCTTTATGTGTGCATCAATGGCTTCTAAAAAATGTTTCCTCAATTTATTTTTGTCAACTGGGTTTTCTTCTTCTTCCGAAACATTATCTCTGCATTCTGTATACGCTCTTTTCACCTGTTTATAAACTGAATATAATTGAAATCTGGATGCCTCTAATCTATGCATGTCATCTTCTGTGTTTGCTATGCTTAGGATCGATGCATAATCTTGCAAATCACTAAGGCAATCTGCAAAATTTTCACGATTAATTTTGTCCATCTTTTTGCGAATTGGGTCTTAGGCTGCAAATACATAAAAAGCTTGAAGTCATGGCTAGGCATATTAATGCCAAATTATAATGAAAAACGACGGCAGAATTTTAGTGCGGCTCTGTAATTCCTTTGTGAAATGTCACAAAATAGGCCGTGCCATGACTTCAAGCTTCTTATGTACTTAGCCCTTTACTTTGGGGCAAAGTTTTAATTCACCAGAACTTACAAAGTAGTCCAATAAAGGAGACAATTTATTTTATTATTATTTTTTTTTTTTTTTTTTGTAAAAAAACAGCACTAGCAAATTTTGTCTTAGCAAAACTTAGGTCTTATTTCCCAAATGAATTGAATGACAAGGGGATTTATTTTGTAGAACAGAGTCAAACGCCAAAGAATTAAGAGATGTCAACAGTATAACTGGTTGGTAACAAAAAAGTGTCGAAAAAAGGAAAACCTGCAACGAAAACAGGCAAGTTAAATATTTGTCTAAATCAACAAATATTTTAAATACGCTTTTCTAAATGATTCGTAGAAACAAAGTGCAATTAAACCCTCTGATATTTTTCCGATATAAGTGGTTTTGGGTCGAATCAAATGTTTGAGTAGAGAAAAAATATTCACCCAGCCGTCATATTCCAGCGAAGTGTTTCATTTATAAGATTATTTGTTTCTAAAATCAAAATACTTCAGCCAAAAACACTTAAAATTTCGTTGATGTGCATAAGAATGTCTCAATTATGTCAAAGCAAAAAAATATTTTGAGGTTTTAACCAAAATATGCATAAAAAAATGCTGTAAAAATGTTTAAGTGTCTTTGTGTCTGCAAAGGTATTTCCATAAGATGGTAAGAGAATGTTAAGGTTTTATTTTTAAGGTTAGTTAACCTTATTTTTTTGGCATTTGTTCACAAATGCTTTTATATAAAATGTTCCTTGTATTTAATTAATTAATTTCCGAAAATTGCTTTATTGGGAAACCAATATGGCGTTTATGTAAAAGAAAGTTTTTGTTTTTGATATATGTCCCTACTTTCCAATTTGTTTTACGGACGGACTAGGAGAGTTCGACTTTTCACAAATCGTTCCAACTTTTCCAAAAGCGAGAGACTTTTGTAAGTTGTATTGGAAATTGCCAGAGAAAATTTCCAAGAATGAGCAAAGTTTGAAAAATTCCAATAATTATGACGAAAATTGATCGGTTTTTATGTATGTGTGTAAATTTCTCAACCTTCCACAAGTTGAACAACCAAATATTTTCCTAAATTATTTACACAAATTTCCAAATTTTACTAGGGGTTTTTTGTAGGTTTGTATGCAAGGGTGGGCGTGTGTTTGTGTATTCCCAGAAATAGCTAGGGGTCAACTTCAGTCCTTATTTATGGTTATGTTAAAACTCGGGTCACTGTGTGTCAATGTCGGTGTCAATATTTCTCAAATCCTCGCTCCAAGATTTTTGTACTTTTTTGTACTCACTTTGATTCCTCTTCATTACTGTTTAAGGGTCTATGGGTAAGTATTGGAGGTTAGCTTACGTCCGTCCGCTTTTCCCAGCGCCAAATCATCTAAGTGTTTGTAGATTTTTTGTTACACGCTACCGTATTTGCGTTTATTTGTCACTTTTTGATTTTATATGGTATGTTCTTTGTTGTTGTAATTTTTCAATGTTCACTCTGTAAATTTGAAAATTTTAATATTTGATTTTTTTGTTTGTATTTTTTCACTATCGTATTTGTCCACTTTGTTCTTGTCCAGTAAAAAAAAAATGGAATTGTTAAGATTTGCAAAGGACCAAATGATTTCAACTTACGCTGATGGATTTTAATTTTTTTTTCACAAAAATTATGGTTTTTAAGTTTTAATTCAGGTTATTAAATAAGTATGCAAAAGTAAGTATTACAGTTCACTAAGGTATGTTTTCACAGGTAAGTATTTCAGTTAAATATATGTTAGTTAAGATTTATTTACAAATGATGTAAAAGGTAAGTATTTTTGTTTTTTTTTTTTATATTTTGCACTTATATTATTTTGTCACTAATTTATACGTACCGCTATTCTACAGTATGTGCTAAATAAATACATTTTTGGTTTAAAATATAAAAGATACAAATGCTTCGGCATATTTAGTCCTTTGAATTTTAAATTATAATTATAATCATAGCGTGTATGATTGAATTCTCCCATAAAAGCTTTTAATTATTAAGTGGAGCTCAACTAAATTAGCAAAGTGGTCGGGCGGGGCCGATTTTATGATACCCTATAAAATCGGCCCCGACCGACTTTAGGACTTTCTTTCTTTAGGACTTTTAGAAACAAATAATCTTATAAATGAAACGCTTCGCTGGAATGTGACGGCTGGGTGAATATTTTTTCTCTATTCAAACATTTGATTCGACCCAAAACCACTTATATCGGAAAAATATCAGCGGCTTTAATTGCGCTTTGTTTCTACGAATCATTTAGAAAAGCGTATTTAAAATATTTGTTGATTTAGACAAATATTTAACTTGCCTGTTTTCGTTGCAGGTTTTCCTTTTTTCGACACTTTTTTGTTACCAACAAGTCAACAGTAACATCTCTTAATTCTTTGGCGTTCCTTTAATAAAATAAGTTTTCCTAAAATATTTAAATTTTTTTGGCTCTTGAAAATTTTTCGATTTGACCCATTTCGCAAAAAGATGGACAAAATTTAATTTGCAAATTGCTTTAGTGATTTGCAAGATTATGCATCGATCCTAATCATAGCAAACACAGAAGATGACATGCATAGATTAGAGGCATCCAGAGTTCAATTAGATTCAGTTTATAAACAGGTGAAAAGAGCGTATACAGAATGCAGAGATAATGTTTCGGAAGAAAAAAAACCAGTTGCTAAAAAAAATGGAGGAAACATTTTTTAGAAGCCATTTTAGAAACCAAATTCAAGCAATTAAGCAGAAGGAATAAGAAGATAAAGTGAGAATCTCAGATGACGCAATAAGGAAATACTGAATAAGTATTTACATCGATTTTTGGACGGCCGCCATGTGACACCGATACATTTCATTTTTTACATACTTTTGAATAATTGTTGGTGCAGTCATGTACAATATGGTTACATGACTTTACCTTCTTAGTTCTACCATGGATGATCTATTTGAAGCTTTACGTCAAATAATCTGGGCTGTATCGTGATTTCAACAGACGGACGGACATCGTTAAATCGAATTGTATGATGATTATGAATATATATACCTTGTGGGGTCTACGACGAAAATTTAGGAATGTTACAAACGGAATTAAAATAACCTCCTTTCAAGGTGGAGGGTACAATTAAAAACCAGTAAGGAAAGTTCAAAAGTCGGGCGGGGCCGACTATATGATACCCTACACCACTATGCATATTTAGTAGAGCTCTCGTAAAAAGGTTTATACAGGGCATTTCAGAGCTCTATGAGATATTTGGTACAAAATCAAAATCTATCTAATTCTATCGTGCATTTTACGAACTATAGCTATCTCTGAACCGGGTTTCTCCAAATTTTACGTATTAGACTGAATTCGGTCTTATGTACGAAAATTCATGTGATTTGGGCTGATATTGACCATTTAGTGCACATTTAACCCGAAATCGGATGAAGGTATATATGGGAGCTATATCCAAATCTGAACCGATTTCGATAAAATTTAAAACTTCTATTCCTGTGCTCCATCTAATACATGGTACCAAATATCACGGTTGTGGAGTGAATATTACGAATGTATGGGACTAAAACACTAAATCGGATGAAATATATATATGGTTGCTATATCTATATCTGAACCGATTTTCACTAAATTTGATATACTTGCTTCTAGGCTGAATTTGGTCCGATGTACTAAAATTCAGTCCATTTGGACTTATATCGGCCATTTGGTGCACAATTAACCCGAAATCGGATGAAGATATATATGGGAGCTATATCCAAATCTGAACCGATTTCGATAAAATTACAAACAGCTATTTCTGGGCTGTATCTTATATCTGGTACCAAATATCATTCTTGTGGAGTGCATATTACGAATGTGAGAGGCTTAAACACCAAATCGGATGAAAGATATATATGGGAGCTATAGCTATATCTAAACCGATTTCCTCCAAATTTGATATACTTGCTTCTAGGCCGAACTCGGTTGGGTGTGCCAAAATTCAGGTAATTTGGACTGATAGTGGACATTTGGTGCGCATTTAACCCGAAATCGGATGAAGATATATATGGGAGCTATAGCTGTTTCTGAACCGATTTTTTCCAAATTTGTTGTATTTGCTTTAAGGCTAATCTCGGTCACATGTGCCAAAATTCGGTCCATTTGGGCTGATATTGGTCATTTGGTGGTCAATTAACCCGAAATCAGATGAAGATATATATGGGAGCTATATCCAAATCTGAACCGATTTCGATAAAATTTAACACAGCTATTTCTGTGCTCCATCTAATACCTGGTACCAATTATCACGGTTGTGGAGTGCATAGTAGGAATGTGAGGGACTTAAAGATCAAATCGGATGAAAGATATATATGGGAGCTATAGCTATATCTGAACCGATTTTCTCAAAATTTGATATACTTGCTTCTAGGCCGAACTCGGTTGGGTGTGCCAAAATTCAGGTAATTTGGACTGATAGTGGATATTTGGTGCACATTTAACCCGAAATCGGATGAAGATATATATGGGAGCTATATCTAGATTTGATCCGATTCTCACCAATTTCAATAGGGTTCGTCCTTGTGCCAAAAAAATATTGTTTGGAAAATTTCATCTCAATCGGATAATAAATGCGACCTGCATTTTGTTCACAAGAATACATGAACAGACGGACGGACGGACGGACAGACGGACTGACATGCATTAATCGATTCAGAAAGTGATTCTATGAAGGTTCTCAAAAGTAACTATGGGTCTATCTCGTTTCCTTCTCCATGTTACAAACAAATGCACAAAGACATAATACCCTTACCACTATGTGGTGTAGGGTATAACAAAGCAGAAACATTAAAAACGCGTGGTGCAATGTATAGTTTCAAGTCAATTATATTAATGTATTTGATTTAAAGCATGGTAGAATTAAGAAGGTAAGGTCATGCAATCATATGTTAACAATTTTTTCAAAATTATTCATTTGACAACATCTCATTGTCAAAATGTATATTTATTAATCCATTGTACATACAAAATTTAGAGATGGGAACCTGCTTTCTATGCAGAACTTTTGGTATTGAAAATGGGCCATGCAGGTCCACGATATTCGGTATTTTGATGATTTTAGCGACATTATTTGTCAGCATTGTTTCAAATTTGGTATTTGAAGTTCGTAATACTATACTACTACAGCATAAAACTGAAAAGGGGCCATGTAGGTCTACGTCTTCTTATAGCCCCCATATAACGGTACCTCTCAATATTCTGCATTTTGATGATCTTAGCGACATTATTTACCGGAATTGATTCAAATTCGGTATTTGAAGTTCGTAATGGAAGCTACAGCCTATGACAGAAAATTGACTGTGCAGGTCTACGTCTTCGTATAGCCCCCTTATAACGGTAACTCCCGATATTCGGTATTTTGACGATTTTTGCCTAACTTTTTTCACGGATTTATCTAAAATTTACATTTTTTTTTTTCAAAAATGTTCATTTGACAACATCTTATTGTCAAAATTTACATTTATAAATCCATTGTATACACAGAAATCAGAGATGGAAACATCTTTTTTATTTAATGAAATTTGACAAGGTAAATTACAGAAAATGCTGAGATGGATATGCTTATTTGAAATGACTTTACCTTTTTAATTTTCCATGGTAGAGGGTATTAAAAGTTCGACCCGGTCGAACTTAATGTTCTTTTAATTGTGTTTTTTTTTAATTTTATTGTTTTATTTTGCAAGGCAATCATTAATCCTTCGAGCCGGATTACATTACATTACGTCTTACATTCATTTTTCAAATGAAATTTAAATTCTTATCTGAAATATTTACGTATACGAGTGGCATAGTTTACAAAAATAACAAAATATATGTTGTAAAATAAATCTAAATTTCTTGTCAGCTTTACGCTCAAATTTAAGAAGGAAATACAAATTTTTAATTTAACAATATATGGACATCAAATAAAAAAAACTGTATTCGTCTGATTGCATGAGATTACCTTGGTACTTGTGCCATAGATAAATGAAAATATTGACGAAGGAATGCTCTCAACGCATATCATCGTCACTTGATGTTCAATGAATATAACAAGTAAAAAAGCTGTAAGTTCGGCCTGGCCGAACTTTGAATACCCTCCACCATTTGGTACAAACTTGGATGCTACAGCCTATCACAGAAAATTGTCTGTTCAGGTCCACATCGTCGTATAGACTCTAATATACGGCTACATTAGGTATTTTCAAGATTTTAACAGATTTTTAAGGGATTTTATTTTTTTGAAAATTGTTAAATTTGTACCAAATGGTGGAGGGTATTCAAAGTTCGGCCAAGCCGAACTTACAGCTTTTTTACTTGTTTGTCTTAGTATGTAGTATTCATTACGAACTTCAAATACTAAAACTGAAACAATTCCGGTAAATAATGTCGCTGAAATGATCAAAATACCGAATATCGGGGGGTACCGTTACATGGGGGCTATACGAAGACGTGGACCTGCATGGCCCATTTTCTGTTTTATGCTGTAGTATCTATTAAAAACGTCAAATACCAAATTTGAAACAATTCCGGTAAATAATGTCGCTGAAATCATCAAAATACCGAATATCGGGAGGTACCGTTATATGGGGACTATACGAAGACGTCGACCTACATAGCCCATTTTCTGTCTTAAGCCATAGCATCTATTATGAACTTTAAATATTAATTTTGAAACAATTCCAGTAAAAAATGTCGCTAGAATCATCAAAATACCGCATATCGGGAGTTACCGTTATATGGGGGCTATACGAAGACGTGGACCTACATGGCCCAATTTCAATACCAAAAGTCCTGCAGACATAGTACACATTTGAGTAAAATTTTATCAACCTACTTCATTTCGTTCGGAAGCTAGAGTGATTTCCACAGACGGACAGACGGATAGACGGACGGACATTGATAAATCGACATAGAATTTTATGCTGATCAAGAATATATATACTTTGTGGGGTCTAAAATGTATATTTCGAGGTGTTACAAACGGAATGACAAACTTAATATACCCTCCATACTATATACTCCATAATATATTTATTATATTTTCTTTTGAATGATTAAATAAAGTAGTCAATGCCCATACAATATACATAGTCCATGGTAGAATAATATAATAGGTAAAAGCAAGTGTTGTTGTACAACAAACATAACAACAACCACATACAAATTTGTTTTTGTACGTAATACTACTGTCAGAGTTATAGGTATGTCCGAAAATTTATACAAAATAATTATTTTCAATAAATTATTACAATTTCAAAAATGTACTTTTGGAATTTGGATTTTAAAGTGCAAAATGCAGAAGAATGGTTCTTACGATTTTTAATTTTAGTGCTTTCATATCATTCCCCTGAATCTATAGTTGATAGCTGTGTGTCCAAATATCTCAACACGCAAGCGCTAGAAAATCGTGGAAAAACAACATCCCTTTCAAATTATACCAAACTGCGTAGATAAAAAATTATCTCACATTTTGCAATTTCAGGAAACATTATGTATACATCTACTTTACCTAATGTGGTGTCGCCGTTCCTTAACCCCGAAAAAGTTTCCGCGCCATCTCCGTTGGCGTTTTGTTAAGTATGATGCGAATTTTTCTATTATTAGGCAAAAATGTGTTTTCATTGTCCTGCAGTGAAATATTATATCAAAGAAGTAAAAAATATTAAGTTCGGCTGGGCCGAACTTTTAATACCCTTCACCTTAGGGTAAAGGAGTCATTTTTATATAAAAGTATCTGAATTAGAGCGTGCTCCACTTTAAACTACAAATACCGGTAACCTTTTGCATAATGCAGTTAAAATTATCAAAAAAAAAAAAAACATAAAGTGGGAGAGGCCGTTATATGGGGCCATACCAAAACGGGAACCTCTACAGACAAATTTATATTTCAAGGAATGTCATCGATCAAATCCTCTAAAATGATTATCAAAATACCGAATATCGGTGGGTATCGGTTTATGTGCGCTATAGGAAAACATGGACCTAGATATTTAATGTTTCGCCAACGGAACTAGAACCCATGGGACAACCAAGGGACATGTCGAACTTAGGCACACTTACCCTATGTCCGAAAATTTATACAAAATAATTATTTTCAATAAATTATTACAATTTCAATAAGTAAAAAACATTAAGTTCGGCCGGGCCAAACTTTTAATACCCTCCACCTTAGGGTAAAAGAAACATTAGAAGAAATGTGGAAAAACCATTAAAATGCCGAATATCGGGAGGTACCGTTATATGGGGGTTATACCAAATCATGGACCCATACATGCAATGTATGCAATATTTAAGGATGTTACAAACGGAATGACAAATTTAATATACCCTCCTTTCCAAGGTGGATGGTATTAAAATGTACATTTTGGAATTTGGATTTTAAAGAGCAAAATGCAGAAGAATGGTTCTTAAGATTTTTATACCCTCCACCTTTGAAAGGAGGGTATATTAACTTTGTCATTCCGTTTGTAACATCCTTAAATATTCGTCTTAGACCCCATAAAGTATATATATATAATCAGCATAAAATTCTAAGTCTATTTAACGATGTCCGTCTGTCTGTCTGTCTGTTGAAATCACGATACAGCCCACATTATTTGACGTAGAGCGCCAACTTTTAGCAGAGCTATTTGCATGGTGTCTAGGATGGTTGGTATTGAAAATGACATATATCGGTCCACGTTCTGGTATAGTCCCCATATAACGGTACCTCCCGATATTCGGTATTTTGATGCTTTATGATCTGGAAATTGGTGTTCGTAGGTCATAACGGGTCCCTGAGCGTGTGGCAAAACATTGCACGTTGTGGTATAGCCCCCATATAAAGGTACCTCCCGATATTCGGTATTTTAGTTTTTATATGCCACATTTTTTCACGGATTTGTCTAAAAATTGGTATTTGTGGGTCATAATGGTTTCCAGCTCCGGTGGCCATGATTTGGTATAGCCCCTATATAACAGTACCTCCCGATATTCGGTATTTTGATGGTTTTTGCAATATTTTTTCACTGATTTGTCTAAAAATTGGTATTTGTGGGTCATAATGGGTCCTAGTTCGTGTGGCGAAACATTGTAATTATAGGTCCACGTTTTGGTATAGGCCCCATATAACGGTACCTCCCGATATTCGGCATTTTAATAGTTTTTGCCACATTTCTTCTAATGTTTCTTTTACCCTAAGGTGGAGGGTATTAAAATTTTGGCCCGGCCGAACTTAATGTTTTTTTACTTGTTAATTTTAGTGCTTTCCTATCATTCCCCTGAATCTATAGTTGATAGCTGTGTGTCCAAATATCTCAACACGCAAGCGCTAGAAAATCGTCCAAAAACAACATCCCTTTCAAATTATACCAAACTGCGTAGATAAAAAAAGTATCTATACATCTACTTTACCTAAGCGGTGTCGCCGTTCCTTAACCCCGAAAAAAGTTTCCGCACCATCTCCGTTGGTGTTTTGTTAAGTATGATGAGAATTTTTCTATTATTAGGCAAAAATGTGTTTTCATTGTCCTGCAGTGAAATATTATATCAAAGAAGTAAAAAATATTAAGTTCGGCTGGGCCGAACTTTTAATACCCTTCACCTTAGGGTAAAGGAGTCATTTTTATATAAAAGTATCTGAATTAGAGCGTGCTCCACTTTAAACTACAAATACCAGTAAGACCTTTTGCATAATGCAGTTAAAATTATCAAAAAAACATAAAGTGGGAGAGGCCGTTATATGGGGCCATACCAAAACGGGAATCTCTACAGACAATTTTATACTTCAAGGATTGTCATCGATCAAATCCTCTAAAATGATTATCAAAATACCGAATATCGGTGGGTATCGGTCTATGTGCGGAAAACATGAACCTAGATATTTAATGTTTCGCCAACGGAACAAGAACCCATGGTGGCCAACAAATTTTAATTTTTAGACAAATCCGTGAAAAAATTTTGCAAAACTCATCAAAATACCGAATAATGAATGCTATACCAAAACGTGGACATATACATACAATGTTTCGCCACATGAGCAAGAACCCATTATGACCTACAAATACCAATTTAACAAAAATGGAAAAAATCAACAAAATATCGACTACCGGGAGGTTCCGTTATATGGGGAACCAAACCGTGGACCGATATGTCTCATTTCCAATACCAACCATCCTAGGCACAATACAAATTTCTGCTAAATTTTGACGCTCTTCGTCAAATAATGTGGGCTTTATCGTGATTTTAACAGACAGACAGACGGACATCTTTAAACCGACTTAGAATTTTATGCTAATTATGAATATATATACTTTATGGGGTCTACGATGAATATTTAGGGATGTTACAAACGGAATGACAAAGTTAATATGCCCTCCTTTCCAAGGTGGAGGGTATAAAAAGGGCATACTTATTGTATATAAAGAAATGGAATTGAATCACGAAACATCATATCGGATCTGACGCTAGTATTATGGATCTGACGCTATGGAATCAAATCAGCTGGGATTTGCTTATACCTGTAATAATTATTCCATGAGTCTGACCGTACATTTAAGGTGTAAATATATAACAAGCTTGAAGTCAAAGCTAGGCATATTTTGTGACATATGATGAAGGGATTACAGAGCCGCACTAAAATCCTGCCGTCGTTTTCTTTTATGATTTGACATTAATATACCTAGCCATGACTTCAACCTTTTTATGTATTTGCCCCTTTAGTGCAAAGTATATGCACTGTTCCAGAACCTGCAAGAATCTACTATTTTAGCATTTTTTCCGATATCATAAAGCGAAAATCGGTTATTGTAGTAACAACTTTTACATTTTTCCAGTTCTGGAACAGACCAATAATCATTTGTGTTAGGGGCGTTCACACGTCCCAATATTATAGAACAAATTGATCAAAATATTTTTTTTCCCATTTTGGATGTTTTTTTTTTTTTTTGTTGAATCCTTTGGATATTAACTAACATTTAATTTTATTTGTGCTAAATTCGTGCCTATATTCGGTCTTATTTATTAGAATATTGTTATTTTTATATAAATATAGTATGACCCATTTTGTATTTATACAAAAACATTAGATTTTGATAAAACATTATTCAATTTCATTTTTTTTTGTTGTTTTCCGCTACCGATTGAGTAATATTAATCGTTCATTGGTTCACAACCAGAAAGCATTAAACGCTATATCATTTTAGGAGTATGAGTGAATATTTAAGTCAGTCAATTCAAAAATGTTTAAAATATGATGAATTGTAGAATATTTATCTGTTGAAAATTGTTCCAAAATAAAAGATATTTGAAATTTACGCTAAAAAATAGGAGACAAAATCAAGTGGATTTAAATTATATATATATATATATATATATATATATATATATATATATATATATATATATATATATATATATATATATATATATATATATATATATATATATATTGCAGGCAAGTTATATAATTTGCTTTCCGTAGGAATCATAATACCACCAGTTTGCTTCTTTACGTAACTGAGTTAGTGAGATCTAACACGAACCTTAAAAAGGATACTGTAATTGTTTCGTTGGATTTACCAAGGGCATTTGATTCTATTTCTCTTCAAATTTTACTCAGTAAACTAATGTATAAGTTCGATTTTTCTGAGACAGCTTGTAATCTTATTTTATCATATTTGTCTCGTAGATCCCAATTCGTGGCATTGTTTTCGTGTGGTGTTCCGCAGGGCTCCGTATTAGGTCCTTTGTTTTTCATTTTATATGTCAATAACCTCTCTGAATGTTGTAATGGTGTGTTGTTGTAATGATGTGTTTCTCGTTTTTGCCAATTCTAATATTAATCCTATACCTTTTGAAAGTGAAATTAATAATTGTCTTGTTCATGTTGGACAGTGGTGTTTTGAAAATTCTCTGGTATTGAATCCATCAAAGACAAAGGCTATTAAGTTTGGCAGTAATGCATATAATCTAAATATTGCTCTCGATGGTAATCTAATTAGTTTTGTAAGCTGTCAAAGAATTCTGGGTATTTTGGTACATGAGAATCTTTCTTTTGAGACTCATGCCGCTTCCGTTCAGAGACGAGTTTTTGCTATTATTCGTAGATTATATGGTACTAATTTATTTTTACCATTGTTGGTTAAAAAGAGGTTGGCGAATGCTCTTTTAATGCCTCATATAATTGTATCAATTGTATTTGTTTAAGAGTTAAGCGTGTAGTTAGTGCTATTGTAAGATTTGTGTATGGTTTAAAGAAACGTGATCACATCTCAAATTTTGTTATAGATTTGCTGGGAGTTTCTTTTAAGCAATTTTTATCTGTTAAGTTATTGCATTATTTTTACAAAACAATCAGAGGTGGTGATCCTAGGTTTCTGGCTAACATGTTCAGTTTTTCCAGGTCAACTAGGAGTACTCAGATATTAATACCCAGAATTAATAACTTAACTTTTGAAAAGTCTTTTATTGTACGTATTGCACGTTTGTGGAATTATCTACCTATTGAGCTTAGAATTTTTTCCCATTCTAATAATGCCTTTCGTTTGAAAGTGTTGAATCATGTCCGGTATTTATCCCAATTAGTTTTATTTTCGTTGTTTTGAGCTTTTATTTTCTTCATTTTACTCTTTTTTAATTGTTAAATAATAATTGTTAAATTTAAATAATTTTATTTGCCATTTAAATGGTAAGTTGGAGACCCCATAAAGTCCATATTTTTCATCACAGTATAATTCAATGACGATTCAACAAATTTTCGGTCCCGTGCTACTTTCTTATATCAGTAATTTGTTCATGTTTTCACAATTTATTTCATATAGGTGTACATCCCGAATCTACGTTCCCAACCAATATTCTCTTGGGGGTTACAAATTCAATAGAATACAACATTTTCTTTTCTGATCACACATTAGATGTGAAAGTGGAATTGGGGATACTCCAATGGGGACTTTACTTAAATAAATTCTTATGGGGCAATTATCTGTATGATGGTTCCCTACCCCAAGGTAGCATATATACAATTTTTTAGCCAAATCAATTGATGAATGTGGTCAAGACCAATATGGACCCTACTCCAAAAATTTCAAATTTTATGAGAAGAGCTTCTCTACCCCCTTAGAAAAAAATGTCAAATAAGGTCCAAAAAATGAAAAAGGTGGCCAAGACCTCAATAATAGCTTAAATCATACGATGGTTATATAAATATGAAATCGGGTTGTACCCTTATCCGTGAATTATGATCGATATCATGACCTGACAAAGCGATTTAAGTTATCTTGAATGTTTGGGAAGAATTTCTGAAGGGATAAAAATCCTTTTATTCGCTCTACTATTTTCCACCCTTTATATTTGGTATTTTACTGATTGTACTCCCAAAGAATTTTGCATTTTGAGCTCTCATTGGACGGATTATTGTCATATGAAAGAAGTAGGTCCACGCTTTGAAATGAGACCCATTAGGCTTTTTTGGTAATTTGTGTTTGTTTAAATGTGTTCGCATCTTCCAGCTGAACTACGATGTCGGACCTGGAGTTGAAAGGTAGATGTCAGTTAACATTGTATTTCACACTTATTTCATTTTTTTGGTGAAAAATTGTATATGGTAAAATATTATTCTTTATTTTGTTCATAAGAAATCCACCGAATTCAATATGATAATACAAATTGAAAAAAATTGACAAAAGAAGAATAACATATTGAAAAAATCTTCAACTTGTTCGCTGATTTTTTACAGCAAATGTTTAAAGATCCTTACAAAGTTTGTCAATAGAATGTACTATTATTTTAAAATTCGATTTCTTTCTTTCTTTATTTAATTCATACTTAATACTAAAGCCTCCAAGGCCAATTAGTTGTATTAATAAGGTACTCAATACCAAGTAGAAAAATTCAAAATAACTTATAATTAACTATCACATTATTAAAAATCAAGTTAAAAAAGGCTCCCCAGCCAAAACTACAAAAAAAAAACAAAATTAAAAAAATGAGTCAATAGAGGCAAAATAACCAACAACAAGCAATTAAATTTTTTTTAAAAAAGGTGAACAATAAAGGCGACGATAAAAATAATTTAACAATTATTATTTAACAATTAAAAAAGAGTAAAATGAAGAAAATAAAAGCTCAAAACAACGAAAATAAAACTAATTGGGATAAATACCGGACATGATTCAACACTTTCAAACGAAAGGCATTATTAGAATGGGAAAAAATTCTAAGCTCAATAGGTAGATAATTCCACAAACGTGCAATACGTACAATAAAAGACTTTTCAAAAGTTAAGTTATTAATTCTGGGTATTAACATCTGAGTACTCCTAGTTGACCTGGAAAAACTGAACATGTTAGCCAGAAACCTAGGAACACCACCTCTGATTGTTTTGTAAAAATAATGCAATAACTTAACATATAAAAATTGCTTAAAAGAAACTCCCAGCAAATCTATAACAAAATTTGAGATGTGATCACGTTTCTTTAAACCATACACAAATCTTACAATAGCACTAACTACACGCTTAACTCTTAAACAAATACAATTGATACAATTATATGAGGCATTAAAAGAGCATTCGCCAACCTCTTTTTAACCAACAATGGTAAAAATAAATTAGTACCATATAATCTACGAATAATAGCAAAAACTCGTCTCTGAACAGAATCGGCATGAGTCTCAAAAGAAAGATTCTCATGTACCAAAATACCCAGAATTCTTTGACAGCTTACAAAACTAATTAGATTACCATCGAGAGCAATATTTAGATTATATGCATTACTGCCAAACTTAATAGCCTTTGTCTTTGATGGATTTAATACCAGAGAATTTTCAAAACACCACTGTCCAACATGAACAAGACAATTATTAATTTCACTTTCAAAAGCTATAGGATTAATATTAGAATTGGCAAAAACGAGAAACACATCATCCGCATATAAGAGAGGAGTGCAATTTACACCATTACAACATTCAGAGAGGTTATTGACATATAAAATGAAAAACAAAGGACCTAATACGGAGCCCTGCGGAACACCACACGAAAACAATGCCACGAATAGGGATCTACGAGACAAATATGATAAAATAAGATTACAAGCTGTCTCAGAAAAATCGAACTCATGCATTAGTTTACTGAGTAAAATTTGATGAGAAATAGAATTAAATGCCATTGTTAAATCTAACGAACAATTACAGTATCCTTTTTAAGGTTCGTGTTAGATCTCACTAACTCAGTTAAGTAAAGAAGCAGACTGGTGGTATTATGATTCCTACGGAAAGCAAATTGACCATTATATAACTTGCCTGCAATATGAGCAAGTATTTGGTCCTTCATAACATGCTCACACACCTTAGCCATCACAGGGAGAATTGATATAGGCTTTAGATCATCAGGGCCACGAACAACATTCCTCTTTGGAATTGGAACGACACGAGCTTGCTTCCACAAACAAGGAAACACAGACGGCATCAAAACAGAATTGACCAAATCCAAAATAATATCGCTCACATATGGGAAGATTAATTTCAAAAAATCCACAGGTATTCCATCAACTCCGGCAGATCTAGACTTTATTCTGTTTAGTGCATTAATAATTTCTTCCATACGAACACAACTAAAAGAAAATCCATCACTGCGTGCGTTAGACAATTGCAAATCAATATTAGGCATATGTGATTTCCTATATTGAAAAAGAATAGTTCAGATCATCAACATCAATGTCAAAAGACACGTCATCATCACCAATACAACCCGAAGCCCTAAAAAAACGCCAAATATCAGATGAACCCAACGTATTAAATTTCTTAGAGTAATACTTTCTACGCTCACGACGAATAACTAACTTCGTTCTATTACGATAACGACAAAAAATGTTCCAATTATCATTGCTTTTATTATCAAGGTAAACCTTAAAAGCCAAATCACGAAGTGATCGAGCAAGTGTAATGCGATTTGAACTAATCCAATTATCATCAGATCGCATTTTTCTATGCACCAAAGGAACATAATCAAACAACCCCAAAAAAAGATTTGATATTTGAGAACATTTAGCGTCAACGTCCACAACATTCAGCATATCAATATTAAAGGCTGATAGATAAGAAAAAAAACCCGGCCAGTCAACACAAGAGTCATCTCGATACTCAACAAAATCACAAAATGTATTAACACCAATATTTAACGATGCAAAAATGAGTGAATGGTCAGATATCGATGGACATATTGCCTGACCAGACAGATGTACCATAGCACAATCATTTATCAGCATAAAATGAAGCAGAGAAGGCACACGATGTGTAAAATCATAGTGAGTAGGTTTGGAATTATGAAAAACTGACAAGTTTAACCGGAAGCAGACTGAACGGACAGACATAGATTTATGTAATTTTTGAATACTCTAAAAATAAATCACTATGAATATCTTCAAAAACATTAATATCACCTGGAGGAGGAAGATACACAACACCAAACAGAACCTTTTCATCGCCAGACATAACCTCAAAAAAAGCGATTCTCATTTACCTATCACAGATGATCTGAAAACAACTTTATGAGAAATATCACTAGAAATATATATACCAACACCACCACCTCTAGAGTATCGACGGTCATTCCTCACAAATTTATAACCAGGTACATTTATTGCACTAGTTGGAATATCAGATTTCAGCCAAGTTTCAGATATACCAAGAAAATTCAAGCCTGATCCCTATAAAATATTTTTGAGTTCACAAAACTTCGTTGTATTCATCGATGGCCTAATACTGCGTGAGTTTATATGAGCCACATTGAACTTATTACTGCAAGCAACTTAAACGTATTTAATATAATCATTGTTTCTGATCACTGGCCCCAAATTAGTACTAAAAGACATCAAATACATAAGACGTAATTGTGGCGGGGAACCAATTATAAGAATTCAACAAAATTACACTAATAAAATATAATTTCAATAAATTCATAATGAAAAAGAAATACAATGTTAACGCAGCTGAATACTATAAAATGAATTAAAAAAATAAATCAACTGATCCAGCACAAAAACAGGATAAAAAATGAATGGAATTGAAAGCTATTAAATTAATCAAAAATTAAAATAATTAAGAAAAAAATTAAGAGAAATTTTAATTAGAAAAAAATAAATATTGATATGCACATTGACTCACATTGACTAACGTTGTAAGTATCCTCTCTACCATCAGAAAAAACCAGCCTTGCCAAGATCAGAATTTAAAATCTTAAATTTCTTTGACTACTTTAAGGCGACGCAGTTTTTTGCAAACAAAGTTTAAATGCGATGCAGCAGGCGAAAAATGATCATTAAGGTACAGTCTGTTATTTAAAGCAACACCATGGACACCAAGTAGATCACAGATTCGAAGATTGCGAGTTTTAAAATATTCTCTCATGAGGCTATCACGCAACGCAACTTTTTTAAATTTTGCAATGAGATCTCCTTTTTCGTGATTTTTTAGCGATTTTGAAAAAGTAATTATCTTTTAACTTTGGTATGATCGCGTTAAATAATTTCGATATCATCTATTCCGTTTTGCCACCACATAATTCGGTACTACACTTCAATGTAACCCAACATCAATTTCAGTTCTCAAGAAATCAAGTCAATTAAATAAATTGGTATTAATATTCGAATTCAAAAATAAAATATAAACAAGTAAAAAAACATTAAGTTCGGTCGGGCCAAACTTTTAATACCCTCCACCTTAGGGTAAAAGAAACATTAGAAGAAATGTGGCAAAAAACATTAAAATGCCGAATATCGGGAGGTACCGTTATATGGGGGCTACACCAAAACGTGGACCTATAATTACAATGTTTCGCCACACGAACTAGGACCCACAAATACCAATTTTTAGACAAATCAGTGAAAAAATATGGCAAAAACCATCAAAATATCGAATATCGGGAGGTACCGTTATATGGGGGCTATATCAAATCATGGACCCATGCATGCAATGTTTCTCCACCGAAGCTGGAACCCATTATGACCAACAAATACCAATTTTCAGACAAATTAGTGAAAAAATGTGGCAAAAATCATCAAATTACCGAATATCGGGAGGTATCGATAGACAAATCAGTGAAAAAATGTGGCAAAAACCATCAAAATACCGAATATCGGGAGGTACTGTTATATGGGAGCCATACCAAATCATGGAGCCATACATGCAATGTTTCGCCACCGGAGCTAGAACCCATTATGACCAACAAATACCAATTTTCAGACAAATCCGTGAAAAAAGGTTGCAAAAATTATCAACTTACCGAATATCGGGAGGTACCGTTATATGGGGGCTATACCAAATCATGGACCCATACATGCAATGTTTCGCCACCGGAGCTGGAAACCATTATGACCCACAAATACCAATTTTTAGACAAATCCGCGAAAAAATGTGGCAAAAAAAAAACTAAAATACCGAATATCGGGAGGTACCTTTATATGGGGGCTATACCACAACGTGTACCTATACATGCAATGTTTTGCCACACGCTCAGGGACCCGTTATGACCTACAAATACCAATTTCCAGACAAATCCGTGAAAAATGTGGCATAAATCATCAAAATACCGAATATCGGGAGGTACCGTTATATGGGGACTATACCAGAACGTAGACCGATATATCTAATTTTCAATACCAACCATCCTAGACACAATGCAAATAGCTCTGATAAATTTTGGCGCTCTACGTCAAATAATGTGGGCTGTATCGTGATTTCAACAGACAGACGGACAGACAGACATCGTTAAATAGACTTAGAATTTTATGCTGATTATGAATATATATACTTTATGGGGTCTAAGACGAATATTTAAGGATGTTACAAACGGAATGACAAAGTTTATATACCCTCCTTTCCAAGGTGGAGGGTATAAAAACACTACAAATGTACATTAATTTTTTTCTAATATACATTTGTAGTGGAAACAAGTAAAAAAGCTGTAAGTTCAGCCTGGCTGAACTTTGAATACCCTCCACCATTTGGTACAAATTTAACAATTTTCAAAAAAAATGAAATCCCTTAAAAATCTGTTAAAGTCTTGAAAAAACCTAATGTAGCCGTATATTAGAGTCTATACGACGATGTGGACCTGCACAGACAATTATGAACTTCAAATGCAAAATGTGATACAAATCCGGTAAACAATGCCGCTAAAATCTTCAAAATACCGAATATTTGGAGGTACCGTTATATGGGGGCTATACGAAGACGTGGACCTACATGGCTCGTTTTTATACCCTCCACCATAGTATGGAGGGAATATTAAGTTTGTCATTCCGTTTGTAACACCTAGAAATATACATTTTAGACCCCACAAAGTATATTTTCTTGATCAGCATAAAATTCTATGTCGATTTATCAATGTCCGTCCGTCTATCCGTCTGTGGAAATCACTCTAGCTTCCGAACGAAATGAAGTAGGTTGATAAAATTTTACTCAAATGTATACTATGTCTGCAGGACTTTTGGTATTGAAAATGGGCCATGTAGGTCCACGTCTTCGTATAGCCCCCATATAACGGTACCACCCGATATTCGGTATTTTGATCATTTTAGCGACATTATTTACCGGAATTGTTTCAGTTTTAGTATTTGAAGTTCCTAATGAATACTACAATTTCAGTAAAAATGTCGCTAGAATCATCAAAATACCGCATATCGGTAGGTACCGTTATATGGGGGCTATACGAAGACGTGGACCTACATGGCCCATTTTCAATACCAAAAGTCCTGCAGACATAGTACACATTTGAGTAAAATTTTATCAACCTACTTCATTTCGTTCGGAAGCTAGAGTGATTTCCACAGACGGACAGACGAACGGACATTGATAAATCGACATAGAATTTTATGCTGATCAAGAATATATACTTTGTGGGGTCTAAAATGTATATTTCTATGTGTTACAAACGGAATGACAAACTTAATATACCCTCCATACTATGGTGGAGGGTATAAAACTTAATATACCCTCCATACTATGGTGGAGGGTATAAAAATCATGCAAAATAAAACATTACTATTGTATATTTCAATAGTCATAATGAAAATGTAAATATATCACATTTTTACGCGATTTGTTTGGATATTATCCTTTTCGGACAGGAGACAATGCCGAATTTGTATGAATCGTTAAAATCAGTCCAGCGGTTCTTAAGTTATAAGCGTAGTAACTAACACAACTTTCTTTTATATATAGATATATATTTTAAACAATTTTTACAAATTTGAATAATTTTTCATTTAAAATTTCAAAATTGATTTTACAGTTCATTGTCCCAGCAGCTGTGTCGATGCGACTACCTGTATTCTTCTACCATGCATATAAGAAACATATCAAGGTGTATGCATCAGCTGCAACAACTTAAGGGCTAAGTACATAACAAGCTTGAAGTCATGGCTAGGCATATTAATGTCAAATTATAATGGAAAACGACGGCAGGATTTTGGTGCGGCTCTGTAATCCCTTTATGAAATGCCACAAAATATGCCTAGCCATGACTTCAAGCTCTTTATGTATTTCCAGCCTTACATTTTACAATAACAACATTGTGGTTATAGATACTATAAAGTCATCGTGACAATCAAATTTGATAGAAAAACCAAAACAAATTGTAATAATAAAAATTGCATTCTTTCAAAATATTTCTTTAATATAAATGCTGCAAATACATTTTAACGGATATATCGAGCTTGTTAGAATATTACTCTCCTAGAAGGAACTACATATCGAATATTTACAGCCTGTTCCACGATCTCGAAAGAAAATTTGTGCGAACGGAGGCTACTCACTCACTTACTTTCGTATAAGAATGCGTTCCACTAACTTTCGTTGTTTCTTTCGCATAGCCTTACGTGATTCAGAGTTGCTAAATATTTTTTAAAAGCGACAAATGTCTAATTTAAACGCGAAAAAGCAGCAGTGGATCTGTCTCAACTGACAGTTCAGTTGTAAACAAACAAATTGTAAATAAACAAACAAAATAAAATTTCTAGTGATTGTGTTCAAACTATTTGTGTTCTTAAAAAATAAAACGGAAAAAATGAATATTTCCGTGGCCTTATTTTATATGCATGATGTGGAGGAGGTTCAAAATGTGCCACGGAGGCATTTAAGAGATGCTTCGAATTTATTTGAAGTACCTAACAACCAGTAAGTATTATTGTATTTTTACATTTTTGAAATAATAAAAAATTATTTTTTCTACGTTTGTGGCCAATTTTCGTGTGTCGAAGGAAGTTTTTCGGGCTCTTTTGGATATGATGGAAGAGAAGTAGGTGCCCGGTTGCAGAACTACCCAAATCCGCCCAGATTTAAAACTTCTTCTGCTGCTTCCAAAAATTGGCACTCCTCTGGCGCACTCAGATTCTCCTCCATATACTCAACTAGTGACCGCTGCTGTGTAGTTGATGATTTTTTCGTGCTGGAATTGAGAAAATAAAAAAATATATTTGTTGTTCACATATTAAATTGCATTTATTATTTTTACTTACATTTTTGTTTCCATTTTTAATCAAGCAATGTTTATGTTAAAACAATTTTTAATTTTTATCATACGACAGCAAACACACAAGTGACTGATTTGACATTTGTGTTCACGTGCGTACGAAAAAAAAGAGAGTGGAACGCAAAATTACACTGAAACGCTTACGTATTCGTTCGCTTTGATTTTCGTGCAAATTTTCGTTCTGATGGATTTTAGTGGAACAGAAATCAGCTGTTTGTTGTGTAAAAGTTGTGCGAATTAAGATAGAAAGCAAAAATTTGGCCCGATCTCTCCTTTGTCTGCTGGCAGGTCAAGTTCGAAGATGGACTATATCCACGATATCGTATAGCCCCCATATAACGGTACACCCGATATTCGGTATTTTGACGATTTTAGCCACATTTTCTAATGGAATTGTATAAAAATCCACACAAGCAGTTCTTTATGAGTACTTTATCCCTTGGCTGAGAATTATCAATATAGGTCCACGATATCGTATAACCCCCATATAACGGTACCCCCCGATATTCGGTATTTTGATGATTTTAGCCATATTTTTCAACGGAATCGTTTGAAAATCTACACAAGGGGTTCTTTGTGAACACTTTACCCCCTGACAGGGAGTTCTCTATATAGGTCCATGATAACGTATACCCCCAATATAACGGTACCCCCCGATATTCGGTATTTTGATGATTTTAGCCACAGATTTTAACAGAATTTTTAATGGATTTTATTTTTATTAGGTAAGAATCGGGTTGTGCGGATGGAAGACCCATATCTCTGGACCCGAAAAAGGTTCTAGCAGAAATTGTAGCATTTTGGAAGGGTAAGAGTTTCAGCTATAATTTGGCATCAATTCTGTTGACCCCCGTAATGGGCCCTTTTTGACTTTTTGGGGGTTCTATAAAACCGGGTCCAAAAAATCGATAATTTTACTATAACTTCATCATGTGATCACTGGTTGGATAGGCATTTTCATAAGCTTTCAATACCTATATTAGGAGTTGATCCGGGTCCAGGTCGGGTCTTGAGGGTCCCGAGTCCGTCCCCCAAGAAAAAAATAGTTTCCCAGGATCAGGGATCGAAAAAAATCGAAGAGTTTTTACTAAACTAGAGTTGTACCAAAGTTAAGAATGATTGTCCATTACACCTTATTAAATACACCTTGTAACATATAATCAGATGTATTAGGTGTTGTATACGATACGTATTCAGTAACTGTGGTCTACTATCGATGTAAGCGTATGTTAAATAAATATCAACCAGTAGTTATTTACTCTCCGAAGGCAACAGTTGTTTTATTAATAGCACACGGGATTATAACAATTATTGCGACGAGCGAACCAAAACCGCGTAGCAGCCAGGTAGCTGTTGCATTTTATGGCAGCTATGGGCAGCCTCGGACGAAAAGTATAAACAAACCAACACGAACTCGCAATGAGAATAAGGATCAGTCGTCGATGAGACACCGACGAGTGAAGACGTGTGTGGCTGCACGCATTGCTACCGTTGATGCACTTAGCGAAACAAAAGTTTCATTTGCATTATTTTATTTCAGCTTAACTACATGCCAGAATGCTACAATCATATTTTATGGTTAAAAATGCTTTTGATAATATTCAATGCATTTTATGTGGCAAAATAAAAAATATGACGTATTGAGACGTCATTTTAACAATTTTTTAAATGTAAATATTAATATTTTTATTAAGTGTTCTCTGCTTCAAAAGCCTTAAATCTCCATTTTTTATTTAAATACTTTTGTATCGATTATTTTTAAATTAATCGGTGAATTGTTTTTTTACATTTAATTTAATTTTTTATTTATGTCTTTGGTTGAATTAAAATTAAATTTATATATTTGTATTTATACAAAACATTTCTCCCTATAATATGCTAGTACACTGTAATAATAATAATATCATTATGCATTAGTTGGCGCCAACAACTCATGAAATTTCTTTGAGTGGACGTTCTCTCTCTCGCACCAATACACATTCATTTTTTGTTTTGAGCATCCCTGTTTTATGGGCATTGCGGCTTAAGACAAACTATGTGACAAAGCTTTACCTCGGTTACCAGAGGAATTGAATTATGAAGAGACCAAAGGGTAAGAACAAGAGCAAAGCAAAACACATACTGTGACAGATGTGGTAGCAGTGAGCACAATGCAAGTGAATGTCGTCACATAAATACGATATGTAATTTCTGTAAAAAGAGAGACCACTTAAGACGGGTATGTTTTAAAGCACGAGAAACAAATATCAGACGGCGAAGCAAGTGAAAAGGAGGAATCAGAGCAAGAAGTTTTTAAGATGGAAAGTAATGGGCAGAGCTCCAACATACGTGACAAAATTCTATGTACATTAGTAGTGAATGATCGAAACATCACATTTGAGGTCGATACGGGAGCTCCTGTCACAATCATAAGTCTTGCGGATACATATAAATATTTTTCGAAGAAAATACGGATTCATGAACCAGATTTGGAACTTTAAAGTTATTACAAGACACCGATTGATTGCGCTGGTTATATTTGGGTGAAGGTAAAAGCACAAGATATAAAAGAAGTCAAAATGTATTTAGTTCGTGCCAGTCGTAAACCTCTGCTTGGTAGAGAGTGGCTCATCCGCTAGAGTAAACAAAATACAGGAATCGGCGAATTTGGAAGGCCAGTTAAGGAGTGTATTGAGGAAATAACCAAATTTATTTTCGAAGACAGTGGGCAAGATTAATGGGTTTCAAGCTCGATTGAATGTGAAACCGAATACCATTCCGAGATGTATGAAGGTACGACGCGTACCTTTTCCGTTATTACAAAAAGTTGAAGAAGAACTAGATAACCAGGTGAGAGATGGTTTATTGAAGAAAGTGGAACGTAGCGAGTGGGCCACACCGTCAGAAAGAAAGATGATAAGATAAGAATTTGCGGAGACTACAAGGTAACGATCAACCCTGTCTTAGTGGTGGACAAACACCCACTGCCTACAGTCGATGAATTGTTTAGTTCAATGGCAGGTGGTGAAAAATATTCGAAGATCGACTTATCCAAAGCATACCTTCAGTTAGAAGTACATCCAGATGACCAACAGCTGTTAACCTTGAGCATACACAAAGGATTATTTCAACAAACAAGGTTGATGTTTGGATTTGCCAGCGCCCCTTCTCAATGGCAAAGGTTAATAGAGCAGTTGTTGGTGTTTCTGGACGAAATTAAGATAACAGCAAAGTATGATAAAACACATTTAGCACGTTTAGAAGAGGTGCTAAGGAGATTAGACAAATACAATATGCGCATTAATCTGAGTAAGTCGGAAATTTTACGAGAACGATTGAATTTTGTGGCTACGTGATTGATCGGCAAGGAATTCGTAAGATACCAGTCAAAATAAGGGCTATTCAAGAAATGAAATGCCCGGTAAACAAAGAAGAAGTTCGATCATTTTTGGGACTGGTTAATTATTATGGTCGTTTTATCAGAAACTTGAGCTCTATAGCTTTTCCGTTAAATCGGTTGCTGCACAAAGATGTTCCTTTTAATTTTGACGCCAAATGCAAGGCGTCAAATCCAAGAAGGACGACGTTGGCCGTAGATGTAAGCCCCACGGGGGTAGGTGCAGTGTTGAGACATGAATTCAGCGATGGAATTGAGAGGCCTATTCAATTCGCATCCCAAACATTAAATGAAACACAGAGACGGTATAGTCAGGTGGATAAGGAGGCATACGCAGTAATATTTGGCGTGAAAAAGTTTTTCCAATATATGTACGGAAGGGAATTCATATTAATAACAGACAATAAGACAATATCGCAGATTTTTGCAACTGACAAAGGATTACCTGTTTTGTCTGCCACACGCATGCAACATTATGCATTATTCCTGGAATCCTTTGATTACAAGATTCGATTGCGTAGATCTAAGGATAATGGTAATGTAGGAAAACAATATGCGAGATAGACTAAATTGAAACCGAATTAATTGAAAATTTGCCAATTACTGTCAAGGAATTGAGCGAAGCCACTAAGAAGGATGCGGAAGTAAGACGTTTAATGGATAGTTTGAGATTTGGTCGGAAGTGTGAGTCTGTCGACAGTTTCAGAATCGACCCAACCGAATTTAGCTTGCAACAAGGGTGCTTGTTAAGAGGAATAAGAGTGTATGTACCAAAACCTCTTAGAGCAAAAGTCATACATGAATTACATTCGGGTCATTTTGGTGTATCAAAAATGAAGTCACTTACAAGAGCGTATTGTTGGTGGAAGAATTTTGATAAGGATATTGAAGAAAAAGGTTTTCGAGAGGGTACATGTGGATTGCGCTGGTCCTTTTTTGGGAAAATATTTCTTTGTACTTGCGGATGCTTCTAGTAAGTGGCCAGGGGTTAGGATAGTTCCTGATATAACCACTGAAACGACAATCGAAGTTGAGGTATATTTTCTCAATTTGCAACACCCAATATTCTAGTAAGCGACCATGGATCGTAGTTCAAAAGCGCAAAATTTCAAGAATTTTTAAGACAAAATGATATAACACATAAGTTGGGTGCACCATACCACCCCGCAACTAATGGTAAAGCGGATCGGTTTATACAAACGTTCAAGACCAAATTGAAGGCAATACCGCGAAGAGATGAGTTGCAGAGAAATATTGATCGAATATTATTGGCATATCGGCGCGCAATACACCCGGCAACGAATAAATCACCAGCTATGAAATTGTGTGGGCGACAAATACAAAGTAGATTGGATCTTATGTTACCAAACAACGAAGTCAGTGACTCAGTAATGCAAATAACCAATAGAAAATTAGCAGAGACGCAGTGATGGCCCGAGATTATATGGATAAGTTGAAGTGGAAACCGGGAACAGTAAAAGAGAAACATGGCGATTTACATTACAGTATTTGACTGGACGACGGCAGGTGTTGGCGCAGACACATTGATCAGTTGCGGAAGATTAACAGTAGTGCGACAGTAAATTTGGAGAAGGAAACAACACACGAAGTTAATTACGAGCCATCAGATTTGGTCTTGGAGGGAAGAACGGACGCTGCAAAACCGAGTGATTCTGAACGAGAAGCAATAGGGGATGCAGACATTCCCGAACAGTCTTTTTCGACGCCAACAAATTCACTTGGTTCACCATTCATCGGTTTTGAAAATTCAATTTTAGAACAAATCCTAGAAGAAATATTCGACTACCACACCATCTAAATGATTATGTAGTTGATACTGATTGATATGTATGAATTTATTTTCTTAGTCATAATCTTAAAGACATTTTTACAATTCTTGAATATAATTTCATTTTAATAATTTTTGTAATAAGAGAGTGGGTTTTAACAGAATTTTTAATGGATTTTATTTTTATTTTTTGAAAATGTCCTAATTCGTTCCAAATAGTGGAGGGTATTCAAAGTTCGACCCGGCCGAACTTACTGCTTTTTTACTTGTTTTTATTGAAACATAATTTTAATGAACTGGTTAGAATCGGGTTATGCAGATGGAAAGACCCATATCTCTGGACCCGAAAAAGGTATTAGCAGAAATTGTAGCATTTTGGAAAGGTAAGAGTATCAGCTATAATTTGGCATCAATTCTGTTGTCCCCCGTAATGGGCTCTTTTTGACTTTTTGGGGGTTCTATAAAAAACCAGGTCCAAAAAATCGATAATTTTACTATAACTTCAGAACCGTGGTAATGGTTACTCCATCATGTGATCACTTGTTGGATAGGCATTTTCATAAGCTTTCGATACCTATATTGGGAGTTGATCCGGGTCCAGGTCGGGTCTTGAACCCGGATGTTCAGAGTCCGAGTCCGTCCCCCAAGAAAAAATAGTTTCCCAGGATCAGGGAAAAATATCTACCTCTAGAAAAAAAAAAATTCGAAAAAAAAATTGAAGAGTCTTTTCTAAACTAGAGTTGTACCAAAGTTAAAAACCATATGATTGTCCATTACACCTTATTAAATACACCTTGTAACATATAATCATATGTATTAGGGGAGTTCAAACAAATTGATTAAAATCATTTTGTGCCATTTTTTGTACATTATACACATTTGTGACATATTTGACACTTAAGTATAAAGGTAAGGTCACACTGGGCAAATATTTGACGAAAAAGTTCAAATATTTCTTAGTCACAATCTGACCAAATATTATTTGACGTTAAACATAAAAACAGCTGATTTTAGGAAAAGCAAGTCATTTGCTAAGAAGTTTTGGACACACTGATCAAATTTTTGTTTCTTTTTCTTAACACTTATAATCAATTTTTACGACCAAACAATGCAAAATATCAGCATCGTCGCAGCATTGCATTCTTTAAAAACAGGATACTGTAAATTAAAATACTTGATAATATATAAAACGAAGTATTTGTCACATGATGTTCAATGAATATAAAAATAAACGGATGCAATAAATGTTTGTTTATTTATTTTTTTTTTCTTTTGATTGACTATAACAATGCCATACAATCCATGGTAGAATAATACAGGTAAAAGCATGTGTTGTTGTGCAACAAATATAACAACAACCCAACACAAATTTGTTTTTGTACGTAATACCAGTGTCAGAGTTATATGTCCAAAAATTACAATTTCAAAAATGTACATTTCTGGAATTTGGACTTTAACATTTAAAATGCAGAAGAATAGTTTTTAAAACATTTAATTTTAATTTCAAATCATTCCCCTGAATGTATAGCTGTTAGCTGTAGGTCCAAATATCTCAACACGCAAGCGCTATAAAATCGTGGAAAAAACAACGTCCGTTTCAAAGTAAACCAAACTGCGTAGATAAATAATGTATTTCACATTTTGCAATTTTAGGAAATATTATGTATACAACTATTTTACCGAATGTGGTGTCGCCGTTCCTTTATTTTCGAAGGGGTGATGTTGCCTCTTGTTTCGCACATCAAACCACCACGAAATCCAATCAAATGTGTGATTTTAATGTACATATAAAATGGAATTTAATTTATAAAATGGAATTTCAAAAATTAATAAGAAATAAATGCTATTGATTCAATTATAGGAAATTAATTTTTTCCGGTGTCATCTTAACATTCCATAAATAAAGTTATAGGGCTTTCCTCTTCCCTGCAAATTTCAGAACATTAACCTCGTCTTGAATAAGAAATAAACATATAAATCACAAACTTATGATCTTCGCCTTAACAAGGCAAAACTCAAAAATTAAAAATTCAGCCGAGCCTGGCTGTGGGATTTGAACCGCGGACCTCGATGTGTAGCCAACAAGGACTTGTCGTCTCAACGTTCAGAGCCATTGACCCGTTTTCCTAAAGCAGAACTATAAGAAGTGTATGCATTTGGAGCAATGTAGTTGTTTTGGACCAAAAATAAGTTTGAATTAAATAATACTTTCTAGAGAACGGCCCATGTAAGCCATCATCTACACCAAATATGCAGGTACCACTTTTCATCGTTTTCCAAGAATTTTATTGATTATTAAACTTTTTTCGGTGTCATCACGTAATTTTCACTTATCTTTTATTATGGAACAATTTCCAACTGACAAATGTCCTACAATTTATGCTAGTTTTACCTTATTAGAATTGAGTGACTTTAATATTTTCACTCTTACTCCTGAAAAGATATAGATCATAGCCGCTGATCCGAACTTCGACGATGATAAGCAGTGAGAGCATTCCTTCTCTATATATTCATTTGTCTATGTCCAGACTCACGAAAAATACTATCGAATTTGTACAAAGGGTGAAACTCACTCGAATTCGAGCAAGTACACTCATGGGGCCGGAAAAAATCGAGCAAACTCAATTCTTTGAGGTCGCTCGTATATAAGTGAGCATATTTTCCCCGTTTTTGAGTGGGGCAAAAATAGTTCAAAATCGAGCAGAATCTACTCCTGCTCTGTAACTCTTTTAGTTTTTGTCATACCGTTGTTGTAATTCAAAGTATGTGTGTTTTTGTCTGTAGAAGATCACCCACCCCCTTCTCCCTCCTCACAGTTTCTCACCCGTGTGAAAATGACCAAATCTGTGCTCTGGCACTATCGTTTTTTTCGTGTTGTGTGTGCTATCTACATGAATTTTATTAAAGGCATTATAAAACGGTATGGGCGTTACAAATGTTCTGTCACTTTCATTGTTCATGTATATTTCCGTGTGTATGTCATATATATTTTCACATTGCACTGTGGTAAAGACAAAACAAAACGTAGTTATTGCAAAATGGTTAGGATTAGAAGTTATTTTAAAATATCTCATGGAGAGAATGTCCCCTGACAAACCCCAAGGGAACTGATTGTTAGCTCTTCCCGAAACCATGGTTTACTCCCGGTAAAATTTACCACCTTTCTTCACTAATAAAAACATTGTTCAATCATGGAATTAAGCCTGAACAAAAATGCCAACACTATTATATTAAAAAACAAGGCACCGTCGACAAAGGGATTTTCGTTGTAACAAACAAAACCATCTTATATAAATATGCTATTTCGTTAAGGTAAACGAATGTGTTACAAGTGGAGAGAGATGAAAATGTTTATAAGTTTGAGTCCGTTAAGTTCGGCCGGGCCAAACTTTTAATACCCTCCACCTTAGGGTGAAGGAAACATTAGAAGAAATGTGGCAAAAACCATTAAAATGCCGAATATCGGGAGGTACCGTTATATGGGGACTATACCAAAACGTGGACCTATACATACAATGTTTCGCCACACGAACTAGGACCCATTATGACCCACAAATACCAATTTTTAGACAAATCAGTGAAAAAATGTGGCAAAAACCATCAAAATACCAAATATCGGGAGGTGCCGTTATATGGGAACTATACCAGAACGTGGACCCATACATGCAATGTTTCGACAAAGGAGCTAGAATCCATTATGACCAACAAATACCAATTTTTTGACAAATCCGTGAAAAATGTGGCAAAAATAGTCAAAATACCGAATATCGGGAGGTACCTTTATATGGGGGCTATATCAAAACGTGGACCTATACATGCAATGTTTTGTCACATGCACAGAGACCCGTTATGACCTACAAATACCAATTTTCAGAGAAATCCTTGAAAAAAATGTGGCATAAATCATCAAAATACCGAATATCGGGAGGTACCGTTATATGGGAACTATACCAGAACGTGGACCGATATATCTCATTTTCAATACCAACCATTCTAGACACAATACAAATTGCTCGGCTAAATTTTGGCGCTCTACGTCAAATAATGTGGGCTGTATCGTGATTTCAAAAGACAGACAGACGGACATCGTTAAATCGACTTAGAATTTTATGCTGATTATGAATGGGGTCTACGACGAAAATTTAAGAATGTTACAAACGGAATGACAAAGTTAATATATCCTCCTTTCCAAGGTGGAGGATATAAAAAAGGGTCCAGACCCTATTAGATTATGTAAATGCTAACGATCAATAATTCGAAACGCTGGAAATATAGCAACCTTTGTAAATAAAACAAGTAAAAAAGCTGTAAGTTGGGCCTGTCCGAACTTTGAATACCCTCCACCATTTGGTACAAATTTAACAATTTTCAAAAAAAAAAAAAAAAAAAATCCCTTAAAAATCTGTTAAAATCTTGAAAATACCTAATGTAGCAGTATATTAGAGTCTATACGACGATGTGGACCTGCAAAGACAATTATGAACTTCAAATGCAAAATGTGAAACAATTCCGGTAAATAATACCGCTAAAATCTTCAAAAAACCGAATATTGGGAGGTACCGTTATATGGGGGCTATACGAAGACGTGGATCTACATGGCTCATTTTTTGTCTTAGTATGTAGTATTCATAACGAACTTCAAATACTAAAACTGAAATAATTCCGGTAAATAATGTCGCTAAAATGATCAAAATACCGAATATCGGGGGGTACCGTTACATGGGGGCTATACGAAGACGTGGACCTACATGACCCATTTTCTGTTTTATGCTGTAGTATCTATTAAAAACGTCAAATACCAAATTTGAAACTATTCCGGTAAATAATGTCGCTGAAATCATCAAAATACCGAATATCGGGAGATACCGTTATATGGGGGCTATACGAAGACGTGGACCTACATAGCCCATTTTCAATACCAAAAGTCCTGCAGACATAGTACACATTTGAGTAAAATTTTATCAATGGCTCATTTTTTGTCTTAGTATGTAGTATTCATTACGAACTTCAAATACTAAAACTGAAACAATTCCGGTAAATAATGTCGCTAAAATGATCAAAATACCGAATATCGGGGGGTACCGTTACATGGGGGCTATACGAAGACGTGGACCTACATAGCCCATTTTCAATACCAAAAGTCCTGCAGACATAGTACACATTTGAGTAAAATTTTATCAACCTACTTCATTTCGTTCGGAAGCTAGAGTGATTTCCACAGACGGACAGACGGATAGACGGACAGACGGACGGACATTGATAAATCGACATAGAATTTTATGCTGATCAAGAATATATGTACTTTGTGGGGTCTAAAATGTATATTTCGAGGTGTTACAAACGGAATGACAAACTTAATATACCCTCCGTACTATGGCGGAGGGTATAAAAATTAGGGAGGGTTTAGATCAGCACTGCTTAAAGCCATGAGCACAAGAGTCCGCACAAGAGAATATTTGAAAGAAAAATTAATATTCTCTCTTTTGTTATACACTCCACCATACTATGGAGGGTATATTAACTTTGTCATTCCATTTGTAACTCCTCGAAATACTCATGTCAGACCCAACAAAGTATATATATTCTTGATCAGCGTAAAATTCTAAGTCGATTTAGCGATGTCCGTCTGTCTGTCTGTCTGTCTGTCTGTCTGTCTGTCCGTCTGTCTGTCTGTTGTAATCACGCTATCTTTCGAATGAATTGTGATAGATGGCTAAAATTTTGCACACATGTTTATTTTTCCAGTACGCAGGTTAAGTTCGTAAATGGGCCAGGTAGGTCCACGTTTTCATATAGCCCCCATATAACGGTACCTCCCTCTATTCGGTATTTTGATGATTTTAGCGACATTATTTACGGGAATTGTTTCAAATTTGGTATTTGAAGTTCAAAATGGATACTACACCCTAAGATGGAAAACTGTCTATGCAGGTCCACGTCTTCGTATAGCCCCCATATAACGGTACCTCCCGATATTCGGTATTTTGATGATTTTAGCAACATTATTCACGGGAATTGTTTCAAATTTGGTATTTGAAGTTCAAGGTGGATACTACACCCTAAGACAGAAAATTGTCTGTGCAGGTCCACGTCTTCATATAGCCCCCATATAACGGTACCTCCCTATGTTCGGTATTTTGATGATTTTAGCGACATTATTCACCGGAATTGTTTTTGAAGTTCGAATTGGTATTTGAAGTTCGTTATGGGAACTACATTCTGTTACAGAAAATTGTCTGTGCGGGTCCAGGTCTTCGTATAGGCCCCATATATCAGTACCTCCCTATATTCGGTATTTTGACGATTTTAGGTACAATACCCACCAAAATTGTTTGAGATGTGGTATTTGAAGTTCTTAATGGATGCTACAGCCTTGGACAGAAAATTGTCTATGCTGGTCCAGGTCTTCGCACAGCTCCAATTTAACGGCACCTCCTTATAATATCGTATATAAGGATAAGGAATTGATGATTTTAGCTACATTATTCACCGTTTATTTCAAGTTTCGAATTTGAATATGGTAATGGCTTATGACAAACAATGCCTATGTATGTCCACGTCGTATAGACCCCAATATAACGGCTATATTCGGTATTTTTAAAATTTTAACAAAAATTTTTAAGGATTTTATTTTTTAAAAATTTCCAAATTCGTTGCAAATGGTGGAGGGTATTATAAGTTCGGCCCGGACGAACTTACTGCTTTTTAACTTGTTATATTATATCTTATGTTTTAATTTGCTTTTAATATGAGGTTGATTCAAAAGAATAATTAGCAATAAAACAATTAAAAAACATTAAGTTCGGCCGGGCCAAACTTTTAATACCCTCCACCTTAGGGTGAAGGAAACATTAGAAGAAATGTGGTAAAAACCATTAAAATGCCGAATATCGGGAAGTACCGTTATATGGGGGCTACACCAAAACGTGGACCTATAATTACAATGTTTCGCCACGAAGTAGGACCCATTATGACCCACAAATACCAATTTTTGACAAATCCGTGAAAAAATGTGGCATAAATCATCAAAATACCGAATATCGGGATGTACCGTTATATGGGGACTATACCAGAACGTGGGCCGATATATGTCATTTTCAATACCAACCATCCTAGACACAATGCAAATAGCTCTGATAAATTTTGGCGCTCTATGTCAAATAATGTGGGCTGTATCGTGATTTCAACTGACAGACAGACAGACGGACATCGTTAAATCGACTTAGAATTTTATGCTGATTATGAATATATATACTTTATGGGGTCTAAGACGAATATTTAAGAATGTTACAAACGGAATGACAAAGTTAAGTTATACCCCAAGGTGGAGGGTATACAAGTAAACAAGTTAAAAAGCAGTAAGTTCGGCCGGGTCGAACTTTTAATACACTCCACCATTTGCAACGGATTTGGAAATTTTCAAAAAATAAAATCCTTAAAAAATTCTGTAAAAATTTAAAAATACCGAATATAGCCGTTATATTGGGGTCTATACGACGTGGACATACATATGCATTGTTTGTCATAAGCCATTACCATATTCAAATTCGAAACTGGACCCGCACCGACAATACCAAATTTTAAACAATTCCGGTTAATAATGTCGCTAAAATCATCAAAATACCGAACATAGCGAGGTGCCGTTATATGGGGGCTATACGAAGACGTGGACCTGCACAGACAATTTTCAGTCTTAGGGTGTAGTATCCATTTGGAACTTCAAATACCAAATTTGAAACAACTCCCGTGAATAATGTTGCTAAAATCATCAAAATACCGAATATAGGGGGGATACCGTTATATGGGAGCTATATGAAAACGTGGACCTACATGACCTATTTACGAACTTAACCCGCCTACTGGAAAAATAAACATGTGTGCAAAATTTTAGCCATCTATCTCAATTCATGCGAAAGATAGCGTGATTACAACAGACAGACAGACGGACAGACAGACAGACGGACATCGCTAGAATTTTACGCTGATCAAGAATATATATACTTTGTTGGGTCTGACATGAGTATTTCGAGGAGTTACAAACGGAATGACAAAGTTAATATACCCACCATAGTATGGTGGAGGGTATACAAATATTTTAACACTGATTTATTGATGTTTTCGAAAAGTAAAGAGAAATTGTCTGGTGAGCGAGCTCTTGTTATTGAGCAGGGCTGTTTTAAATATTACTTCTTGTTCGGAAAGTCTTATTAACGAGATTTAGAATTGGAGGATTTCGGATGAGCACTCTTTTTCGGATGAAGTTTGGGAGTAAAGGAAAGGCTTGGGCTAGGCTTCAGTGGAAACCGCATTACATGAGGCTGTACCCTAAATCGAGAGCACTTAAAAAAAGAGTATACACCGTCAGCATGCATTGATATCGAAGCGCTTTCAAAAACGTCAGCACAGATATACTCATCTAATCTTTAGACAATTGTCAGGTCGACCGGCCCCTCAGGGACTGGATAAGCCAAATGCTAAGGAATAGATGCATAAGTTGTGGGCTATATGACCTTAACATAAGGGACAAAGTTCAGGTAAGATTTTATCACTTCTCCTGTGGATTACCACCAGTAAAAGTCTTCTAAGGACTTTAACCAACGAAGAATTTGAACCCTTCTGTGCAGACGACATTATGATACTTCTGAGGGGAGAGTGCAGAGGGGCCGAGTCGGACCTGGGTTAGAAGGTTAAATATCTAGGTGTGATTTTAGATAGGAAACTTAATTGGAAAGGCCACATCCAAGAAGTAGCAAACAAAGCTCATAGATGTTGGGTAACGTGCAAAAGGGCTATAGGCTCAAAATGGGGTTTCAATTCAAAGATGACACACTGATTGTTCAAAAGCGTGGTTAGACATGTTCTAACATACGCATCTGTAGTCTTGTGAACAGAAATGAATAAAAAATGTAATACTAAAATATTACAGAAAGTCCAACGAATGTGCTGCTAAAGCATTTGCGTTGCTATGAGGACAACACCAACTAGGGCTTAGAATAGAAATTCAGATACAGTACGCTATAAAAGCCATAATATCCAAAACAGTTAATTCAAAAACTGTTTTGAATTGTATAAAATCAATTAACAATTATTCTCAACACGGCTAAATATACGGGTACCAGGTCATGCGGGAGTTGGAGGTAACGAGATAGCGAAGATTACAGCATATGCAGGGCATGCGGGGAAGTTGACGAAACGTTGGAGCATTTTCTCTACCAATACCCATACCAATTAGATCTAAACATTTAGGGCACGAATCCATACCAGACCTTAATCAGATCATGGTAAATGAAATAAAGCAGTTAAGAAATTTTGTTAAGGCAACTGATTTTCAAATATAATAAGCTGTAAATTGCCAGTCTTGTGGCATGTGGCGATTGTTTCACTTATCTATTCTAACCTAATGTTTTCTGCATGTGTGAACAAGCTCAGTGAGTGATGCAGTTTTCGCGAATGAGTTAGAACTAGTTTAGTCAAAAGAGCATAACTAGATAGAGCGCTCGGTGAAATGAAATAGCTATTACAACTTTATTTGTCATCCTAAATGTAAGAAATATGTAAGGAAAACTATCCCCTCTGTAAGTTACTTAAAACATATAAGTTTACTAGTGGGTTTATATATGTATGTTTTTCTTGCAATCAAAGAAGTTCACACATTGCAGATAGAAGAATTGGAATTTTGATTTGTTCCCAGTCAGAACTAAAAATTAACGCCCTTCAATCAGGGCTTTTTGCCCTCTGACATATCATAAAGGGATGCCATGATGATTATAAACCAGAAGAGGAATTGGACAGGCGAGTGAGCCCTGATAAAAGTTAAGTCTAGTTAACGTCGTGGAAGATTCGGAAAAATGGAATTTAAAGATAATTGAAAAGCTAACAATACTAAAATTAACCAAGTAAAAAATAATGTTCGTCCGGGCCGAACTTTCAGTACTCTCCACTATTATGTCAAAAAATTTTTACTCAAATGACGAGATTGTAGGCTTAATAGAAGAACTTATAAACATTTTCATCTCTCTTCAATCGTTATGTATTCGTGTAATAGCATAATCATGTAAGTTGGTTTTATCTGTTGCACAGAAAAAGAAATGTCATCAGTGGTGCTTTGATTTTTTCAGATTTAATTCTATAAATGTTGTTGTTGTAATTTTTACCGGGAGTAAACCATGATTTCGGAAGTTCCCTTGGTTTATGTCTCCCCACGAGTTATTTTAAAATAACTCCTAAGCCTACCTAATTTGCAGTAACTCGTTATCCTGATCAAAAATGCCAATACTGTTCTATAAAAGTAGATATCTCTCTGTTAACTACAAACACAAGTGTGGTCATAAAATAATGAATATAGAGAGGAGAACTTTTAATATCGATTGTTAACAGACGATGCAACAACAGTTTTTGAATGGTCAGTAGGACTATTCTGTAACTGCTTAACTGCTTAAAATGTGAAAATGTGGTATAAATCATCAAAATACCGAATATCGGGAGGTACCGTTATATGGGGACTATACCAGAACGTGGGCCGATATATGTCATTTTCAATACCAACCATCCTAGACACAATGCAAATAGCTCTGATAAATTTTGGCGCTCTATGTCAAATAATGTGGGCTGTATCGTGATTTCAACAGACAGACAGACGGACATCGTTAAATCGACTTAGAATTTTATGCTGATTATGGGGTCTAAGACATATGTTTAAGGATGTAACAAACGGAATGACAAAGTTAATATACCCTCCTTTCCAAGGTGGAGGGTATAAAAATAAAAAATATTTTAACACTGATTTATTGATGTTTTCGAAAAGTAAAGAGAAATTGTCTGGTGTGCGAGCTCTTGTTCTTGAGCAGGGCTGTTTTAAATATTACTTCTTGTTCGGAAAATCTTATTAACGAGATTCAGAATTGGAGGATTTCGGATGAGCACTCTTTTTCGGATGAAGTTTGGGAGTAAAGGAAAGGCTAGGTCTAGGGCTACGTTAAAGGACTTTCAGTGGAAACCGCATTACATGAGGCTGTACCCTAAATCGAGAGCACTTAAAAACAAGTAAAAAAGCTGTAAGTTCGGCCGGGCTGAACTTTTAATACCCTCCACCATTTGGTACAAATTTGGCAATTTCCCAAAAAAAAAATAATAATAATAAAATCCGTTAAGAATTCTGTTAAAACCTTAAAAATACCGAATGCTTATACGACGACGTGGACCTGCATAGGCAACTTTTTTCATAAGTTATTACAATATTTACATGCTAAACTTGAAGAAAAATCTGTTTATAATGTAGCTAAAATCATCAAAATTCCGAATATGGGGGGTACCGTTATATGGGGGCTATACGTAGACGTGGACCTGCACAGACAATTTTCTAGCATGGGCTGAAATATCCATTACGAACTTCACATGCGAAATTTGAAACAATCCCGGTAAATAGTGTCGCTAAAATCATCAAAATGCCGAATATTGGGGGGTACGGTATATGGGGGCTATATGAAGACGTGGACCTACATGGCCCATTTTCTGTTTTATGCTGCAGTATCTATTACGAACTTCAAATACCAAATTTGGAACAATTCCGCTAAATAATGTCGCTAAAATCATCAAAATACCGAATATCGGGGGGTACCGTTATATGGGGGCTACACGAAGACGTAGACCTGCACAGATCATTTTCCGTCTTACGCAGGGTTATGTAGTATCCCTTAAGAACTTCAAATGCCAAATTTGAAACAATTCCGGTGAATAATGTCGCTAAAATCATCAAAATACCGAATATCGGGAGGTACCGTTATATGGGGGCTATATGATAACTTGGACCTACATGGCCCATTTACGAACTTAACCTGCCTATTGGCAAAATATACATGTGTGCAAAATTTTAGCCTTCTATCTCAAATTGTTCGAAAGATAGCGTGATTACAACATACAGACAGACAGAGAGACAGACAGACAGACAGACACACAGACAGACAGACGGACATGGCTAAATCGTCTTAGAATTTTACGCTGATCAAGAATATATATACTTTGTTGGGTCTGACATGAGTATTTCGAGGAGTTACAAACGGAATGACAAAATTAATATACCCTCCATAGTATGGTGGAGGGTATAAAAAGAAGTATACACCGTCAGTATGCATTTATATCGGAGCGCTTTCAAAAACGTCAGCACAGATATACTCATCTAATCTTTAGACAATTGTCAGGTCGACCGGCCCCTCAGGGACTGGATAAACCAAATGCTAAGGAATAGATGCATAAGTTGTGGGCTATATGACCTTAACATAAGGGACAAAGTTCAGGTAAGATTTTATCACTTCTCCTGTGGATTACCACCAGTAAAAGTCTTCTAAAGACTTTAACCAACGAAGAATTTGAACCCTTCTGTGCAGACGACATTATGATACTTCTGAGGGGAGAGTGCAGAGGGGCCGAGTCGGATCTGGGTTAGAAGGTTAAATATCTAGGTGTGATTTTAGATAGGAAACTTAATTGGAAAGACCACATCCAAGAAGTAGCAAACAAAGCTCATAGATGTTGGGTAACGTGCAAAAGGGCTATAGGCTCAAAATGGGGTTTCAATTCAAAGATGACACACTGATTGTTCAAAAGCGTGGTTAGACATGTTCTAACATACGCATCTGTAGTCTTGTGAACAGAAATGAATAAAAAATATAATACTATAATATTACAGAAAGTCCAACGAATGTGCTGCTAAAGCATTTGCGTTGCAATGAGGACAACACCAACTAGGGCTTTAGAGACAATTCTATATGTACATCCAATAGAAATTCAGATATAGTACGAGGCGCCCGTCGCGGCCACATAGCGACAGACGAGTGGATAAGTAAAGGCAACGTAGCATACCATGAAACAAATGTACAGGTAACAATGGGAGAATCAGTGGAAAACTGCATCCAACCGGATACCTGAAACAATTGTAGCTGCCTCATGTGAAACATTAATTCCTACCAGAAACTCGTGAATGGACAGATCCCTTTTGCAAATGCAGACTGGAAAATGTTGTTATACAGACGGCTCAGTGCTAAGGGAAGATCGGGACTGGGATTTTTTATTGAAGAGTCAAACACCGTAATCTCTTCCGTTTGCCCGATCATAAAACGAACATCCAAGCGAGGGCCCGGACGATTGCAGGGTGTTTGAACTGGCTTAATGCTAACACAAGACCGGTCACCATAAACATCCTAACAAACAGTAAGACCGCTATAAAAGCCATAATAACAGTTAATTCAAAAACTGTTTTGAAATGTATAAAATCAATTAACAACTATTCTCAACACGGTTAAATATACGGGTACCAGGCCATGCGGGAGTTGGAGGTAACGAGATAGCGAAGATAACAGCATATGCAGGGCATGCGGGGAAGTTGACGAAACGTTGGAGCATTTTCTCTACCAATACCCATACCAATTAGATCTAAACATTTAGGGCACGAATCCATACCAGACCTTAATCAGATCATGGTAAATGAAATAAAGCAGTTAAGAAATTTTGTTAAGGCAACTGATTTTCAGTTTGATGATGCAGTTTTCGCGAATGAGTTAGAACTAGTTTAGTCAAAAGAGCATAACTAGATAGAGCGCTCGGTGAAATGAAATAGCTATTAAAACTTTATTTGTCATCCTAAATGTAAGAAATATGTAAGGAAAACTATCCCCTCTATAAGTTACTTAAAACATATAAATTTACTAGTGGGTTTATATATGTAAGTTTTTCTTGCAATCAAAGAAGTTCACACATTGCAGATAGAAGAATTGGAATTTTGATTTGTTCCCAGTCAGAACTAAAAATTAACGCCCTTCAATCAGGGCTTTTTGCCCTCTGACATATCATAAAGGGATGCCATGATGATTATAAACCCGAAGAGGAATTGGACAGGCGAGTGAGCCCTGATAAAAGTTAAGTCTAGTTAACGTCGTGGAAGATTCGGAAAAATGGAATTTAAAGATAATTGAAAAGCTAACAATACTAAAATTAACCAAGTAAAAAATAATGTTCGTCCGGGCCGAACTTTCAGTACTCTCCACTATTATGTCAAAAACTTTTTACTCAAATGACGAGATCGTAGGCTTAATAGAAGAGGACCCGAACTTATAAACATTTTCATCTCTCTCCAATCGTTATGTATTCGTGTAATAGCATAATCATGTAAGTTGGTTTTATCCGTTGCACAGAAAAAAATGTCATCAGTGGTGCTTTGTCTATAGAAAAGTTTTATGATTTTTTTTGTCAGAACTAAAAATTAACGCCCTTCAATCAGGGCTTTTTGCCCTCTGACATATCATAAAGGGAAGCCATGATGATTATAAACCAGAAGAGGAATTGGACAGGCGAGTGAGCCCTGATAAAAGTTAAGTCTAGTTAACGTTGTGGAGGATTCGGAAAAATGGAATTTAAAGATAATTGAAAAGCTAATAATACTAAAATTAACCAAGTAAAAAATAATGTTCGCCCGGGCCGAACTTTCAGTACTCTCCACTATTATGTCAAAAACGTTTTACCCAAATGACGAGATCGTAGGCTTAATAGAAGAGGACCCGAACTTATAAACATTTTCATCTCTCTCCAATCGTTATGTATACGTGTAATAGCATAATCATGTAAGTTGGTTTTATCTGTTGCACAGAAAAAGAAATGTCATCAGTGGTGCTTTGTCTATAGAAAAGTTTTATGATTTTTTTTGTCAGAACTAAAAATTAACGCCCTTCAATCAGGGCTTTTTGCCCTCTGACATATCATAAAGGGAAGCCATGATGATTATAAACCAGAAGAGGAATTGGACAGGCGAGTGAGCCCTGATAAAAGTTAAGTCTAGTTAACGTTGTGGAGGATTCGGAAAAATGGAATTTAAAGATAATTGAAAAGCTAATAATACTAAAATTAACCAAGTAAAAAATAATGTTCGCCCGGGCCGAACTTTCAGTACTCTCCACTATTATGTCAAAAACGTTTTACCCAAATGACGAGATCGTAGGCTTAATAGAAGAGGACCCGAACTTATAAACATTTTCATCTCTCTCCAATCGTTATGTATACGTGTAATAGCATAATCATGTAAGTTGGTTTTATCTGTTGCACAGAAAAAGAAATGTCATCAGTGGTGCTTTGTCTATAGAAAAGTTTTGGCATTTTTTCAGATTTAATTCTATAATTGTTGTTTCAACAGAATAACGTTTTTATTAATGAAGAGAGATGGTAACTTTTACCGGGAGTAAACCATGATTTCGGAAGGAGCAACCAATTCTTATCAGTTCCCTTGGTTTATGTCTCCCCACGAGTTATTTTAAAATAACTCCTAAGCCTACCTAATTTGCAGTAACTCGTTATCCTGAACAAAAATGCCAATACTGTTCTATAAAAGTAGATATCTCTCTGTTAACTACAAACACAAGTGTGGTCATAAAATAATGAAAATAGAGAGGAGAACTTTTAATATCGATTGTTAAAAGACGATGCAATAACAGTTTTTGAATGGTCAGTAGGACTATTCTGTAACTGCTTAACAAATAAACTCATTGTTCATTTTACAAATATATTTTGTTGTTGTTTTATCTTTGCCACTGTAACAAAAGAAATTGTAGCATCTTCCAATCGATAAAGGTTACAGTTTAAAAATCAGGGGTCTTATTCTGTAGATTTTTAACAACTTTTCTCATTACTCAAAAAACTTTTTTTGTTTCATTTTTGTTACAACTTTTCAATCGACAAAAATAGAGAATACAGTGTGAAAATATATTACACATACACACGAAAATACACATGAACAATGTAAGTGACAGCACATTTGTAACGCCCCTTCCGTTTTATAATGACTTTAAAAAAAATTCATGAAGATAACACACACAACACGAAAAACAAAACGATAGCGCCCGAGCACAGATTTCGTCATTTTCACATGGGAGCGAAACTGTGTGATCTTATGAAGACAAAAATACACATACATTGAATTACAACAATGGTATGACAAAAACTAAAAGAGTTCCCGGCAGGAGTCGATTCTGATCTATATTGAACTAATTTTGCTCCCACTCAAAAAAGGGGGAAAATATGCCACTCATTTACGAGCGACATCGAAAAATTGAGTTTGCCCGTTTTGTGAGTGAGTTTCACTCTTTGTGCAAATCCGAGTGTGCTTTTCGTAGGTCTGGACATAGACAAATGAATATATGGAGGAAGGAATGCTTCCACTGCTTCTTATCGAGATAATTAAGATTAGCAGATGTCATCTATATCGTTTCAGGGGTATGATTGAAAATATTGAAGTCAGTCAACTCTAATATGTTAAAAATATGAACTGTAGGGTATTTGTCAGTTGAAAATTGTGCTATAATATAGGATAATTACAAATTACGTGATGGCATTGAAAAATTCTGAATAATCAATGAAATTCTTGAAAAACGATGAGAAGCGTTTTCGAATTCGTGTTGGTCGACTTCGTCAATCAGTATGTTGAATATGCAAAAGAGTACCGAGAATCATCTATCAAGCTATAAAAGTAGATGATCCCCTTTAAACTACAAATACAAGTGAAATCTTAGACAAACGAATGTAGAAACGAGAGCTTTCAACATCGTTTGCTAACAGACGATGCGACGCCAGTTCTTGCATGGTCAGTACTCCCGTTCTGTAGCTGTTTAACAAACAACATTAATAACTTTTTTTTTACAAAAAAAAAAAAAAAAAAAAAAAAAATATATATATATATATATAAATATATATATAAATAAATATATATATATATATATACAGTAGCGTGCAAAACCGATCACATGTTTTGCAAATTTGGCAGTTAAGCTGTGTAACAATATTTAAAGTCAATCAAATTAAATGAAACTTATGTTATATTTTATTTAATTCATTATAATAATATTAAGGCTGAAATCAACTTAAAGTGTATACATATTCGGGATAATTTATTATAAACATAAGAGGAACTCCATGTGCTCAGTTTTGCACGTTTCGCATATATTCGTTGTTTTCCAAATTCTTAGTATTTTGTCCATAACCCTTTATTTTTTATGACACCTTTCATACGTTTGGGCATACTTTCCACTAAATTTTGGATAAAATTGTCAGGAATTTGTCCCCATTCAAATTGTACACGCCGCCAGAGTTCATCCATATTCTCAGGAGCTCTCTTGTATTTTCCAAGTCTTTTTTTCAAAATGGACCACAAATTCTCAATTGGATTGAGATCGGGTGATTGTGCGGGCCACTCCATAAGCTTAAATGTTTGTTGGGAAAACCACTCTTTTACTATTTTGGCGGTGTGTTTCGGGTCTCCATCCTGTTGGAAAATGACTTGCTCCTCCGAGTATGGACTGGATTGTACGAAGTCTGGTAAATTTGACTTCAAAATATCCAGGTAGTCCTCCTTCTTCATTATCCCACTTATTTTAACAATTGGTCCAATATTATGCCATGTAAAACAGCCCCACACCATCAAACTACCTCCACCATGTTTCACTGTTTGTTTCACGTGATGCCTTTGGATGGTTTCTTTGGGACGACGCCAGTAGTAACTTATTCCGTCTGATTGAAATCGGTTTATTTTTACTTCGTCCGACCAAATGACTCGCCTCCAATCCTCAACACTCCAATTCACATGTTTCTTGCAGAATGCTAAACGAGCTTTAACATTTTTAGCGGATAAAGCCGGTTTCTTCTTCTTTACTGCTGATAGCAATCCAATTCTATGCAACGCTCTACGGGCGGTCCACTCGCTTACATTCTTATTTAATGCATCTGCAGCTTGTTTAGGTGTTATGGAACTATCTTTTCTCATTTCTCGTTCCATTAAGCGGGCATCCGCGTCAGAAAGTTGTCTCGGTCGACCTCCAACATTTGGCGCTCGCACAATATTTTTTCTTTTCTGGACTTTAACTACAGTGCTTTGACCAATATTCAATTTTTCGGCTATTTCTCTGGTAGAATGCCCTTTTTCCGTTAACACCACGACACTATTTTCTAGTTCTACGCTAAGTTTTTTCATTTTTTATTAAATGATAATTTTATTAAATCGATCACTTTCAACACGTGTTAAGAACTAATATCAAAGTAAAATACCAAACTAAGATAAAGAGTAAAAACCAATGAGAGATCAACAAAAGCATGAGAGACCAATAACGGTAAATATTTGTTTACATTTCTACATTAACTTTCTGCTTTTTGAATAAATGCGAAACGTGCAAAACTGAACATATGTGATGTCTCTCATGTTTATTACATAGTATCCTGCACAACCTGGTTATACTAAATAGTGTTGTATGCCATTTGTTTTGTTTCTAGTAATGAATCAACAAAGTTTCATTTCATTTAATTGCGTACAAATATTTTTACAGAGCTTAATATCTAAAACCGCAGAAGGTGTGATCGGTTTTGCACGCTACTGTATATATATATATATATATATATATATATATATATATATATATATATGTATATATATATATATATATATATATATATATATATATATACATATATATATATATATATATATATATATATATATATATATAGATGTCATCTATATCGTTTCAGGGGTATGATTGAAAATATTGAAGTCAGTCAACTGTAATATGTCAAAAATATGAACTGTAGGGTCAGTTGTCAGTTGAAAATTGTGCTATAATAAAGGATAATTACAAATTACGTGAAGGCATTGAAAAATTCTGAATAATCAATGAAATTCTTGAAAAACGATGAGAAGCGTTTTCGAATTCGTGTTGGTCGACTTCGTCAATCAGTATGTTGAATATGCAAAAGAGTACCGAGAATCATCTATCAAGCTATAAAAGTAGATGATCCCCTTTAAACTACAAATACAAGTGAAATCTTAGACAAACGAATGTAGAAACGAGAGCTTTCAACATCGTTTGCTAACAGACGATGCGACGCCAGTTCTTGCATGGTCAGTAGTCCCGTTCTGTAGCTGTTTAACAAACAACATTAATAACTTTTTTTTAAAAAAAAAAAAAAAAAAAAAATAATATATATATATATATATATATATATATATATATATATATATATATATATATATATATATATATATATATATATATATATATATAAATATATATATATATATATATAAATACATATACACTGAAGTACAACAATGGTATAACAAAAACTAAAAGAGTTCCACGCAGGAGTAAATTCTGCTCGTTGTTGAACTAATTTTGCTCGCACTCAAAAATGAGGAAAATATGCTCACTTATATAAGAGCGACATCAAAAAATTGAGTTTGCTCGATTTTTTTTTTGCCCTCAGAAAAACACTTGTTCAAATTCTAGAGAGAGTTTCACTCTTTGTTTCAGAGGTCAGGACATAGACAATTTAATATATATTCCAAGGAATGCTCTCACTGCTTATCATTGAGAAAATTAGGATCGGGAGATGCCATCTATATCGTTTAGGGATATGATTGAAAATGTTGAAGTCACTCAATTCTAAATGTTAAAAATATAAACTGTAGGATATTTGTCAGTTGAAAAATCGTGTTGGTCGACTTTGTCAATCAGCATATTGGCTGTGCAAGAGAGTGCTGAGAATCACCTGCATAAAAAGACTAATGTCAGTATGTTAATTTGCCTATGGTCTGGATAGCACACACAACACAAGAAAAGCACACATAACATGACAAACTAAGTAAAGGCACGAACAAAACTAATGTTTGCTTGTAAAAGGAAAAATAGAAACTAAATAAAACACAAGGATTATAATTTTTGTTAATGCAGTTGTGGACTGTATATTTTTATTGAACAATTATTGGTGGAATAATATAATTTTCCTTTTATATAGGATATAGGGGTTTCATGCTTTCTGGCCGTGAACCAATGAACAAGTAATATTACTAATTAAAAAATTAAGCAGGTGTAATACATAAACAGCTTAAAGTCTTCTTCAAACTAAATGACGTCTGTCCGATCTTTTATCAAAATGAAAGAGGATTAAACACTAAGATTAGAGATGTTTTCCTTAAAAGTTTCTTTTCTGAATATAAAATAATTGCTTTCACTGAAACGTGGTTAAAATCTGATGTCCTGAATACTGAGTTATTCTCTGATAATTATCAAGTCTACAGAAAATATAGATTATCGAAAAAAGGTGGTGGAGTTCTAATAGCAGTTCATAATTCGATTCCTTCAGAAATGATTGATGTCTCGCGGATCCTAATATCGAATTTATCTGCGCAAAATTAAATATTATTGGTAATACTATTTTCTTAACTTGTTCATATATTTTCACCTAATTCTGAACTTGCAATTTATTTTAACCACGCAGATTTATTGGCAAAGGTGTCTTCATTGCTCACAGTTAATTCTGAATTAATTTGTTTAGGGGATTTTAACCTTCCTTGGGTGTCTTGGACCTCAGGTGACAATATTTTAGATTATATACCACTGACTTACCCAATAGGTTTTGACAACTTTTGGGATAAGATATTTGAGCTTTGTCTGTACCAAGTAAACCATGTGTTAAATGTTAAAGACAGGTTGTTAGATAGATCTTTATTGAATATTTCGATTTCTAGATGATCTCCCTATGTACTCCCTGAAGACAGTTATCACCCTACGCTGTCGATAAACCTCGAATTAAGAAACTCTTCCCTGAATTCTAATTCTGTTAATGCTTCTATTGATAGGCGTAATTTTGGGAAAACAAACCTAATTAACCTGCGCTCTATTTTATCTTACACTATATGGCATCTTAGTGATGACATTGACTTATGTGTCTCAAAATTTTATGAACAACTTAATTTTGCATTATCTAGTTCTGTACCTACAGTAAAACAAAATTTAGATCAGGGTCCTGCTTGGTTTACCCCTTCACTGAGACGTTTACGTAATTTGAAAAGCAAATTATTCAAAAAAACAAAGTATTCTTTCGCAAGGAGCAGATATAACTCTGAAAACTGCAAATGTTTTTCCCAATATTTAATAAAAATGAAACAAAACTTTTTTTTTAAATTTGTAAATTCCAAAAGGAAGGCACATAAATTTCTCAGTAGTATGAAACTTGGTAGTAGTGAGTCTTCTGACAACTTAGTGATTTCTAATTTATTTGCTGAGTTTTTTCAATTATCTTATACCCGGAACACTCTTAATTTCTGTACCTCTCACTAAAATTTTTAATTTCTCTCTCTAAAGGATATTTTCCATGCTATTGGCGATCGAGCTTTGTTATTCCCCTGCACAAATCAGGAAATATGAGTGTCATCAATAATTATAGAATATTACACTACTTAAAAAGCAGTAGTGGCGGATGTGAGAGGCGTGGGAACGAACATGGCATATTGTGGATCGAATCCTTCCGTTGTTTTTGCTTTTAATTTGATATTAATATGCCATGATGCCAAACTGTACTTACACTTTAAGACTTTGACCTATATATGACTAAACATCTTTTAAAATGTTTTTGTGGTCGCTTGTGGCTGGATTAAGTTATTGGCTGGCTTCTTCGTAAAAGAGCAAATGAGTTTTAAGTTGACTTAGATCAATTTCGGCCCGTAAATTATACTGGTTCAGCCAGCCGATGACTTATGTATGTATACTCACCTAAAGTTTTACAGTGCAACTTAGCTCAGCTTACCACCATTAGGAAGGACTTAGCAAATTGCAAAAAATTATATATATACACATATATTATTTATTTTTTGTTTCTCTACAGCTCTAGCGACCTGATGTGGTTTAAGTTTATTTAAAGAGCAGCAGCGGCTTATCCCTTTGCTATTCCAAATTAAACCTCATTCACAAAACTATTTCAACTTAAGACAAGAATGCTTACACTGCGGCTTGTGTGATTTCTCCTTGCTGTTGACGTTCGATCTGTTAACTAGATTAAATGAAGGACGTCCGCGGTCTTCCTGAAACTATTAATAATAACTTAAATTTCATGTCATCGGAATCTCAGACTTACTAAGAAAGCACATAACAAGTGACCAAGAAGGTCATCGTGGTCACTCCGGATTTTATATGCAAGTTATTCATGCACAAATTTTGTAAGTTGTTAAGGAGCATTGACACCGCCGGTGCTGCAGATTTTTTACCGTAGTTTTTTAAGTTTCGGTATATAAATCTTTAGCTCATCCTCGTATGAAAGAAGGATGTCAATTTATGATAACCATTTCTTCATTGATTATGATAAAGCCGTCGTCGATAATGGTTAGTGGTTAAGGGTGGCAGGGAAAAGCCGTGTTCGATTCCTCCTGAATGAAGTTGTTTTGCACATGCTGTATTGTTCAGTTCTCTATAGAAAGTTGTTGCAAGGGTTGTCCTGCAGTTTACAATTGGTATAACCTGGTCACCGCAATCGGCTATGCTGTTGTTTATTTATTTACTTATAATAGTACTGTTATGTTCAACTGTTTTCAGAATTATTCTCTCACAAACTAATTTAATCTAAGGATTTTTTTTATTACGAAATGAAAAAAACATTATTTAACAACACTTTAATATTAGAAGTTTTCATAAGATGAGTAATAGCGTTATTTGTAGCACGTTCATTCTCCAAATCATCAGAGTCTAAAATAGCAAGGTTAATTATTCCCAATTTTGAAAATGTGACCGATAATCTTTCAAGTTCATAGATAGTAAATCTATTTCCTGATAACAGTTTTCCATATGAATATTTCGTAGTTATCTATTTTGTTTTTGCATTATATACAAAATTAGTTATCTCCAAATCCTAATGGAATAAAAAAAAGTAAAAAAGAAGCTAAGTTCGCCATTTAGAAGGAACTTGAAAATTTTCAAAAATACCGCTTCAATGATGACCTTTGTGCGGGTGCTATACTAAAGTGTAGACCTTCATTAGTATTCATAATTAGCATAAGAATATTCATGATCAGCATAAAATTCTAAGTCGACTTAACGAGGTCCGTCCGTCTGTTTATCTGTCTGTTGAAATTATGACAAAGCCCACATTATCTGACGTAGAGCTTTAAAATTTGGCAGAGCAATTTTTATTGTGTGTAGGATGATTGGTATTATCAATGAGATGTATCGGTTCACGTTTTGGTATAGCCCCCATATAATGGTATCTCTCGATATTCGGTATTTTGATCCGGTGGCGAAACATTGTATGCAGAGGTCTACGATTTTGTATAGCTCCTATATAGCAGTACCTGCCGATATTCGGCATTTCGATGATTTTCACGGATTTGTTTAAAAATTGGTGTTTGTAGGCCATAATGCTCCGGTGGCGAAACAGTTTATGTATAGATCCACGTTGTTGTATAGCCCCCCCCCACTTAACGGTACCTCGCGATATTCGGTATTTTCATGATTTTTGCAGTTTTCCACGGATTTGTACAAAAATTTGTTATTTGTAGATCATCGTGGATTCTAGTTCCGTGGCGGAACATTGTATGTAGAGGTACATATTTTCGTATAGCCCCCATATAATTTGGAATTTTCATGATTTTTGCTCATTTTCTATGTTTTCCTATAGCCGCCATATAATGGTACCTACTAATGTTCAGTATTTTGATTATACTTGTCACATTTACCGACAGATTTTTTTTTAAATTTAGCATTTAAGACTTGCAATAGAAAACAATCCTTGTGGTATAGGGTTGTCTAAATTTATGTTTTTTGTTTTTGGAAATTTAACTGCATTACCTAAATGGTCATACTAGTATTTTTAGTTTGAAGTGGAACACGTTTGAATTAATATATTTTTATATAAAATTGTTTGATTTATCCAATAGTGATGAGTATTAAAAGTTCGGTGCGGCCGAACTTATTATATTTTACTTGTTTGTTCTGGGCTGTAATACCCATTGAAATCTTCAAATACGAAATTTAAAACGATTCCGGTGATGAACGGGGGGTTTCCGTTATATGGGGGCTATACTAAAACGTGGACTGACATGGTCCATTTAAGAACTTTTTATATAATTATGATTTTAGCAGACAGACATAGCTATATCGTTTTTGAATTATACGCTGATACAAAATAAATATACTTTGTAGGGTACATCATGAATATTTCGTAGAGTTACAAACGGAATTGAAAAGCTAATATACACTCCATAAAATGGTGGAGGGTATAATATATCAATCTGTCTATGTACCAATTACATCAATTAAGACTGTGGCCTAAAGTGTGCTTCGACTGTTTCTTCTGTGAACAAATTCGTAAGTTTATTTCCTAATATGTCATTTGACTTAACGATGACTTTGTCACCTACTTTAAAAACTCTGTTAATCCTGTCGTGCACGTGCAAGATTCTTTCCCTAATTTCTGTGTTAAGTTCGGTACAACAAATATATTGTTGCTTGAAATATTATTTTGACTGTGTCTTCAAAGTTTCTTTCGATCTTCAGACATCCTGTGATCTCTACCAAGTTGCAGTAAAAACTCTCTAAAAACTTTGAGCAACTATGAAGAGGTGAGCATTGCAGTTTTGTAAATTGAATCGATTATGTAAAAGTGATTTTTGTGGTTGAGTGTTTTAGCTTTTTGACCTCTGGTTTCATATACAAATTAAAACAAAATTATTTTGTTTTTCTTCTGGGGAATTCGTCTATTTAAATAAATCAAAAAGTACACAATTAATATAATATTAAGTCACAAAATAGGATAAACTTACAATATATTTAAGACGAGTTTACATAGAACATATAATAGACTACACTTCTTAAAAATTAATATCACTGCATTTTCTTTATCTGCCGGTGTTCTGACATCTCTCTGTAGTTTTCTTTTAATTTCGCCAACTAATGTGCATATTACTTTATATGGAAAAATATTGTGTTTTAAGATTCTAAAAATTGATTCAGTGTTCTTATTATGGAATTTTGCGTCACTAATGTTAAATATTCTATACATAAGTATTATTATATATAGTATATATATTATTATATATAGTATAGTATTAAGAATTTGTGTTTTCGGTTGTGTTGCTTGATAGTTTATTATTCTACCAGATGATGTATCTTTGTGTACTAGTCAAATTCTATGTTTTGGTTATTTCTTATTAATCTTGCATCTTAGTAAGATATTGAGCCTTCTGTTCCAGTTACCATAGTAAATTGTAAAATTTTAAAACTTCGGAACCACAAGCACTGAGTAAGTGTTTACTTTTTTTGGTATAGCCCCCATATAATGGTATCTCGCAGCATTTTTCCACCGATTTGTCTAAAAATTGGTATTTGTAGGTCATAATGGGTTCTAGCTCCGGTGGCGAAACATTGTATGCAGAGGTCTACGATTTTGTATAGCTCCTATATAGCGGTACCTGCCGATATTCGGCATTTCGATGATTTTCACGGATTTGTTTAAAAATTGGTGTTTGAAGGCCATAATGCTCCGGTGGCCAAACAGTTTATGTATAGATCCACGTTGTTGTATACCCCCCCACTTAACGGTACCTCGCGATATTCGGTATTTTCATGATTTTTGCAGTTTTCCACGGATTTGTACAAAAATTTGTTATTTGTAGATCATCGTGGATTCAAGTTCCGTGGCGGAACATTGTATGTAGAGGTACATATTTTCGTATAGCCCCCATATAATTTGGAGTTTTCATGATTTTTGCTCATTTTCTATGTTTTCCTATAGCCGCCATATAATGGTATCTACTGATGTTCGGTACTTTGATAATACTTGTCACATTTACCGACAGATTTTTTTTTTAATTTAGCATTTAAGACTTGCAATAGAAAACAATCCTTGTAGTATAGGGTTGTCTAAATTTATGTTTTTTGTTGTTGGAAATTTAACTGCATTAACTAAATGGGCATACTCGTATTTTTAGTTCGAAATGGAAAAGTTTGAATTAAGATATTTTTATATAAAATTGTTTGATTTATCCAATAGTGGTGAGTATTAAAAGTTCGGTCCGGCCGAACTTATTATTTCTTACTTGTTTGTCCTGGGCTGTAATACCCATTGAAATCTTCAAATACAAAATTTAAAACGATTCCGGCAATTAACGTGGGGATTACCGTTATATGGGGGCTATACTAAAACGTGGACTGGCATGGTCCATTTAAGAACTTATTGTATAATTATGATTTTAGTCTTCTATCGCAATTCGTTGGAAGATAGCGTGATTACAACAGGCAGATAGACAGACAGACATAGCTAAATCGTTTTTGAATTATACGCTGATACAAAATAAATATACTTTGTAGGGTACATCATGAATATTTCGTAGAGTTACAAACGGAATGGAAAAGCTAATATACACTCCATAAAATGTTGGAGGGTATAATATATCAATCTGTCTATGTACCAATTACATCAACTAAGACTGTGGCCTAAAGTCTGCTTCGACTGTTTCTTCTGTGTACAAATTCGTAAGTTTATTTCCTAATATGTCATTTGACTTAACGATGACTTTGTCACCTACTTTAAAAACTCTGTTAATCCTGTCGTGCACGTGCAAGATTCTTTCCCTAATTTCTGTATTAAGTTCGGTACAACAAATATATTGTTGCTTGAAACATTATTTTGACTGTGTCTTCAAAGTTTCTTTCGATCTTCAGACATCCTATGATCTCTACCAAGTTGCAGTAAAAACTCTCTAAAAACTTTGAGCAACTATGAAGAGGTGAGCACTACAGTTTTGTAAATTGAATCGATTATGTAAAAGTGAGTTTTGTGGTTGAGTGTTTTAGCTTTTTGACCTCTGGTTTCATATACAAATTAAAACAAAATTATTTTGTTTTTCTTCTGGGGAATTCGTCTATTTAAATAAATCAAAAAGTACACAATTAATATAATATTAAGTCACAAAATAGGATAAACTTACAATATATTTAAGATGAGTTTACATAGAACATATAATAGACTACACTTCTTAAAAATTAATATCACTGCATTTTCTTTATCTGCCGGTGTTCTGACATCTCTCTGTAGTTTTCTTTTAATTTCGCCAACTAATGTGCATATTACTTTATATGGAAAAATATTGTGTTTTAAGATTCTAAAAATTGATTCAGTGTTCTTATTATGGAATTTTGCGTCACTAATGTTAAATATTCTATACATAAGTATAATTATATATAGTATATATATTATTATATATAGTATAGTATTAAGAATTTGTGTTTTCGGTTGTGTTGCTTGATAGTTTATTATTCTACCAGGTGATGTGTCTTTGTGTACTGGTCAAATTCTATGTTTTGGTTATTTCTTATTAATCTTGCATCTTAGTAAGATATTGAGCCTTCTGTTCCAGTTTCCATAGTAAATTGTAAAATTTGAAAACTTCGGAACCACAAGCACTGAGTAAGTGTTTACATTTCAGATCAAGTTCAACATAATTTTATAGTAGTAGTAGGTCGGTCCAATTATCCCCTTGGAGTTCGACAGTACAAAGAAAGTCACATACGTATTAAAAATGTGCATCGCACACTTTTTATCTATTTTTTTACCATGAATTTATTTCACGGCAACAACATCTTTCCATTCCTTCAATGTTTTGATATAATTTTTTGAGGCAACTGTGTCTATCAAGAGTTTAATTTTTTCCCTGCGATTTCCGTTTCTATGAACGATAGCAGGGAGTTATGTCTAAAAATGTTACCCAATCAAATTCTGAAAGTTATCGTTAACGTTTTCTGTTACTTCATCCACTATTGGCTTATATTCAAATTCTTTTCAATCAGGCGAGGACTTGTTTGCGATTAATTGATAAACAGCCTGTTCCACGTTATCCAAAGAACACGTTCGCATGCCTTTTACACGACAAACAGCTGATTTCCGTTCCACTAAAATCCATCAGATCGAAAAATTGTACGAACATCAAAGCGAACGAAAACGTAAGCATTTCAGTATAATTTTGCATTCCATTATCTTTTTTCCTTCGCGCGCAAGCGAACACAAATGTCAAAATCAGTCACTTGTGTGATTGCTATCATCTAATTACAGTTCAGGAGCATTGTATCAGCATAAATAGTGATATGATTGAAAATGGAAACAAAAAAGTGAGTAAAAATAATAAATACAATTACAATAGGTCAACAACAAATATTGTCAATATTTGGAAGCAGCAGGCTCTTTCACATCATCCATAAAATACAGGGCAACAGAAATATTAATTTTTCAAAAAACATAAATAAATTGAACACAATCTCTGAGAAGCTCGGATTATTATTAAGTCCACCAGCTTAGGTATGAATTTTTTATTTTTTTACAGCTTTTTATACCCTCCACCATACTATGGAGGGTATATTAACTTTGTCATTCCATTTGTAACTCCTCGAAATACTCATGTCAGACCCAACAAAGTATATATATTCTTGATCAGCGTAAAATTCTAAGTCGATTTAGCGATGTCCGTCTGTCTGTCTGTCTGTCTGTTGTAATCACGCTATCTTTCGAATGAATTGTGATAGATGGCTAAAATTTTGCACACATGTTTATTTTTCCAGTAGGCAGGTTAAGTTCGTAAATGGGCCATGTAGGTCCACGTTTTCATATAGCCCCCATATAACGGTACCTCCCTCTATTCGGTATTTTGATGATTTTAGCGACATTATTTACGGGAATTGTTTCAAATTTGGTATTTGAAGTTCAAAATGGATACTACACCCTAAGATGGAAAACTGTCTATGCAGGTCCACGTCTTCGTATAGTACCTCCCTATATTCGGTATTTTTAGGTATTTTTTAGGTACAATACCCACCAAAATTGTTTGAGATGTGGTATTTGAAGTTCATAATGGATGCTACAGCCTGGGACAGAAAATTGTCTATGCTGATCCAGGTCTTCGCACAGCTCCAATTTAACGGCACCTCCTTATAATATCGTATATAAGGATAAGGAATTGATGATTTTAGCTACATTATTCACCGTTTATTTCAAGTTTCGAATTTGAATATGGTAATGGCTTATGACAAACAATGCCTATGCATGTCCACGTCGTATAGACCCCAATATAACGGCTATATTCGGTATTTTTAAAATTTTAACAAAAATTTTTAAGGATTTTATTTTTTAAAAATTTCCAAATTCGTTGCAAATGGTGGAGGGTATTAAAAGTTCGGCCCGGACGAACTTACTGCTTTTTAACTTGTTCATGTTTAAATCTGTCATTGCGCTTTTCTGTTTAATTCGCAATTAATTTTTCCAAAGGTATATTTAGCAACACTGAGTCACGTTAGTCTATTCGAAAGAATGAGCTAATGTTAGTGGAACGCAGTCTGATACGAAGTGAGTGATTAGCTTTAGTTCGCACAAATTTTCTTTCGATATCGTGGAACAGGCTGTAATTATCCGATGTTTTGGTCCTGTATATCTTCCACTAACATTGTTTGATTTTTATACCCTCCACCAAAAAAGGTATGGATGGTATATTAGGTTCGTCATTCTGTTTGTAACTCATCGAAATAATCATTTTAGACCCAACAAAGTATATATATTCTTGATCAGCGTAGAATTCTAAGACGATTTAGCCCTGTCCGTCCGTCTGTTGTAATCACGCTACAGTCTAAACGAATTAAGATAGGAAGCTAAAATTTTGCACAGATCTCTCTTTTGTCTGCAGGCAGGTCAAGTTCGAAGATGGGCTATATCGGTCCACGATATCGTATAGCCCCCATATAACGGTACCCCCCGATATTCGGTATTTTGATGATTTTACCCACATTTTTGAACGGAATTGTCTGAAAATCCACACAAGGAGTTCCTTGTGGGAACTTTATACCTCGCCAGAGAATTGTCCATATAGGTCCACGATATCGTATAGCCCCCATGTAACGGTACCCCCCGATATTCGGTATTTTGCTGATTTTACCCACATTTTTCAACGGAATTATCTGAAAATCCACACAAGGAGTTCCTTGTGGGTACTTTATACCTCGGCAGAGAATTGTCCATATAGGCCCAGGATATCGTATAGCCCCCATGTAACGGTACCCCCCGATATTCGGTATTTTGATGATTTTACCCACATTTTTCAACGGAATTGTCTGAAAATCCACACAAGGAGTTCTTTGTGGGTACTTTATACCTCGGCAGAGAATTATCTATATAGGTCCACAATATCGTATAGCCCCCATATAACGGTACCCCCCGATATTCGGTATTTTGATGATTTTACCCACATTTTTCAACGGGATTGTCTGAAAATCCACACAAAGAGTTCCTTGTGGGTACTTTATACCTCGGCAGAGAATTATCTATATAGGTCCACAATATCGTATAGACCCATATAACGGTACCCCCCGATATTCGGTATTTTGATGATTTTACCCACATTTTTCAACGGAATTGTCTGAAAATCCACACAAGGAGTTCCTTGTGGGTACTTTATACCTCGGCAGAGAATTATCTGTATAGGTCCACAATATCGTATAGCCCCCATACAACGGTACCCCCCGATATTCGGTATTTTGAAGATTTTACCCACATTTTTGAACGGAATTGTCTGAAAATCCACACAAGGAGTTCTTTGTGGGTACTTTATACCTCGGCAGAGAATTATCTATATAGGTCCACAATATCGTATAGCCCCCATATAACGGTACCCCCCGATATTCGGTATTTTGATGATTTTACCCACATTTTTCAACGGGATTGTCTGAAAATCCACACAAAGAGTTCCTTGTGGGTACTTTATACCTCGGCAGAGAATTATCTATATAGGTCCACAATATCGTATAGACCCATATAACGGTACCCCCCGATATTCGGTATTTTGATGATTTTACCCACATTTTTCAACGGAATTGTCTGAAAATCCACACAAGGAGTTCCTTGTGGGTACTTTATACCTCGGCAGAGAATTATCTATATAGGTCCACAATATCGTATAGCTCCCATATAACGGTACCCCCCGATATTCGGTATTTTGATGATTTTTCCCACATTTTTCAACGGAATTGTCTGAAAATCCACACAAGGAGTTCCTTGTGAGTACTTTATACCTCGGCAGGGAATTATCTATATAGGTCCACAATATCGTATAGCCCCCATATAACGGTACCCCCGATATATGGTATTTTGATGATTTTACCCACATTTTTCAACGGAATTGCCTGAAAATCCACAAAAGGAGTCCCTTGTGGGCATTTTACCTCTTAAAAATGAAGTGTCTATATAGGTCCACGATATCGTATATCCCCCATATAACTGTAACCTCCCATATTCGGTATTTTGATGATGTTAGCCACGCTTTTCAATGGAATTGTCTTAAAATCAGCACAAGTAGTTCCTTGTGAGTACTTCACCCCCTGAGAGAGAATTGTCTATACAGGTCCACGATATCGTATATCCCCCATATAACGGTACCTCCCGATATTCGGTATTTTATGATTTGACCCACATTTTTCATCGGAATTGTCTGAAAATCCACACAAGGAGTTCCTTGTGGGTACTTTATACCTCGGCAGAGAATTATCTACATAGATCCACGATATTGTATAGCCCTCATATAACGGTACCCCCGATATTCGGTATTTTGATGTTTTTAGCCATATTTTTCAACGGAATGGTCACAAGGGGTTCTTTGTGAGCACTTTACCCACCGACAGAGAATTCTCTATATAGGTTAACGATAACGTATAGCTCCCATATAACGGTACCCCGCGATATTCGGTATTTTGATGATTTTAGCCACATTTTCCAATCGTATTGTCTGAAAATCCACACACGGAGTTCCTTGTGAGTACTTTACACGCAGACATAGATTTGTCTTTATATGTCCACAATATCGTATATCCCCCATATATCGGCACCTTCCTATCTTAGATATTTTAAAGATTTTAAAAGAATTTTTATTGGATTTTATTTTTTTGGAAATTTTCTAATTCGTTCCAAATGGTGGAGGGTATTCACAGTTCGGCCCGGTCGAACTTACTGCTTTTTTACTTGTTTATTTTGTCCATGATTATTGTAACCACTGAACTAAGTGTTCGACTGTTGTATGTGCCACTAACTAGTTTGAGTTTGTGCACGAGTCATATCATATTGCCGGCTCTGTGTCAGTTATCTGAAACCTGACGACATGTCAATGTCCATTGATTCGGATTTCTTTAGTTGAGTTGAGTTTTTTTCACGGTTCGGTAGTATCTGTTCAAAATTTTGCTCTCTTTGTTCGATACTTCGTGCGAAGTTTCTTCCAAATATGTACCGTATCAATTTCATGGAATTTGTATGCGGTATGTGCCGCTGTCCTCATGATCGCCTTCGAATGCCGATAGTATAATTGCACGAGATAGCTGATCTAATCTCGACATCTTTATGTATCTTTAACTCTGTTGTAGTTAGTGTTACCCTACGAAGATCGTCCTGAGTCTACCGTATTTTTGGGTAAAACTTAGCACCTCTACGGCAAGAGCGATTGCCATTGCACTTTCGACAACAGCTATTCCAATATAAATGCCATATTAGGTAAGTTCTGGTTTCTAGGGGCTTCTAAATAGTCAATACTTTTAAGTACATTTCATCCTTCAACACAAAAATCAAGATATATTTTGCTGAAAAAATCTTGAATTCAAACCATTAACTCCTTTTATCACGAGATCACGCAATGAGTGTTCATTGCATAATTACATATATTATGGTGGCTATGTTGGGTCCTATTAGATTGTTGAATAAAGTGTTGTTCGTTAAGTAAATTTTTGGTGGGTAAATCCATGTTGTTGGACACAATTAACTTGTAGACTAAAAGTTTGATGGATAAAATCCGTATTGTTGGGAGTTTAAATTTGAATTCAAAAAAATGTGGTAGATTTATTGGGATAAATAAATTAGAAAAAGGTGTAGGACAGATTACCTGTTGGTTGGTTTGGCTGCTGGAACAAGAGTAACTTTTTAATAATGTCGAAAGAGGCGTCGGCGGCAAATTTATACTCGTTAGAATCTGCATTTGACAGTTCAATGTTGTAACAAAAAGGAATATGCAGATTGTAACGAGTATAGCATTCGATAAAGTCTCAAACACAATGAATGTGGAGACGACAAAGGAAATTAATGAACTTATGATTCTAAATTAAACATTGGCCACCCCCTTGCAACATTATTAATGTTGTAACACAACCAACATAATAACCTTTTACAGATATATAAATATATAACAAATGATGATAGCAAAGGAAAGGAGGACAGTGCAGTTGTGAGCTGTTAATTTCAATTCAATTTTATTTTCAATATTTTCAAATTCAATAACATATACTACGGTTACGTGTAACAAACACCCGATAATACCCATCCAAATATTGTATAATGGGCTATAGGCAATCCTGGGGAGACTTGCACTCGACTGGTGACGACTTTAGCATACACATCGGGACCGAGGACTAAAGCAACACGACTCGGTCTGTAGAAGGATGGATCTGCTAGGGGTAGCCCTAGAAACGACTCTTTCAGCTTTTCAGATATGGGTTCCGTCGGTGTGAAAACGTGTCGAAGATCAGTCACTCTGGCCGAAACTATGATCGATTGCGTCGGATCATACACTGAAGTGGCCGAAAATCGGCAAAAACGGACTCCATCCAAGCTCGACGTTGGTAGTCTCAAGTGGTCTACCATCGACGCACATATTTGACTTTGTATAGCGCAAGGGTCTAATACGGACCGAACAGGTACTGGTGACCCGACACAGCGAATTTGCACTACCAAACTTGGTGAAAGTGTCGCCACCGATTGGAGGGACAAGAGGCTAAGGCAGGGCCCCGTGGAACTATTGACCAGTCTATCATCTACGGACGAACGTATCTCGGATCTAAAACTCGGACGAGACTCAGAACTTGTGTACGGACGGGACCTTGGACTAAGACGAGGACGGGATGAATAGCTGAGCTTGGAACTCTTACTAGGATCCTCGGGCAATAAATAATGATGGACCCCTCCACATTTGAAGCAGACCTTACGACTGTGGCATTCCTTGGCATGGTGCCATTTAGTTAAACATCGTGTGCAGTCCCGATGTGCATTAACCACCTGTATGCGAGTTTCTACAGGCATGGCAAGAAATTTTCTGCATGTAGCAAGTGGGTGCCGACGATTACAAACCCGACACCCGCGAGAATTCAGCATGGGTTCATTCAAAGAGTTGGATGAGCCCGCAGTTACGGACTCTGACATAATAGCCCTAGAGGATGATGGAACGACAATAGTTGGAAGATCACCCACAGTTATGGGATCAGGTCGTGGTCGGGTATTTTCCGCGATAGACGGTAGTACCGAAGAACCCGCAGTTACGGATTCAGATGAGTTTCCGCGAGATGGATCCGCAGTTACGGATCCCGATGATAATTTGGAGATAGGACAAATCATGGAATCCGCAGTTACGGACTCTGTTTCCGACTCCACTAGTTTAACGGCCGCAATGGGCCTTACCAGATCGTCAACCGCTTCGGATGTTGTACGCTTTTTGGCGGTAGTAATAGTATCCGCCTTCTCTAACACATCGTCGATTTTCGCGATTAGTTCAATATCGAAAATATTGGTGGCGTCCATTATGCTAAGGAAAAAAAAATATTTTAAATTTCTTCATTCGTCGATTGGTCGGTCAGAATGACCAACTTAGCTATCGGCCGCTTTACAACGCCGTTTGTCGTACGAACGTCCACGACACGAACATGTCCGTCTACACCGGGATAAACATTTATAACACGACCTAACTTCCATGAGGTCGGAGGTAGATTTTCTTGTCGAACGACGACTAAATCACCCCTATCTACTTCCCTTTCAGGGTACTTCCACTTGTACCGCATATGCAAATTTTTGAGATATTCCTCCTTCCATCTGATACAAAATTGATTAGCAAGCGCTTGGACTTTTCTTAACCGATTCACGAGCGAGATCGGTGATTCATTAACCATGGGTTCAGGAGGAGCAAGTAAAGGCGCGCCAATAAGAAAGTGACCTGGTGTTAAGGAAGCTAATTCACCCGGATCGTCTGACATAGGACAAAGCGGCCGCGAATTCAAACAAGCCTCTATGCGAGCTAATACTGTCGCCATTTCTTCAAAGGTAAACCGAAGATTTCGACAGTGTTTTCGGAAATGTTGCTTAAAACTTTTCACTCCCGCTTCCCATAGGCCACCCATATGTGGTGCACCAGCTGGAATGAATTTCCATACGACACCCTGCTGAACAAGAGCCTCTGAAGCTGAATCACAACTTTCACGAATGAAACGTCTATAATTCCGATCAATTTTACGTGAAGCTCCTACGAAATTTGTGCCATTATCCGAAAATATAGTACCTGGACAACCTCGACGCGCTATAAAGCGATGTAATGCGGCTATAAAATTGGCAGTGGACAAATCCGATACTGCCTCCAAATGAATAGCCTTGGTCGAGAAGCAAACGAATACACAAACATATCCTTTTGTAATTTTGCAAGCCCGACCCAAAAACGATTTTATCTCAAAGGGACCAGCAAAGTCCACGCCAGTTGTAGTAAACGCCCTGTCGATAATTGTTCTTTCCGGAGGAAGAGCGGCCATTATTTGACTACAATGTTTCTTTTTATCTAAAATGCATACCTTACAATGACGAATGACAGAGCGAATCAAATTTTTTACTCTGGGAATCCAGTATTCCATTCTCAAGATACGAAGCATCAGCTGTGTTCCTCCGTGAACACTCTTGACGTGAATATATTCCACCAAAAGTCTAGCGAACCTACTTTTATATGGCAGAATAATGGGACAACGTTCTGAGGGTGAAAGTGTGGGTGACCGCGCCAAACGACCATCCATGCACATGACACCATTTTCCACAAGCATTGGATTAAGTGGAACTAAATGACTCGAGTGTGTCACGGGTTTTTTATCCATCAAATCCTTATACTCTTTAGCGAAGTGGACCTTTTGAGTGATGACTATCAACCGTAAGCGAACCTCATTAAATTCCGAAGTTGTAATATTTTTCTGAGAGTAATAATATTTACCTCGGTACCGAGAATGTGTTTGACGCAAAAATCTAAGCATGTAAGCGACAGCCCGAATACCTTTTACAAATGACGAATATCTGTCCAAAATATCTGTAAAGGTTGCCGAAAAGAATGAGAAATGACACTGCACCGAACGCATTTCTATGTCAGTCTCAAGCGGAGTTAAATCTCGAATAGACCAACTCGATTTATCTTGGCTGAGCCAATCTGGCCCATGCCACCAAAGAGAGCTAGAAGCTAACTCTGCAGGGGTTACACCTCGACTTCCAAGGTCCGCAGGATTATCTTCTGACCGAACGTGATACCAATTATGGTTGCCAACATTTTCTTGAATACTGCCGACCCTATTGGCAACAAATGTAGTCCAAGTTGAAGGTGTTTTTCGAAGCCATGATAAAACAATAGTAGAATCCGTCCAACAATATACTTGACGAAATTTTATGTCGATCTCCCTCACTATAACTTTCAAAAGTTCCGAAGCTAAGACTGCGCCACAAAGCTCTAAGCGAGGAAGTGAAATTGATTTTATTGGGGCCACTTTGGTCTTACTAGACAATAAATGCACGAACACATTTTGACCTGGTACTTCAACTCGAATATATACTACCCCCGCGTATGCCTTAATCGAGGCATCTGAAAACACGTGTAGTTCCGCGGAACATTGGGGGGTATATTGGACCCAACGAGGAATTTGTATTCGATTAACTTCATGGTAGGATTCAACAAATTTACGCCATTCCGAGTAAGTAGTTTCCACAAGGGGGTCGTCCCAACCGATTTGATCTAACCAGACCTTTTGCATAATAATTTTTGCCGTGACAATAACTGGCCCTAACCAGCCGACAGGGTCAAACAACTTAGCTATTGCCGAAAGAACTTCCGTATAACTCGATTTTTTCTCTATAGACTTGACATCAAAATAAAATGAATCTAACCTAGCATTCCACCTTATACCAAGAGGTTTAGAACTACTAGCTTCTACAAATGACAGCAATTGCGCATCTACCAAATGTTCTGGGGGGAAACAGTTCAAAATATTTTTATCATTGGCTGTCCATTTTCTAAGCTCAAACTTCGCCGATGAAAGTGCCGAAATAAGTTGATCCCTAGCTGTTACCGCTGTCTCAAGATCATGAGCACCGGCCAAAACATCATCCACGTACATGGATTTTCGCAATATGTGCGCTGCTAAAGGGAATTCATTTTCTGTTTCCTCCGCGAGTTGCAAAAGAGTTCTAATAGCTAAGTATGGAGCGCAATTCAAGCCGAAAGTCACAGTTTGCAATTCAAAATCTTGAATTGGCTTTATTGGCGAGTCCCTATAGAGAATTTTTTGAAGCGGAGTGTGCCGAGGGTCTACTCGTATCTGCCGATACATTTGGGTTATATCCGAGTTAAACACGAATTTGAATACTCGCCAACGAAGTATCAGAAGAACAAGATCGAGTTGTAAAGTGGGTCCAACATGTAAAATATCGTTTAAACTATTCCCATTAGAAGTTTTATTCGAAGCATTGAAGACAACACGAAGTTTAGTTGTCTGCTTTTCGGGGTTAATTACCGGATGATGAGGCAAATAACAAGAGAGGCTGTCAAGGCTGTCAGCAGAAACTGACTTCATATGATCGAGTTCTAAATATTCAGTCAAAACTTGATCGTACGTAATTTTAACCTCCGGTTTTTTCAAAAGAGATGCTTCATTCCGAATGAACTGCTTAAGGACATTACCCCGAGATTCTCCTAAATACCTATCTGCATCTAAGTCAGTTCGTAAGGGCAAGGTTACCATGTATCTACCGTCAGATAATCTATGCGTGGTTCGGACATAGTTTTCCTCACAAAGACGATCAGAGGGGGACAACATTTTTCGTTTAGGAAGCTCTTCTAACTCCCAGAATCGAAGCAAAATTTTGTTTAGCGAATCCTCTTCTTCAACATTTATTGTTGTAGCAAAGGTTTGAATTACCGACGATGGAATCGGCCCAGTGACAAGCCAACCGAAAACTGTATTTTGTGCTAACAACGATCCGAACACAATAGAACGACAACCTTCCAACAAGATTTTAGGGTATAAATCTGCCCCAAGCAGCAGATCTACTGGACGTGAATCGAATAAATTAATGTCAGCCAAACGAATATTGGGAATATGCGACCTAAAATCTGATGAGACGGTGAACGAAGGTAAATTTCCAGAAATAAGTGGCAATACTAAAGCATTAGTTTCCAACAAGACCGATGAATCACAAGGACTTCCAATTTTTATCGCACAAACTTTGCGTGAATGTGCCGAAATTGCACAATTAACGCCCGAAATACTAATATTGGTTGAAGAAATTGGGAGTTTTAGACGGTTCTGGAGCCGTTCAGATAAAAAGGACGATTCAGAAGCAGGGTCTATCAACGCCCTAGCTGGGTAAGAAATTCCACAATGAATCAAGTTCACCATTGCGGTTCCTAAAAGCACAGATTTATTTTGTGCCGCGTGAAATACTTGTCGGGAATTACCATTAGTCGATGTAGCAGGAACTGCTGGATCGACCGAAGAACTTTGAGCACGATTTCCAACGTTATTACTATTTCTATTAGGAGAGGTTGGGGCCGAAGATGATTTAGAAGGCGAAGAATCAGTTCTATGCAACAATGAGTGATGTGTTCTACCACATTTAGAACACCGATGTTTGCTAATACAATTTTTAACCTCCTGACCATTTCTCAGACAATTCACACATAGGCGACGACGCTTAACGATAGAAAATCTTGTGGAGATCGACATATTTTTGAAACGAGGACATTCAAAAAGCAAATGATTATGTTGCGGGCAAAGAATACAAGAGCTATTTTGGGGGGATTTGAAATTATCCGATGACTTCGATTTTGTCATATGTGTTTGTACCTTTTTTACAACAGATTTTGTTGCCTGTTCACTTCCCCTCATATCATGCAAGCACATTAAAGTCCGAATCCTTTCAGTCAAGAAGCTATCCAAATCTATCCAAAGTGATATTGCCGATTTGTCTTTTACGCTTTGTTCCCACAACGTTTGCGTAATTTTTGGTAACCGCTGAAGACACAAGAAAACCAAAAATGGGTCCCAATTTTCAGTACGGATGTCATAGATGGACATCGCCGACAAACAAGCAATAATTCCACGTTGTAGGGTTTTTAATCCTGATGCGGATTCATTTTGTAATATTGGCAAAGCGAAAAGAATTTTAAATTGGTTGTGGACAAGTAACCGAGGATTGTCATAATTATCTTTTAAAGCTTTCCACGCAAGACCGAAACTGCGGTGAGTCAACGGAAATCTCGAGATAATTTCTCGAGCCTCTCCACTAGTTTTGCGCGTAAGATGGCAAAGACGCTCTATATCGCTTAAACGCGAATTATTTATGTACACCGTGCTAAAAAGGTCTCTAAACGTGGGCCAAGATTGAAAATCTCCTTCGAAAACATCTATATCACACGGAGGAAGCGCTAAGCTATGCATAATGTCATTATTTGGAGGATCAATTAAACTCTGATGAACACTAGGATTCCCAATATTCGACATTGGGGAGCTAGTCTTACCTACTTCCTGAGAAGTATATGTAGCAGAGTTCGCTATCTCTAAAGCTACATCAGAAGACTGTAATTCTTGAGGAGTATTACAGGGATGCTGCAAAAGTGAGACTACTGAACTACTACGAGAGGAGTTCAGCGATTTTCTCGAACCTCGAAACTCTAACAACCTATTATTTATATCTGTTAAGCATTTCATATATTCCTGGTGCACGACCTCATATTTATGATCAGCGGACTCGATCATTTCTTTAGTGGAGTCCTCAGACGTTTCCAAGAAGAGCATACATGTATCGAAGACATCCTGGGTCTTTTTCCAATATTTTTCTAGCTCGGCGCTACGAACTTCTAATGCACAGAGGTTAATTTCCTCTGGTTTCATTGCCCGAACCTGTTCCACGAACCTGACGAAGGTATCCGAAACCCGGATGAAGCTGTCCAATGGAGTATACGACATATTTAAAAGTTTTATTTAAATAAGGAACAACAATCAAATAGTTCACAAGAATTTTTTTTTTAATTTTGACGACTTTCTTTGAAGAGAAACTCGAAATGTTAACGAAGAATTTCCGTAGGCGATCAGAAATATTCAATTTAGTTTTATCAAATGATTTTATTCTTTTCGAGAGAAACCAATTTCTTCTGGAAAAGAATAAATATCAAACATATTTTTCACAAATTCCGACTAAAAGATGAAAAGATTCCAAATTTGAAAAAAAGGCGACCTAATTCTTCACGAGAGAAACCAATTTCTTCTAGAAAAGAATTAAAATCGACCAAAATTTCCAAGAATTCTTAAATGCTGTATGCAAACGGCAGGATCTAATATGAAGTTTTACCAAAACAATTAATAAAACTTTCCAAAATGCTAAAATTTTCCGGAAATTCTTAAAGAAAATCAACGAAGGTTTTTTAATAATGGCACAAAAATTACCAAAATAATCAAAAATTGTAAACTTTCCGACAAAAACACAATCAAATTCTTGAAATTGCAATGATATTCCAAGAAAGCTATAAAACCAATCAAAATTGACCGAAATGTCCGAAAACAAATCAAAAAACAAGCTTTTTTCCAAAAATTTGAACGAAAAAATCCAAAAAAATTGCGAAAAACAACAAAATATTTAAATTTTTGTGTATAGAAAATATATAAAATGTTAAATAAAAAATGTATATTTAACTAAATTTTCAAAAATATAAGTTATTATTTAAAAAATATTTACTTTCGTAAAAAATAACCAAAAAAGTATATTATTTATACGAAGCGACCAATAAATCGACCAATGCGGACTGTAGAGTGCACGATATTTAATTATTTCCAAAATAATTACAATTTATTCACACATACACCATTAACATATATAACAATTTTTTTCACCTTTGTACCAACGTATTAACTAACCACCATCGACCGAACCGAATGGTGTAGCGCACACGTAACAAAGAAGAAAAAAAAAAAGAGAAATAAAAAACTAGGCGAGCGACGGCTGCCTAACCAAGCATATATATGTAACTGGCGTATGTATGTATAAACATCAAACAGACGATCGACCGCAAGCGTACATATGTCACACGCGTAAATATGTAAATATAATTATGTATGATGGATCAGTGAAAAAATGGAAAATATGAACAAGTGATTTTTGGAGTTTGGTGGTGTTTTTTTTTTTTTTTTTTGTTATTCTTTTTGAATGTGAACGAACACTAGAGTGAGTGGATGCGATTGCAATAATTATTATATTTATTTATTAAAATTATTCAAATTTTCATTTAAAAACCGATTGCACCACAATTATTATTAAAAATAATTTATTTAAATTTTATCCACACACTTTTGAAACAAAATTCACTTGTTAATAATTATTTTTTAAACACAAAAAAATTCTTTTTTTCCACTGATCACTATGTCCGTCCGAGACTAATAAACAAGAGAACGATAGAAGGACGGACAAACAAAGGGAATACGCGAAGCGTTGCAAAGCGGCCGTTGTTGTTGAAAAATTATAGGTTAACGATCTTTATTTTTGTTTTGTTATTAATTTCGATAGTTATTATTTTTTTCGCGAGCTCACAATAAAAAACACTGCACTGACCTACCTTTTGTTTGATGACGATGTAAATAGATGATGGTGAAGATGTAAATAATGTTGATGGGGGATGATGATGTTGTTGCTGTTGGGAAGAACCAAACAAAAAAATCCAATTAGACAACGATACCAAGCAGCTCGTATCCGGCTCGATTGGACCAAATAATGTTACCGCCGAAATTGCGTGTAAATAAATAAAAATAAAACACGAACGTTTTAAATTTGAATTCAAAAAAATGTGGTAGATTTATTGGGATAAATAAATTAGAAAAAGGTGTAGGACAGATTACCTGTTGGTTGGTTTGGCTGTTGGAACAAGAGTAACTTTTTAATAATGTCGAAAGAGGCGTCGGCGGCAAATTTATACTCGTTAGAATCTGCTTTGACAGTTCAATGTTGTAACAAAAAGGAATATGCAGATTGTAACGAGTATAGCATTCGATAAAGTCTCAAACACAATGAATGTGGAGACGACAAAGGAAATTAATGAACTTATGATTCTAAATTAAACAATTGTCATCGCATTGATTAATAAATGTGATTACAATAATCCACAATCAAATTTAAAAAAGCATTTAATGCAAAGATCATAGAAGCATCGCAAGTCTAGACATCCCACTTTTGAAGCATTTCAGAAAAAAACAAGTTAAAAAGCAGTAAGTTCGGCCGGGCCGAAAAAATAAAATCCTTAAAAAATTCTGTTAAAATTTAAAAAATACCGAATATAGCCGTTATATTGGGGTCTATACGACGTTGACATACATAGACATTGTTTGTCATAAGCCATTACCATATTCAAATTCGAAACTTGAAATAAACGGTGAATAATGTAGCTAAAATCATCAAAATATCGTATATAAGGAGGTGCCGTTAAATTGGAGCTGTGCGAAGACCTGGACCAGCATAGACAATTTTCTGTCACAGGCTGTAGCATCCATTACGAACTTCAAATACCACATCTCAAACAATTTCGGTGGGTATTGTACCTAAAATCGTCAAAATACCGAATATAGGGAGGTACCGATATATGAGGCCTATACGAAGACCTGGACCCGCACAGACAATTTTCTGTCACAGACTGTAGTTCCCATAACGAACTTTAAATACCAATTCGAACTTCAAAAACAATTCCGGTGAATAATGTCGCTAAGATCATCAAAATACCGAATATAGGGAGGTACCGTTTTATGGGGGCTATACGAAGACGTAGACCTGCACAGACAATTTTCCGTCTTAGGGTGTAGCATCCATTTTGAACTTTAAATACCAAATTTGAAACAATTCCCGTGAATAATGTCGCTAAAATCATCAAAATACCGAATATAGGGAGGTACCGTTTTATGGGGGCTATACAAAGACGTGGACCTGCACAGACAATTTTTCGTCTTAGGGTGTAGTATCCATTTTGAACTTTAAGTACCAAATTTGAAACAATTCCCGTAAATAATTTCGCTAAAATCATCAAAATACCGAATATAGGGAGGTACCGTTATATGAAAACGTGGACCTACATGGCCCATTTACGAACTTAACCTGCCTACTGGAAAAATAAACATGTGTGCAAAATTTTAGCCATCTATCACAATTCATTCGAAAGATAGCGTGATTACAACAGACAGACAGACAGACGGACAGACAGACATCGCTAAATCGACTTAGAATTTTACGCTGATCAAGAATATATATACTTTGTTGGGTCTGATATGAGTATTTCGAGGAGTTACAAACGGAATGACAAAGTTAATATACCCTCCATAGTATGGTGGAGGGTATAAAAACTAATACAAAACAAGTTAAAAAGCAGTAAGTTCGGCCGGGCCGAACTTTTAATACCCTCCAACATTTGCAACGAATTTGGAAATTTTTAAAAAATAAAATCTTTAAAAATTTTGGTTAAAATTTTAAAAATACCGAATATATCCGTTATATTGGTGTCTATACGACGTGGAAATACATAGTCATTGTTTGTCATAAGCCATTACCATATTCAAATTCGAAACTTGAAATAAACGGTGAATAATGTAGCTAAAATCGTCAATTCCTTATCCTTATATACGATATTATAAGGAGGTGCCGTTAAATTGGAGCTGTGCGAAGACCTGGACCAGCATAGACAATTTTCTGTCCCAGGCTGTAGCATCCATTACGAACTTCAAATACCACATCTCAAACAATTTTGGTGGGTATTGTACCTAAAATCGTCAAAATACCGAATATAGGGAGGTACTGATATATGGGGCCTATACGAAGACCTGGACCCGCACAGACAATTTTCTGTAACAGACTGTAGTTCCCATAACGAACTTCAAATACCAATTCGAACTTCAAAAACAATTCCGGTGAATAATGTCGCTAAAATCATCAAAATACCGAATATAGGGAGGTACCGTTATATGGGGGCTATATAAAGACGTGGACCTGCACAGATAATTTTCTGTCTTAGGGTGTAGTATCCACCTTGAACTTCAAATACCAAATTTGAAACAATTCCCGTGAATAATGTTGCTAAAATCATCAAAATACCGAATATCGGGAGGTACCGTTATATGGGGGCTATACGAAGACGTGGACCTGCATAGACAGTTTTCCATCTTAAGGTGTAGTATCCATTTTGAACTTCAAATACCAAATTTGAAACAATTCCCGTAAATAATGTCGCTAAAATCATCAAAATACCGAATAGAGGGAGGTACCGTTATATGGGGGCTATATGAAAACGTGGACCTACATGGCCCATTTACGAACTTAACCTGCCTACTGGAAAAATAAACATGTATGCAAAATTTTAGCCATCTATCACAATTCATTCGAAAGATAGCGTGATTACAACAGACAGACAGACAGACAGACAGACGGACATCGCTAAATCAACTTAGAATTTTACGCTGATCAAGAATATATATACTTTGTTGGGTCTGACATGAGTATTTCGAGGAGTTACAAATGGAATGACAAAGTTAATATACCCTCCATAGTATGGTGGAGGGTATAAAAATACAGAGCTGCTAAAAAACTTTATCAATAATAAATGCTTCAGATATTCAGGATACCATCGAAATTTATCGACATGAATTGACGAAAGAACTTATAAGAGTCTTTTACAGAGAATTAATAAACAGTGCAGTAACATTTATTGGTGGAGATCGTTAATAATAAACTCGACAACCATGGATGGCGGGAGCACTTTACTCTCTAAAAGTATCAATACTAAGTATCAATATTAAAAATATAAAGTTGAGTTTAGAAGTGTTTTAACATTGTCAATAGTGACTAAAGTTGTATTTAAAATTCAATTGTTAATTGTATTGTTTTGTTAGTGATTTTGTGAAATTTTGTGAATTTTTGAGTCAGCCTACAAGTGCATTGTGATAATCAGTTATAAGACGAGTTATATAAATATATAAGCAACTATAATTTTTTGGTTAGCTTAGTGTGTTTACTTATTGTTTTGTCTTGCTTTGCTTTGTCGTGACGTTTGTGTTATACAGTTTGGTATTCATTGTTGTTAATACTGGCGTATACAGTTTGAAAACAACAATTAAAATTTGGTTTTAATAATTGAAATTAAAGCATACTTTTCGGCATCGAAGTAAATTTATAATAATCTTCTTTAAATAATTTCATACCTGCAAAGCATAACTTAAGGCACAATAAAATGGAGTGTGTTTACAAATGTAGCATAACAAACCTAAACGAAAGAGTATTAACCTGCTGGCTATGTGACAAACATGGTCATTTAAAATGTGCAGGATTTACCGGTAGACATTTTGACTTAATAACTGATCGTAAAAATGGGCTTCGTTGGGCATGTATCAATTGTAGGTCTCTAGAAGTTGACTTTTATCGTCTTTTCAAAAAGTCTAAAATTGAAATAGCTGCCATGAATAAGGACTTTAACGCAGCTCACACAAGGCTTGAAAATTTTGAAAAGCTTTTTATGAACTTTGAGTATGTTGACGGTTCTCCAAAACGTAAAAAGTCCTCGGCAATTGCTTCTGGTGAAAATTTAATAACTTTAAATTCACCATCTGTGGCTCCGCCACGCAAAAACCTGGGAACTTTACACACAGAGAATCAACTCGCGCCTCCGGCGCTATGCTCATCTGTATGCTCTAATGTAAATCCTGTAACAGCTTCGAGTCCTAGTGTAAAGACTCCGGTTGAAGTCCAATCTTCAGAAGTTACCCCTAATAATCCACAGATTCCGTCTCCAATAATCATATGTGCTCCAGAAAATGCTCCTTCTACTAGTAATAACGATTTAATCGTAGTTGCTCCCAGAAAAAGTATATTTGTTTCTAGACTACATCCTAGTACTTCTGTAGATAACATTAGTAATTATATCAAGTCCAAAATTCAAAATGTTCTGGATAATGATTATAACATTTTGAAATTTAACTCATCTATACCACGTGATTTATCATCATTGAAAATAACGGTTCATTCTAAATTGTATGATCTAATTTGAATTTGGAAAAAGGCGAAATTTTGTAAAACCAATAACGCTACCTTCTGATTCGAATGTCCCAAAAAACTAAATAAATCTATATCTTTGCTTTATCAAAATGTTAGAGGCCTAAACACTAAACTTAAAAATACATATTTAAAGTCTTTTGAATCAGATCTTAAAATTCTCGTTTCTACAGAAACTTGGCTTAAACCGGGTATCCGTGATACTGAAATCTTATCCGATCAATACCAAATTTTTAGAAATGATAGATTAAATAAAGTTGGTGGAGGTGTACTCATAGCAGTTCACAATTCCATTTCCTCTGAGCGTGTTATGCTTACTGATAGTCAAGATGTTGAATTTGTATGTGTGAAATTATCTTACATTAACCAAACTATTTACATAACATGTTCGTATATTCCTCCAAATTCTGATTCAAACATTTATTTAAAACATTCTGAATTAATTAAACACGTTTCACATATTCACTCGCCAAATTCTGAATTAATTTGTCTTGGAGATTTTAACTTACTAAATACTTCGTGGATCCTTGATGATGACATTATGTACCTGTTTCGTCAACAGTACGGTCTAACGATATGGAAAATTTTTGGCAAAATATTTTTGACTAAGGTCTATATCAACTCAATAATATTTATAATTTTAAAGGTAAAATATTAGACTTAGTGTTTTCTTCATCCGTTAATACTTCATTAAGTAAATGTTTACCTTTTGTAGAACCGGAAGATAAATATCACCCAACACTTGTCATAGACCTTGAACTTAATATTCAAACAAATTATGCAAAACCACAAGCTAAGCCTCACAAATTAAATTTTTCTAAGAATAATATTGATCTCCTTCGTTCTATATCGTCCAATTCAAGTTGGTCTCATGAAGGTGACATTGAATTGCAAATTTCAAATCGATTATAGTATATTTTCGACGACGATGTTCATCACAAAACCAAAGAAAAAATTATTGAGAATCTAGGCCGGGAAATCGTTTCACATTATTACAAACCGTTTATTCATCTTAAAGAAGGAAGAATTTCTTAATTTTATTTATTGTATTAATGTATTAACAATGTTTTATTTTTGGCATCGGAGAAAACGCTTAATGACTTTGTTACGGAGAAAAGCAATTACTTGTTCAACCAGATTAATATTTAAACCAGTTCTCTAAACACAAAATTTTTACCTTTGAAAATGAATTTACAGAAGATAAGGAACCAGCGGAATCGTTTATGGAATTTTAAACGATTACGCTGCAAAATTAATTAGAGAATAGAATATCGAAAAACGCAAACCTATATGGACAGTGAACTTTCACAGAAGGTAGAATCCGAATTACATTCTAATTACAAATACATAATTTTAGGCAAATCCATTAAGAAATGTTGCTTAAATCGTCAAAATACCGAATATACTAAGTTACCATCATATGTGTGCTATTGTAAAACGTGGCCGTATACAGACACTATTACATCATCAGCAGTTCAGCTCTGTACAAGTTTTTAATACAACATTTTAAACAATTTCGTGGAAAATCATGCAAATACCAAATATCGGAAGGTCCCGTTATATGGGGCCTATACCAAAACGTGGACCGATACACCTCATTTTCAGTACCATTACAATTCAAAATATTGTGCCAAATTTCAAATCTCTGCATCAAATAGCGTGAGTTGACAAACGGACATCGTAAAATCGACTTAGTACTTTATGCAGATAGTGAATATATATTAGGGTATACCAAAAAGAAAAAAAACATACATGATTTCGATTCCAAAAACCTAGATTTCTCTATTTGATCCAAAGACTTTAAATATGAAATTCTATGATGATCGTGCAACGTTACATGTACACCTTAAGTGACCTCTATTCCATAGTAATTTTCTATTTCCATAGTAATTTTTTTGGGACCAGAGTTAGGCTTTCCCGAAATCGCTGAAACGGCCACATTTATGGTCCCATAAAATTATTATGAGTTTATTATTGTAGCTAAATGAATCCTTTAAAAATTTGTCAAGACCCAATCAGATTATATAGCTCGCCTACATATAACTACCTAATGTTAGGTATTGTTATTAATTTTGTGCTCCAAACGCCATATTTGGCAAACAAAGACACAAATTAGTGCATATGTCCTAACTTTATTTATGATATATGGCCAACATTTATTCCACCCAATATTTTGTGCACGCTCCACAAAGTATGCTATAAGTAACTACATACTATATTGCTTGTACTACTACTTTGGATCCTAGTCTGTTGTAACTCCATCACCTGAGACTGACATTATTTTGAATTTTATCGTTGACGGCTCTCCACCATCTTTTATGCATTTTGAAAGGTTACAGCTTTTCGTTTAGAGAACTTGTATAAGTATTAGTCTGGCTGAACAAGTAATTGTTTTTCTCTGTAACAAAGTCATCAAGCGTTTTCTCTGATGCCAAAAATAAAACATTGTTAATACATTAATACAAAAATTAATAAAATGAATTAAGAAATTCTTCTTTCTTTTGGATAAATAAACGGTTTATTTGCTCTCGTCATCCATGGTTTTCGTATATTGATTTTATTATAACGGTCTCCACCAATTAATGTTATTGAATGTTCTTTTAATACACTGTGGACGTCTCATATAAGATCTTTCGACAATTCATGTCGGTAAAATTCGATGATATGCTGAATATCTGAAGCATTTATTATTGATAAAGTTTTGTAGCAGCTCTGTCAACAAGGATCTTTCGACAATTCATGTCGGTAAAATTCGATGATATGCTGAATATCTGAAGCATTTATTATTGATAAAGTTTTGTAGCAGCTCTGTCAACAAGGGCATTCCATAGAGCCTGGATCTTTTCACATCCCAAAGAGTCTTCCAATTTTGGCACGGCGATTAGTGGTTCTTTATTGTCATGAGAAATTGCAACAGGTAGATATTCTTCTTTACATGACCACACATCTACAGCATGCAATAAAAAAGAGGTTCTTGCAGTTGTGCGGCCTATGCCTATTGGTGCCACCAACTTTGGAGTAATGAAGTTTTTCTCGATAGAAATATTGAATTTTGATTGGAGCTGAATCAAAGATTTTGAAGAGAGAATTCCTTATTCATACGTGGAGATGAAATATTCTCAGTCGGGTTTCTTCGCTTATGCGTCTTTGTTGAATATTACTTTTTTCACGATAATATCGTGTCCACACCAACAAATTTAACCTATCTTTAAAATTTGGTATTAGAAACTTGTACAGAGATGAACTGCTTATGATACAATATTGTCTGTATAGGGCCACGTTTTACAACAGCACCCATACAATGGTTCCTTCAGATATTCGGCATTTTGACGATTTGGGCAACATTTTATAATGGATTTGGGCAACATTCGAAATGGATTCTACATCCTGTGGAGGTTCACTCTCTATATAAGTTCGCGTTTTTCGATATTCTGTACTCTAATAATTTCAGCGGAATTTAGTGAATTTAGTTTAATTTAGATTAACAATGGGACAAGCCATTGCTGCTCTACCCTAGTACAAAAACAAAAAATAGTTTATTCTTCATATAAATAACTGGCGCCCAACACTACGGATTTTACCCATCAAACGTTTAGTCTACAAGTTAATTGTGTCCAACAACATGGATTTACCCCCCAAAAATTTATTTAACGAACAACAATTTATTTAACAAACTGTAATTATGAACACTCATTGCGTGATCTCGTGATAAAAGGAATTAATGGTTCAAATTCAAGATTTTTTCCGCAAAATATATATTGATTTTTGTGTTGAAGGATGAAATGTACTTAAATGTACTGACTATTTAGAAGCCCCTAGAAACCAGAACTTACCTAATAGGGCATTTATATTGGAACAGCTATTGTCGAAAGCGCAATGGCAATCGTTGCCGTAGAGGTGCTAAGTTTTACCCAAAAATACGGTAGACTCAGGACGATCTTCGTAGGTTAGAACTAACTACAACAGAGATAAAGATGTCGAGATTAGATCAGCTATCTCGTGCAATTATACTATCGGAGTTCGAAGGCGACCATGAGACAAACATCTCATGGAGGACAGCGGCACATACCGCATACAAATTCTATGAAAAATGGTATGGTACATGTTTGGAAGAAACTTCGCACGAAGGATCGAACAAAGAGAGCGAATTTTTGAACAGATACTACAGAGCCGTTAACAAAACTAAACACCGGACAGAAAATTTAAAATGGAAATAAGAAAACCATAATTTCATTAAAAGCAGGGACATTTCCTGCAACTAAAAAACCCGAATCAATGGACATTGACATGTCGTCACGTTTCAGATAACTGACACAGAGCCGGCAATATGATATGACTCGTGCACAAACTTAAACTAGTTAGTGGCACATACAACAGTCGAACACTTAGTTCAGTGGTTACAATAATCATGGACAAAATAAAAATCAAACAATGTTAGTGGAAGATATACAGGACCAAAACATCGGAGAATTACAGCCTGTTCCACGATATCGAAAGAAAATGTGTGCGAACTAAAGCTAATCACTCACTTTCGTATCAGAATGCGTTTCACTAACATTAGCTCATTCTTTCGCATAGACTAACGTGTTGCTAAATATACCTTTGAAGAAATTAATTGCGAAATTAAACAGAAAAGCGCAAAATGACAGATTTAAACGTGAAAAAGCTGTAAAAAAAATTCAACCATACCTAAGCTGGTGGACTGACAGTTCAGTTGTAAACAAACAAATTGTAAATAAACAAACAAAATAACATTCCGATCTTCCCAGAGATTGTGTTCAATTTATTTGTGTTTTTGACTCCCCGCTATCGTTTATAGAGAGGGAAATCGCAGTGAAAAAAATTAAACTCTAAATAGACACAGTTTATTATAAATTATATCAAAGCATCAAAGGAATTGTAAGGTGTTGTCGCCGTGAAATCAATTCATGGTAAAAAAAATAGATAAAAAGTGTACGATGAACGTTTTTAATACGGCTGCGACTTTCTTTTTATTGCCGAACTTTGAGGGGGTAATTGGGGTGACCTACCTACTTAAGCAAAATGATGTTGTACTTGATCTGAAACACTTACTTACTGCGTATTGTTCCAAGGTTATCCAACTTTTTAAGTGTCCAGACATAAATTTTACAAACGCTGAAGGCATTATGGTGTCCCTTGATAGTAAAGAATTTAAGTTAAATTTAATTTAAATACAGAAAATGAGGAACAAATATATTCAAAATCCTATCCATACCCAATGGGAGTATCGGATTTTGTTGTCAGAAACACAGGCTATGTTAAGAGACGGTATAATCCGATGTATCTAAAGTCAGGTTTCCATCAAATATTACTCCCCGAAAAAGGCAGCTTTCTCAGTGGGAAATGCGCAACATTAATTTTGCAGACTTTGGCCATTGTCGATGTGCTTAGAGAAGAAATAGGGAAATCATGTTATGTTTACGTCTATGGCGTAATTATGTTTTCTGAAGACTGGAATGACAAAGTTAAACATATAGCATGGGCCCTGGATAAGTTGTATGAAGCCGATATGAGGGTAGCGCGGAAAAAATCGAACTTTGTCAAGCAAAGCGTTGAATATTATTTAGATGATCATCATAGAATTTCATGTTTAAGAGTGTTGAATAAAATAGAAAATTTGAGGGCTTTTAAATCGAAATCATATATCTGTTTTTTTCTTTTTGCGACACCCTAATATATATTCCCAGTGTTTTGAAATTTGGCACAATATTTTGTATTGAAATGGTAGTGAAAATGAGGTGTATCGCTCCACGTTTTGTTATAGCTCCTATATACTTTTTTCAGCGGAATTGTTTAAAGTCCTGTATATATAATTTTTAATGTGTTCTGTTTTCTATGTCAGAAGGCCCCTACGGGACCTCCCTATATTTGGTATTTGCGGGATTTTATTGAATTTAAACATATTTTATTAATAATAAATACCACAAAAATATTCTAATTTTAATCATACCACTATAGTATGTAGTTACTTATAGCATACTTTATGGAGCGTACATAAAATATTGTATTGAATATATAAAAGTTGTCCATATATCATAGCCGATTTAGACGACATTTTGTACACTTTTTTCTATATAAATTATGCAATTTTATTCTTTATTTATTTTCTTTTTATTTTTTATTTCATTTATTGCTATTTTGATATATGTGTTGATACTCATATAAGTTGTTATCCACTAACTTAATTATATTTTACTTTTCTTAATCTAAGCTACACTGCCGTAGCTCTACCACTGCTTTGCTGACATTGCAGCGCCGTTCCATTTGGCTACTCAGATATCAAGAACCTGTGGGAATGTGAAATGTGCTGAGTTCAAACGCGTATAGCGTTCAGTTAATTGACAAAAGCCAAAACTGGAGGAACAACGACATAAGCGTGTTTCTTCACGATAACTCCTCCCCTTCTAAGTTAGGCCGTCCATGGTCCCAGCGTAAGCGTTTTTTATTGCAACCTCCACAGATTTAGTTATAAGAATTTTTTCATTGCGGAGGCCCTGCGTCGGTCCTATAAGTAATAGAATTCCAATAGTCGATAAACTTGCGATATGACCTTGATAGACCGCATGTTGTTGGTGATGGATATGTTGGAGATTTTGCTTGTTGACATGATGGAGATAGGACGTGTTTCGTATATCGATGTGTTGCGTTGGGTTAATCACAGAAGCTCATGGAATATCCGGTTGTAGGGGTGTCGTTAAATTTTCGTTGTAGTACATCGTAATATTGATTCTAACGATATCATAGAAGACAAACAGGTAAATACCACTGACCGTAGCACGGGGTTCGTTGTTTCCTGCTACAACCGCCAGTTGGTCATTGATGACCACCAAACCATAGCCTATTGCTGTAATTGGTGAAGGTTGTTGAATGTTGTGCTGCAGTTAGCGGTGTTACGTGTCATTAGTGCCAGAGCGCATGATGTGAGTGATGATGACAGACAAAATATTGGCATCGTATCGCTGCAGTTACTTACTGCTGAGGTGTAATTGTGACATGCAGCTAGGATCGATTCTTGCAAGTGGAGCATGAGGTAACCTTTTGATACAGGTAATTTAATTTTTCTTACATTTAAACTTAGGTATAGGATATCTTTTCAGGAAATATATTACATTGTTGTATTGTAAAATGTTAATTTTAGATACAGCCATAATATCGGCTACGGAGATGTTTGTGTAAAGATAATTTATTTTGTTTTTAGTTAATTTAAGTAACTAATTTTTCACAAATTTTATTGAATAATGTAAATGCCATTTGCATGTACATATGCTCAGAAATAAAAATTTGCTGAAATAAAAGAATTAAGAAGAGAATGGTTAGTGGAATACTTGCTGCTTTGTTGTTGTTCTTTCTGATGTCAAAAATAGAAGAAGGAATATGAAATCAATGCAGAATGATTGAACCTAAATAATGTAACACTCAAATTATCATTGAGTAAAAAGTATGATAAAACAAGTTCCACTGACCATTCTCGTCTTTCTCTTACCCTGCTGAAAAATGGCTTATGTACGGTAAGCAAACGGATGAGTTAAATGATAGTTCTGATTACTTATTAATAATTAATTTTTAGCATTCTTAATATTAAAATAATATTGAAATATTGATTTTTACAACATCCTCCCCCCTTATGAACGAAGTTCATACGTAAATTTGAATAAGACGGCCAACCGGTGGAAGTGTTTTACTCGAACTCGTAAGTTCCGGTATGCTCCGACTCACAGCGCTAATTCAAAGGCACCGTCTTACTCATTCTCAAAATCTTTAGTAGGGGAACATGAATAGTGATTGTAGTAAGACATCTTTCGGGAATATGTGTTCAGAAATGTTATTTCATGACTAATTTTCAGCATTTGCAATGTTTTTCTGGGAATCGCATTCTGAAAGATAGCAAAATTTACTTATAGGTCTTTTCATAATTTTATTTTTAGTTGAGACAGATACGACCCTGATTTTGCCATCAGTTCCTGGATGGACATCGGTTATTCGGACAAGAAGTCATTGTCCAGGGCCGCATCTTTCATCTGCAATCAGCTTAAGATCACCAATTTCAATTTCTGGTCCCATGCAACCATTTTGGGTGAGACTGTAGCCGATTGAGGTATTCGTTGCGCCAACGTTTCCAGAAATGTTGTTTCATTTGTTCTAATCTTTTCCATCGATCTAAACGGTTTTCATTGATGTCAAGTAGAGTTTCTTGCTGGATACAATTTGTTGGTTCGCCAATTAAGAAGTGGGCTGGAGTCAGGGCTCCATGCTCCGATGGATCAGATGACAAAGGGCATAAAGGTCGCGAGTTTAAGCAGCTTTCAATTTGGCAAAGTAAAGTGGAAAGTTCCTCAAAACTAAGTAGTCTGTCACCAACAATACGTTTTAGATGGTACTTTACAGATTTTTCACCTGCCTTCCATAGTCCTCCAAAGTTTGGTGATGCGGGAGGAATAAAGTGCCATGTAGTACCATTTGTATTTAGATTGTGGCGTAGTTCCGATGGCAAAGATTTATGGGACCTTTTGTGAAGAACTTGTAGCTCTTTACAAGCGCCTACGAAATTTGTTCCACAATCGGAATACACTTCAGTACATATCCCTCTGCGGGATACAAAGCGTTTGAAAGCTGCTAGAAAGGCTGTTGTTGTGAGGTTTGTGACAGCTTCTAAGTTTAATGCCTTAGTCACCATACACACAAATAAACATATATAACCTTTGGAAGTCACAGCTGACCTTAGAGTGGAATTTTTAATCATTATTGGCCCAGCATAATCTACACCGATATGTTTGAATGGTCGGCTAATATGTAGTCATACTGGTGGTAGATTTCCCATTATTTGTTGAGAGGCCTTTGTAGAATATCTAGAGCACTTCAAGCATTATGAAATTATTGTCTTTGTTAATTGAGTTCCGGATAATATCCAATAGTATCTATTAACGTAAGACATTGTGAGAGTAATTGTACAAAATACTTTGTACATACTTTTGAGTGCGATTGAGGCGCTGGGAAAATGTAGCAATAAAAGATAAATGTTCTAAAATTAAATATTTCCCAGCCGCCATAAAATATCACATGTAAAGAATTCGGTGATCTTGTGCGCTGACGCATACGATAATGTGAGAGATAATAAAGGTTATGACCCACACGCACATATATCGATGCGCTCAGTAGATGCCCAAGACCATTTGAATGAGATGTCAAGCAGCCCTGCAATGTTCTCCATTAAGTATTAGAATAGATAAGAATAATTGCGTGGCTGCGATTAGGCTAAGTTTCTACAGAAAAGAAAGTCCGTTGAGGCATTTTAATTGTAAGACCATAGGGGCATTTTAAAAATAGCCGAAGGGATTAATTAAATAAAAGAAGCCTTTGGGACAAAAACAAAGCAAAAAAGCCACAGGGGCAAAATAAATAAAAAAGCCAAAGGGGCAAAAACAAAGTGAAAAGAGGACAACAAAAGTCCCAATAAAATAAGAAAACATACAATTTTGAAAAGAGGACATTAAAAGTCCCAACCTAAAAAAAATTAAAATTTAAGAGCTAAGAAGGCAATATAAGAAAGCGAACCAGCAAAAAAATAAAAGAAACAAGCAAAAAGGAAACAAGAAAAAACCAAAAGAGCATAAAAAAGTAAAATAAATAAAACAACAAAAACTAAAAACAAAAATAAGCAAGATGTCAGCAGAAAGACATAATCTCTATAAAATCCTGCAAACAATCCTTAATCCTGATACAAAAAAGGAAAAATGAGTTCCAAAAACAGGACCTACAAAAATTGGAGGCTGAGCTTCACAAAGCAGAGGATACAGGAGCAGGAGCAAATAAAATCAATTGGCGAACAATTTAAGCAGATGTTCCTGAAGCAACAATCCAACAAAAATAAAAAAGGGGGCAAGGAACAAGAGAAAACGCTAGTCGTCGAAGCTGGGAAAGATGACTTGTCCAAACAACTATCAAGTGTAAGAGAGGGACATAATGCTGTTGAACGAAAACAGATTCCAGTCTTGGAAAGTAATTCAGGGAATTTTTTTCCCGCCGGCAAGTCCTCATTTTGAGGAACGGAAAAAAGAAGAAGAAAATTCCGCCCTGACCAATGAAGAATCCGAAAAACATAATGATATTGGAGAAAAGGAATAAAGGCGCTAAGCACAGAATGTCGCATAATTTCCAACGAATATGGGAAAGAATTAATCGAAGAAGTGGGAAAAGACAAACAAAGTTCTCTGGTTCCAGTTCCTAAAGGGTATTGCCTTAGAGAAATAAATACCAAACCGCCAATGGCCGTTGGAACAGAAGACGACAAACCGGAGCTTACAATAAAGCCAATGGCAATCATTTGCTACGTGGGTAATGACTGTCTGCAGTGATGGACTACTAATTCAGCAGCATGGAGAATGAAGCCGGCAGATAAAGGTGGTGGTATCGGCAAGAGAGGCTGGATTAAACGTTGGAGTCGTTTCCTGGAAGCGGTTACCCGATATTATTTCAACATATATAGATAGTTACGCATAAATTTTCTTTTCAAATCTTTCATATCTTTATATTTAAATATTCCATATTATCCATTTGTTAACTTAAAAAAAATACAATCCACTATAAACATGCACATTTAAGCCGACCGGGAGAATGTACAAAATACTTTGTACATACTTTTGAGTGCGGTTGAGGCGCTGGGAAAAACTAGAAATAAACAATCAATATTCAAAAATTACATATTTCCCAGCCGCCATAAAATACCACATGTAAACAATTCGGTGATCTTGTGCGCTGACGCATACGATAATGTGTCAGATAATAAAGGTTATGACCCACACGCACATATATCGATGCGCTCAGTAGATGCACAAGACCACTTGAATGAGATGCCAAGCAGCCCTGCAATGTTCTCCATTCAATATTAGAATAGATAAGAACAATTGTGTGGCTGCGACTAGGTTAAGTTAGATTAGTTTCAGTAGTATGTAAGGAAAATATTTTTGAAATAAAACTAGAATTGAATCAACAGCCAAACCATTCGGTTGGTATTCTTTTCTCGCCCTTTTACAGTATTACCGCCATGCAGAGTTCTTTCATGGGCTTTTCTAATAATTAGTTTAGACAGATAAAACGATTGGATGCATTACACTGTACTCCAAATTTAAGATTTGCAGACGGTCTCCCACTTGTTCGTCGATAAAAGGCGTAAGTTTAAGCAATGCGCTATGTTTTAGTGGAGTATTATTGAAAGCAGTTTTTGTTTAATTAAGAATCATTATTGTTCTTAATTTCCTCGTTAATTCAATTTTATTTGGATACCTTATAATTCTTATACTTCGTTTGAATACAACTTTGTGATATAAGTGAAAATGTCAAACTTATAACTAGCGAATTAAGCATTGAGCGCCACTTTGCGACACCTACGCTTTTCTCGTTACATCGTATAGATAAGAATCAAAGAATTTTTTTCTGGATTACGTCCACTACAACAGCAAAATTCAGGTAATAATATTATCTCCGATAATATCTTTAAAATAAACTAAATAAAACCCAAGTCAATATTGACAATTTTAAACTAAACCCCTTTTGTGTTTTTTATTTTTCCATTTTTCTTTTTATTGCTACGCAAACATTTGGTCCTGAGGAGCCGGATAAAGTTTTTGTCTACGACAAATAACAAATTCATCTCTTCTTCTATCTCCATAGAAGTTCGTCTCATCCTCTCATTTACATCCTCATTTTCATCTTCAAATTTCATTAAGAAATCAAGGTACGTATCTCTATTTAAGAGTGCATTCGCGTGTGTTTCAGTTTTGTTTATTTTTTTCACCAAACAATTTGCCAAAATATTAAAATAACCTATGGTCGTCTTGCAATACGCGTATCGTTTTTGTTGTTATTCTTCTTCACGATCATCTCTAACACAATCGGTCGCATAAAAAGTGGTGGTTTTTGCAAAGAGAGCAAGTAAAATCAATAATAATAATAAGTGAGAACAGTGAAAGAGTGCCTAAAACAAATTCAGTGGTTGTTTATAGTTTTTCAATAACAATAAAAGCCTAAATAGTGATTTACATCAAAAGAAATAAAAGGCTTAAGCACAAAACAGAATTAAAAACAACAATAAATACACAGGCAGTCGTCGAACCGCACAGCAGCATTGACAGCAGTGACCATTATTGTTGTTGTTGTTAATGTTGGATGTTAAATGACATTCAGTCCTCTGATACTTTCTCTGCAGAAGAATTAACATCGGTTGAGAGTAAGTACGATGTCGCATTTAAAGCTTATGTAAAGGTGTTATCGGCTATAAATAGGAAAGTTGATCAGCTTCGGACTTCGCCGAAAGCTCAAACTTCTCCTAGAGTAGCAAATCCATCAAGCACTTCACGTGCTAATTTATCACAATTTGAGGAAACTATTTCTGTCTCAGGTGCATCAATCAGTAATTCTTCCAGATGTTTTCACTGGTTTGGTGAATGATAGTTTCCTACATAGCATCCACCTTCCTCCATGTGATATCGATGTCTTCGATGGTAACATTCTGACTTGGGCAACATTTAGAGATTTCTTTTCTGCGGTATATATTAATAACGCTCGCCTTAGTGACATAGAGAAATTGTGCCATCTTCTCAAGAAAACTAGTGGTGACGCCCGAGAAATTGTAAAAAGATTCCCTCTTACTGACAAAAGTTTTAACTTAGCCTGGAAATCGTTAAAAGATACTTATGATAATGTTCGTATTCTGGTTAACAACCAACTTAAGGCTCTTTTTGATCTTCCAGTGCTCGATTTCGAAACTAGCGCAGGTTTAAAAGGTTTGCAAAGAGGTATTAATGGTTGTGTCTCTTCTATGTCAATTTATGATGTTGCTACTGACAATAGGGACCCAATATTGGTATTTCTTTGTTTACAAAGGCTTCCCAAAAATACAGTTACGCTGTGGGAACAAGGCATTAAAGATAAATCAGCGTTGTCTTCCTGGAAAGACTTAGATCTTTTTTTGACGGAAAGAATTCAGATTCTTACTTGCCTTAAAGATATAAAGGGAATAGATTTCACTACAAAATCAGAGCAAAATAAAATTAGGACACATTTTACGAATGCTGCTCCATCCAAGCCTTCACAATCTTCCTCTGATAAATTCGGTTTATTTTGTCCTAGGCAGATACATCATTTACGTGTATGCCCAGAATTTAGAAAGCGCACTTCAGCAGACCGCTATTCACTTGCAAAGCGGCACAGACTTTGCATTACTTGCCTATCTCGAGTTCATGATGTTAGGAATTGTACCAGTTCCCATAGTTGTTCAAAATGTCATAAACGTCATCATACTCTTCTTCACCATGATACGGCACAAAATAATAGTTCTACGACTCCGTCACAGACTTCTCCTCAATCGATTTGTATTCCACGCTCCCTCCAACAATCTACTTCTAATCCAAATATGCCTTCGACCTCTTCGGGTCAAACATCTAATGCTTTAACTAGGCAGGTATTCCATACCTCGCAAAACAAGTCGGTTCTATTGGGCAGAGCTATGGTCAACATTATTCATCATGGTATCACGTATCCAGCTCGTGCTCTTATAGACCCTGCTTCCGAAGCATCATTTGTGTCAGAAAGCTTACAGAAGCGACTGGTTATAGACACAATTTCTACTCAAGTTACAATATGTGGAGTAAACCAAGCGGCTTCAATCATGTCGCAAAAATCATGTTCTTTGTATGTAGAAATGAAAGCACTAGTTGTTCCAAACATCACAGGCATTCTTCCTTCGATTCCCATCAGCAGGGAACTTGCTTCAAATATGCCAAATATATAGACATATTAATTGGGGCAGATTTATATCCAAAAATAATTCTCCCGGGTATACATTCCCACATTTTAGGTTCCCTAGTTGCCCAAAGAACAGTTTTCGGCTGGGTTATTACAGGTCCGGTCCCTACTAGCACAACTCCTTCAAGCGTGACGACATTTGCAACCAACGTTTCATACTCCCCTCGTAATAGTCTTAGTAGCACACCTTTTCGTTTCTGGAAACTGGAAGATGTGCCCAAGTACAATTTCTTGTCTACTTCTGACTAACATTTTGAAAATTATTGGAAGAAAAACCACATATACCCATGTTACGCATGCAGTATTAAATACCTCGATCAACTTTCTTTGCACTTTAGATTTTGTTCACAAATTTTGCTTCTCTACCTCCGGAGAGAACAGTCATTTCAGACCATTCGCCACAACAGGCATACATTTCGCTGGTCTTTTCCATTTAAACTTCTTTGCAGGGCGTTGTTGTGAAATTACAAAGGGCTTCGTATGTGTATCCGTTTGTTTTCTACAAAAGCAATACATCTTGCAGCTACCGCTTATTTATATTTAATGAATGACTGTCCAGAAAATCGTATGTCATTATCACCAGCTCATTTTTGATAAGGGTCTCCGATCCTAGCTCCTCCTGAACCTCTTATAGATAAATCTCCTCTGAATATCGTGCATCGGCATTGTAGATAAAAAGCGTATACTCAAATCTACTTACGGCAAAAAGTACGTTAAAAGTATCCATAAACGTTATAAATGGCAGTATCTAGAGCGCGATATTCAAACGGATGATATTATAGTAATTCATAACGAACAATTACCTCCCACAACGTGGAAATTAAGTCGTGTAACTCACGTTAATCCCGGCACCGACGGTCGCGTCCGCGTCGACCATGTAAAAACAAAATTGTAAGACGACAAGTAGACTAGTTGGTCAATTTGGCCAATTTAAATTGTTAGTTCTTCTCACTACGCGGCGTCTCTATCTTTTCACAGAATGGAAAATATTTGTATGATGGCCGTCACTCTTCTGATTATGAGGATCTCGTCCCCATATCCGACAAGGAGAGAGAAGAACTTCCGGCTAAATCTATCACAGGAGGTAAACAATCCAAGTTCCCATTGATGGCAAATCGGCAGCCGACACTCCTTCTATCAGCGCTCTCTTCCCAAAATATAAAGGAGCCAAACCAGGCCGGGAGCACTGGACCTGCCCCTCTTTCAGAGGAAATCAAAGAATCAGGTCCCAGTGAAATACCTGTGAAAGCACATAAAGGAGTGGAACAGGCTTCCCGTATTCGGTACAACTTAACATGTTTTGCTTCCGAAAGGTGACCTGTTTGACCATTTTCTGAGTGCAGTCATACGGTGTCCCGCGACCCTTTTGTGTTTTTTATTTTTTCATTTTTCTTTTTATTGCTACGCAAACAGTTTTATTTCTTGGTGGAAATCAATTGCCTGGACTTCTTTTATAAAAAAGTGCAGAGTATTTATTTTTTCTAAAGCTGTCAAACATCCTACTATTCATGTTTTTGGATTTCTAATATTATTCACATACCGAAAACAGAGAGATATTACTCCTAATAATTTTTGAAGATATGAATATTTGGTAAGCAATTCGTTTTAAACCAGATCGCCACATAAATCACTCGCTGACATACATCTGGAAGCGCAGTTAGCGGGATTTATAGCTGATGGATCATAATTCCATTGAAGTGGACAACTAAGCCTTTGTATATCAGCCACTTTGTTAGCCACATACATGGTCCACTGTGAAGGAGGTTTTCTAATCCAGCTTAAGTTTGTTGTGCTGTCGTTCCAGTAAAAAATAAAGAATATCCTGATAATGACCTCTTTACATTTTCGGTTAAACGCACTAGTAATTTTGCTGCACAAAGCTCTAATCTGGGTATAGTCACCGTTTTGATGGGAGAAACCTTCGATTTGGCTTGCAAAATTGAAACAACAATGCCTTTAGGAGTACTCACCCTAGAGTATACAACAGCAGCATAAGCTTCGGTAGAAGCATCACAGAACCGTATTAACACCACCATTTTATCCATCTTGGGATCTTTACTTTGATGAGTTCCCTTAAAGAGATCCTGTGTTTTGTCCAAGCCTTTTCCAACTCTGGGTAGGTAGTTTGTCATCCCAATCTATAACATGCTCCCAGAGTTTTTTAAATATGGAAGTAAGCAAACGGATGAGTTAAATGATAGTTCTGATTACTTATTAATAATTAATTTTGAGCATTCTTAATATTAAAATAATATTGAAGTATTGATTTTAACAACAGTTTGTGAAGTGCTGGTTTTTTATAGTGAAATTGATTTCATTACTGTCTAAAAGGATAGGATTCAAAACTCCAATTTTTGCGAATGTAATGGAACTTACTAAATTATTTAATTCTGTTGTTATTGTCCTATTTCTCGCTAGGAGGATATCATAAAGATTTCCGGTATACAGTTCCCTTTGTTTTTCTGACTTTAAAATGTTGTTTACTGTAGTGGTGAGGCTATTTATTTTATTCTACACTTCGGTGTTGATAGTAAACTGTCTCTCCTGTGAGTTGATTAGTTGGTTAATTGTGTTGGTCAGTTTGTCGAAGTCATAATGATCAGGATCCCAGTGATATATTTCAGGACTGTTCCTAATGCATTGAGGCTTCTGGCTTGCCTATGGTGAATTTTACCGTCTGTATCAGTCTACTTATTTGATTTACGTCCGCATCCAGCAACTTTTTCATATGAGTTTGGGGAAAGTGGTTAGTAGCATTAGCTGTCTCGTCTCACTGTAATTCGTACAAGGTAAGGTTAGTAACATGTTTTATGTCCCCAAAGTTTTCCCAAATTATGAGATCCCCGCCGGTGTCCGGTACGTATCTCGCATTAGAGTAGTCCATTAACCTCCATTTGATGCCGACACTAATATGGCTATGACCAATCCTGAAAAATGTAAGCAATATTTCCTTTAACTCACGACCAATATAAGATATCTTATTTCTTGACATTATAGTGAAAGGAACTTCACCGAAGATTGCCCTTATGGACCCTCCTTCCTCTTATCAGAACTGTTGTCCCTAGATCTTGTTGGATTTCTTCTTCACTATAAAGGGGAGTTAGTTTGTTCTCTAATCTCCTATAATTTTTGACGAGAACTTTTTCCTTGCGGAAAATTCCCTTTCACGTCGGTTCTTATTGTGAGTTATTAACTCTTTATCCTGGGCGGATTTTAACCGTGACACTTTTTGTTCATCATCCTTTGTTGAATGGAATATGCTTATGAATTTCATTCCAGTCACCGTATGTATGGATTTGTTATACTCGATGGTGGCTAAAAGTACAATATCTTCGATATCGTCCATATTATAGTCAATTTTAAGGCATCGCTCTATTTTCATCAGTGTGTTGTGGAAGCGCTCTACCTGCCCAATTGATGTGCTGAAGTAATTTTTCAAAGTAGCCTTAATGGTGCGGTAATGGTTTTTGTACCATGGAACATATTGAGCAACTGTAGTAGCTGTGGTTTAACATCCACTATAGTCCTGGATTTTAGTGACTGTACTATCGCATATTTTGAAAACTTGTCGATGCAAGTCAGAAAGTACTTTGAACAGGTGGAAAATATTTCAATGTGAAGGACTCCGCAATATGGTTTTATGGGTGTCTGGAAACGTACTCGACTACTAGCTGCTTCGCTTTCTTTTCCATTTTTGGGAAAAAAATAGTCCTCCAGAATATGCTTGACATTTTCCTGAGCTGCTCGGTGTGCTCGATTATGTTCAGCTGTTATAATTTCCTGTTGTTCATTCGGGTCTGATATATCGATAACTAACTTCTCTGTATGTCTGAACTTCACATTTGGAAAGAGTTCACCCAATGTATGCTGGAATCGTTCCAAGGCATTTATGTGTTGCCTAGACAGCGCATCGGCGACCACATTTTTGAGTTCGGTTTTCTGTCCGAAACGGCAAATATTAGTGGTTGATGATCTGTAAATACATTCAGATCTGATACTCCGTAGATATAATTTCTAAGCGTCGTTTAGTGCCCAGCCAACAACTCCCGCTCAATAGTAGAGTAATATTCCTCGCTTTCGGATAAAATGCGGGAGATCATAGTGATAGGTCTGCCTCCTTGCGTGTGATGATGCATCCGTCGTTAAATCAAATGGTTTCCGAAAGTCTGGATATGTTAGCGTTACATTTTCGGACGTTAGGACTTCTTTTATTGTGTTGAATGCCACTTTCTGTTCACTGGTCAAATCAATTTTGATTTTTTTTGATTGCGATGCAGAAACTCGACCCTATTCTCCTCTCCGTATGTTTAAGAGTGGCTTTGCAATCTTGGCAAATTGTCTTATAAAACAGCGATAATATCCCGCCAATCCTAAGAATGATCTTAATCCCTCTGAGAGTGGTAGGCTCGGGAAAATTTTGAATTGTATTGACTTTTTCTGGACTTGTTCTAATTCCACCTTGGGAAACTAGAAACCCTAAATATTCAACCTCAGTTTGGAAGAATATAGATTTTTCAGCCGAAACCTTCATATTGGCTTCAAATAGACTTCTCAGTACTAATTCCACATCTTGTAAGTGTTGTTGCTCCTCTTTCGAGAATATGATTACATCGTCTACGTAAACAAAACACCTCGTCCCGATGTGTTCTCTTAACACGTCATCTATCGCCCCCTGAAAAATGCTTGGAGCATTCTTCAGACACGATTTCAAGTCAATTGTGGAAAATTTACTTCCACCAAGATTGGACAAGGTTTCCGTGATTTCAGGAGTCGGATATTTATCGCTGATAGTGTTCTCATTAAATTTTCGGAAATGTATCACCAAACGTTTTTTCTCTTGTCCAGTTTCGTCAATACCATTTTTCTTTACTACCCATATTGGGTTATTGTATGGAAACCTAGACTTTCGAATGATACCATTCGCCAATAAGTCCTGTATTTCTTTGTTTACAAAATCCGAAAAACCTAAAGGATACGGGTACAATCTCGAGTACACTGGGTCTTCGTTTCCTGTGTGGATCGTCGCAACGACGCTTGTATTGTATGGAAGTGCTTCATTAGGATCTGCAAACACTCCATTAACATTTTTAGTTACTTGAAAAATGCTTCTTTCAAATGGTTTGGTACCGACTTGCCCTGAAGTTGAAGATTTTAATCATCTTCCTGTCTAGTTATGAAAAAAATAGTTTCTTTTCCGTTGTCATGAGTAATTGTGTTTGATTTTAAATCAATAGAGGCGTGTACCTTATTCAATATGTCAAGGCCAATGATGCCGTCAAATGACGTCAGTTCAGGTAAAATGAAAAAATCAGCAACTATACCAAAAATTTTAGTTGTGTTCCAGAACCTACGAATTAGTACTAATTCTGCTAAAACGCGTTCCCTTACTCCAGAAATTAGCAAAACTTGCAGCTCTCTCGAGAAAAAGTAGCGCTAAGTGGTGCACATTTCTGCTTGTTTAAGCTACATGAATTTGGCCGAGCAGAAATGAACATATTGTAAATTTGACATTTAATTGGCAGGGCTAACAAGGTTGAAAAATGTATTGATACATTTCAATGTTCGCGCGTCACAACAAAAATAAAGAGAATCATCAACTTAAAAACTAATATTTGTCGTGCAAAAAACAAAAAGAGAAAATATGGAGCAACTGATTTATTCACTTTTGGATGATTCCAGCAGTGACGAGGACTGGCTGAATGAGGAATCAAATTATTAATTTATTATAGATTATTAATTTTTAATTTTTATCGTCTCAATACTAATTTTTTATTCATCATTCTCGACCTGTTCCGCTTCTTCTTCGTATGTTAGGTCAGCAGGTAAATCAGGTAGATTATGATCATCATTAAGATGATTTACACGTTGTATTTTTGGTCCTGTGTATCGCCCAGAATTAGCGGGTCGTTTCGTCATATGTCCTTGCGGCCTGTCAGTATGACTAAGATACGTAGGATGCTTAAATTGGGAGAAGGAGGGGTCCACCTCCATAGGCTCCACTCGTCTTCGGTCAGAGTTGTTACCACTGGCATATGGTTTCTGATAACCCGTAAACTGCTGCGAGTGGCCAACCTGTTTCTGTGGCCAACCTATTTACCGAATAATGTGGATTCTTGTGTCCTACATTATGTTCTTGATTAGAGAAAAAATGGGCAGAGTTTGCCTTTTTATTGTTAGAATGTTCATAAGATTTATTTGCGAATTTTTTCGCAAAAGCGTAGCGCCAGAGCAGATGGAAGGTCGTATGGTCTTGAAGCAAAAAGGATATCGCACAGAGGTTTCCTTACACCAGATATGAATACCCTAAGTGCATCAGCCCTATATTTTCGTTTCCCGCACATTATTTCTTAGTATGGTCACTGCTTGATAGTGGCGTTCACTGCCATCATATCTCTTAAATAATTCATAAGAGTTATGCGCAGCCTCACGCCAAGACACATAGGTGCGATTTTATAGCATCTAGAGTGATTTCACACAGCACAAGTGTGTTGATCGTAACCTTCGCGAATTTTTGTACTTTCGGTTTCGCCAAGTCCCAGGCCCTGAATCGCGGTTATTTTTTTTTTGCCAAATTCTATTCTTTGAGCACATAATGCTTTGATCACCTCCACTTTTATTAACTCACTCACTTGTTCCGCATTCATTTTTTCATTCTATATTTTCCATTTTTAACATTTAATGTTTCTAACCTTCAATGTTTCTAACTCACTCATCTACTTTTAATCACTATTTTCTGTTGCTGTACTTTTTATTTTTTTTCCACTAGCACTTCACTCACCTTAACATTTTTTGTAATGATTTAGTTAACTTATAATGAATTTCCAGATGGTCCAGGTAGTGCTACCTCAGTGATTTTCAGATTTCTAGTGTTTTCCAGACTTCTAGAGTATTTTCAACGCTGCCCAAGGAAAATCGTTCCTTGGTGACAGATAGTGTTTTTTATTTTGTCGTTCAGACTTCCGGTTTATTCTCAACGCTGCCCAAGGATAATCGTTACTTGGGGTCAATTAGCGTTGTCTTCTTTTCGTTATCGTTCACTTCGACTTCTTTTTTCTTGTTGGGCGCCAATTATGCAATTTTATTATTATTCGTTATTACATTTATTTGCAATTTTGATATATGTGGGGATACTTCTATAAGTTTTTATCCACTAACTTAATTATAATTTACTTTTCTTAATCCAAGCTCTACTGCTACCGCTTTGCTGACATTGCATCACCGCATTTGCCTACTCAGATGTCAAGAACTGTAAGAATGTTAAATGTGCTGAGTAGCACACGCGCATAGCGTTCAGTTACTTGACAAAAGAGTGTTTCTTCATAAGAGTGTTTTTTCATAACTTATACAGTTAGGACATATCCACTAAACTGTGTCTTTTTTGCACAAAAATAGCGTTTGGAGCACAAATTTAATAACAATACCTAAAATAACTAGGTATATGTAGGCGAGCTATATCAAATCTGATCGGATTTTTGAAGGATGCATTTAGTTACAATAATAAACTCATAATTATTTTTTTGGACCATAAATGTGTCCGTTGCAGCGATTTCGTGAAAGTTTAACTCTGGTACCACGAAAATTACTATGGAAATAGAGATCACTAAGGGGGTACGTGTTAACGTTAAATGATCATCATACAATCTCATATTTAAAGTTTTTGGATCAAATAGAAAAACATAGGTGTTTTGAATCGAAACTATGTATGTTTTTTTTTTCTTTTTGGTACATCCTAATATTTATTCTTGATTTGCATAAAGTACTCTGTTATAAATAAGACTATAATGGATTACGACAGTTAAGTTGCTACATGCTTGAATGGAAATTGCAGTGCTTCTGCAGCGAGTATTCATTTCAGGAATTAAAAGGTTTTATAAGTGGCGTTCTTTTTTCCGCTAGAACATCTGATCTCCCTTCAGCTTTTGCATTATTATTATAACGAGCGGAACATGTTTGGAAGGAACTTGAGGAAATAGAGCAAAGTTTTGAACAGAGTCTACAGAGCCGTGAACAAAACTTAAAACGGAAATATAAAATACTCATTTTATTAAAAGGAAGGAACATCTCCTTCAAAAAAAGAAACCCGAATAAATGGACATTGACATGTCGTCACGTTTTAGACTACCCACGCAGAGCCGGCGATATGATCTGATTTGTGGACAAAGTCAAACTAGTTAGTGGCACATACCACAGCCGAACACTCTGGACCGAAACATCGGATAATTAATCAATTATTCGCATCGATCGATCAAAAATAATTTAAATATCAGACAATAGCGGACGAAGTATTAGAAAGCAATGACGATAACTTTTAAGAAATTGACTAAGTTAAATTTTTAGACATAATACATGGAAAGGGAAATAGCAGTGACAAAATTAAATTCTTGATAAACACAGTTGCCTCAAAAATATATATCCTTATTTGAAGCTGTGCTGGAATTTGTTGTAGCTGGTGGTTTTGCTGCGCCCTTTGGTTTGCATACGGGTGCAATCTGGCAAACCCTATGTTGCTGACAGTTAGACCTGTCACTACAGGACGATGCAGCATCGTATTATGCCGAGAATCACACATACGACGTGTCCCTGGCCATGAACAAAATCTAGCTTCGTGGTTTCGTCCGAGACAGTTTTTGCAGTATCTGCGGGCCAATACCACAGCCTCCCTTTGCTCCATTGTACTCACTTTAAAAGCAGGACAGTTCCACACGTGATGAATGCGTTAGCAAACCTTACACACTTCACCTAGGCCCATATTCATGATTATGTAACTGCAAGAAATATATTGGAATAAACAATATTCAAAAAAAAAAAAAAAGAGTGCATTACATTACATTGCCTGTTAGACATTTAGTCATGATTTTGACACGCATACACATATATTACATTCTACTGACAATCACTGACTGACACTGTAGTTTTTACATCAACTCGTGCCCTTCATGCAGTTTTACCACACGTCCCATTTTTCAGTCATTCAAAGATAGTAGTTCATCCTTGACTAGTACCAAGTAATTCTCTTGAATATTTCGTTTAGGATATTGCATTTGTATCTTTTATGGATTTCCTGAATATGTTTTGTTTTACATCTCTTAATAAAGGTATGATGGAGAGCTTTTATTTTTTCTCAACGATTTATCGGCGATAATTGGCATTTCCGGAGCAAATAATAACGGTCCACCTCTTAGAAAATGCAGTGGGGTGAAAGCTTAAAAGGTTTGCGGGATTACATTTCGAAGAAACGTGTCTCCAAATTGAATTTTCGATATTTTTGAATACAGTTGCGGTTCTATTTGCAACATAAGTATTCCATTTGGATGGATGTTTTTGCAACCATGCCAATACAATTGTTGAATCCGTCAACATGTGAACGGAGTAGTTTTTCACATCTAATTTGAAGACAACATACTTCACCAGAGATGACAGCAGTACGGCACCACAAAGCTCTAATTTTGGCAGGCTTACTTTCTTTAATGGAGCAACTTTTCTTTTCGCTATTAACAAACTTACTGATGAATTTGATTCTGTGTTCATTCTAACGTATACTGCTGCACAATATGCTTTCTCAGAAGCGTCACAAAATCCATGAAATTGTATATTGCCCTCTAGGCAATAATTAATCCATCTTGGAATTAGAATAGAAGCAGCATTTGAAAATTGACCCAAAAATACGTGGATGAATTAACTTTATCGTCTAAATGATTGCCTTCTAACCAAAGATATTGCAACAACATTTTTGCCTGTATAATTAAAGGCGTTAACCACCCTGTCGGGTCAAATAAATTTGAAATGGTTGACAAGATTTTTTTTAGTTATCGGGCTAGTCACCTCTAGTGACTTCATATTACAAGAAAATGAGCCAGTTAAGACATTCCAACGAATACCTAATGTCTATATTGAACTCATGACGTTAATTCTTCAAAACTCTTTATTTAACAAACCTTCTGATCGGACGTCAGAAGGAAGGGTCGGGAGATTTGTCGTTATCTTTTTTAACAGAAATTCAGCCGAATTCAAAACACTAATTAACAGTTTTTCCGCCTTCAAATTTTTAATTATTTTCAATGCAATTGGGTATCTATGGTCAAATAAGGTGCACAGTTTATACCAAAGATAATAGTACATAATTCATAATCTCTGGTTTTGCCGATCAGAATCATGAACACATATATGTTGGTACCAAACCATAGCCTATTGCTGTAATTGGTAAAGGTTGTTGAATGTTGTGCTGCAGTTAGCGGTGTTACGTGTCATTAGTGCCAGAGCGCATGATGTGAGTGATGATGACAGACAAAATATTGGCATCGTATCGCTGCAGTTACTTACTGCTGAGGTGTAATTGTGACATGCAGCTAGGATCGATTCTTGCAAGTGGAGCATGAGGTAACCTTTTGATACAGGTAATTTAATTTTTCTTACATTTAAACTTAGGTATAGGATATCTTTTCAGGAAATATATTACATTATTGTATTGCAAAATGTTAATTTTAGATACAGCCATAATATCGGCTACGGAGATGTTTGTGTAAAGATAATTTATTTTGTTTTTAGTTAATTTAAGTAACTAATTTTTCACAAATTTTATTGAATAATGTAAATGCCATTTGCATGTACATATGCTCAGAAATAAAAATTTGCTGAAATAAAAGAATTAAGAAGAGAATGGTTAGTGGAATACTTGCTGCTTTGTTGTTGTTCTTTCTGATGTCAAAAATAGAAGAAGGAATATGAAATCAATGCAGAATGATTGAACCTAAATAATGTAACACTCAAATTATCATTGAGTAAAAAGTATGATAAAACAAGTTCCACTGACCATTCTCGTCTTTCTCTTACCCTGCTGAAAAATGGCTTATGTACGGTAAGCAAACGGATGAGTTAAATGATAGTTCTGATTACTTATTAATAATTAATTTTTAGCATTCTTAATATTAAAATAATATTGAAATATTGATTTTTACAACATCCTCCCCCCTTATGAACGAAGTTCATACGTAAATTTGAATAAGACGGCCAACCGGTGGAAGTGTTTTACTCGAACTCGTAAGTTCCGGTATGCTCCGACTCACAGCGCTAATTCAAAGGCACCGTCTTACTCATTCTCAAAATCTTTAGTAGGGGAACATGAATAGTGATTGTAGTAAGACATCTTTCGGGAATATGTGTTCAGAGATGTTATTTCATGACTAATTTTCAGCATTTGCAATGTTTTTCTGGGAATCGCATTCTGAAAGATAGCAAAATTTACTTATAGGTCTTTTCATAACTTTATTTTTAGTTGAGACAGATACGACCCTGATTTTGCCATCAGTTCCTGGATGGACATCGGTTATTCGGACAAGAAGTCATTGTCCAGGGCCGCATCTTTCATCTGCAATCAGCTTAAGATCACCAATTTCAATTTCTGGTCCCATGCAACCATTTTGGGTGAGACTGTAGCCGATTGAGGTATTCGTTGCGCCAACGTTTCCAGAAATGTTGTTTCATTTGTTCTAATCTTTTCCATCGATCTAAACGGTTTTCATTGATGTCAAGTAGAGTTTCTTGCTGGATACAATTTGTTGGTTCGCCAATTAAGAAGTGGGCTGGAGTCAGGGCTCCATGCTCCGATGGATCAGATGACAAAGGGCATAAAGGTCGCGAGTTTAAGCAGCTTTCAATTTGGCAAAGTAACGTGGAAAGTTCCTCAAAACTAAGTAGTCTGTCACCAACAATACGTTTTAGATGGTACTTTACAGATTTTTCACCTGCCTTCCATAGTCCTCCAAAGTTTGGTGATGCGGGAGGAATAAAGTGCCATGTAGTACCATTTGTATTTAGATTGTGGCGTAGTTCCGATGGCAAAGATTTATGGGACCTTTTGTGAAGAACTTGTAGCTCTTTACAAGCGCCTACGAAATTTGTTCCACAATCGGAATACACTTCAGTACATATCCCTCTGCGGGATACAAAGCGTTTGAAAGCTGCTAGAAAGGCTGTTGTTGTGAGGTTTGTGACAGCTTCTAAGTTTAATGCCTTAGTCACCATACACACAAATAAACATATATAACCTTTGGAAGTCACAGCTGACCTTAGAGTGGAATTTTTAATCATTATTGGCCCAGCATAATCTACACCGATATGTTTGAATGGTCGGCTAATATGTAGTCATACTGGTGGTAGATTTCCCATTATTTGTTGAGAGGCCTTTGTAGAATATCTAGAGCACTTCAAGCATTATGAAATTATTGTCCTTGTTAATTGAGTTCCGGATAATATCCAATAGTATCTATTAACGTAAGACATTGTGAGAGTAATTGTACAAAATACTTTGTACATACTTTTGAGTGCGATTGAGGCGCTGGGAAAATGTAGCAATAAAAGATAAATGTTCTAAAATTAAATATTTCCCAGCCGCCATAAAATATCACATGTAAAGAATTCGGTGATCTTGTGCGCTGACGCATACGATAATGTGAGAGATAATAAAGGTTATGACCCACACGCACATATATCGATGCGCTCAGTAGATGCCCAAGACCATTTGAATGAGATGTCAAGCAGCCCTGCAATGTTCTCCATTAAGTATTAGAATAGATAAGAATAATTGCGTGGCTGCGATTAGGCTAAGTTTCTACAGAAAAGAAAGTCCGTTGAGGCATTTTAATTGTAAGACCATAGGGGCATTTTAAAAATAGCCGAAGGGATTAATTAAATAAAAGAAGCCTTTGGGACAAAAACAAAGCAAAAAAGCCACAGGGGCAAAATAAATAAAAAAGCCAAAGGGGCAAAAACAAAGTGAAAAGAGGACAACAAAAGTCCCAATAAAATAAGAAAACATACAATTTTGAAAAGAGGACATTAAAAGTCCCAACCTAAAAAAAATTAAAATTTAAGAGCTAAGAAGGCAATATAAGAAAGCGAACCAGCAAAAAAATAAAAGATACAAGCAAAAAGGAAACAAGAAAAAACCAAAAGAGCATAAAAAAGTAAAATAAATAAAACAACAAAAACTAAAAACAAAAATAAGCAAGATGTCAGCAGAAAGACATAATCTCTATAAAATCCTGCAAACAATCCTTAATCCTGATACAAAAAAGGAAAAATGAGTTCCAAAAACAGGACCTACAAAAATTGGAGGCTGAGCTTCACAAAGCAGAGGATACAGGAGCAGGAGCAAATAAAATCAATTGGCGAACAATTTAAGCAGATGTTCCTGAAGCAACAATCCAACAAAAATAAAAAAGGGGGCAAGGAACAAGAGAAAACGCTAGTCGTCGAAGCTGGGAAAGATGACTTGTCCAAACAACTATCAAGTGTAAGAGAGGGACATAATGCTGTTGAACGAAAACAGATTCCAGTCTTGGAAAGTAATTCTGGGAATTTTTTTCCCGCCGGCAAGTCCTCATTTTGAGGAACGGAAAAAAGAAGAAGAAAATTCCGCCCTGACCAATGAAGAATCCGAAAAACATAATGATATTGGAGAAAAGGAATAAAGGCGCTAAGCACAGAATGTCGCATAATTTCCAACGAATATGGGAAAGAATTAATCGAAGAAGTGGGAAAAGACAAACAAAGTTCTCTGGTTCCAGTTCCTAAAGGGTATTGCCTTAGAGAAATAAATACCAAACCGCCAATGGCCGTTGGAACAGAAGACGACAAACCGGAGCTTACAATAAAGCCAATGGCAATCATTTGCTACGTGGGTAATGACTGTCTGCAGTGATGGACTACTAATTCAGCAGCATGGAGAATGAAGCCGGCAGATAAAGGTGGTGGTATCGGCAAGAGAGGCTGGATTAAACGTTGGAGTCGTTTCCTGGAAGCGGTTACCCGATATTATTTCAACATATATAGATAGTTACGCATAAATTTTCTTTTCAAATCTTTCATATCTTTATATTTAAATATTCCATATTATCCATTTGTTAACTTAAAAAAAATACAATCCACTATAAACATGCACATTTAAGCCGACCGGGAGAATGTACAAAATACTTTGTACATACTTTTGAGTGCGGTTGAGGCGCTGGGAAAAACTAGCAATAAACAATCAATATTCAAAAATTACATATTTCCCAGCCGCCATAAAATACCACATGTAAACAATTCGGTGATCTTGTGCGCTGACGCATACGATAATGTGTCAGATAATAAAGGTTATGACCCACACGCACATATATCGATGCGCTCAGTAGATGCACAAGACCACTTGAATGAGATGCCAAGCAGCCCTGCAATGTTCTCCATTCAATATTAGAATAGATAAGAACAATTGTGTGGCTGCGACTAGGTTAAGTTAGATTAGTTTCAGTAGTATGTAAGGAAAATATTTTTGAAATAAAACTAGAATTGAATCAACAGCCAAACCTTTCGGTTGGTATTCTTTTCTCGCCCTTTTACAGTATTACCGCCATGCAGAGTTCTTTCATGGGCTTTTCTAATAATTAGTTTAGACAGATAAAACGATTGGATGCATTACACTGTACTCCAAATTTAAGATTTGCAGACGGTCTCCCACTTGTTCGTCGATAAAAGGCGTAAGTTTAAGCAATGCGCTATGTTTTAGTGGAGTATTATTGAAAGCAGTTTTTGTTTAATTAAGAATCATTATTGTTCTTAATTTCCTCGTTAATTCAATTTTATTTGGATACCTTATAATTCTTATACTTCGTTTGAATACAACTTTGTGATATAAGTGAAAATGTCAAACTTATAACTAGCGAATTAAGCATTGAGCGCCACTTTGCGACACCTACGCTTTTCTCGTTACATCGTATAGATAAGAATCAAAGAATTTTTTTCTGGATTACGTCCACTACAACAGCAAAATTCAGGTAATAATATTATCTCCGATAATATCTTTAAAATAAACTAAATAAAACCCAAGTCAATATTGACAATTTTAAACTAAACCCCTTTTGTGTTTTTTATTTTTCCATTTTTCTTTTTATTGCTACGCAAACATTTGGTCCTGAGGAGCCGGATAAAGTTTTTGTCTACGACAAATAACAAATTCATCTCTTCTTCTATCTCCATAGAAGTTCGTCTCATCCTCTCATTTACATCCTCATTTTCATCTTCAAATTTCATTAAGAAATCAAGGTACGTATCTCTATTTAAGAGTGCATTCGCGTGTGTTTCAGTTTTGTTTATTTTTTTCACCAAACAATTTGCCAAAATATTAAAATAACCTATGGTCGTCTTGCAATACGCGTATCGTTTTTGTTGTTATTCTTCTTCACGATCATCTCTAACACAATCGGTCGCATAAAAAGTGGTGGTTTTTGCAAAGAGAGCAAGTAAAATCAATAATAATAATAAGTGAGAACAGTGAAAGAGTGCCTAAAACAAATTCAGTGGTTGTTTATAGTTTTTCAATAACAATAAAAGCCTAAATAGTGATTTACATCAAAAGAAATAAAAGGCTTAAGCACAAAACAGAATTAAAAACAACAATAAATACACAGGCAGTCGTCGAACCGCACAGCAGCATTGACAGCAGTGACCATTATTGTTGTTGTTGTTAATGTTGGATGTTAAATGACATTCAGTCCTCTGATACTTTCTCTGCAGAAGAATTAACATCGGTTGAGAGTAAGTACGATGTCGCATTTAAAGCTTATGTAAAGGTGTTATCGGCTATAAATAGGAAAGTTGATCAGCTTCGGACTTCGCCGAAAGCTCAAACTTCTCCTAGAGTAGCAAATCCATCAAGCACTTCACGTGCTAATTTATCACAATTTGAGGAAACTATTTCTGTCTCAGGTGCATCAATCAGTAATTCTTCCAGATGTTTTCACTGGTTTGATGAATGATAGTTTCCTACATAGCATCCACCTTCCTCCATGTGATATCGATGTCTTCGATGGTAACATTCTGACTTGGGCAACATTTAGAGATTTCTTTTCTGCGGTATATATTAATAACGCTCGCCTTAGTGACATAGAGAAATTGTGCCATCTTCTCAAGAAAACTAGTGGTGACGCCCGAGAAATTGTAAAAAGATTCCCTCTTACTGACAAAAGTTTTAACTTAGCCTGGAAATCGTTAAAAGATACTTATGATAATGTTCGTATTCTGGTTAACAACCAACTTAAGGCTCTTTTTGATCTTCCAGTGCTCGATTTCGAAACTAGCGCAGGTTTAAAAGGTTTGCAAAGAGGTATTAATGGTTGTGTCTCTTCTATGTCAATTTATGATGTTGCTACTGACAATAGGGACCCAATATTGGTATTTCTTTGTTTACAAAGGCTTCCCAAAAATACAGTTACGCTGTGGGAACAAGGCATTAAAGATAAATCAGCGTTGTCTTCCTGGAAAGACTTAGATCTTTTTTTGACGGAAAGAATTCAGATTCTTACTTGCCTTAAAGATATAAAGGGAATAGATTTCACTACAAAATCAGAGCAAAATAAAATTAGGACACATTTTACGAATGCTGCTCCATCCAAGCCTTCACAATCTTCCTCTGATAAATTCGGTTTATTTTGTCCTAGGCAGATACATCATTTACGTGTATGCCCAGAATTTAGAAAGCGCACTTCAGCAGACCGCTATTCACTTGCAAAGCGGCACAGACTTTGCATTACTTGCCTATCTCGAGTTCATGATGTTAGGAATTGTACCAGTTCCCATAGTTGTTCAAAATGTCATAAACGTCATCATACTCTTCTTCACCATGATACGGCACAAAATAATAGTTCTACGACTCCGTCACAGACTTCTCCTCAATCGATTTGTATTCCACGCTCCCTCCAACAATCTACTTCTAATCCAAATATGCCTTCGACCTCTTCGGGTCAAACATCTAATGCTTTAACTAGGCAGGTATTCCATACCTCGCAAAACAAGTCGGTTCTATTGGGCAGAGCTATGGTCAACATTATTCATCATGGTATCACGTATCCAGCTCGTGCTCTTATAGACCCTGCTTCCGAAGCATCATTTGTGTCAGAAAGCTTACAGAAGCGACTGGTTATAGACACAATTTCTACTCAAGTTACAATATGTGGAGTAAACCAAGCGGCTTCAATCATGTCGCAAAAATTATGTTCTTTGTATGTAGAAATGAAAGCACTAGTTGTTCCAAACATCACAGGCATTCTTCCTTCGATTCCCATCAGCAGGGAACTTGCTTCAAATATGCCAAATATATAGACATATTAATTGGGGCAGATTTATATCCAAAAATAATTCTCCCGGGTATACATTCCCACATTTTAGGTTCCCTAGTTGCCCAAAGAACAGTTTTCGGCTGGGTTATTACAGGTCCGGTCCCTACTAGCACAACTCCTTCAAGCGTGACGACATTTGCAACCAACGTTTCATACTCCCCTCGTAATAGTCTTAGTAGCACACCTTTTCGTTTCTGGAAACTGGAAGATGTGCCCAAGTACAATTTCTTGTCTACTTCTGACTAACATTTTGAAAATTATTGGAAGAAAAACCACATATACCCATGTTACGCATGCAGTATTAAATACCTCGATCAACTTTCTTTGCACTTTAGATTTTGTTCACAAATTTTGCTTCTCTACCTCCGGAGAGAACAGTCATTTCAGACCATTCGCCACAACAGGCATACATTTCGCTGGTCTTTTCCATTTAAACTTCTTTGCAGGGCGTTGTTGTGAAATTACAAAGGGCTTCGTATGTGTATCCGTTTGTTTTCTACAAAAGCAATACATCTTGCAGCTACCGCTTATTTATATTTAATGAATGACTGTCCAGAAAATCGCATGTCATTATCACCAGCTCATTTTTGATAAGGGTCTCCGATCCTAGCTCCTCCTGAACCTCTTATAGATAAATCTCCTCTGAATATCGTGCATCGGCATTGTAGATAAAAAGCGTATACTCAAATCTACTTACGGCAGAAAGAAAAGTACGTTAAAAGTATCCATAAACGTTATAAATGGCAGTATCTAGAGCGCGATATTCAAACGGATGATATTATAGTAATTCATAACGAACAATTACCTCCCACAACGTGGAAATTAAGTCGTGTAACTCACGTTAATCCCGGCACCGACGGTCGCGTCCGCGTCGACCATGTAAAAACAAAATTGTAAGACGACAAGTAGACTAGTTGGTCAATTTGGCCAATTTAAATTGTTAGTTCTTCTCACTACGCGGCGTCTCTATCTTTTCACAGAATGGAAAATATTTGTATGATGGCCGCCACTCTTCTGATTATGAGGATCTCGTCCCCATATCCGACAAGGAGAGAGAAGAACTTCCGGCTAAATCTATCACAGGAGGTAAACAATCCAAGTTCCCATTGATGGCAAATCGGCAGCCGACACTCCTTCTATCAGCGCTCTCTTCCCAAAATATAAAGGAGCCAAACCAGGCCGGGAGCACTGGACCTGCCGCTCTTTCAGAGGAAATCAAAGAATCAGGTCCCAGTGAAATACCTGTGAAAGCACATAAAGGAGTGGAACAGGCTTCCCGTATTCGGTACAACTTAACATGTTTTGCTTCCGAAAGGTGACCTGTTTGACCATTTTCTGAGTGCAGTCATACGGTGTCCCGCGACCCTTTTGTGTTTTTTATTTTTTCATTTTTCTTTTTATTGCTACGCAAACAGTTTTATTTCTTGGTGGAAATCAATTGCCTGGACTTCTTTTATAAAAAAGTGCAGAGTATTTATTTTTTCTAAAGCTGTCAAACATCCTACTATTCTTGTTTTTGGATTTCTAATATTATTCACATACCGAAAACAGAGAGATATTACTCCTAATAATTTTTGAAGATATGAATATTTGGTAAGCAATTCGTTTTAAACCAGATCGCCACATAAATCACTTGCTGACATACATCTGGAAGAGCAGTTAGCGGGATTTATAGCTGATGGATCATAATTCCATTGAAGTGGACAACTAAGCCTTTGTATATCAGCCACTTTGTTAGCCACATACATGGTCCACTGTGAAGGAGGTTTTCTAATCCAGCTTAAGTTTGTTGTGCTGTCGTTCCAGTAAAAAATAAAGAATATCCTGATAATGACCTCTTTACATTTTCGGTTAAACGCACTAGTAATTTTGCTGCACAAAGCTCTAATCTGGGTATAGTCACCGTTTTGATGGGAGAAACCTTCGATTTGGCTTGCAAAATTGAAACAACAATGCCTTTAGGAGTACTCACCCTAGAGTATACAACAGCAGCATAAGCTTCGGTAGAAGCATCACAGAACCGTATTAACACCACCATTTTATCCATCTTGGGATCTTTACTTTGATGAGTTCCCTTAAAGAGATCCTGTGTTTTGTCCAAGCCTTTTCCAACTCTGGGTAGGTAGTTTGTCATCCCAATCTATAACATGCTCCCAGAGTTTTTTAAATATGGAAGTAAGCAAACGGATGAGTTAAATGATAGTTCTGATTACTTATTAATAATTAATTTTGAGCATTCTTAATATTAAAATAATATTGAAGTATTGATTTTAACAACAGTTTGTGAAGTGCTGGTTTTTATAGTGAAATTGATTTCATTACTGTCTAAAAGGATAGGATTCAAAACTCCAATTTTTGCGAATGTAATGGAACTTACTAAATTATTTAATTCTGTTGTTATTGTCCTATTTCTCGCTAGGAGGATATCATAAAGATTTCCGGTATACAGTTCCCTTTGTTTTTCTGACTTTAAAATGTTGTTTACTGTAGTGGTGAGGCTATTTATTTTATTCTACACTTCGGTGTTGATAGTAAACTGTCTCTCCTGTGAGTTGATTAGTTGGTTAATTGTGTTGGTCAGTTTGTCGAAGTCATAATGATCAGGATCCCAGTGATATATTTCAGGACTGTTCCTAATGCATTGAGGCTTCTGGCTTGCCTATGGTGAATTTTACCGTCTGTATCAGTCTACTTATTTGATTTACGTCCGCATCCAGCAACTTTTTCATATGAGTTTGGGGAAAGTGGTTAGTAGCATTAGCTGTCTCGTCTCACTGTAATTCGTACAAGGTAAGGTTAGTAACATGTTTTATGTGCCCAAAGTTTTCCCAAATTATGAGATCCCCGCCGGTGTCCGGTACGTATCTCGCATTAGAGTAGTCCATTAACCTCCATTTGATGCCGACACTAATATGGCTATGACCAATCCTGAAAAATGTAAGCAATATTTCCTTTAACTCACGACCAATATAAGATATCTTATTTCTTGACATTATAGTGAAAGGAACTTCACCGAAGATTGTCCTTATGGACCCTCTTTCCTCTTATCAGAACTGTTGTCCCTAGATCTTGTTGGATTTCTTCTTCACTATAAAGGGGAGTTAGTTTGTTCTCTAATCTCCTATAATTTTTGACGAGAACTTTTTCCTTGCGGAAAATTCCCTTTCACGTCGGTTCTTATTGTGAGTTATTAACTCTTTATCCTGGGCGGATTTTAACCGTGACACTTTTTGTTCATCATCCTTTGTTGAATGGAATATGCTTATGAATTTCATTCCAGTCACCGTATGTATGGATTTGTTATACTCGATGGTGGCTAAAAGTACAATATCTTCGATATCGTCCATATTATAGTCAATTTTAAGGCATCGCTCTATTTTCATCAGTGTGTTGTGGAAGCGCTCTACCTGCCCAATTGATGTGCTGTGTAGGGGTGGGGCATTCACGATATCTATGTCGAAGTAATTTTTCAAAGTAGCCTTAATGGTGCGGTAATGGTTTTTGTACCATGGAACATATTGAGCAACTGTAGTAGCTGTGGTTTAACATCCACTATAGTCCTGGATTTTAGTGACTGTACTATCGCATATTTTGAAAACTTGTCGATGCAAGTCAGAAAGTACTTTGAACAGGTGGAAAATATTTCAATGTGAAGGACTCCGCACTATGGTTTTATGGGTGTCTGGAAACGTACTCGACTACTAGCTGCTTCGCTTTCTTTTCCATTTTTGGAAAAAAAATAGTCCTCCAGAATATGCTTGACATTTTCCTGAGCTGCTCGGTGTGCTCGATTATGTTCAGCTGTTATAATTTCCTGTTGTTCATTCGGGTCTGATATATCGATAACTAACTTCTCTGTATGTCTGAACTTCACATTTGGAAAGAGTTCACCCAATGTATGCTGGAATCGTACATTATCCAAGGCATTTATGTGTTGCCTAGGCAGCGCATCGGCGACCACATTTTTGAGTTCGGTTTTCTGTCCGAAACGGCAAATATTAGTGGTTGATGATCTGTAAATACATTCAGATCTGATACTCCGTAGATATAATTTCTAAGCGTCGTTTAGTGCCCAGCCAACAACTCCCGCTCAATAGTAGAGTAATATTCCTCGCTTTCGGATGAAATGCGGGAGATCATAGTGATAGGTCTGCCTCCTTGCGTGTGATGATGCATCCGTCGTTAAATCAAATGGTTTCCGAAAGTCTGGATATGTTAGCGTTACATTTTCGGACGTTAGGACTTCTTTTATTGTGTTGAATGCCTCTTTCTGTTCACTGGTCAAATCAATTTTGATTTTTTTTGATTGCGATGCAGAAACTCGACCCTATTCTCCTCTCCGTATGTTTAAGAGTGGCTTTGCAATCTTGGCAAATTGTCTTATAAAACAGCGATAATATCCCGCCAATCCTAAGAATGATCTTAATCCCTCTGAGAGTGGTAGGCTCGGGAAAATTTTGAATTGTATTGACTTTTTCTGGACTTGTTCTAATTCCACCTTGGGAAACTAGAAACCCTAAATATTCAACCTCAGTTTGGAAGAATATAGATTTTTCAGCCGAAACCTTCATATTGGCTTCAAATAGACTTCTCAGTACTAATTCCACATCTTGTAAGTGTTGTTGCTCCTCTTTCGAGAATATGATTACATCGTCTACGTAAACAAAACACCTCGTCCCGATGTATTCTCTTAACACGTCATCTATCGCCCCCTGAAAAATGCTTGGAGCATTCTTCAGACACGATTTCAAGTCAATTGTGGAAAATTTACTTCCACCAAGATTGGACAAGGTTTCCGTGATTTCAGGAATCGGATATTTATCGCTGATAGTGTTCTCATTAAATTTTCGGAAATGTATCACCAAACGTTTTTTCTCTTGTCCAGTTTCGTCAATACCATTTTTCTTTACTACCCATATTGGGTTATTGTATGGAAACCTAGACTTTCGAATGATACCATTCGCCAATAAGTCCTGTATTTCTTTGTTTACAAAATCCGAAAAACCTAAAGGATACGGGTACAATCTCGAGTACACTGGGTCTTCGTTTCCTGTGTGGATCGTCGCAACGACGCTTGTATTGTATGGAAGTGCTTCATTAGGATCTGCAAACACTCCATTAACATTTTTAGTTACTTGAAAAATGCTTCTTTCAAATGGTTTGGTACCGACTTGCCCTGAAGTTGAAGATTTTAATCATCTTCCTGTCTAGTTATGAAAAAAATAGTTTCTTTTCCGTTGTCATGAGTAATTGTGTTTGATTTTAAATCAATAGAGGCGTGTACCTTATTCAATATGTCAAGGCCAATGATGCCGTCAAATGACGTCAGTTCAGGTAAAATGAAAAAATCAGCAACTATACCAAAAATTTTAGTTGTGTTCCAGAACCTACGAATTAGTACTAATTCTGCTAAAACGCGTTCCCTTACTCCAGAAATTAGCAAAACTTGCAGCTCTCTCGAGAAAAAGTAGCGCTAAGTGGTGCACATTTCTGCTTGTTTAAGCTACATGAATTTGGCCGAGCAGAAATGAACATATTGTAAATTTGACATTTAATTGGCAGGGCTAACAAGGTTGAAAAATGTATTGATACATTTCAATGTTCGCGCGTCACAACAAAAATAAAGAGAATCATCAACTTAAAAACTAATATTTGTCGTGCAAAAAACAAAAAGAGAAAATATGGTGCAACTGATTTATTCACTTTTGGATGATTCCAGCAGTGACGAGGACTGGCTGAATGAGGAATCAAATTATTAATTTATTATAGATTATTAATTTTTAATTTTTATCGTCTCAATACTAATTTTTTATTCATCATTCTCGACCTGTTCCGCTTCTTCTTCGTATGTTAGGTCAGCAGGTAAATCAGGTAGATTATGTGTCCTGTGTATCGCCCAGAATTAGCGGGTCGTTTCGTCATATGTCCTTGCGGCCTGTCAGTATGACTAAGATACGTAGGATGCTTAAATTGGGAGAAGGAGGGGTCCACCTCCATAGGCTCCACTCGTCTTCGGTCAGAGTTGTTACCACTGGCATATGGTTTCTGATAACCCGTAAACTGCTGCGAGTGGCCAACCTGTTTCTGTGGCCAACCTATTTACCGAATAATGTGGATTCTTGTGTCCTACATTATGTTCTTGATTAGAGAAAAAATGGGCAGAGTTTGCCTTTTTATTGTTAGAATGTTCATAAGATTTATTTGCGAATTTTTTCGCAAAAGCGTAGCGCCAGAGCAGATGGAAGGTCGTATGGTCTTGAAGCAAAAAGGATATCGCACAGAGGTTTCCTTACACCAGATATGAATACCCTAAGTGCATCAGCCCTATATTTTCGTTTCCCGCACATTATTTCTTAGTATGGTCACTGCTTGATAGTGGCGTTCACTGCCATCATATCTCTTAAATAATTCATAAGAGTTATGCGCAGCCTCACGCCAAGACACATAGGTGCGATTTTATAGCATCTAGAGTGATTTCACACAGCACAAGTGTGTTGATCGTAACCTTCGCGAATTTTTGTACTTTCGGTTTCGCCAAGTCCCAGGCCCTGAATCGCGGTTATTTTTTTTTTTTTGCCAAATTCTATTCTTTGAGCACATAATGCTTTGATCACCTCCACTTTTATTAACTCACTCACTTGTTCCGCATTCATTTTTTTATTCTACATTTTCCATTTTTAACATTTAATGTTTCTAACCTTCAATGTTTCTAACTCACTCATCTACTTTTAATCACTATTTTCTGTTGCTGTACTTTTTATTTTTTTTCCACTAGCACTTCACTCACCTTAACATTTTTTGTAATGATTTAGTTAACTTATAATGAATTTCCAGATGGTCCAGGTAGTGCTACCTCAGTGATTTTCAGATTTCTTGTGTTTTCCAGACTTCTAGAGTATTTTCAACGCTGCCCAAGGAAAATCGTTCCTTGGTGACAGATAGTGTTTTTTATTTTGTCGTTCAGACTTCCGGTTTATTCTCAACGCTGCCCAAGGATAATCGTTACTTGGGGTCAATTAGCGTTGTCTTCTTTTCGTTATCGTTCACTTCGACTTCTTTTTTCTTGTTGGGCGCCAATTATGCAATTTTATTATTATTCGTTATTACATTTATTTGCAATTTTGATATATGTGTGGATACTTCTATAAGTTTTTATCCACTAACTTAATTATAATTTACTTTTCTTAATCCAAGCTCTACTGCTACCGCTTTGCTGACAATGCATCACCGCATTTGCCTACTCAGATGTCAAGAACTGTAAGAATGTTAAATGTGCTGAGTAGCACACGCGCATAGCGTTCAGTTACTTGACAAAAGAGTGTTTCTTCATAAGAGTGTTTCTTCATAACTTATACAGTTAGGACATATCCACTAAACTGTGTCTTTTTTGTACAAAAATAGCGTTTGGAGCACAAATTTAATAACAATACCTAAAATAACTAGGTATATGTAGGCGAGCTATATCAAATCTGATCGGATTTTTGAAGGATGCATTTAGTTACAATAATAAACTCATAATTATTTTTTTGGACCATAAATGTGTCCGTTGCAGCGATTTCGTGAAAGTTTAACTCTGGTACCACGAAAATTACTATGGAAATAGAGATCACTAAGGGGGTACGTGTTAACGTTAAATGATCATCATACAATCTCATATTTAAAGTTTTTGGATCAAATAGAAAAACATAGGTGTTTTGAATCGAAACTATGTATGTTTTTTTTTCTTTTTGGTACATCCTAATATTTATTCTTGATTTGCATAAAGTACTCTGTTATAAATAAGACTATAATGGATTACGACAGTTAAGTTGCTACATGCTTGAATGGAAATTGCAGTGCTTCTGCAGCGAGTATTCATTTCAGGAATTAAAAGGTTTTATAAGTGGCGTTCTTTTTTCCGCTAGAACATCTGATCTCCCTTCAGCTTTTGCATTATTATTATAACGAGCGGAACATGTTTGGAAGGAACTTGAGGAAATAGAGCAAAGTTTTGAACAGAGTCTACAGAGCCGTGAACAAAACTTAAAACGGAAATATAAAATACTCATTTTATTAAAAGGAAGGAACATCTCCTTCAAAAAAAGAAACCCGAATAAATGGACATTGACATGTCGTCACGTTTTAGACTACCCACGCAGAGCCGGCGATATGATCTGATTTGTGGACAAAGTCAAACTAGTTAGTGGCACATACCACAGCCGAACACTCTGGACCGAAACATCGGATAATTAATCAATTATTCGCATCGATCGATCAAAAATAATTTAAATATCAGACAATAGCGGACGAAGTATTAGAAAGCAATGACGATAACTTTTAAGAAATTGACTAAGTTAAATTTTTAGACATAATACATGGAAAGGGAAATAGCAGTGACAAAATTAAATTCTTGATAAACACAGTTGCCTCAAAAATATATATCCTTATTTGAAGCTGTGCTGGAATTTGTTGTAGCTGGTGGTTTTGCTGCGCCCTTTGGTTTGCATACGGGTGCAATCTGGCAAACCCTATGTTGCTGACAGTTAGACCTGTCACTACAGGACGATGCAGCATCGTATTATGCCGAGAATCACACATACGACGTGTCCCTGGCCATGAACAAAATCTAGCTTCGTGGTTTCGTCCGAGACAGTTTTTGCAGTATCTGCGGGCCAATACCACAGCCTCCCTTTGCTCCATTGTCCTCACTTTAAAAGCAGGACAGTTCCACACGTGATGAATGCGTTAGCAAACCTTACACACTTCACCTAGGCCCATATTCATGATTATGTAACTGCAAGAAATATATTGGAATAAACAATATTCAAAAAAAAAAAAAAAAAAGAGTGCATTACATTACATTGCCTGTTAGACATTTAGTCATGATTTTGACACGCATACACATATATTACATTCTACTGACAATCACTGACTGACACTGTAGTTTTTACATCAACTCGTGCCCTTCATGCAGTTTTACCACACGTCCCATTTTTCAGTCATTCAAAGATAGTAGTTCATCCTTGACTAGTACCAAGTAATTCTCTTGAATATTTCGTTTAGGATATTGCATTTGTATCTTTTATGGATTTCCTGAATATGTTTTGTTTTACATCTCTTAATAAAGGTATGATGGAGAGCTTTTATTTTTTCTCAACGATTTATCGGCGATAATTGGCATTTCCGGAGCAAATAATAACGGTCCACCTCTTAGAAAATGCAGTGGGGTGAAAGCTTAAAAGGTTTGCGGGATTACATTTCGAAGAAACGTGTCTCCAAATTGAATTTTCGATATTTTTGAATACAGTTGCGGTTCTATTTGCAACATAAGTATTCCATTTGGATGGATGTTTTTGCAACCATGCCAATACAATTGTTGAATCCGTCAACATGTGAACGGAGTAGTTTTTCACATCTAATTTGAAGACAACATACTTCACCAGAGATGACAGCAGTACGGCACCACAAAGCTCTAATTTTGGCAGGCTTACTTTCTTTAATGGAGCAACTTTTCTTTTCGCTATTAACAAACTTACTGATGAATTTGATTCTGTGTTCATTCTAACGTATACTGCTGCACAATATGCTTTCTCAGAAGCGTCACAAAATCCATGAAATTGTATATTGCCCTCTAGGCAATAATTAATCCATCTTGGAATTAGAATAGAAGCAGCATTTGAAAATTGACCCAAAAATACGTGGATGAATTAACTTTATCGTCTAAATGATTGCCTTCTAACCAAAGATATTGCAACAACATTTTTGCCTGTATAATTAAAGGCGTTAACCACCCTGTCGGGTCAAATAAATTTGAAATGGTTGACAAGATTTTTTTTTAGTTATCGGGCTAGTCACCTCTAGTGACTTCATATTACAAGAAAATGAGCCAGTTAAGACATTCCAACGAATACCTAATGTCTATATTGAACTCATGACGTTAATTCTTCAAAACTCTTTATTTAACAAACCTTCTGATCGGACGTCAGAAGGAAGGGTCGGGAGATTTGTCGTTATCTTTTTTAACAGAAATTCAGCCGAATTCAAAACACTAATTAACAGTTTTTCCGCCTTCAAATTTTTAATTATTTTCAATGCAATTGGATATCTATGGTCAAATAAGGTGCACAGTTTATACCAAAGATAATAGTACATAATTCATAATCTCTGGTATTGCCGATCAGAATCATGAACACGTATATGTTGGTAAATTTTTTCAATGTCACCGTTGAACACATACTTATACAAGCGCCAATTCAAACTCTAGGATTAAATATGGAATAACATCGCTTTCTATAAGCATATCAATTTGAGCAGAAATCATAAAGCCTGGATTTGCTAACTTCAAATCTTTAATACTTCCCAAATCTGAAATTTTATTTCTTTGCGTCGGCAATAAACTTGTCAAATTTAGCACAATTAAGGCTTCTGCTTCAAATTCAGTTTAATTTATTTCTGAACACAACGTCAGAACACATTTTTTGTTAGAATTAGCCACGACTGTTCCACTCAGTCCACTAATCTTGAAACTAGCTTTTTCCATGCATATGCCAATTCGTTTAATTATTTTTATACCCTCCACCTTGGAAAGGAGTGTATATTAACTTTGTCATTCCGTTTGTAACATCCTTAAATATTTGTCTTAGACCCCATAAAGTATATATATTCATAATCAGCATAAAATTCTAAGTCGATTTAACGATGTCCGTCTGTCTGTCTGTCTGTCCGTCTATCTGTCTGTCTGTCTGTTGAAATCACGATACAGCCCACATTATTTGACCATATAACGATACCTCCTGATATTCGGTATTTTAGATTGTTTTGCAACATCTTTTCATGGATTTGTCTGGAAATTGGTATTTGTAGGTCATAACGGGTCCCCGAGCGTGTGGCAGAACATTGCATATATAGGTCCACGTTGTGGTATAGCCCCCATATAAAGGTACCTCCCAATATTCGGTATTATAGTTTTTTTTGTCACATTTTTAAACGGATTTGTCTAAAAATTGGTATTTGTGGGTCATAATGGTTTCCAGCTCCGGTGGCGAAACATTGCATGTATGGGTCCATGATTTGGTATAGCCCCCATATAACGGTACCTCACGATATTCGGTAATTTGATGATTTTTACAACATGTTTTCACGGATTTGTCTGAAAATTGGTATTTGTTGGTCATAATGGGTTCCAGCTTCGGTGGCGAAACATTGCATGCATGGGTCCATCATTTGATATAGCCCCCATATAACGGTACCTCCCGACATTCGGTATTTTGATGGTTTTTGCCACATTTTTTCACTGATTTGCCTAGAAATTGGTATTTGTGGGTCCTAGTTCGAGTGGCGAAACTTTGTAATTGTAGGTCCACGTTTTGTTGTAGCCCCCATATAACGGTACCTCTCGATATTCGGCATTTTAATGGTTTTTGCGACAGAGCAGAGCATTTGTTTTTCGTCCATTTGCCGAACGTTTTTGACTTTATCTTGCTACCAATCTTCGCTGTGTAGATCTCTCTTGAACGTTATTTGATAAATGTAGTTTTGTGTGGTGCTTCTTTTTGCAAAACATACACCTATGTACAATAACGCATTCCTGAGAAATGTGTTAATATATAAGACAATTGCTACACAACTTTTTTTTCTAGCAAATCCAATTCTCTGATTTACACTCATACTATTAAATCTTGAACAATTCTTTGAAATATGATTTCTGTTACACATGACACATCTATTTGATTGTGTCGGTCTATTCTCTCTAGGACTGGGTAGCTCTGAATGTGATTCTAGTGATTGTTGCAAAAGATTCAAAGCTTCAACCAGCAGCTTGGTCGAACACAAATATATCAAAATAGGATCCCATTGATCTACTTGCACCTTATGTGCTTTTAGTATAGCTAGACAGACGCTGTTGTTGACTGTTGATTGAATTTTATAATATCACTGCTAGATTCATTGAATAAAATCTTTAATGATTATCTACCAGTGCCCTCACATTTCCGTATCGCACTGATAATGCTTCCCATGCCACCGAAAAATTCTGATCAGGTGTGAGTCTGGGATGGGTTCCATATATGGCCGTAAACATGTCTCTAAAAGCGGACCATTGTTCATAACTTCCGTAGAAGTCTTGAGTGTCACAAGGTGGCACGTTAATACAAATTTCCGACTTGTCAAAAGTTGTACCCGGAGGATACACAGCAGAGCTGTAAAACAGTGACGGATTTGTAACATCGCTTCTTGCGGTATTATTTTGAATTTTTTTTCTTTCCTTCAAAATCTCTAATAATTTAGCTTTTGTAGTTTGGTATTTGTCCCAGAGGTTCATTTTCTTAGCTTCCAATTTATAAACATTTTCTTTTTCTTCCTCCTCTATTTCCGCTAAATACACACATTCAAATGCACTGTGAGCATTGTAACAATCTTCATCAATGGATTCTAATTTGTTTTCTGTAAAAGAATCCGAAAATTGTTCATCAGGAGTATTTTCTAGTTGAATGCACACATTCATAAGGCTGTCAGTTTCGTATTCAAACTTAGCACAAATTGTTAAAACCATTTTGTTTTTCCATTTATTTATATGTGTATTTATATGAAAATTTATTAATTATTATTTATATACTAACAAATTATAATTATCACTTTATTTATTGTTAATAAAAAAATGAAATTATTTCAGTAAATGTTTTTGTATTTGCCGTATATATATTTTGTCTTTAATTATATTTAATTCTTTAACTAGGAGTGATTTCATAATTGAGTCTAGTGTCTCAATGCTCAGTCTTTATTATATTGTATTGTTTTGTATTCATTTTACGTAGTATTTTTCTTTAAAATTTAGTATTGATTTTTCAATACCTGGATGTAATGATATTCTTTAAGATTATTTTCCTAAATTCTGCGCATGACTGAATGTCAATCAGGGTTTTAAATTATCTCATTATCTTTGTTTTAAGGTTGGGGTTAGTAATATCTATGTACGCATTTTTAAGGTACTGTGGTAACAATCTATTTGGGAGTTATCTTGTGATTATGTCCTTTACTGTCTTTGACATTGCATTGGTGTATTAAACAGTATTAGACGTGCTATTTTCTAATTTTAACTTATTAGTAATTATAAAAGACTTTATTCTACCTCCTCAATAAATTTGCTGATATTACCTGTGAAATTAGTGTTGTAAAGTCTTCTTAATAACTCCTCGCATGGTGTGTGTGTTTTAAATTCTCCTATCAGCGATGGTCGATCCATTCTGTTGCTTCGGGGGTACTTGGCTTGATACACCTCATTTTCAGTACAATTCCAATACAAAATATTGGCACAAATTTCAAAACACTGCGTCAAATAGTAGGGCTGACAGACGCACATCGTAAAATCGACTTTGCACTTTATGCAGATAATGAATATGTATTAGGGTGTCCCAAAAGAAAAGAAATATATAATTTATATTCAAAAGCCCTCAATTTTTCTACTTTATTCAACACTCTTAAACATGAAATTCTATGATGATAAAGTCCGACTTTTTCCGTGCTACCATCATATCTGCTTCATACAACTTATACAGGACCCATGCTATATGTTTGACTTGAAGTCATGTTGACGTAAGCATAACATGATTTCCCTATTTGTTCTCAAAGCACATAGGCAATGGCTCTTTGAAAAATACTGGGTTCGATCTTCAATCCAAAGGAAAGTCTGCAAAATTCATATTTCGCATTTCCCACTGAGAAAGCTGTCTTTTTCGGGGAGTAATATTTGATGAAAACCTGACTTTAGATATAAAGTGGTAAAAGAATTTGCTTTACCAAATCTGCAAAATGAAAGATACATTGGGAATTAATTATTTGTCGTTTATTGTATTTTTCATTGAATAATAATAAAATTGTTGTTCGCCTTTATGCAACAATAAATTTCAGCTTAAAATCTACTCAGTGGAATGTGAACCACAGCAAGTCCATACGACGGTATTGGAACTTGTACATGGTCCTTCGAGTCCAATAAATGAAGGATCGGCCTATTTGCCAAAATATATTTTCCAAGGAATACACTGTTTTTAATTTAAAAATAATTACAAAGTAGCAAGAAGTGTTGTTGTGTTTTTATCTGTGTTCGAATGTGGCGGCTTTTGTGTTGTTTGTCGTAGACACACATACATTCAACAAATCAGCACTGCCATTTCCAAAAGAAATCGTTTGTGTGAAGTGAGAAGAAAAAGTATATTTGTTGTATTAATTGTTTATTAACATTATCATTTTTTGTCAATTATTTCATTCTGTTTTGTGATTCATTTTTCGCATTCGACATTTGTGTCATTTGTTATAAACAAGCAATCTACTTCACATATGTACATTGTTGTGCCAGATCGATCCGTCGGTTGTGTTTACCATATCGATCAGCAGTTGTGTCAGAAAAGTTATGCACTTACTCGCTAGGCTAACGCAAGTTTCTGACGTAGCGTATAAAGCTTTGCATAAATAGTTGAATCAATAAAAAAATAAAAATACACATAGATAATATTAACAGTTAAATAAAAAAAATTATAAAAATGTATTTAAAAATATTTTTTCAATAACTTAAAAAACTAAACTTTTACGGAGAAAGACAAAATATATATACGGCAAATACAAAAACATTTACTGAAATAATTTAATTTATTTATTAACAATAAATAAAGTGATAATTATAAGTTGTTAGTATAATATAATAAATAATAATAAATAAATTTTCATATAAATACACATATAAATAAATGGAAAAACAAAATGGTTTCAACAATTTGTGCTAAGTTTGAATACGAAACTGACAGCCTTATGAATGTGTGCATTCAACTAGAAAATACTCCTGATGAACAATTTTCGGATTCTTTTACAGAAAACAAATTAGAATCCATTGATGAAGATTGTTACAATGCTCACAGTGCATTTGAATGTGTGTATTTAGCGGAAATAGAGGAGGAAGAAAAAGAAAATATTTATAAATTGGAAGCCAGGAAAATGAGCCTCTCTGGGACAAATACCAAACTACAAAAGCTAAATTATTAGAGATTTTGAAGAAAAGAAAAAAAGTCAAAATAATACCGCTAGAAGTATCCTCCGGGTACAACTTTTGACAAATCGGAAATTTTGTCAACAACAGCGACTGTCTAGCTATACTAAAAGCACATAAGGTGCAAGTAGATCAATGGGATCCTATTTTGATATATTTGTGTTCGACCAAGCTGCTGGTTGAAGCTTTGAATCTTTTGCAACAATCACTAGAATCACATTCAGAGCTACCCAGTCCTAGAGAGAATAGACCGACACAATCAAATAGATGTGTCATGTGTAACAGAAATCATATTTCAAAGAATTGTTCAATATTTAATAGTATGAGTGCAAATCAGAGAATTGAATTTGCTAGAGAAAAAAGGTTGTGTAGCAATTGTCTTATATATGAACACATTTCTCAGGAATGCGTTATTGTGCATAGGTGTATGTTTTGCAATAAGAAGCACCACACAAAACTGCATTTATCAAATAACGTTGAAGAGAGATCTACCCAGCCAAGATTGGTAGCAAGAGAAAGTCAAAACACTTACCGTTCGGCAAATGGACGCCAAACAAATGCTCTAGTTACCACAAAGACTATTGTAGAAGAAATGCCATGTTCGTCCAGTTCAGCAGCTCAACCTTCTAATGTGGAAACACATGTGTCAGTGAGTCATGATGATATTATACTGCCAACAGCTCAAGTAAAAGTAAAATATTCTGTGGAAATGTTTACAGTTAGTGCTCCCATTGACATTGCTTCGAAACGAACATTCCTTATTAAGAAAATAATTAAACGAATTGGCATATGCACTGAAAAAGCTAGTTTCAAGATTAGTGGACTGAGTGGAACAGTCGTGGCTAATTCTAACAAAAAATGTGTTCTGACGTTGTGCTCAGAAATAAATGAAACTGAATTTGAAGCAAAAGCGTTAATTGTGCTAAATTTGACAAGTTTATTGCCGACGCAATCAATTAAAATTTCAGATTTGGGAAGTATTAAAGATTTGAAGTTAGCAAATACAGGCTTTATGATTTCTGCTCAAATTGATATGCTTATAGAAAGCGATGTTATTCCATATATAATCCTAGAGGGAGTTAAAACGGTTGTTTGTTTAGAAATAAAAAATAATTGTGAAGATGGTATTAGTTTGTTATTGAGACAGTTTTGGGAACAAGAAAAAGTAAGTGATGCGCCTATTTCCTCGAAATCTGACGAATATTGTGAGAAAGTTTTCGCCAAAACGACATACCGATGGAAGATTCGTTGTAAAATAACCTTTCAAAGAAGAATTTCCAAAAAAATAATTACCTAGATTCATCCAGTTTCAAAGCAAAGAAACAATATAAACATATGGAAGTAAAGTTAAGCAAGAATGTAGACCTCGAGGAGTCATAGAATGAAGGATTAAATGAATATTTGTCATTGAATCATATGAAACCCATCGAATTAACAGAAATATGCACATTCATATTATTTACCACATCATGCAATCTTTGGCCCAGAAAGTTCTAGTACTAAAGTGAGAGTGGTGTTTAATGGATCGAGGAAGATAAAAAGCTCTTATTCTTTAAATGATGTTTTACATAAAGGGTCGATATTACGAAATTATGTAGTGTCTGTAATTTTGAATAATAATGAATAATATAATGAAGTATTAAATGAATATTTGCCATTGGGTCATATGAAACCCACCGAATAAGGAGAAATATGCACATTCATATTATTTACCACATCATGCAATCTTTGGCCCAGAAAGTTCTAGTACTAAAGTGAGAGTGGTGTTTAATGGATCGAGGAAGATAAAAAGCTCTTATTCTCTAAATTATGTTTTACATAAAGGGTCGATATTACAAAATGATTTAGTGTCTGTTATTTTGAATAATAATGAAAAATATAATGAAGTATTAAATGAATATTTGCCATTGGGTCATATGAAACCAACCGAATAAAGAGAAGTATGCACATTCATATTATTTACCACATCATGCAATCTTTCGCCTAGAAAGTTCTAGTACCAAAGTGAGAGTGGATTTTAATGGATCGAGGAAAACAAAAAGCTGTTATTCTTTAAATGATGATGTACATAAATGGCAAATATTACAAAATGATTTAGTGTCTGTAATTTTGAATTGGCGCTTGTATAAGTATGTCATCAACGGTGACATTGAAAAAATTTACCGACATATATAAGTTCATGTCGTATTTGACCATAGATACCCAATTCCATTGAAAATAATTAAAAATTTGAAGGCGGAAAAACTGTTAATTTGTGTTTTGAATTCGTCTGAATTTTCGTTAAAAAAGATAACGACAATTCTCCCGACCGATAGTTATCGGGCTAGTCACCCGAGACACTAGACTCAATTATGAAATCATTCCTGAAATAAACAACCCTAGAGAATATATATATATATAGAACTTTCTAGGCGAAAGATTGCATGATGTGGTAAATAAATGAATGTGCATATTTCTCTTTATTCGGTTGGTTTCATATGACCCAATGGCAAATATTCATTTAATACTTCATTATATTTTTCATTATTATTCAAAATAACAGACATATATATATATATATATATATATATATATACGTTATTTCTAGCACCCTTCATTGATTGAACTTCAGAAGGAATTGTATCGACCTGCGTTCCCATATCCTCACAAAGTCAGAATGCACGGAGGTGGCTGGAAGCACCGATGCTAACAGCAATTATATATATATATATATATATATATATATATATATATATATATATATATATATATATATATATATATATATATATATATATATATATATATATATATAATTGCAGTTAGCATCGGTGCTTCCAGCCACCTCCGTGCATTCTGACTTTGTGAGGATATGGGAACGCAGGTCGATACAATTCCTTCTGAAGTTCAATCAATGAAGGGTGCTAGAAATAACGTCTCAGGTTGGTTTCCTTCGGATATGGGAACGCAGGTCGATACAATTGCTTCTGAAGTTGAATTAATGAAGAGTGCTAGAAACAACATCTCAGGTTGGTTTCCTTCGGATAATGTTCACCTACTTATCATTCCTCCGTGCGATATGAATATTTTAAAGGATTTTTTTCCATGGCCTACTTTTCAGGATTTGTTTACTGCAGTTTACATAAAGTATGCCCGCTTAAGTGATATTGATAAACTTTGCCATTTAGTACAAAAGGCATCCGGGGAAGCTAGGGAAATAATAAACAAATATTATTCATATTAGCTTGGGAAGCTTTTAGAAATACATATGACAATAAACGGGTCATTGTGAAGAGTCATATCAAGATTTTATTTGACCTTCCCACGGTAGATCGAGAGACCAGTTTCAAACTGAAAACTCTTCAAAGGTGTATAAAAGATTGCTTGTGTGCTATGGCTGTTGACGATATTCCAACGGATCAATGGGATCCTATTTTAGTCTATTTGTGTATTCAACGTTTGCCTAGATTAACGGTCACATTGTGTAAGCAAAGTATACGCGATAAATCGACATTATTCAGGTGGACAGATTTAGATGCATTTTTGACAGAGAGAATTTAGACTCTCGATTGTTTATAGAAAAGGTTTCAGTCACACTGAACTAATGCATCGGTAAATTTTCATTCAAAATCGCCGTCGGAATCATTCTGCTCTATGTGCCCTACACAAGATCATTTTCTTCGGTCATGTCCTAAGTTCCGAAATTTGTCTATAGGTAAGAAATTATCGGTTGTCAAAACACAGGGGTTTCGTTAAAACTGTCTGTCTCGGGGTCTCTCAGTTAAAGAGTGCAAAAGTTCTTATCGTTGTAGTATTTGCAAAGGCACTCATCATTCTTTGATATATTGGTCTAGCAGTGACGATCGGGTGTCATATGTTTTGCCTTCAGATCCTAACGCCGCATCCACTTCTACTGGCTCTAAACCCACGTTTACCAATACTCAAGTTTGGATTGGATTAGAAATGTCTTGTTGGGCACAGGCATGGCCAATATCCTTCGTCATGGTGTTTCCTATCTAGTTCGGCCTCTAATTGAGGCGTCGTTACTGATCGCATTCAAAAGCAACTAAACCTACGTTCGGTACGTTGATCAAGCAAGTACCGAACGTACGCCCAAGCTACCACTAGCGGATTCTCACCTTTTTTGACAGTCGTCCGGTATATTTGTTGATAGATGTTGTTGGAGGGATCTCATCAAAAAATACTAGGGTCACTTATAGCTCAAAATACAGTATTTGGTTGGATCCTAACAGGTCCATTGTTAGCCACACATATGCAATTTTTCAACTCAAAGCTGCATTTCAACGAGAAGGAAAATCCTTAAGGAGCTCCACCATTGTCTCCTCCTGTTAAAAGATTTCGCAGAGGCCCAACTGTAACTCAACGATACGGTAACTATTCGTCGTGAGGAAACACCTCCGCCTGCATGGAGGCTAGATCGAATTGTTGAGGTCTATCCCGATCGAATTGTTGAGGTCTATCCCGACACAAATTAAATAGCCAATGTGAATTAAATGGCATCCACGCAATTTAGGACAAACGAATATGAGATACTATTCTGAGTCACGTTAAAAGAAACACGGAATCCTTTGAATTACATTGCTGCCAGGTGACTTAGGCTAAATGATGTACAGTTCATATCTATCCTAAATTGGGTGCATTGCTATTAAGTTTCTTGATATTGAACTTTATTGATTATCGAAATTATTGCACCTTTGAATTGTATTTCAAACTAATTTTATAAATTATTATTGCAATATTGTCCAATGTTTCAAGGTTGACGGCAATGTTTAAGTTAGAATTGCAAAAGTATCCAGAGAGCTTACGTTCGTTTAGTACGTACTGTAGAGAGATGTGTTCTTGGGCTTAGAGGTTGCCTGCAACTCCCCATTGGAGCCTACATTCGCTTGGCACGGACCGTAGGGAGAAAGCCCTTCTAGTCTTAAGATTTTCCCTACAACTCTCTTTGGGCCTACTTTCGCTCGGACCGTAGGCAGTTTTTTTAAGTCATTTCTCAAGAACTCTCTCTCTCTCTCTCTCTCTCTCTCTGGCTACTTCCTCAGCCCGAATTGCTGGTAGAAATTTCCTGGAAGCAGCGGTGCTTCCAGCCACCTCGATGCATTGCGACATCCTCTTGCTACCTACAGAGCTATTCTCATAAAGAAGGTAATCTGTCGAATCGGCTTAACAAACTCTCACAACATCTCAATAAACGGTAATTTATCTTATTGTTAAAAATAATCCTACTTTGGTTTTATTTATATTTTTATTTCTATACGGTCCCGTTTTGTATACCTGGGAGAACATTTAAAGAGAGAAAAATGATCCTGTTGAGCCGGATTCATCATCTCGGTATAATATTTGATCCAATCGAGCCGGATCTACCAATCCTTTTCCCTTTATTTTATAAAAAAAAACATGGAAAATCATCCCCTGCATCCTTACGTAGCCCACACCATAAATATAAACATCATCTTTATCATCACATAAAAAAACAGACACGTGAAGTTATTTTCTAAAAAGTGAGTGAAAAAAAAGCGAAAACCAAAAAAGTACCGAGTGCATGTTCGTTGTTGAAAATAATAGTAATCAGTGTCCATTTACACCCTATTCTCGGCATTAGCGGCAATATATTATTTTTGTATTATATAATAAAACCGAAGTGCATAATAATCCTCAACAGTAATTGCTAAATATTTAATATTTTTAAAATATTCATTCGGTTGAACATACATTCGTTTCTATAAATATCGGTTAAAATTAAAAAATGCTATTGTTTATGTAGTAGTTAATTGACTTTTCTTATTGATAGGTCACTTACAGCATGCCTACGTTGCGTACCAATTGATCTGGTTGTTTGGCTGTTATTGTTGCTCCTTCAGTTCAGTACTCCACTGCATTGAAAAAAACAACAACATCGATAGTCCAACCACTGGTCGCAGACCGAAAAAATGATTTGGTTGTTGTTGTAGCAGTAGTATATGCAAATGTTTGCGTTCTGCTAATCTGGTTCCAGCTCCAGGTTTAGAAATTCGCCTACTTTGATGGGCTGTAGCCAGAGATCTTCTGGAGTGAGTTTGGAAGGTTTGGCTGCGCAATTATTGTGCGGGCCTGCATCACACGCCGGGCAGGTGTCACGCACGTCTTCATCAATGCGTGCTCAATACGAATTGAGACGACTACACCATCCTGAAAGTAATTGCGCCAAAACTACCCTAGTTTCTCTAGGTAGCTGACGTTCTTCTGCTGCAATGGATGGGGGTGGACCTGAGGACGGCATTCATTTTATAACTGCTAATAACATCCGCGACTGCGTCGGTATGAATGCCACTCAGACCTGACTGATACGCTACGCTGATCTAGAGGTTCTCTCTTGTAGCGATGGATCTCCCTTTCTAGATGGTGCATGTCCTTCCTGACACGCATGGGTGGGGGAGATTTGTCTCACGGTAACACTCAAGCAGGTACTGTTGGTCATAATGGGTTCCAGCTGCGGTGGCGAAACATTGCATGTGCGGGTCCATGATTTGGTATAGCCCCCATATAACGCTACCTCCCGATATTGGGTATCTTGATGGTTTTTGCACACTTTTTTTCACTGATTTGTCAAAAAATTGGTATTTGTTGGTCATAATGGGTCCTAGTTCCTGTGGCGAAACATTGTAATTATAGGTCCACGTTTTGGTGTAGCTATCATATAACGGTACCTCCCGATATTCGGTAATTTGATTATTTTTGCAACATTTTTTCACGGATTTGTCTGAAAATTGGTATTTGTTAATCATAATGAGTTCCAGCTTCGGTGGCGAAACATTGCATGCATGGGTTCATGATTTGATATAGCCCCCATATAACGGTACCTCCCGATATTCGGCATTTTGTTGGTTTTTCCCACATTTTTTCACTGATTTGTCTAAAAATTGGTATTTGTGGGTCATAATGGGTCCTAGTTCGTGTGGCGAAACATTGTAATTATAGGTCCACATTTTGGTATAGCCCCCACGAACATGGCATTTCTTCTACAATATTCTCTGTGGTAACTAGAGCATTTGCTTGGCGTCCATTTGCCGAACGGTTTTGACTTTCTCTTGCTACCAATCTTGGCTGGGTAGATCTCTCTTGAACGTTATTTGATAAATGCAGTTTTGTGTGGTGCTTCTTATTGCAAAACATACACCAATGCACAATAACGCATTCCTGAGAAATGTGTTCATATATAAGACAATTGCTACACAACCTTTTTTCTCTAGCAAATTCAATTCTCTGATTTACACACATACTATTAAATCTTGAACAATTCTTTGAAATATGATTTCTGTTACACATGACACATCTATTTGATTGTGTCGGTCTATTCTCTCTAGGACTGGGTAGCTCTGAATGTGATTCTAGTGATTGTTGCAAAAGATTCAAAGCAACAACCAGCAGCTTGGTCGAACACAAATATATCAAAATAGGATCCCATTAATCTACATGCACCTTATGTGCTTTTTGTGCTAGATAGTCGCTGTTGTTGACTGTTGATTGAATTTTATAATATCACTGCTAGATTCATTTAATAAAATTTTTAATGATTATCTACCAGTGCCCTCACATTTCCATATATGGCCGTAAACATGTCTCTAAAAGCTGGCCATTGTTCATAACTTCCGTAGAAGTCTTGAGTGTCACAAGGTGGCACGTTAATACAAATTTCCGATTTGTCAAAAGTTGTACCCGGAGGATACACAGCAGAGCTGTAAAACAGTGACGGATTTGTGACATCGCTTCTAGCGGTATTATTTTGACTTTTTTTCTTTTCTTTAAAATCTCTAATAATTTAGCTTTTGTAGTTTGGTATTTGTCCCAGAGAGGCTCATTTTCCTAGCTTCCAATTAATAAATATTTTCTTTTTCTTCCTCCTCTATTTCCGCTAAATACACACATTCAAATGCACTGTGAGCATTGTAACAATCTTCATCAATGGATTCTAATTTGGTTTCTGTTAAAGAATCCGAAAATTGTTCATCGGGAGTATTTTCTAGTTGAATGCACACATTCATAAGGCTGTCAGTTTCGTATTCAAACTTAGCACAAATTGTTGAAAACATTTTGTTTTTCCATTTATTTATGTGTATTTATATGAAAATTTATTTATTGTTATATATTATGCTAACAAATTATAATTATCACTTTATTTGTTGTTAATAAATAAATGAAATTATTTCAGTAAATGTTTTTGTATTTGCCGTATATATATTTTGTCTTTCTCAGTAAAAGTTTAATTTTTTAATTTATTGAAAAAATATTTTTAAATATATTTCTATAATTTTTTTTATTTAACTGTTATTATCTAATTATTTTTTATTCAATATTATCTATGTGTATTTTTATTTTTTTATTGATTCAATTATTTATGCAAAGCTTTATACGTTACGTCAGAAACTTGTGTTACCCTAGCGAGTAATTGCACAACTTTTCTGACCCAACAGCTGATCGATATGGTAAACACAACCGACGGATCGATCTGGCACAACAATGTACATATGTGAAGTAGATTGCTTGTTTATAACAAATGACAAAAATGTCGAATGCGAAAAATTAATCACAAAACAGAATGAAATAAATGACAAAAAATGATAATGTTAATAAACAATTAATACAACAAATATACTTTTTCTTCTCACTTCACACAAACGATTTCTTTTGGAAACAACACAAAAGCCGCCACATTCGAACACAGATAAAAACACAACAACACTTCTTGCTACTTTGTAATTATTTTTAAATTAAAAACAGTGTTTTCCTTGGAAAATATATTTTGGCAAATAGGCCGATCCTTTATTTGTTGGACTCGAAGGACCATGTACAAGTTCCAATACCGTCGTATGGTTCACATTCCACTGAGTAGATTTTAAGCTGTTGTTTATTGTTGCATAAAGGCGAACAGCAATATTATTATTATTCAATGAAAAATACAATAGACGACAAATAACTCATTCCCATTGTATCTTTCATTTTGCAAAATTGGTAAAGCAAATTCTTTTACCACTTTATATCTAAAGTCAGGTTTCCATCAAATATTACTCCCCAAAAAAGACAGCTTTCTCAGTGGGAAATGCGAAATATGAATTTTGCAGACTTTCCTTTGGATTGAAAATCGAACCCAGTATTTTTCAAAGAGCCATTGCCGATGTGCTTAGAGAATAAATAGGGAAATCATGTTATGCTTACGTCAACATGACTTCAAGTCAAACATATAGCATGGGTCCTGGATAAGTTGTATGAAGCAGATATGAGGGTAGCGCGGAAAAAGTCGGACTTTATCATCATAGAATTTCATATTTAAGAGTGTTGAATAAAGTAGAAAAATTGAGGGCTTTTGAATCGAAATTATATATCTTTTTTTAAAGGATAAAGGATTAAAGAATCGGCCTATTTGCCAAAATATATTTCCAAAGAAAACACAGTTTTTAATTTAAAAATAATTACAATGTATCAAGAAGTGTTGTTGTGTTTTTATCTGTGTTCGAATGTGGCGGCTTTTGTGTTGTTTGTCGTAGACACACATACATTCAACAAATCCGCACTGCCATTTCCAAAAGAAATCGTTTGTGTGAAGTGAGAAGAAACAAAATATATTTGTTGTATTAATTGTTTATTAAAACTATCATTTTTTTGCCATTTATTTCATTCTATTTTGTGATTCATTTTTCGCATTCGACATTTGTGTCATTTGTTATAAACAAGCAATCTACATGAACATATATGAAGTTCATTGTTGTGTATTATTTTTCAAAGAGCCATTGCCGATGTGCTTAGAGAATAAATAGGGAAATCATGTTATGCTTACGTCAACATGACTTCAAGTCAAACATATAGCATGGGTCCTGGATAAGTTGTATGAAGCAGATATGAGGGTAGCGCGGAAAAAGTCGGACTTTATCATCATAGAATTTCATATTTAAGAGTGTTGAATAAAGTAGAAAAATTGAGGGCTTTTGAATCGAAATTATATATCTTTTTTTAAAGGATAAAGGATTAAAGAATCGGCCTATTTGCCAAAATATATTTTCCAAAGAAAACACAGTTTTTAATTTAAAAATAATTACAATGTATCAAGAAGTGTTGTTGTGTTTTTATCTGTGTTCGAATGTGGCAGCTTTTGTGTTGTTTGTCGTAGACACACATACATTCAACAAATCCGCACTGCCATTTCCAAAAGAAATCGTTTGTGTGAAGTGAGAAGAAAAAAAATATATTTGTTGTATTAATTGTTTATTAAAACTATCATTTTTTTGCCATTTATTTCATTCTATTTTGTGATTCATTTTTCGCATTCGACATTTGTGTCATTTGTTATAAACAAGCAATCTACATGAACATATGTGAAGTTCATTGTTGTGCCAGATCGATCCGTCTGTTGTGTTTACCATATCGATCAGCAGTTGGGTCAGAAAAGTTGTGCAATTACTCGCTAGGCTAACGCAAGTTTCTGACGTAACGTATAAAGCTTTACATAAATAATTGAATCAATAAAAAAAATAAAAATACACATAGATAATATTGAATAAAAAATAATTAGATAATAACAGTTAAATAAAAAAAATTATAAAAATATATTTAAAAATATTTTTTCAATAAATTAAAAATTTAAACTTTTTCTGAGAAAGACAAAATATATATACGGCAAATACAAAAACATTTACTGAAATAATTTCATTTATTTATTAACAATAAATAAAGTCATAATTATAATTTGTTAGTATAATAATATAATAAATAAATTTTCATATAAATACACATATAAATAAATAGAAAAACAAAATGGTTTCAACAATTTGTGCTAAGTTGGAATACGAAACTGACAGCCTTATGAATGTGTGCATTCAACTAGAAAATACTACCGATGAACAATTTTCGGATTCTTTAACAGAAACCAAATTAAAATCCATTGATGAAGATTGTTACAATGCTCACAGTGCATTTGAATGTGTTTATTTAGCGGAAATAGAGGAGGAAGAAAAAGAAAATGTTTATAAATTGGAAGCCAGGAAAATGAGCCTCTCTGGGACAAATACCAAACTACAAAAGCTAAATTATTAGAGATTTTGAAGAAAAGAAAAAAAGTCAAAATAATACCGCTAGAAGCGATGTTACAAATCCGTCACTGTTTTACAGCTCTGCTGTGTATCCTCCGGGTACAACTTTTGACAAATCGGAAATTTGTATTAAAGTTCCACCTTGTGACACTCAAGAACATTATCCGAAGGAAACCAACCTGAGACGTTGTTCCTAGCACCCTTCATTGATTCAACTTCAGAAGCAATTGTATCGACCTGTTTTGTTTTTCCATTTATTTATGTGTATTTATATGAAAATTTATTTATTATTATATATTATGCTAACAAATTATAATTATCACTTTATTTGTTGTTAATAAATAAATGAAATTATTTCAGTAAATGTTTTTGTATTTGCCGTATATATATTTTGTCTTTCTTAGTAAAAGTTTATTTTATTAATTTATTGAAAAAATATTTTTAAATATATTTCTATAATTTTTTTTATTTAACTGTTATTATCTAATTATTTGTTATTCAATATTATCTATGTGTATTTTTATTTTTTTATTGATTCAGTTATTTATGCAAAGCTTTATACGTTATGTCAGAAACTTGTGTTACCCTAGCGAGTAATTGCACAACTTTTCTGACTCAACAGCTGATCGATATGGTAAACACAACCGGATCGATCTGGCACAACAATGTACATATGTGAAGTAGATTGCTTGTTTATAACAAACGACAAAAATGTCGAATGCGAAAAATGAATCACAAAACAGAATGAAATAAATGACAAAAAATGATAATGTTAATAAACAATTAATACAACAAATATATATTTTTTCTTACTTCACACAAACGATTTCTTTTGGAAATGGCAGTGCTGATTTGTTGAATGTATGTGTGTCTACGACAAACAACACAAAAGCCGCCACATTCGAACACAGATAAAAACACAACAACACTTCTTGCTACTTTGTAATTATTTTTAAATTAAAAACAGTGTTTTCCTTGGAAAATATATTTTGGCAAATAGGCCGATCCTTTATTTGTTGGACTCGAAGGACCATGTACAAGTTCCAATACCGTCGTATGGTTCACATTCCACTGAGTAGATTTTAAGCTGTTGTTTATTGTTGCATAAAGGCGAACAGCAATATTATTATTATTCAATGAAAAATACAATAGACGACAAATAACTCATTCCCATTGTATCTTTCATTTTGCAAATTTGGTAAAGCAAATTCTTTTACCACTTTATATCTAAAGTCAGGTTTCCATCAAATATTACTCCCCGAAAAAGACAGCTTTCTCAGTGGGAAATGCGAAATATGAATTTTGCAGACTTTCCTTTGGATTGAAAATCGAACCCAGTATTTTTCAAAGAGCCATTGCCGATGTGCTTAGAGAATAAATAGGGAAATCATGTTATGCTTACGTCAACATGACTTCAAGTCAAACATATAGCATGGGTCCTGGATAAGTTGTATGAAGCAGATATGAGGGTAGCACGGAAAGAATCGGACTTTATCATCATAGAATTTCATATTTAAGAGTGTTGAATAAAGTAGAAAAATTGAGGGCTTTTGAATCGAAATTATATATCTTTTTTTAAAGGATAAAGGATTAAAGAATCGGCCTATTTGCCAAAATATATTTTCCAAAGAAAACACAGTTTTTAATTTAAAAATAATTACAATATAGCAAGAAGTGTTGTTGTGTTTTTATCTGTGTTCGAATGTGGCGGCTTTTGTGTTGTTTGTCGTAGACACACATACATTCAACAAATCCGCACTGCCATTTCCAAAAGAAATCGTTTGTGTGAAGTGAGAAGAAAAACAAGTAAAAAAGCTGTAAGTTCGGCCGGGCCGAACTTTTAATACCCTCCACCATTTGGTACAAATTTGGCAATTTCCAAAAAAAAACCGTTAAAAATTCAGTTAAAATCTTAAAAATACCGAATGCTTATACGACGACGTGGGCCTGCATAGGCAAGTTTTGTCATAAATTATTACAATATTTAAATGCGAAACTTGAAGAAAAATCTGTTTATAATGTAGCTAAAATCGTCAAAATACCGAATATGGGGGGTACCGTTATATGGGGGCTATACGAAGACGTGGACCTGCACAGACAATTTTCTGGCATGGGCTGAAGTATCCATTACGAACTTCACATGCGAAATTTGAAACAATCCCTGTAAATAATGTCGCTAAAATAATTAAAATACCGAATATCGGGGGGTACCGTTATATGGGGGCTATATGAAGATATGGACCTACATGGCTCATTTTTTGACTTTAGATGAAGTATCCATTACGAACTTCAAATACCAAATTTGAAACGATTCCGATAAACAATGTCGCTAAAATCATCAAAATACCGAATTTCGGGGGGTACCGTTATATGGGGGCTATATGAAGACGTGGACCTGCACAGATAATTTTCAGTCTTAAGCTGTAGTATCCATTACGAACTTCAAATACCAAAATTCAAATAATTCCGGTGAATAATGTCGCTAAAATCATCAAAATACCGAATATCGGGAGGTACCGTTATATGGGGGCTATATGGTAACTTGGACCTACATGGCCCATTAACGAACTTAACCTGCCTACTGGGAAAATATACATGTGTGCAAAATTTTAGCCTTCTATCTCAATTTGTTCGAAAGATAGCGTGATTACAACAGACAGACAGACAGACAGACAGACGGACATGGCTAAATCGTCTTAGAATTTTACGCTGATCAAGAATATATATACTTTGTTGGGTCTGACATGAATATTTCGAGGAGTTACAAACGGAATGACAAAATTAATATACCCTCCATAGTATGGTGGAGGGTATAAAAATATATTTGTTGTATTAATTGTTTATTAAAACTATCATTTTTTGCCATTTATTTCATTCTATTATGTGATTCATTTTTCGCATTCGACATTTTTGTCATTTGTTATAAACAAGCAATCTACATGAACATATGTGAAGTTCATTGTTGTGCCAGATCGATCCGTCTGTTGTGTTTACCATATCGATCAGCAGTTGGGTCAGAAAAGTTGCGCTAGGGTAACGCAAGTTTCTGACGTAACGTATAAAGCTTTGCATAAATAATTGAATCAATAAAAAAATAAAAATACACATAGATAATATTGAATAAAAAATAATTAGATAATAACAGTTAAATAAAAAAAATTATAAAAATATAGTTAAAAATATTTTTTCAATAAATTAAAAATTTAAACTTTTACTGAGAAAGACAAAATATATATACGGCAAATACAAAAACATTTACTGAAATAATTTCATTTATTTATTAACAATAAATAAAGTCATAATTATAATTTGTTAGTATAATAATATAATAAATAAATTTTCATATAAATACACATATAAATAAATGGAAAAACAAAATGGTTTCAACAATTTGTGCTAAGTTGGAATACGAAACTGACAGCCTTATGAATGTGTGCATTCAACTAGAAAATACTACCGATGAACAATTTTCGGATTCTTTAACAGAAACCAAATTAAAATCCATTGATGAAGATTGTTACAATGCTCACAGTGCATTTGAATGTGTTTATTTAGCGGAAATAGAGGAGGAAGAAAAAGAAAATGTTTATAAATTGGAAGCCAGGAAAATGAGCCTCTCTGGGACAAATACCAAACTACAAAAGCTAAATTATTAGAGATTTTGAAGAAAAGAAAAAAAGTCAAAATAATACCGCTAGAAGCGATGTTACAAATCCGTCACTGTTTTACAGCTCTGCTGTGTATCCTCCGGGTACAACTTTTGACAAATCGGAAATTTGTATTAACGTTCCACCTTGTGACATTCAAGACTTCTACGGAAGTTATGAACAATGGCCAGCTTTTAGAGACATGTTTACGGCCATATATGGAACCCATCCCAGACTCACACCTGACCAGAATTTTTTGTTGGCATGGGAAGCATTATCAGTGTGATACGGAAATGTGAGGGCACTGGTAGATAATCATTAAAGATTTTATTCAATGAATCTAGCAGTGATATTATAAAATTCAATCAACAGTCAACAACAGCGACTGTCTAGCTATACTAAAAGCACATAAGGTGCAAGTAGATCAATGGCATCCTATTTTGATATATTTGTGTTCGACCAAGCTGCTGGTTGTTGCTTTGAGTCTTTTGCAACAATCACTAGAATCACATTCAGAGCTACCTAGTCCTGGAGAGAATAGACCGACACAATCAAATAGATGTGTCATGTGTAACAGAAATCATATTTCAAAGAATTGTTCAATATTTAATAGTATGAATGTAAATCAGAGAATTGAATTTGCTAGAGAAAAATGGTTGTGTAGCAATTATCTTATATATGAACACATTTCTCAGGAATGCGTTTGTCATTGAATCATATGAAACCCATCGAATCAACAGAAATATGCACATTCATATTATTTACCACATCATGCAATCTTTGGCCCACAAAGTTCTAGTACTAAAGTGAGAGTGGTGTTTAAGGGATCGAGGAAGATTATATATATATATGGGAACGCAGGTCGATACAATTGCTTCTGAAGTTGAATCAATGAAGGGTGCTAGAAATAACGTCTCAGGTTGGTTTCCTTCGGATATGGGAACGCGGGTCGATACAATTGCTTCTGAAGTTGAATCAATGAAGGGTGCTAGAAACAACGTCTCAGGTTGGTTTCCTTCGGATAATGTTCACCTACTTATCATTCCTCCGTGCGATATGAATATTTTAAAGGATTTTTTCCGTGGCCTACTTTTCAGGATTTGTTTACTGCAGTTTACATAAAGTATGCCCGCTTAAGTGATATTGATAAACTTTGCCATTTAGTGCAAAAGGCATCCGGGGAAGCTAGGGAAATAATAAACAAATATTATTCATATTAGCTTGGGAAGCTTTTAGAAATACATATGACAATAAACGGGTCATTGTGAAGAGTCATATCAAGATTTTATATGACCTTTCCACGGTAGATCGAGAGACTAGTTTCAAACTGAAAACTCTTCAAAGGTGTACAAACGATTGCTTGTGTGCTATGGCTGTTGACGATATTCCAACGGATCAATGGGATCCTATTTTAGTATTTTTGTGTATTCAACGTTTGCCTAGATTAACGGTCACATTGTGTAAGCAAAGTATACGCGATAAATCGACATTATTCAGGTGGACAGATTTAGATGCGTTTTTGACAGAGAGAATTTAGACTCTCGATTGTTTATAGAAAAGGTTTCAGTCACACTGCACTAATGCATCGGTAAATTTTCATTCAAAATCGCCGTCGGAATCATTCTGCTCTATGTGCCCTGCACAAGATCATTCTCTTCGGTCATGTCCTAAGTTCCGAAATTTGTCTATAGGTAAGAAATGATCGGTTGTCAAAACACAGGGGTTTTGTTAAAACTGTCTGTCTCGGGGTCTCTCAGTTAAAGAGTGCAAAAGTTCTTATCGTTGTAGTATTTGCAAAGGCACTCATCATTCTTTGATACATTGGTCTAGCAGTGACGATCGGGTGTCATATGTTTTGCGTACGTCCGCCCCTTCAGATCCTAACGCCGAATCCACTTCTACTGGCTCTAAACCCACGATTACCAATACTCAAGTTTGGATTGGATTAGAAATGTCTTGTTGGGCACAGGTATGGCCAATATCCTTCGTCACGGTGTTTCCTATCTAGTTCGGCCTCTAATTGAGGCGTCGTTACTGATCGCATTCAAAAGCAACTAAACCTACGTTCGGTACGTTGATCAAGCAAGTACCGAACGTACGCCCAAGCTACCACTAGCGGATTCTCACCTTTTTTGACAGTCGTCCGGTACATTTGTTGATAGATGTTGTTGGAGGGATCTCTTCAAAAAGTACTATGGTCACTTATAGCTCAAAATACGGTATTTGGTTGGATCCTAACAGGTCCATTGTTAGCCACACATATGCAATTTTTCAACTCAAAGCTGCATTTCAACGAGAAGGAAAATCCATAAAGCGCTCCACCATTGTCTCCTCCTGTTAAAAGATTTCGCAGAGGCCCAACTGTAACTCAACGATTTGGTAACCATTCGTCGTGAGGAAACAACTCCGCCTGCATGGAGGCTAGATCGAATTGTTGAGGTCTATCCCGACACAAATTAAATAGCCAATGTGAATTAAATGGCATCCACGCAATTTAGGACAAACGAATATGAGATACTATTCTGAGTCACGTTAAAAGAATCGCGGAATCCTTTGAATTACATGGCTGCCAGGTGACTTAGGCTAAATGAAGTACAGTTCATATCTATCCCAAATTGCGTGCATTGCTATTAAGTTTCTTGATATTGAACTGTATTGATTATCTAAATTATTGCACCTTTGAATTGTATTTCAAACTAATTTTATAAATTATTATTGCAACATTGTCCAATGTTTCAAGGTTGACGGCAATGTTTAAGTTAGAATTGCAAAAGTATCTAGAGCTTACGTTCGTTTAGTACGGACTGTAGAGAGATGTGTTCTTGGGCTTAAAGGTTGCCTGCAACTCCCCTTGGAGCCTACATTCGCTTGGCACGGACCGTAGGGAGAAAGCCCTTCTTGTCTAAAGTTTTTCCCTACAACTCTCTTTGGGCCTACGTTCGCTCGGACCGTAGGCAGTTTTTTAAGTCATTTCTCAAGAACTCTCTCTGGGTACTTCCTCAGCCCGAATTGCTGTTATAAATTTCCTGGAAGCAGCGGTGCTTCCAGCCACCTCGATGCATTGCGACATTATGTAGCCCACACCATAAATATAAACCTCATCCTTATCATCACATAAAAAAACAGAAACGTGAAGTTATTTTCTAAAAAGTGAGCGAAAGAAAAGCGAAAACCAAAAAAGTACCGAGTGCATGTTCGGAAAATAATAGTAATAAGTGTCAATTACACCCTATTCTCGGCATTAGCGGCAATATATTATTTTTGTTTTATATAATAAAACCGCAGTGCATAATAATCCTCAACAGTAATTGCTAAATATTTAATATTTTTAAAATATTCATTCGGTTGAACATACATTCGTTTCTATAAATATCGGTTAAAATTAAAAAAATGCTATTGTTTATGTAGTAGTTAATTTACTTTTCTTATTGATAGGTCACTTACAGCATGCCTACGTTGCGTACCAATTGATCTGGTTGTTTGGCTGTTATTGTTGCTCCTTCAGTTCAGTACTCCACTGCATTGAAAAAATAACTACAACATCGATAGTCCAACCAATGGTCGCAGACCGAAAAAAATGATTTGGTTGTTGTTGTAGCAGTAGTATATGCAAATGTTTGCGTTCTGCTAATCTGGTTCCAGCTCCAGATTTAAAAATTCGCCTACTTTGATGGGCTGTAGCCAGAGATCTTCTGTAGTGAGTTTGGTAGGTTTGGCTGCGCAATTATTGTGCGGGACGGCATTCATTTTATAACTGCTAATAACATCCGGCGTCGGTATGAATACCACTCAGACCTGACTGATACGCTACGCTGATCTAGAGGTTCTCTCTTGTAGCGATGGATCTCCCTTTCTAGATCGTGTATGTCCTTCCTGATACGCATGGGTGGGGGAGATTTGTCTCACGGTAACACTCAAGCAGGTACTGTTGGTAGTAATGGTATTTGTTGGTCATAATGGGTCCAAGTTCGTGTGGCGAAACATTGTAATTATAGGTCCACGTTTTGGTATAGCCCCCATATAACGGTACCTCCCGATATTCGGTAATTTGATGATTTTTGCCACATTTTTTCACGGATTTGTCTGAAAATTGGTATTTGTGGGTCATAATGGGTTCCAGCTTCGGTGGCGAAACATTGCATGCATTGGTTCATGATTTGATATAGCTCCCATATAACGGTACCTCCCGATATTCGGCATTTTGATGGTTTTTGCCACATTTTTTCACTGATTTGTCTAGCAAACTCAATTCTCTGATTTACACTCATACTATTAAATCTTGAACAATTCTTTGAAATATGATTTCTGTTACACATGACACATCTATTTGATTGTGTCGGTCTATTCTCTCTAGGACTGGGTAGCTCTGAATGTGATTCTAGTGATTGTTGCAAAAGATTCAAAGCAACAACCAGCAGCTTGGTCGAACACAAATATATCAAAATAGGATCCCATTGATCGACTTGCACCTTATGTGCTCTTAGTATAGCTAGATAATCGCTGTTGTTGACTGTTGATTGAATTTTATAATATCACTGCTAGATTCATTGAATAAAATCTTTAATGATTATCTACCAGTGCCCTCACATTTCCGTATCGCACTGATAATGCTTCCCATGCCAACGAAAAATTCTGGTCAGGTGTGAGTCTGGGATGGGTTCCATATATGGCCGTAAACATGTATCTAAAAGCTAGCCATTGTTCATAACTTCCTTAGAAGTCTTGAGTGTCACAAGGTGGCACGTTAATACAAATTTCCGATTTGTCAAAAGTTGTACCCGGAGGATACACAGCAGAGCTGTAAAACAGTGACGGATTTGTAACATCGCTTCTAGCGGTATTATTTTGACTTTTTTCTTTTCTTCAAAATCTCTAATAATTTAGCTTTTGTAGTTTGGTATTTGTCCCAGAGAGGCTCATTTTCCTGGCTTCCAATTTATAAACATTTTCTTTTTCTTCATCCTCTATTTCCGCTAAATACACACATTCAAATGCACTGTGAGCATTGTAACAATCTTCATCAATGGATTCTAATTTGGTTTCTGTTAAAGAATCCGAAAATTGTTCATAGGGAGTATTTTCTAGTTGAATGCACACATTCATAAGGCTGTCAGTTTCGTATTCAAACTTAGCACAAATTGTTGAAACCATTTTGTTTTTCCATTTATTTATATGTGTATTTATATGAAAATTTATTTATTATTATTTATTATATTATTATACTAACAAATTATAATTATCACTTTATTTATTGTTAATAAATAAATGAAATTATTTCAGTAAATGTTTCTGTATTTGCCGTATATATATTTTGTCTTTCTCAGTAAATGTTTAATTTTTTAACTTATTGAAAAAATATTTTTAAATACATTTTCATAATTTTTTTTACTTAACTGTTATTTTCTAATTATTTTTTATTCAATATTATCTATGTGTATTCTTATTTTTTTTTATTGATTCAATTATTTATGCAAAGCTTTATACGTTACGTCAGAAACTTGCGTTACCCTAGCGAGTAAGTGCAGAACTTTTCTGACCCAACAGCTGATCGATATGGTAAACACAACCGACGGATCGATCTGGCACAACAATGTACATATGTGAAGTAGATTGCTTGTTTATAACAAATGACACAAATGTCGAATGCGAAAAATGAATCACAAAACAGAATGATAATGTTAATAAACAAGCAAATTTTAGTATTATTAAGAAGTTTTCTTACAAATATAGGGCGCATTTCCAAACCCACTTCCATATCTTAACCGCAGACACCAATAGAGGCCTTAATAACAAATTTCGGGATTCCAGCCTTTTTCCTTCACCCAGTACCAATTTTAGTATTAGCAAGTAGTTTTCTTACAAATTTAGGGCGCATTTCCAAAACCACTTCCATATCTTAACCACAGACACCAACAGAGACCTAAGTAAAAAAAATGCTATTGTTTATGTAGTAGTTAATTTACTTTTCTTATTGATAGGTCACTTACAGCATGCCTACGTTGCGTACCAATTGATCTGGTTGTTTGGCTGTTATTGTTGCTCCTTCAGTTCAGTACTCCACTGCATTGAAAAAATAACAACAACATCGATAGTCCAACCAATGGTCGCAGACCGAAAAAAATGATTTGGTTGTTGTTGTAGCAGTAGTATATGCAAATGTTTGCGTTCTGCTAATCTGGTTCCAGCTCCAGATTTAAAAATTCGCCTACTTTGATGGGCTGTAGCCAGAGATCTTCTGTAGTGAGTTTGGTAGGTTTGGCTGCGCAATTATTGTGCGGGTCTGCATCACACGCCGGGCAGGTGTCACGCACATCTTCATCAATCCGTGCTCAATACGAATTGAGGACGGCATTCATTTTATAACTGCTAATAACATCCGGCGTCGGTATGAATACCACTCAGACCTGACTGATACGCTACGCTGATCTAGAGGTTCTCTCTTGTAGCGATGGATCTCCCTTTCTAGATCGTGTATGTCCTTCCTGATACGCATGGGTGGGGGAGATTTGTCTCACGGTAACACTCAAGCAGGTACTGTTGGTAGTAATGGTATTTGTTGGTCATAATGGGTCCAAGTTCGTGTGGCGAAACATTGTAATTATAGGTCCACGTTTTGGTATAGCCCCCATATAACGGTACCTCCCGATATTCGGTAATTTGATGATTTTTGCCACATTTTTTCACGGATTTGTCTGAAAATTGGTATTTGTGGGTCATAATGGGTTCCAGCTTCGGTGGCGAAACATTGCATGCATTGGTTCATGATTTGATATAGCTCCCATATAACGGTACCTCCCGATATTCGGCATTTTGATGGTTTTTGCCACATTTTTTCACTGATTTGTCTAAAAATTGGTATTTGTGGGTCATAATGGGTCTTAGTTCGTGTGGCGAAACATTGTAATTATAGGTCCAAGTTTTGGTATAGCCCCCATATAACGGTACCTCCCGATATTCGGTATTTTGGTGGTTTTTGCCACATTTTTTCACTGATTTGCCTAGAAATTGGTATTTGTGGGTCCTAGTTCGAGTGGCGAAACTTTGTAATTGTAGGTCCACGTTTTGTTGTAGCTCCCATATAACGGTACCTCCCGATATTCGGTATTTTAATGGTTTTTGCCACATTTCTTCTAATGTTTCTTTTACCCTAAGGTGGAGGGTATTAAAAGTTTGGCCCGGCCGAACTTAATGTTTTTTTTACTTGTTTTAATAAAGAATGTTCGTTTCGAAGCAACGTCAATGGGAGCAATAACTGTAAACATTTCCCCAGAATATTGCACTTTTACTTGAGCTGTTGGCAGTATAATATCATCATGACTCACTGACACATGTGTTTTCACATTAGAAGGTTGAGCTGCTGAACTGGACGAACATGGCATTTCTTCTACAATATTCTCTGTGGTAACTAGAGCATTTGCTTGGCGTCCATTTGCCGAACGGTAAGTGGTTTGACTTTCTCTTGCTACCAATATTGGCTGGGTAGATCTCTCTTGGACGTTATTTGATAAATGCAGTTTTGTGTGGTGCTTCTTTTTGCAAAACATACACCTATGTACAATAACGCATTCATGAGAAATGTGTTCATATATAAGACAATTGCTACACAACCTTTTTTCTCTAGCAAACTCAATTCTCTGATTTACACTCATACTATTAAATCTTGAACAATTCTTTGAAATATGATTTCTGTTACACATGACACATCTATTTGATTGTGTCGGTCTATTCTCTCTAGGACTGGGTAGCTCTGAATGTGATTCTAGTGATTGTTGCAAAAGATTCAAAGCAACAACCAGCAGCTTGGTCGAACACAAATATATCAAAATAGGATCCCATTGATCGACTTGCACCTTATGTGCTCTTAGTATAGCTAGATAATCGCTGTTGTTGACTGTTGATTGAATTTTATAATATCATTCATTGAATAAAATCTTTAATGATTATCTACCAGTGCCCTCACATTTCCGTATCGCACTGATAATGCTTCCCATGCCAACGAAAAATTCTGGTCAGGTGTGAGTCTGGGATGGGTTCCATATATGGCCGTAAACATGTATCTAAAAGCTAGCCATTGTTCATAACTTCCTTAGAAGTCTTGAGTGTCACAAGGTGGCACGTTAATACAAATTTCCGATTTGTCAAAAGTTGTACCCGGAGGATACACAGCAGAGCTGTAAAACAGTGACGGATTTGTAACATCGCTTCTAGCGGTATTATTTTGACTTTTTTCTTTTCTTCAAAATCTCTAATAATTTAGCTTTTGTAGTTTGGTATTTGTCCCAGAGAGGCTCATTTTCCTGGCTTCCAATTTATAAACATTTTCTTTTTCTTCATCCTCTATTTCCGCTAAATACACACATTCAAATGCACTGTGAGCATTGTAACAATCTTCATCAATGGATTCTAATTTGGTTTCTGTTAAAGAATCCGAAAATTGTTCATAGGGAGTATTTTCTAGTTGAATGCACACATTCATAAGGCTGTCAGTTTCGTATTCAAACTTAGCACAAATTGTTGAAACCATTTTGTTTTTCCATTTATTTATATGTGTATTTATATGAAAATTTATTTATTATTATTTATTATATTATTATACTAACAAATTATAATTATCACTTTATTTATTGTTAATAAATAAATGAAATTATTTCAGTAAATGTTTCTGTATTTGCCGTATATATATTTTGTCTTTCTCAGTAAATGTTTAATTTTTTAACTTATTGAAAAAATATTTTTAAATACATTTTCGTAATTTTTTTTACTTAACTGTTATTTTCTAATTATTTTTTATTCAATATTATCTATGTGTATTCTTATTTTTTTTTTATTGATTCAATTATTTATGCAAAGCTTTATACGTTACGTCAGAAACTTGCGTTACCCTAGCGAGTAAGTGCACAACTTTTCTGACCCAACAGCTGATCGATATTGTAAACACAACCGACGGATCGATCTGGCACAACAATGTACATATGTGAAGTAGATTGCTTGTTTATAACAAATGACACAAATGTCGAATGCGAAAAATGAATCACAAAACAGAATGATAATGTTAATAAACAATTAATACAACAAATATACTTTTTCTTCTCACTTCACACAAACGATTTTCGGTAATTTGATGATTTTTGCCACATTTTTTCACGGATTTGTCTGAAAATTGGTATTTGTGGGTCATAATGGGTTCCAGCTTCGGTGGCGAAACATTGCATGCATGGGTTCATGATTTGATATAGCCCCCATATAACGGTACCTCCTCTTTTCACTGATTTGTCTAAAAATTGGTATTTGTGGGTCATAATGGGTACTAGTTCGTGTGGCGATACATTGTAAGTAAAGGCCCACGTTTTGGTGTAGCCCCCATATAACGGTACCTCCCGATATTCGGCATTTTAATGGTTTTTGCCACATTTTTTCACTGATTTGTCTAAAAATTGGTATTTGTGGGTCATAATGAGTCCTAGTTCGTGTGGCGAAACATTGTAATTATAGGTCCACGACTTGGTATAGCCCCCATATAACGGTACCTCCCGATATTCGGTATTTTGATGGTTTTTGCCACATTTTTTCACTGATTTGTCTAAATATTGGTATTTGTGGGTCATAATGGGTCTTAGTTCGTGTGGCGAAACATTATAATTGTAGGTCCACGTTTTGGTATAGCCCCCATATAACGGTACCTCCCGATATTCGGTATTTTGATGGTTTTTGCCACATTTTTTCACTGATTTGCGTAGAAATTGGTATTTGTGGGTCCTAGTTCGAGTGGCGAAACTTTGTAATTGTAGGTCCACGTTTTGTTGTAGCCCCCATATAACGGTACCTCCCGATACTCGGCATTTTAATGGTTTTTGCCACATTTCTTCTAATGTTTCTTTTACCCTAAGGTGGAGGGTATTAAAAGTTTGGCCCGGCCGAACTTAATGTTTTTATACCCTCCACCATACTATGGAGGGTATATTAACTTTGTCATTCCGTTTGTAACTCCTCGAAATACTCATATCAGACCCAACAAAGTATATATATTCTTGATCAGCGTAAAATTCTAAGTCGATTTAGCGATGTCCGTCTGTCTGTCCGTCTGTCTGTCTGTCTGTCCGTCTGTCTGTCTGTTGTAATCACGCTATCTTTCGAATGAATTGAGATAGGTGGCTAAAATTTTGCACACATGTTTATTTTTCCAGTAGGCAGGTTAAGTTCGTAAATGGGCCATGTAGGTCCACGTTTTCATATAGCCCCTATATAACGGTACCTCCCTATATTCGGTATTTTGATGATTTTAGCGACATTATTCACGGGAATTGTTTCAAATTTGGTATTTGAAGTTCAAAATGGATACTACACCCTAAGACGGAAAATTATCCGTGCAGGTCCACGTCTTCGTATAGACCCCATATAACGGTACCTCCCGATATTCGGTATTTTGATGATTTTAGCGACATTATTCACGGGAATTGTTTCAAACTTGGTATTTGAAGTTCAAAATGGATACTACACCCTAAGACAGAAAATTGTCTGTGCAGGTCCACGTCTTCATATAGCCCCCATATAACGGTACCTCCCTATATTCGGTATTTTGATGATTTTAGCGACATTATTCACCGGAATTGTTTTAAAATTGGTATTTGAAGTTCGTTATGGGAACTACAGTCTGTGACAGAAAATTGTCTGTGCGGGTCCAGGTCTTCGGATAGCCCCCATATAACGGTACCTCCCTATATTCGGTATTTTGATGATTTTAGCTACATTATTCACCGTTTATTTCAAGTTTCGAATTTGAATATGGTAATGGCTTATGACAAACAATGCCTATGTATGTCCACGTCGTATAGACCCCAAAATAACGGCTATATTCGGTATTTTTAAAATTTTAACAGAATTTTTTAAGGATTTTATTTTTTGAAAATTTCCAAATTCGTTGCAAATGGTGGAGGGTATTAAAAGTTCGGCCCGGTCGAACTTACTGCTTTTTAACTTGTTTTTACTTGTTTTAATAAAGAATGTTCGTTTCGAAGCAACGTCAATGGAAGCAATAACTGTAAACATTTCCCCAGAATATTGCACTTTTACTTGAGCTGTTGGCAGTATAATATCATCATGACTCACTGACACATGTGTTTTCACATTAGAAGGTTGAGCTGCTGAACTGGACGAACATGGCATTTCTTCTACAATATTCTCTGTGGTAACTGGAGCATTTGCTTGGCTCCATTTGCCGAACGGTAAGTGGTTTGACTTTCTCTTGCTACCAATATTGGCTGGGTAGATCTCTCTTGGACGTTATTTGATAAATGCAGTTTTGTGTGGTGCTTCTTTTTGCAAAACATACACCTATGTACAATAACGCATTCCTGAGAAATGTGTTCATATATAAGACAATTGCTACACAACCTTTTTTCTCTAGCAAACTCAATTCTCTGATTTACACTCATACTATTAAATCTTGAACAATTCTTTGAAATATGATTTCTGTTACACATGACACATCTATTTGATTGTGTCGGTCTATTCTCTCTAGGACTGGGTAGCTCTGAATGTGATTCTAGTGATTGTTGCAAAAGATTTGTCCTTTTTTGTTATTTTCCAGGAATAAACCTAAACTCGGCTGGCTCCCAAATGACAAGACTGGCAGGATTTCGGCAAAATAAAAAGCTGCGTTTATTTGGTTTGTCTGTTTACAAATAGTGAGTTTAGTTGTCGTTGTTTATTCTCTGTAAGAATTTTAAAAATTTAACAAAAATTAAGTTTACAAAAAAATAAAAATATTTAATTTAAAAACAATAAAAAATAACACGACTTACTTATTTTTGGGTTCTAACAAAAAAGGGAATAAACAATGGCCAGAAGGGCATATTTATATAAAAAGTGACATTAAGCAAAACAACAAAAATAAACAAAATGAAGATGTTGGCTTAAATTTAGTTTCGTCAGTGGTATTTCAAATTTGGCTACACTTTTTTAGCTTTGGTAATTGCAGGGTTACCATCTCCAACAAGATTCAAAGCAACAACCAGCAGCTTGATCGAACACAAATATATCAAAATAGGATCCCATTGATCGACTTGCACCTTATGTGCTCTTAGTATAGCTAGTTAATCGCTGCTGTTGACTGTTGATTGAATTTTATAATATCACTGCTAGATTCATTGAATAAAATCTTTAATGATTATCTACCAGTGCCCTCACATTTCCGTATCGCACTGATAATGCTTCCCATGCCAACGAAAAATTCTGGTCAGGTGTGAGTCTGGGATGGGTTCCATATATGGCCGTAAACATGTATCTAAAAGCTAGCCATTGTTCATAACTTCCTTAGAAGTCTTGAGTGTCACAAGGTGGCACGTTAATACAAATTTCCGATTTGTCAAAAGTTGTACCCGGAGGATACACAGCAGAGCTGTAAAACAGTGACGGATTTGTAACATCGCTTCTAGCGGTATTATTTTGACTTTTTTTCTTTTCTTCAAAATCTCTAATAATTTAGCTTTTGTAGTTTGGTATTTGTCCCAGAGAGGCTCATTTTCCTGGCTTCCAATTTATAAACATTTTCTTTTTCTTCATCCTCTATTTCCGCTAAATACACACACTCAAATGCACTGTGAGCATTGTAACAATCTTCATCAATGGATTCTAATTTGGTTTCTGTTAAAGAATCCGAAAATTGTTCATAGGGAGTATTTTCTAGTTGAATGCACACATTCATAAGGCTGTCAGTTTCGTATTCAAACTTAGCACAAATTGTTGAAACCATTTTGTTTTTCCATTTATTTATATGTGTATTTATATGAAAATTTATTTATTATTATTTATTACATTATTATACTAACAAATTATAATTATCACTTTATTTATTGTTAATAAATAAATGAAATTATTTCAGTATATGTTTCTGTATTTGCCGTATATATATTTTGTCTTTCTCAGTAAAAGTTTAATTTTTTAACTTATTGAAAAAATATTTTTAAATACATTTAATTAATACAACAAATATACTTTTTCTACTCACTTCACACAAACGATTTCTTTTGGAAATGGCAGTACTGATTTGTTGAATGTACGTATGTCTACGACAAACAACACAAAAGCCGCCACATTCGAACACAGATAAAAACACAACAACACTTCTTGCTACTTTGTAATTATTTTTAAATTAAAAACAGTGTTTCCCTTGGAAAATATATTTTGGCAAATAGGCCGATCCTTTATTTGTTGGACTCGAAGTTCCAATACCGTCGTATGGTTCACATTCCACTGAGTAGATTTTAAGCTGAAATTTATTGTTGCATAAAGGCGAACAACAATATTACTATTATTCAATGAAAAATACAATAGACGACAAATAATTCATTCCCAATGTATCTTTCATTTTGCAAATTTGGTAAAGCAAATTCTTTTACCACTTTATATCTAAAGTCAGGTTTCCATCAAATATTACTCCCCGAAAAAGACAGCTTTCTCAGTGCGAAATGCGAAATATGAATTTTGCAGACTTTCCTTTGGATTGAAAATCGAACCCAGTATTTGTCAAAGAGCCATTGCCGATGTGCTTAGAGAATAAATAGGGAAATCATGTTATGCTTACGTCAACATGACTTCAAGTCAAACATATAGCATGGGTCCTGGATAAGTTGTATGAAGCAGATATGAGGGTAGCACGGAAAAAGTCGGACTTTATCATCATAGAATTTCATGTTTAAGAGTGTTGAATAAAGTAGAAAAATTGAGGGCTTTTGAATCGAAATTATATATCTTTTTTTCTTTTGGGACACCCTAAAACATATTCATTATCTGCATAAAGTACAAAGTCGATTTTACGATGTGCGTCTGTCAGACCACACTATTTGACGCAGTGTTTTGAAATTTGTCCCAATATTTTGTATTGGAATTGTACTGAAAATGAGGTGTATCGATCAACGTTTTGGTGTAGGCGGCATATACAAAGTCCTGTATGTACAGTTTGTAATGTGTATATTTCAGCACACAGCAGAGCTGTAAAACAGTGACGGATTTGTAACATCGCTTCTAGCGGTATTATTTTGACTTTTTTTCTTTTCTTCAAAATCTTTAATAATTTAAAGCAAATTCTTTTACCACTTTATATCTAAAGTCAGGTTTCCATCAAATATTACTCCCCGAAAAAGACAGCTTTCTCAGTGCGAAATGCGAAATATGAATTTTGCAGACTTTCCTTTGGATTGAAAATCGAACCCAGTATTTGTCAAAGAGCCATTGCCGATGTACTTAGAGAATAAATAGGGAAATCATGTTATGCTTACGTCAACATGACTTCAAGTCAAACATATAGCATGGGTCCTGGATAAGTTGTATGAAGCAGATATGAGGGTAGCACGGAAAAAGTCGGACTTTATCATCATAGAATTTCATGTTTAAGAGTGTTGAATAAAGTAGAAAAATTGAGGGCTTTTGAATCGAAATTATATATCTTTTTTTCTTTTGGGACACCCTAAAACATATTCATTATCTGCATAAAGTACAAAGTCGATTTTACGATGACGACCACACTATTTGACGCAGTGTTTTGAAATTTGTCCCAATATTTTGTATTGGAATTGTACTGAAAATGAGGTGTATCGATCAACGTTTTGGTGTAGGCGGCATATACAAAGTCCTGTATGTACAGTTTGTAATGTGTATATTTCAGGAGTGATTTCATAATTGAGTCTAGTGTCTCAATGCTCAGTCTTGCTTATTTTGCGGACTTTGTTTTGTATCCATTTTAGGTAGTCTGGGTAATAACATTTTTCTTTAAAATTTAGTATTGATTTTTCAATACCTGGATGTAATGATATTCTTTAGGATTATTTTCCTAAATTCTGCGTATGACTGAATGTCAATCAGGGTTTTAAATTATCTCATTATCTTTGTTTTAAGGTTGGGGTTAGTAATATCTTTGTACGCATTTTTAAGGTACTGTGGTAATATTATACCTTGCAAGCTGCATAAACAATCTATTTGGGAGTTATTGTGTGATTACGTCCTTTACTGTGTTTGACATTGCATTGGTGTATAAAGCAGTATTAGACGTGTTATTTACTAATTTTAACTTATTAGTAATATATATATATATATATATATATATATATATATATATATATATATATATATATATATATATATATAAAATATGTGTATATATATAATATGTGTATATAAGAACAAAAACAACCTTCTATGGATAATTTTTTGAACTCTGGACAAAAACGCAATGGATGAACCAATTTAGGACAGAGAACGCAAGATTTAAAGGAAGAAGCGCTAGAAGACACAGAAGGTACGGACTTTGTTAGGTGAGTCCGCACTTTTTTCTCAACCTTTTTTGACGAGTCAATGTCACGAATGTCTCGGAGACAAGTAAGGGTCTGGATCCTTTCCGTAAGAAAACGATCCAAATCTTTCCAATCAGACAAAGCCGACTTGTCTTTGACCGTCTGCTCCCAAAGCGAGACCGTGTGCTTACGCAATCTTTGAATGCATATGAAGACTAATATGGGATCCCAGTCGTTCGTAGAAACGTCATAGATCGCCGTAGCCGAAATGCATCCATTGATTGCTCGTTGTAGATTTTTCAAACCAGCACTGGACTCATTATCGAGAACTGGAAGATCAAAGAGCAATTTCAATTGGTTGTTAACCAAGATTCGGACATTGTCATATGTCTTCTTTAAGGCCTGCCACGCTAAAGCGAAACTTTTGTGTGTCAGCGGAAACTTTGAAATGATGTCTTTGGCTTCCCCACTGGTTTTCTTAAGTAAATAACATAATTTTTCAATGTTACTAAGTCGACTGTTGATGTATACTGCAGAAAACAGATCCCTAAAGGTAGGCCAGGAAAGGAAATCGCCATTGAAAACATCTATATCGCATGGCGGTAGATTCAGACTATGCATTACATTGTCATTTGAAGCGAAAACTTCAACTGACGGTTCCGTATGGCGCGAAACGCCAGACGGAGGCAAAATTTCTGAATGAGGAGGAGAAACAACTCTTGGAGTGCTAGTTACATGTGAAACATGTGAATTCGAGCGATGAGGCTGCTGGGTACTATTCAAACTTTGAATTAAGGAAGGGTTAGAATTTTTTTGTATGGTACGTAATTGGTCCAATTTACAATTTATTGAAGCAATGACGTTTACATATGCCCTATACACAACGTCATATTTACTTTCTGCAGATGTGATGTCTTCGCTTTCAGCATCTTCAGAAGTTTGGAGATATGTAAGACATTGGTCAAACATTTCCTTCACTTTATTCCACAATTCCCTTGCCTCAGCGGCCTGAACATCAAGGGAATATATGTCCAACTCTTCCTCTCGAAGAGAAGTAAAGTTGGCTTCAAATTTTACCAGAGCATCAGTTGCTCTGATAAAGAAATCAAGTGGAGATAGTGGCATTGTGAATTAGAAAGCTCTATGAATTTGGCCAAAGAGAAAATAACTGAATTTAAAAATCGCAAATCTGAAAATATCAGTGTAAACAAACTTAAAATTGTTCAAACTCAACGAAAATTGAGTGAAATTGTTCAAATTTATATTGAAACAGCACGAAAATGCTTTTATCTGTAAGTGAATGCTAACAAATACAACACCCAACTAGATAAAGGAACTCTTTTTTTTAAATTTAAAAAAAAGTGATGAGAAAATGTAAATAAATTTTCTCGGTAATGAAAATCGAAAAGATTTTCACTGTGTATCGAAAAATACACTCTTGTTTTTATGAGTATTAAAAAAAATACCAAAAACTTGAAGTATTTGCAAATTTGACAAACTTTGTTTCGTTAGGTGTAGAAAACTACACGATTTTTTCCTCAGTGTATCGAAAAACACAGAGAATTTGATTTGTGTATTGAAATATACACAACAAAATTATTTCCGAAAAGAAATAATTTAAATCCAAAACAAATCGCCAAAAAATTGCAAAAAAATCAATAAAAAAGTAATTTTGTTTAATATTTATTACTGACTTTAGGGTGCACGGACTGTAAGATGCACGCTACAGTTCAAAACAATAATTATTTTTTCCAAAAAGGACAAAAAATTCAAATAAATATTTAAAAAATTAAAAATATTTAATTTATATTTTTATACTATATAATAATAACGAAAATTATTATTAAATATCGAAACGACCGAATGTAGGGTGCACTCTATACGGACCTGAACTATTTCCAACAGAAAAAAAATAATTTAATTTTTGGTCAGAACAGATCCAATAAACAAATTTTCCAATTTTTGCCCGAACAGACCTATTACACCCTGTAGTTGGTTACTGATTACCTATAACAAATCAACCAACCACAGAGTACACAATAGTGATGTGATTGTATTGTTGTTGTGATATCCAACAGTAATGTTGTTATTGTTTATTTTGTTCTTCTTTATGCAAAGATCACAAAATAACCAAACACAACCACAATAAAGATCACTGCTTATGTATTGCACTTTTTATTTAGTTTTCTTCACTAAGAGCGCGCATATTAAGAGTGTAATATTCTTGAAGAGAATTATTACACGAATTAACAAACTGGCACTGTTGGAAATATATGACAATTTCGTTCTACCGACGGACACTTGAAAAACCGACCGTAATCACTTTATTCGTTGTTTTTGTAATTTCTTTTATTTTTATTTCAAACGAAAAACTCGCGGCTTATGCTCACTAAAATGACGGTACGTACCTTTTTAGTGATGTGGTGATTTATTAAATAAAAATGTAAAAAATGTCGGTTTTATTGGAAATATTAGTCGAAAAACTAATATTATTTACCTTTTTACAATGGGTGTTGTGAAACGATGTTGATTGGACGAAGATCCGAAAAACAAGTAAGGTAAAAAGTAGCGAGCAAGCCTAGATGTCACAAGAGAGGCGCGATTGATCATCTTTGCTCGTTACAATTTGTCATCACTAACTTTGAACGAAAGTTCAAAGTTGAATAAAATGGTATTTGACAAATTGAAGAAAAAGAGCAAAGGGTTGCATTTTTAAAGAATTAAATTAAATTGAAGTTAAACATTATTGTTAGCTATATTAACATTATTTTCGTGTTTATTGTCATTAATCTGTTTCTTGGATTTAACAATAAAGTTTTTAGGCATATTTTTAAATTTATACGTAACAAATGTTACAATAATTAATATGGTAATTACATGTGTTTTTATTGTTATATTTTGAAATATAATATCCTTTTCAGAATGTCGTTTTATAATTTTTTCTTATAAACATTCTAGAGGTTCCAATTTTGCAATATTATTACTGATATAAATCATTTGCATGTGATCTAAATGTGTGTTAAAAAATTTTAATTCATTCAACTGTATAGTATAATTGTTGGATCTTAACAAATTATTTTCTTCAATAATTATTGTTCTGCTTAATGAATCTTATCTTAATATAGTTTTTGGTATGTTTCAAGTTGAAATTACAATCGGTTCTACAAATATGGTATGATAGTTTTTATTTGTTTCTATACAGATGCATTCTACGTCTGTTTGTTGTTAAATTCATGAATGATTTTCTGTAGGACATATAGAGCAGAATGATTCCAAAGGCAATTTTGAGTGAACATTTACCGATGCATTAGTGAAATGCGACTGAAACCTTTTCGTATTGGGTCTGGTGTGCGAATCCGATCCCTTAATATCCCGTAAACAATCGAGATTCTAAATTCCCTCTATCAAAAATTTATCTAAAGCTGTCTACCTGTATAATTCCGATTTATCGCGTATACTTTGCTTCCACAATGTGACCGTTAAGCCAGGCAAACGTTGAATACACAAAAAGACTAAAATATGCTCCCATTGATCCGTTGGAATATCGTCAACAGCCATAGCACACAAGCAATCGTTTATACTCCTTTGAAGAGTTTTCAGTTTGAAACTAGTCTCTCAATCTACCATGGGAAGGTCATATAAAATCTTGAGATGACTCTTCACAATGACCCGTTTATTATCATATGTATTTCTAAAAGTTCCCAAGCTAATATGAAACTACGGTGGTTAAGTGGAAATTTGTTTACTATTTCCCTAGCTTCCCCGGATGTTTTTTGTACTAAATGGCAAAGTTTCTCAATATCACTTAAGCGGGCATACTTTATGTAAACCGTGGTAAATAAATCCCGGAAAGTAGGCCATGAAACAAATCCTTTAAAATCTTCAATATCGCACGGACGAAGGATATGTAGGTGAACATTATCCGAAGGAAACCAACCTGAGACGTTGTGTCTAGCACTCTTCATTGATTCAACTTCAGAAGCAATAGTATCAAACTGCGTTCCCATATCCTTTGATATTGGGGACGACGAACTTAAATTGGGAACTGCGTTTTCCGGAGTTTCAATTTATGACACAATAGAACCATTTACGATAGAATAAGAAGGCGGCGATGGCAGTTTCCGATATTTGGTAAGATTCTTAAAGGCCGAAAGACATTTAATATATGTCTGATGCGAGAGAAAAAAGTGGAAAAGAACTGGCAAGAGATCCGGCTCGACAGGATCAAATTCTTTCTGTATGGAAAGATAATGCTCTCCCTGGTGACCAAACCGGAAAGGTAGAGCATTAGAGGAAGCTATCCAGTTGCCAACCAACAGCACGGATTCCGTCCACAACGTTGTACCACAACAGCATTACACACCATTTCCACACATTTTAGTAGAGGACTGAATCAGAACAAGCCGTGTGACCGAACAGTGTTGATAGACCTTAATCTATCAAAGGCATTTGATACGGTCAATCATGCCACACTGTTTGAGTACGTGCAGAGAACAACCCTCCGGCCAAGTTTGAGACGTTGGATAATCAACTATATGTGTGGATGCCAGTCGTACTTGGAATTCAGGAACAAGAAGTCCAAAGCCCGTATAGTGAAACAAAGAGGTCCCAAGGTGGGGTGATATCTCGGGAACTGTTTAACCTCTACCTTTCCGGATTTCCTTCTCCCTCCAGACAGCATTGAAATCGTAACGTATGCGGATGATTATACGATCATGGCGTATGTGAAAGGCTGAAACCCTACCTCGTGGAACATGCCGCATGCTTCCACGCGAGGAATATGAAAATAACCGCCACGAAATCAACGGCCACACTCTTTACCACATGGTCTGCGGAGATGAGAACACAGCTGAATGTGCAGTTCGAGAGGACTTTAATAACGACCACGAACTACCCCACGATTCTAGGGGTCACATTCGACAGCATGTTCAAGTCGTCCGCCCGAGCCGCAGCTATCTGCGACAAGATGAAAGTATGAACAAGGTCCTCAAGGCGCTAGCCGGCGACACTTGGCGTGCAAACAAGGAAACCTTGTTGACCTCTTATAACGTGATAGGTTGGTCTGTGGTCAGCTATGCGGGTCCAGTGTGGCCTGCGAATACTAGTGCTACGCAGTGGAAGCATATCCAGACGTGCCAGAACGCTGCCCTGAGAACTGCGACTGGGTGCCTTCTCATGACACCAGTGGACCATCTACATGAGGAGGCGAAAGTCCTTCCCTTACGTCAGCATAATCATATGCTTTCGTTGCAGTACCTGCTTGAGTGTTACCGTGAAACAAAAAACCCATGCGTGTCAGGAAGGACATACACGATCTAGAAAGGGAGATCCATCGCTACAAGAGAGAACCTCTAGATCAAGAAGCGTATCAGGCAGGTCTGAGTGGCATTCATACCGACGCAGTCGCGGATATTACTAGCAGTTATAAAACCAGTAAAGAAAGTCTTCAAGTCGGGCGGGGCCGACTTTATGATACCCTACATCACTTTGCTAATTAAGTAGAGCTCCACATAACAATTAAAAGTTTTTATGGGAGAATTCAATCATACACGCTATGATTATAATTATAATTTAAAGTTCAAAGGACTAAATATGCCGAAGCATTTGTATCTTTTAAATTCGGAATTGTATTGCCCATTTGGTGCACAATTAATTTGAAATCGGATAAAAATATATATGGGAGCTATATCCAAATCTGAACCGATCTTCACCAAATTTGACATACTAGCTTCTAGACTCAATTCGGTCGTAAGTGCCAAATTCCATCCCATTTGGACAAATATTAGACGTTTGGTGCGCAATAAAAGGTAAATCGGACGAAGTTATTTATGGGAGCTATATCCAAATCTGAACCGAACTCGATAAAATTTAGCAAATGAATTTCTGAGCTGTATTTGATATATTTTCCCAAATATTGTTGTTGCATAGTGCATATTACGGCGGCGGTGGACAAAAATAACAAATCGGATGAACAATATATATGGGAGCTATAGCTATATCTGAACCGATTTCGATCAAATTTGGCATACATATTTTCAGGCCTAATTTGGGTGTATATGCATACAATTCGGGCTGATATTACACGTTTGGTGCACAATAAAAGGCAAATCGGACGAAGATGTATATGGGAGCTATATCTAAATTTTGACCGATTATCTCCAATTTCAATAGGGTTCGACCTTTTGCCAAACAAAAGATCTTGGCAAAATTTCATCTGCATCGGGCAATAAATGCGACCTGTACTTTGTTTACAAAAATACATGGACAGACGGACGGACAGACATGCATAAATCGACTCAGAATGTGATTCTATGCAGATCATCAAAAGGAACTATGGGTCTATCTCGTTTCCTTCTGCCTGTTACAAACAAATGCACAAAGACATAATACCCTGACCACCTTGTGGTGTAGGGTATAATGAATGCCGTCCTCAGAGTCCACCCCCCATCCATTGCAGCTGAAGAACGTCCGCTACCTAGAGAAACCAGGGTAGTTTTGGCGCAATTACGTTCAGGATGGTGTATTCGTCTCAATTCGTATTGAGCACGGATTGATGAAGATGTGCGTGACACCTGCCCGGCGTGTGATGCAGGCCCGCACAATAATTGCGCAGCCAAACCTACCAAACTCACTACAGAAGATTTCTGGCTACAGCCCATCAAAGTAGGCGAATTTTTAAATCTGGAGCTGGAACCAGATTAGCAGAACGCAAACATTTGCATATACTATTGCTACAACAACAACCAAATCATTTTTTTCGGTCTGCGACCATTGGTTGGACTATCGATGTTGTTGTTATTTTTTCAATGCAGTGGAGTACCGAACTGAAGGAGCAACAATAACAGCCAAACAACCAGATCAATTGGTACGCAACGTAGGCATGCTGTAAGTGACCTATCAATAAGAAAAGTAAATTAACTACTACATAAACAATAGCATTTTTTAAATTTTAACCGATATTTATAGAAACGAATGTATGTTCAACCGAATGAATATTTTAAAAATATTAAATAATTAGCAATTACTGTTGAGGATTATTATGCACTGCGGTTTTATTATATAAAACAAAAATAATATATTGCCGCTAATGCCGAGAATAGGGTGTAATGGACACTTATTACAATTATTTTCCGAACATGCACTCGGTACTTTTTTGGTTTTCGCTTTTCTTTCGCTCACTTTTTAGAAAATAACTTCACGTTTCTGTTTTTTTATGTGATGATAAGGATGATGTTTATATTTATGGTGTGGGCTACATAATGTCGCAATGCATCGAGGTGGCTGGAAGCACCGCTGCTTCCAGGAAATTTATAACAGCAATTCGGGCTGAGGAAGTACCCAGAGAGAGTTCTTGAGAAATGACTTAAAAACTGCCTACGGTCCGAGCGAACGTAGGCCCAAAGAGAGTTGTAGGGAAAATCTTAAGACAAGAAGGGCTTTCTCCCTACGGTCCGTGCCAAGCGAATGTAGGCTCCAAGGGGAGTTGCAGGCAACCTTTAAGCCCAAGAACACATCTCCCTACAGTCCGTACTAAACGAACGTAAGCTCTAGATACTTTTGCAATTCTAACTTAAACATTGCCGTCAACCTTGAAACATTGGACAATGTTGCAATAATAATTTATAAAATTAGTTTGAAATACAATTCAAAGGTGCAATAATTTAGATAATCAATACAGTTCAATATCAAGAAACTTAATAGCAATGCACGCAATTTGGGATAGATATGAACTGTACTTCATTTAGCCTAAGTCACCTGGTAGCCATGTAATTCAAAGGATTCCGCGATTCTTTTAACGTGACTCAGAATAGTATCTCATATTCGTTTGTCCTAAATTGCGTGGATGCCATTTAATTCACCTTGGCTATTTAATTTGTGTCGGGATAGACCTCAACAATTCGATCTAGCCTCCATGCAGGCGGAGTTGTTTCCTCACGACGAATAGTTACCAAATCGTTGAGTTACAGTTGGGCCTCTGCGAAATCTTTTAACAGGAGGAGACAATGGTGGAGCGCTTTATGGATTTTCCTTCTCGTTGAAATGCAGCTTTGAGTTGAAAAATTGCATATGTGTGGCTAACAATGGACCTGTTAGGATCCAACCAAATACCGTATTTTGAGCTATAAGTGACCATAGTACTTTTTGATGAGATCCCTCCAAACAACATCTATCAACAAATGTACCGGACGACTGTCAAAAAGGTGAGAATCCGCTAGTGGTAGCTTGGGCGTACGTTCGGTACTTGCTTGATCAACGTACCGAACGTAGGTTTAGTTTCTTTTGAATGCGATCAGTAACGACGCCTCAATTAGAGGCCGAACTAGATAGGAAACACCATGACGAAGGATATTGGCCATACCTGTGCCCAACAAGACATTTCTAATCCAATCCAAACTTGAGTATTGGTAATCGTGGGTTTAGAGCCAGTAGAAGTGGATGCGGCGTTAGGATCTGAAGGGGCGGACGTACGCAAAACATATGACACCCGATCGTCACTGCTAGACCAATGTATCAAAGAATGATGAGTGCCTTTGCAAATACTGCAACGATAAGAACTTTTGCACTCTTTAACTGAGAGACCCCGAGACAGACAGTTTTAACAAAACCCCTGTGTTTTGACAACCGATCATTTCTTACCTATAGACAAATTTCGGAACTTAGGACATGACCGAAGAGAATGATCTTGTGTAGGGCACATAGAGCAGAATGATTACGACGGCGATTTTGAATGAAAATTTACCGATGCATTAGTGCAGTGTGACTGAAACCTTTTCTATAAACAATCGAGAGTCTAAGTTCTCTCTGTCAAAAATGCATCTAAATCTGTCCACCTGAATAATGTCGATTTATCGCGTATACTTTGCTTACACAATGTGACCGTTAATCTAGGCAAACGTTGAATACACAAAAAGACTAAAATACCGTGGGGAGGTCAAATAATATATATATATATATATATATATATATATATATATATATATATATATATATATATATATATATATATATATATATATATATATATATATATCTTGTGTCTCGGGTGACTTCATATTACAAGGAAATGAGTCAGTTAACACATTCCAACGAATACCTAATGTTTAAAGAAAATTTTTATTACCCAGACTACCTAAAATGGATACAAAACAAAGTCCGCAAAATAAGCAAGACTGAGCATTGAGACACTAGACTCAATTATGAAATCACTCCTGAAATATACACATTACAAACTGTACATACAGGACTTTGTATATGCCGCCTACACCAAAACGTTGTTCGATACACTTCATTTTCAGTACAATTCCAATACAAAATATTGGGACAAATTTCAAAACACTGTGTCAAATAGTGTGGGCTGACAGACGAACATCGTAAAATCGACTTTGTACTTTATGCAGATAATGAATACGTTTTAGGGTGTCCCAAAAGAAAACAAGATATATAATTTCGATTCAAAAGCCCTCAATTTTTCTACTTTATTCAACACTCTTAAATATGAAATTCTATGATGATAAAGTCCGACTTTTTCCGTGCTACCGTCATATCTGCTTCATACAACTTATCCAGGACCCATGCTATATGTTTGACTTGAAGTCATGTTGACGTAAGCATAACATGATTTCCCTATTTATTCTCTAAGCACATCGGCAATGGCTCTTTGACAAATACTGGGTTCGATTTTCAATCCAAAGGAAAGTCTGCAAAATTCATATTTCGCATTTCCCACTGAGAAAGCTGTCTTTTTCGGGGAGTAATATTTGATGGAAACCTGACTTTAGATATAAAGTGGTAAAAGAATTTGCTTAACCAAATTTGCAAAATGAAATACATTGGGAATGAATTATTTGTCGTCTATTGTATTTTTCATTGAATAATAATAATACTGTTGTTCGCCTTTATGCAACAATAAATTTCAGCTTAAAATTTACTCAGTGGATTGTGAACCATACGACGGTATTGGAACTTGTACATGGTCCTTCGAGTCCAACAAATAAAGGATCGGCCTATTTGCCAAAATATATTTTCCAAGGAAAACACTGTTTTTAATTTAAAAATAATTACAAAGTAGCAAGAAGTGTTGTTGTGTTTTTATCTGTGTTCGAATGTGGCGGCTTTTGTGTTGTTTGTCGTAGACACACATACATTCAACAAATCAGCACTGCCATTTCCAAAAGAAATCGTTTGTGTGAAGTGAGAAGAAAAAGTATATTTGTTGTATTAATTGTTTATTAACATTATTATTCTGTTTTGTGATTCATTTTTCGCATTCGACATTTGTGTCATTTGTTATAAACAAGCAATCTACTTCACATATGTACATTGTTGTGCCAGATCGATCCGTCGGTTGTGTTTACCATATCGATCAGCTGTTGGGTCAGAAAAGTTGTGCACTTACTCGCTAGGGTAACGCAAGTTTCTGACGTAACGTATAAAGCTTTGCATAAATAATTGAATCAATAAAAAAAATAAAAATACACATAGATAATATTGAATAAAAAATAATTAGATAATAACAGTTAAATAAAAAAATTATGAAAATTTATTTAAAAATATTTTTTCAATAAGTTAAAAAATTAAACTTTTACTGAGAAAGACAAAATATGTATACGTCAAATATAGAAATATTTACTGAAATAATTTCATTTATTTATTAACAATAAATAAAGTGATAATTATAATTTGTTAGTATAATAATATAATAAATAATAATAAATAAATTTTCATATAAATACACATATAAATAAATGGAAAAACAAAATGGTTTCAACAATTTGTGCTAAGTTTGAATACGAAACTGACAGCCTTATGAATGTGTGCATTCAACTAGAAAATACTCCCTATGAACAATTTTCGGATTCTTTAACAGAAACCAAATTAGAATCCATTGATGAAGATTGTTACAATGCTCACAGTGCATTTGAATGTGTGTATTTAGCGGAAATAGAGGATGTAGAAAAAGAAAATGTTTATAAATTGGAAGCCAGGAAAATGAGCCGCTCTGGGACAAATACCAAACTACAAAAGCTAAATTATTAGAGATTTTGAAAAAAAGAAAAAAAGTCAAAATAATACCGCTAGAAGCGATGTTACAAATCCGTCACTGTTTTACAGCTCTGCTGTGTATCCTCCGGGTACAACTTTTGACAAATCGGAAATTTGTATTAACGTGCCACCTTGTGACACTCAAGACTTCTAAGGAAGTTATGAACAATGGCCAGCTTTTAGAGACATGTTTACGGCCATATATAGAACCCATCCCAGACTCACACCTGACCAGAATTTTTCGTTGGCATGGGAAGCATTATCAGTGCGAAACGGAAATGTGAGGGCACTGGTAGATAATCATTAAAGATTTTATTCAATGAATCTAGCAGTGATATTATAAAATTCAATCTACAGTCAACAACAGCGACTGTCTAGCTATACTAAAAGCACATAAGGTGCAAGTAGATCAATGGGATCCTATTTTGATATATTTGTGTTCGACCAAGCTTCTGGTTGAAGATTCGAATCTTTTGCAACAATCACTAGAATCACATTCAGAGCTACCTAGTCCTAGAGAGAATAGACCGACGCAATCAAATAGATGTGTCATGTGTAACAGAAATCATATTTCAAAGAATTGTTCAAGATTTAATAGTATGAATGTAAATCAGAGAAATGAGTTTGCTAGAGAAAAAAGGTTGTGTAGCAATTGTCTTATATATGAACACATTTCTCAGGAATGCGTTATTGTACATAGGTGTATGTTTTGCAAAAAGAAGCACCACACAAAACTGCATTTATCAAATAACGTTCAAGAGAGATCTACCCAGCCAAGATTGGTAGCAAGAGAAAGTCAAAACTCTTACCGTTCGGCAGATGGACGCCAAACAAATGCTCTAGTTACCACAAAGACTATTGTAGAAGAAATGCCATGTTCGTCCAGTTCAGCAGCTCAACCTTCTAATGTGGAAACACATTTGTCAGTGAGTCATGATGATATTATACTGCCAACAGCTCAAGTAAAAGTAAAATATTCTGGGGAAATGTTTACAGTTAGTGCTCCCATTGACATTGCTTCGAAACGAACATTCCTTTTTTAAAAAAATAATTAAACGAATTGGCATATGCACTGAAAAAGCTAGTTTCAAGATTAGTGGACTGAGTGGAACAGTCGTGGCTAATTCTAACAAAAAATGTGTTCTGACGTTGTGCTCAGAAATAAATGAAACTGAATTTGAAGCAAAAGCGTTAATTGTGCTAAATTTGACAAGTTTATTGCCGACGCAATCAATTAAAATTTCAGATTTGGGAAGTATTAAAGATTTGAAGTTAGCAAATCTAGGCTTTATGATTTCTGCTCAAATTGATATGCTTATAGAAAGCGATGTTATTCCATATATAATCCTAGAGGGAGTTAAAACGGTTGTTTGTTTAGAAATAAAAAGTAATTGTGAATATGGTATTAGTTTGTTATTGAGACAGTTTTGGGAACAAGAAAAAGTAAGTGATGCGCCTATTTCCTCGAAATCTGACGAATATTGTGAGAAAGTTTTCGCCAAAACGACATACCGATGGAAGATTCGTTGTAAAATAACCTTTCAAAGAAGAATTTCCAAAAAAATAATTACCTAGATTCATCCAGTTTCAAAGCAAAGAAACAATATAAACATATGGAAGTAAAGTTAAGCAAGAATGTAGACCTCGAGGAGTCATAGAATGAAGGATTAAATGAATATTTGTCATTGAATCATATGAAACCCATCGAATTAACAGAAATATGCACATTCATATTATTTACCACATCATGCAATCTTTGGCCCAGAAAGTTCTAGTACTAAAGTGAGAGTGGTGTTTAATGGATCGAGGAAGATAAAAAGCTCTTATTTTTTAAATGATGTTTTACATAAAGGGTCGATATTACGAAATTATGTAGTGTCTGTAATTTTGAATAATAATGAATAATATAATGAAGTATTAAATGAATATTTGCCATTGGGTCATATGAAACCCACCGAATAAGGAGAAATATGCACATTCATATTATTTACCACATCATGCAATCTTTCGCCCAGAAAGTTCTAGTACCAAAGTGAGAGTGGTTTTTAATGGATCGAGGAAGACAAAAAACTCGTATTCTTTAAATGATGATTTACATACATGGCAAAAATTACAAAATGATTTAGTGTCTGTAATTTTTATTGGCGCTTGTATAAGTATGTGTTCAACGGTGACATTGAAAAAATGTACCGACATATATGTGTTCATGTCGTAGTTGACCACAGATATCCAATTGCATTGAAAATAATTAAAAATTTGAAGGCGGAAAAACTGTTAATTTGTGTTTTGAATTCGGCTGAATTTCCGTTAAAAAAGATAACGACAAATCTTCTTCCTTCTGACGTCCGATCAGTGTGACTGAAACCTTTTCTATAAACAATCGAGAGTCTAAGTTCTCTCTGTCAAAAATGCATCTAAATCTGTCCACCTGAATAATGTCGATTTATCGCGTATACTTTGCTTACACAATGTGACCGTTAATCTAGGCAAACATTGAATACACAAAAAGACTAAAATACCGTGGGGAGGTCAAATAATATATATATATATATATATATATATATATATATATATATATATATATATATATATATATATATATATATATATATATATATATATATATATATATATATATATATATATATATATATATTGTGTCTCGGGTGACTTCATATTACAAGGAAATGAGTCAGTTAACACATTCCAACGAATACCTAATGTTTAAAGAAAATTTTTATTACCCAGACTACCTAAAATGGATACAAAACAAAGTCCGCAAAATAAGCAAGACTGAGCATTGAGACACTAGACTCAATTATGAAATCACTCCTGAAATATACACATTACAAACTGTACATACAGGACTTTGTATATGCCGCCTACACCAAAACGTTGTTCGATACACCTCATTTTCAGTACAATTCCAATACAAAATATTGGGACAAATTTCAAAACACTGTGTCAAATAGTGTGGGCTGACAGACGAACATCGTAAAATCGACTTTGTACTTTATGCAGATAATGAATACGTTTTAGGGTGTCCCAAAAGAAAACAAGATATATAATTTCGATTCAAAAGCCCTCAATTTTTCTACTTTATTCAACACTCTTAAATATGAAATTCTATGATGATAAAGTCCGACTTTTTCCGTGCTACCGTCATATCTGCTTCATACAACTTATCCAGGACCCATGCTATATGTTTGACTTGAAGTCATGTTGACGTAAGCATAACATGATTTCCCTATTTATTCTCTAAGCACATCGGCAATGGCTCTTTGACAAATACTGGGTTCGATTTTCAATCCAAAGGAAAGTCTGCAAAATTCATATTTCGCATTTCCCACTGAGAAAGCTGTCTTTTTCGGGGAGTAATATTTGATGGAAACCTGACTTTAGATATAAAGTGGTAAAAGAATTTGCTTAACCAAATTTGCAAAATGAAAGATACATTGGGAATGAATTATTTGTCGTCTATTGTATTTTTCATTGAATAATAATAATACTGTTGTTCGCCTTTATGCAACAATAAATTTCAGCTTAAAATTTACTCAGTGGATTGTGAACCATACGACGGTATTGGAACTTGTACATTGTCCTTCGAGTCCAACAAATAAAGGATCGGCCTATTTGCCAAAATATATTTTCCAAGGAAAACACTGTTTTTAATTTAAAAATAATTACAAAGTAGCAAGAAGTGTTGTTGTGTTTTTATCTGTGTTCGAATGTGGCGGCTTTTGTGTTGTTTGTCGTAGACACACATACATTCAACAAATCAGCACTGCCATTTCCAAAAGAAATCGTTTGTGTGAAGTGAGAAGAAAAAGTATATTTGTTGTATTAATTGTTTATTAACATTATTATTCTGTTTTGTGATTCATTTTTCGCATTCGACATTTGTGTCATTTGTTATAAACAAGCAATCTACTTCACATATGTACATTGTTGTGCCAGATCGATCCGTCGGTTGTGTTTACCATATCGATCAGCTGTTGGGTCAGAAAAGTTGTGCACTTACTCGCTAGGGTAACGCAAGTTTCTGACGTAACGTATAAAGCTTTGCATAAATAATTGAATCAATAAAAAAAATAAAAATACACATGGATAATATTGAATAAAAAATAATTAGATAATAACAGTTAAATAAAAAAATTATGAAAATTTATTTAAAAATATTTTTTCAATAAGTTAAAAAATTAAACTTTTACTGAGAAAGACAAAATATGTATACGTCAAATATAGAAATATTTACTGAAATAATTTCATTTATTTATTAACAATAAATAAAGTGATAATTATAATTTGTTAGTATAATAATATAATAAATAATAAAAAATAAATTTTCATATAAATACACATATAAATAAATGGAAAAACAAAATGGTTTCAACAATTTGTGCTAAGTTTGAATACGAAACTGACAGCCTTATGAATGTGTGCATTCAACTAGAAAATACTCCCGATGAACAATTTTCGGATTCTTTAACAGAAACCAAATTAGAATCCATTGATGAAGATTGTTACAATGCTCACAGTGCATTTGAATGTGTGTATTTAGCGGAAATAGAGGATGTAGAAAAAGAAAATGTTTATAAATTGGAAGCCAGGAAAATGAGCCGCTCTGGGACAAATACCAAACTACAAAAGCTAAATTATTAGAGATTTTGAAAAAAGAAAAAAAGTCAAAATAATACCGCTAGAAGCGATGTTACAAATCCGTCACTGTTTTACAGCTCTGCTGTGTATCCTCCGGGTACAACTTTTGACAAATCGGAAATTTGTATTAACGTGCCACCTTGTGACACTCAAGACTTCTAAGGAAGTTATGAACAATGGCCAGCTTTTAGAGACATGTTTACGGCCATATATAGAACCCATCCCAGACTCACACCTGACCAGAATTTTTCGTTGGCATGGGAAGCATTATCAGTGCGAAACGGAAATGTGAGGGCACTGGTAGATAATCATTAAAGATTTTATTCAATGAATCTAGCAGTGATATTATAAAATTCAATCTACAGTCAACAACAGCGACTGTCTAGCTATACTAAAAGCACATAAGGTGCAAGTAGATCAATGGGATCCTATTTTGATATATTTGTGTTCGACCAAGCTTCTGGTTGAAGATTCGAATCTTTTGCAACAATCAATAGAATCACATTCAGAGCTACCTAGTCCTAGAGAGAATAGACCGACGCAATCAAATAGATGTGTCATGTGTAACAGAAATCATATTTCAAAGAATTGTTCAAGATTTAATAGTATGAATGTAAATCAGAGAAATGAGTTTGCTAGAGAAAAAAAGTTGTGTAGCAATTGTCTTATATATGAACACATTTCTCAGGAATGCGTTATTGTACATAGGTGTATGTTTTGCAAAAAGAAGCACCACACAAAACTGCATTTATCAAATAACGTTCAAGAGAGATCTACCCAGCCAAGATTGGTAGCAAGAGAAAGTCAAAACACTTACCGTTCGGCAAATGGACGCCAAACAAATGCTCTAGTTACCACAAAGACTATTGTAGAAGAAGTGCCATGTTCGTCCAGTTCAGCAGCTCAGCCTTCTAATGTGGAAACACATGTGTCAGTGAGTCATGATGATATTATACTGCCAACAGCTCAAGTAAAAGTAAAATATTCTGGGGAAATGTTTACAGTTAGTGCTCCCATTGACATTGCTTCGAAACGAACATTCCTTTTTTAAAAAAATAATTAAACGAATTGGCATATGCACTGAAAAAGCTAGTTTCAAGATTAGTGGACTGAGTGGAACAGTCGTGGCTAATTCTAACAAAAAATGTGTTCTGACGTTGTGCTCAGAAATAAATGAAACTGAATTTGAAGCAAAAGCGTTAATTGTGCTAAATTTGACAAGTTTATTGCCGACGCAATAAATTAAAATTTCAGATTTGGGAAGTATTAAAGATTTGAAGTTAGCAAATCTAGGCTTTATGATTTCTGCTCAAATTGATATGCTTATAGAAAGCGATGTTATTCCATATATAATCCTAGAGGGAGTTAAAACGGTTGTTTGTTTAGAAATAAAAAATAATTGTGAATATGGTATTAGTTTGTTATTGAGACAGTTTTGGGAACAAGAAAAAGTAAGTGATGCGCCTATTTCCTCGAAATCTGACGAATATTGTGAGAAAGTTTTCGCCAAAACGACATACCGATGGAAGATTCGTTGTAAAATAACCTTTCAAAGAAGAATTTCCAAAAAAATAATTACCTAGATTCATCCAGTTTCAAAGCAAAGAAACAATATAAACATATGGAAGTAAAGTTAAGCAAGAATGTAGACCTCGAGGAGTCATAGAATGAAGGATTAAATGAATATTTGTCATTGAATCATATGAAACCCATCGAATTAACAGAAATATGCACATTCATATTATTTACCACATCATGCAATCTTTGGCCCAGAAAGTTCTAGTACTAAAGTGAGAGTGGTGTTTAATGGATCGAGGAAGATAAAAAGCTCTTATTTTTTAAATGATGTTTTACATAAAGGGTCGATATTACAAAATTATGTAGTGTCTGTAATTTTGAATAATAATGAATAATATAATGAAGTATTAAATGAATATTTGCCATTGGGTCATATGAAACCCACCGAATAAGGAGAAATATGCACATTCATATTATTTACCACATCATGCAATCTTTCGCCCAGAAAGTTCTAGTACCAAAGTGAGAGTGGTTTTTAATGGATCGAGGAAGACAAAAAGCTCGTATTCTTTAAATGATGATTTACATACATGGCAAAAATTACAAAATGATTTAGTGTCTGTAATTTTTATTGGCGCTTGTATAAGTATGTGTTCAACGGTGACATTGAAAAAATGTACCGACATATATGTGTTCATGTCGTAGTTGACCACAGATATCCAATTGCATTGAAAATAATTAAAAATTTGAAGGCGGAAAAACTGTTAATTTGTGTTTTGAATTCGGCTGAATTTCCGTTAAAAAAGATAACGACAAATCTTCTTCCTTCTGACGTCCGATCAGAAGGTTTGTTAAATGAAGAGTTTTGAAGAATTAACGACATGAGTTCAACATAGACATTAGGTATTATATATATATATATATATATATATATATATATATATATATATATATATATACATATATATATATATATATATATATATATATATATATAAATATATTTGTTATATTAATTGTTTATTAAAACTATCATTTTTTTGCCATTTATTTCATTCTATTATGTGATTCATTTTTCGCATTCGACATTTGTGTCATTTGTTATAAACAAGCAATCTACATGAACATATGTGAAGTTCATTGTTGTGCCAGATCGATCCGTCGGTTGTGTTTACCATATCGATCAGCTGTTGGGTCAGAAAAGTTGTGCACTTACTCGCTAGGGTAACGCAAGTTTCTGACGTAGCGTATAAAGCTTTGCATAAATAATTGAATCAATAAAAAAATAAAAATACACATAGATAATATTGAATAAAAAATAATTAGATAATAACAGTTAAATAAAAAAAATTATAAAAATATAGTTAAAAATATTTTTTCAATAAATTAAAAATTTAAACTTTTACTGAGAAAGACAAAATATATTTACGGCAAATACAAAAACATTTACTGAAATAATTTCATTTATTTATTAACAATAAATAAAGTCATAATTATTATTTGTTAGTATAATAATATAATAAATAAATTTTCATATAAATACACATATAAATAAATGGAAAAACAAAATGGTTTCAACAATTTGTGCTAAGTTGGAATACGAAACTGACAGCCTTATGAATGTGTGCATTCAACTAGAAAATACTACCGATGAACAATTTTCGGATTCTTTAACAGAAACCAAATTAAAATCCATTGATGAAGATTGTTACAATGCTCACAGTGCATTTGAATGTGTTTATTTAGCGGAAATAGAGGAGGAAGAAAAAGAAAATGTTTATAAATTGGAAGCCAGGAAAATGAGCCTCTCTGGGACAAATACCAAACTACAAAAGCTAAATTATTAGAGATTTTGAAGAAAAGAAAAAAAGTCAAAATAATACCGCTAGAAGCGATGTTACAAATCCGTCACTGTTTTACAGCTCTGCTGTGTATCCTCCGGGTACAACTTTTGACAAATCGGAAATTTGTATTAACGTTCCACCTTGTGACACTCAAGACTTCTACGGAAGTTATGAACAATGGCCAGCTTTTAGAGACATGTTTACGGCCATATGTGGAACCCATCCCAGACTCACACCTGACCAGAATTTTTCGTTGGCATGGGAAGCATTATCAGTGTGATACGGAAATGTGAGGGCACTGGTAGATAATCATTAAAGATTTTATTCAATGAATCTAGCAGTGATATTATAAAATTCAATCAACAGTCAACAACAGCGACTGTCTAGCTATACTAAAAGCACATAAGGTGCAAGTAGATCAATGGCATCCTATTTTGATATATTTGTGTTCGACCAAGCTGCTGGTTGTTGCTTTGAGTCTTTTGCAACAATCACTAGAATCACATTCAGAGCTACCTAGTCCTGTAGAGAATAGACCGACATAATCAAATAGATGTGTCATGTGTAACAGAAATCATATTTCAAAGAATTGTTCAATATTTAATAGTATGAATGTGAATCAGAGAATTGAATTTGCTAGAGAAAAATGGTTGTGTAGCAATTATCTTATATATGAACACATTTCTCAGGAATGCGTTTGTCATTGAATCATATGAAACCCATCGAATCAACAGAAATATGCACATTCATATTATTTACCACATCATGCAATCTTTGGCCCAGAAAGTTCTAGTACTAAAGTGATAGTGGGGGATAGGGATCGAGGAAGATTATATATATATATATATATATATGGGAACGCAGGTCGATACAATTGCTTCTGAAGTTGAATCAATGAAGGGTGCTAGAAATAACGTCTCAGGTTGGTTTCCTTCGGATATGGGAACGCAGGTCGATACAATTGCTTCTGAAGTTGAATTAATGAAGAGTGCTAGAAACAACATCTCAGGTTGGTTTCCTTCGGATAATGTTCACCTACTTATCATTCCTCCGTGCGATATGAATATTTTAAAGGATTTTTTTCCATGGCCTACTTTTCAGGATTTGTTTACTGCAGTTTACATAAAGTATGCCCGCTTAAGTGATATTGATAAACTTTGCCATTTAGTACAAAAGGCATCCGGGGAAGCTAGGGAAATAATAAACAAATATTATTCATATTAGCTTGGGAAGCTTTTAGAAATACATATGACAATAAACGGGTCATTGTGAAGAGTCATATCAAGATTTTATTTGACCTTCCCACGGTAGATCGAGAGACCAGTTTCAAACTGAAAACTCTTCAAAGGTGTATAAAAGATTGCTTGTGTGCTATGGCTGTTGACGATATTCCAACGGATCAATGGGATCCTATTTTAGTCTTTTTGTGTATTCAACGTTTGCCTAGATTAACGGTCACATTGTGTAAGCAAAGTATACGCGATAAATCGACATTATTCAGGTGGACAGATTTAGATGCATTTTTGACAGAGAGAATTTAGACTCTCGATTGTTTATAGAAAAGGTTTCAGTCACACTGCACTAATGCATCGGTAAATTTTCATTCAAAATCGCCGTCGGAATCATTCTGCTCTATGTGCCCTACACAAGATCATTTTCTTCGGTCATGTCCTAAGTTCCGAAATTTGTCTATAGGTAAGAAATGATCGGTTTTGTTAAAACTGTCTGTCTCGGGGTCTCTCAGTTAAAGAGTGCAAAAGTTCTTATCGTTGTAGTATTTGCAAAGGCACTCATCATTCTTTGATACATTGGTCTAGCAGTGACGATCGGGTGTCATATGTTTTGCGTACGTCCGCCCCTTCAGATCCTAACGCCGCATCCACTTCTACTGGCTCTAAACCCACGATTACCAATACTCAAGTTTGGATTGGATTAGAAATGTCTTGTTGGGCACAGGTATGGCCAATATCCTTCGTCATGGTGTTTCCTATCTAGTTCGGCCTCTAATTGAGGCGTCGTTACTGATCGCATTCAAAAGAAACTAAACCTACGTTCGGTACGTTGATCAAGCAAGTACCGAACGTACGCCCAAGCTACCACTAGCGGATTCTCACCTTTTTGACAGTCGTCCGGTATATTTGTTGATAGATGTTGTTGGAGGGTTCTCATCAAAAAGTACTAGGGTCACTTATAGCTCAAAATACGGTATTTGGTTGGATCCTAACAGGTCCATTGTTAGCCACACATATGCAATTTTTCAACTCATTTTTCTGAGTCACGTTAAAAGAATCACGGAATCCTTTGAATTACATTGCTGCCAGGTGACTTAGGCTAAATGAAGTACAGTTCATATCTATCCTAAATTGCGTGCATTACTATTAAGTTTCTTGATATTGAACTGTATTGATTATCGAAATTATTGCACCTTTGAATTGTATTTCAAACTAATTTTATAAATTATTATTGCAACATTGTCCAATGTTTCAAGGTTGGCGGCAATGTCTAATTTAGAATTGCAAAAGTATCCAGAGAGCTTACGTTCTTTTAGTACGGACTGTAGAGAGATGTGTTCTTGGGCTTAAAGGTTGCCTGCAACTCCCTTTCGCTTTGTATTTCGCATTCGCTTGGCAGGGTCTAGTCTTAAGATTTTCCTACAACTCTCTTTGGGCCTACATTCGCTCGGACCGTAGGCAGTTTTTTTAAGTCATTTCTCAAGAACTCTCTCTCTGGGTACTTCCTCAGCCCGAATTGCTGTTAGAAATTTCCTGGAAGCAGCGGTGCTTCCAGCCACCTCGATGCATTGGACATTGTTAGCTTATGGACATCCTCTTGCTACCTACAGAGCTATTCTCATAAAAAAGGTAATCTGTCGAATCGGCTTAACAAACTCTCACAACATCTCAATAAACGGTAATTCATCTTATTATTAAAAATAATCCTACTTTGGTTTTATTTATATTTTTATTTCTATACGGTCCCGTTTTGTATACCTGGGAGAACATTAAAAGAGAGAAACATTTGATCCTGTTGAGCCGGATTCATCATCTCGGTATAATATTTGATCCAATCGAGCCGGATCTACCAATCCTTTTCCCTTTATTTTATTCAAAAAACACGGAAAATCATCCCCTGCATCCTTATATAGCCCACACCATAAATATAAAGATCATCTTTATTATCACATAAAAAAACAGACACGTGAAGTTATTTTCTAAAAAGTGAGCGAAAGAAAAGCGAAAACCAAAAAAGTACCGAGTGCATGTTCGGAAAATAATAGTAATAAGTGTCCATTACACCCTATTCTCGGCATTAGCGGCAATATATTATTTTTGTTTTATATAATAAAACCGCAGTGCATAATAATCCTCAACAGTAATTGCTAAATATTTCATATTTTTAAAATATTCATTCGGTTGAACATACATTCGTTTCTATAAATATCGGTTAAAATTAAAAAAAAATGCTATTGTTTATGTAGTAGTTAAATTACTTTTCTTATTGATAGGTCACTTACAGCATGCCTACGTTGCGTACCAATTGATCTGGTTGTTTGGCTGTTAGTGTTGCTCCTTCAGTTCAGTACTCCACTGCATTGAAAAAATAACAACAACATCGATAGTCCAACCACTGGTCGCAGACCGAAAAAAATGATTTGGTTGTTGTTGTAGCAGTAGTATATGCAAATGTTTGCATTCTGCTAATCTGGTTCCAGCTCCAGGTTTAGAAATTCGCCTACTTTGATGGGCTGTAGCCAGAGATCTTCTGGAGTGAGTTTGGAAGGTTTGGCTGCGCAATTATTGTGCGGGCCTGCATCACACGCCGGGCAGGTGTCACGCACGTCTTCATCAATCCGTGCTCAATACGAATTGAGACGACTACACCATCCTGAAAGTAATTGCGCCAAAACTACCCTAGTTTCTCTAGGTAGCTGACGTTCTTCAACTGCAATGGATGGGGGTGGACCTGAGGACGGCATTCATTTTATAACTGCTAATAACATCCGCGACTGCGTCGGTATGAATGCCACTCAGACCTGACTGATACGCTACGCTGATCTAGAGGTTCTCTCTTGTAGCGATGGATCTCCCTTTCTAGATGGTGTATGTCCTTTCTGACACGCATGGGTGGGGGAGATTTGTCTCACGGTAACACTCAAGCAGGTACTGTTGGTCATAATGGGTTCCAGCTGCGGTGGCGAAACATTGCATGTGTGGGTCCATGATTTGGTATAGCCCCCATATAACGCTACCTCCCGATATTGGGTATCTTGATGGTTTTTGCACACTTTTTTTCACTGATTTGTCTAAAAATTGGTATTTGTTGGTCATAATGGGTCCTAGTTCGTGTGGCGAAACATTGTAATTATAGGTCCACATTTTGGTATAGCCCCCACGAACATGGCATTTCTTCTACAATATTCTCTGTGGTAACTAGAGCATTTGCTTGGCGTCCATTTGCCGAACGGTTTTGACTTTCTCTTGCTACCAATCTTGGCTGGGTAGATCTCTTTTGAACGTTATTTGATAAATGCAGTTTTGTGTGGTGCTTCTTATTGCAAAACATACACCAATGCACAATAACGCATTCCTGAGAAATGTGTTCATATATAAGACAATTGCTACACAACCTTTTTTCTCTAGCAAATTCAATTCTCTGATTTACACTCATACTATTAAATCTTGAACAATTCTTTGAAATATGATTTCTGTTACACATGACACATCTATTTGATTGTGTCGGTCTATTCTCTCTAGGATTGGGTAGCTCTGAATGTGATTCTAGTGATTGTTGCAAAAGATTCAAAGCAACAACCAGCAGCTTGGTCGAACACAAATATATCAAAATAGGATCCCATTAATCTACATGCACCTTATGTGCTTTTTGTGTTAGATAGTCGCTGTTGTTGACTGTTGATTGAATTTTATAATATCACTGCTAGATTCATTTAATAAAATCTTTAATGATTATCTACCAGTGCCCTCACATTTCCATATATGGCCGTAAACATGTCTCTAAAAGCTGGCCATTGTTCATAACTTCCGTAGAAGTCTTGTGTGTCACAAGTTGGCACGTTAATACAAATTTCCGATTGTCAAAAGTTGTACCCGGAGGATACACAGCAGAGCTGTAAAACAGTGACGGATTTGTGACATCGCTTCTAGCGGTATTTTTTTTCGATCGGTCCCAACGCCACACTCACCCGCCCCTGCCGACCGAGGGGGCCACCTCCCAATTACGTAGGGAGCGCGTACACCCCATAGTCCGAACTATGGAGGGTTAGTACGTTAGGGAAACCAGCTACAGTTATACATCAGCCGGTTGTTTAAATTCACAAATAAAGACAACACACAGGAAATAAAACAACATATAACAGATAAGAGTAGAGAATCTGGCAACTACTTGCTTTAATACTAAAGATGTAAAATAGTGTGTTTAATGACATTCAAAGGGTCTGTCAATGATATCTCATTATATAATTTGTTGTAGATATCACATAAAGACCTCATAGGATTATAAGATTCATAATTGGATTTAGCCAAGCAAAGTTTAAGTGGTATGTAATTTCGAGTATTACGAGCAGGAATATTAAAATTTAATTCACCGGTTAAAAACTGTGAATCGATTTCGCCACGCAAAAGTTTTATAATAAATAAAGCTCTTAACATTAAACGTCTCTTTTCCAATGTCGGAAGATCAATTAGTTTTAGGCGATTCTCATATGGTGGAAGTGTATCATTTATATCCCATCATAATCCTCTGAGAGCAAATAAAAGAAATTGGGTTTGTACTGATTCCAATTTAGCAGAATATGTTTTGTAAAAAGGACTCCACAATACGCAACCGTATTCTAAAGTGGGCCGAACCAAACTAATAAATAAACGCTTAGTCACATAAGGATCGTCAAATTCTTTTGACCATCTTTTTATAAAACCCAGCAATGACTTGGCTTTATTCACACATGAATCAATATGCAAATTAAAACGCAATTTATTGTCTAAAATTACACCAAGATCAACGAATGAGTCTACATTGTCCAATTTGTAAGAACCAATGAGGTAATCATTTTTAAAAGGTTGTGTTCTAAACAAAGACAGTTTTTTACATTTCTTGAGATTTAGCGTCATACCATTAGCACTGCACCAATTAACAAGGCAGTAGATATCATGTTGCAAGTTAAGGGAACTAATGTGAGAGTCCATATTACAAAAAAGTTTGACATCATCAGCAAACATTAGGATCTTAGAGTAACGTATAACCGTTGGAAGGTCATTTAGATACAATACAAAAAGTAGAGGACCTAATTGGCTACCCTGGGGGACACCAGAGTACACAGTTATCTGTTTAGAAAGAACATTATTGAAAGAAACTCTCTGTGTACGCCCTTGCAAATAAGATGATATCCATGATAAAAATAATGTTGCGAAACCCATTTTGTCAAGTTTATGTAATAATAATAAGTGATCCACTTTGTCAAAAGCCTTACTGAAATCAGTATATATAATATCAGTTTGGCATTTTATTGAAAACCCCCTGTGTACATAACATATAAGTTCTAATAAATTAGTTACAGTTGACCTACCCTTTACAAATCCATGTTGGTAAGGCGATATTATAGACGAAACAAAGTGCGTTAGTCTACGCGAGACTAAAAACTCAAACAATTTCGGTATTGCACTTAATTTTGCAATACCCCTATAATTTTCGACGACACTTCTATTATCAGCTTTATGCAAAGGAATAATAAAACTAGATCGCCATACTTGAGGAAAATAACCAGATGTCAAAGAATAATTAAATATAGTGGTTAGAGGTAAATAAAGCTCATATGCACATGACTTTAAAATGTAAGCAGGTACTCCATCAGGACCAGGGAAATTACTACTTTTTAACGATAGAAGACCATTTAAAACCTCCTTCTCAGACAGAATAATTTGGGGGAAATAATTTAATCTACTAATATTATAAGCATAATTGTCATTATGATTGGATGAAGGCTTAGAATAAGTATTTTGAAAGAAGTCAGCAAACAAATTTGCTATTCCAAGGTGGTCATCTGATTCCCTGCAACCAAGTTTCATGCTACTGGGAAATTCACGGACTTTACGTTTTGAATTTACAAATTTATAAAAGCTTTTAGGATTCTTCTGAAAGTTATTTTTCATTTTTCTTAAATAAATCGAACAAGACTTTAAGTTTTCAATGTTATATTTACTTCGAGCTTTTGAATATTTTGAATAATTTAAAGTGGTATTACATTCTTTAAATTTTTTAAATAACCTACTTTTTATGTTGCGCAAGCGCCTAAGATGTGGGGTAAACCAAACTGGTCCTGAGTCAGACTTTTTTTCTTTTCTTTAAAATCTCTAATAATTTAGCTTTTGTAGTTTGGTATTTGTCCCAGAGAGGCTCATTTTCCTAGCTTCCAATTACTAAATATTTTCTATTTCTTCCTCCTCTATTTCCGCTAAATACACACATTCAAATGCACTGTGAGCACTGTAACAATCTTCATCAATGGATTCTAATTTGGTTTCTGTTAAAGAATCCGAAAATTGTTCATCGGGAGTATTTTCTAGTTGAATGCACACATTCATAAGGCTGTCAGTTTCGTATTCAAACTTAGCAGAAATTGTTGAAAACATTTTGTTTTTCCATTTATTTATGTGTATTTATATGAAAATTTATTTATTATTATATATTATGCTAACAAATTATAATTATCACTTTATTTGTTGTTAATAAATAAATGAAATTATTTCAGTAAATGTTTTTGCATTTGCCGTATATATATTTTGTCTTTCTCAGTAAAAGTTTAATTTTTTAATTTATTGAAAAAATATTTTTAAATATATTTCTATAATTTTTTTATTTAACTGTTATTATCTAATTATTTTTTATTCAATATTATCTATGTGTATTTTTATTTTTTTATTGATTCAATTATTTATGCAAAGCTTTATACGTTACGTCAGAAACTTGTGTTACCCTAGCGAGTAATTGCACAACTTTGCTGACCCAACAGCTGATCGATATGGTAAACACAACCGGATCGATCTGGCACAACAATGTACATATGTGAAGTAGATTGCTTGTTTATAACAAATGACAAAAATGTCGAATGCGAAAAATTAATCACAAAACAGAATGAAATAAATGACAAAAAATGATAATGTTAATAAACAATTAATACAACAAATATACTTTTTCTTCTCACTTCACACAAACGATTTCTTTTGGAAACAACACAAAAGCCGCCACATTCGAACACAGAAAGAAACACAACAACACTTCGGAACAACTCTAGTTTAGTAAAAACTCTTAGATTTTTTCGAAATTTTTTCCAGAGGTAGGTATTTTTACGCTGATCCCGGGAAACTATTTTTTTCTTGGGGGACGGACCCCAGATTTTTGACCCGAAAGTCCGGGATCAAGACCCCGCCTGGACCCGGATCCACTTACCCGATATAGACAATATGGGTATCGATTGAAAGCTTATGGAAATACCTATCCAACAAGTGGTCACATGAAGGGGTAAATTGTCATGGTTCGGAAGTTATAGTCAAATTATCGATTTTTTGGACCCGAATTTTTTATGAAACACCCAAAAAGTCAAAAAAGGGCCCATTATGGGGGTCAACAAAATTGCTTCCAAATTATAGCTGACATTCTTACCTTTCCAAAATGCTACAATTTGTGCTAATACCTTTTTCGGTTCCAGAGATATGGGTCTTTCCATCCGCATAACCCGATTCTAACCAGTTCATTAAAATGATGTTTTTAATAAAAAAAGTGTTTATTTCGCGTAGCAGTCGTCGGAATAACAAAAGTTTTCTAAATTTGGCACTTTTTGTAAATAGCCGGCCTTCGGCCGGGGCTTGAGATTTTCTCCTCTTGGTATGTCCTACACCGGATAACGCGAACCAAAGTTTCCTAATTTGGATACCTTTTTTTAGGTAGCCGGCCTTCGGCCGGGGCTTGAGATTTTCTCCTCTGGGTATGTCCTAAACCTAAACACGGGCTAACGCGAACCAAAGTTTTCTAAGTTTGACACTTTTTGTATATAGCCGGCCTTCGGCCGGGGCTTGAGATTTTCTCCTCTGGGTATGTCCCACACGGGCTAACGCGAACCAAATTTTTCTAAGTTTGACACTTTTTGTATATAGCCGGCCTTCGGCCGGGGCTTGAGATTTTCTCCTCTGGGTATGTCCCACACGGGCTAACGCGAACCAAAGTTTTCTAAATTTGACACTTTTTGTAAATAGCCGGCCTTCGGCCGGGGCTTGAGATTTTCTCCTCTGGGTATGTCCCACACCGGCTAACGCGAACCAAAGTTTTCTAAATTGGATACCTTTTGTAAGTAGCCGGCCTTCGGCCGGGGCTTGAGATTTTCTCCTTTGGGTATGTCCTACACCGGCTAACGCGAACCAAAGATTTTTGAATTTCATTCTTACGCAAAATATACCTTTTTTATTGTTATGCGGATGGAAAGACCCATATCTCTGGACTCAGTAAAGGTATTAGCACAAATTGAACCTTTTTGGAAAGGTAGAAGTGTCAGCTATAATTTGGCATCAATTTTGTTGTCCCCCATAATGGACCTTTTTTTGACTTTTTGGGGGTTTTATAAAAAATTCGGGTCCAAAAAATCGATAATTTGACTATAACTTCCGAACCGTAACATCTTACCCCATCATGTGACAACTTGTTGGATAGGTATAAGCTTTCCAAAGATACCCATATTGTCTATATCGGGTAAGTGGATCCGGGTCTAGTCGGGGTCTTGATCCCGGACTTTCGGGTCAAAAATCTGGGGTCCCGGGTCCGTCCCCCAAGAAAAAAATAGTTTCCCTGGATCATGGTTAAAATACCTACCACTGAAAAAATTTTCGAAAAAATTGAAGAGTTTTTACTAAACTAGAGTTAAGCCAACACTTCTTGCTACTTTGTAATTATTTTTAAATTAAAAACAGTGTTTTCCTTGGAAAATATATTTTGGCAAATAGGCCGATCCTTTATTTGTTGGACTCGAAGGACCATGTACAAGTTCCAATACCGTCGTACGGTTCACATTCCACTGAGTAGATTTTAAGCTGTTTTTTATTGTTGCATAAAGGCGAACAACAATATTATTATTATTCAATGAAAAATACAATAGACGACAAATAACTCATATGAATTTTGCAGACTTTCCTTTGGATTGAAAATCGAACCCAGTATTTTTCAAAGAGCCATTGCCGATGTGCTTAGAGAATAAATAGGGAAATCATGTTATGCTTACGTCAACATGACTTCAAGTCAAACATATAGCATGGGTCCTGGATAAGTTGTATGAAGCAGATATGAGGGTAGCACGGAAAGAATCGGACTTTATCATCATAGAATTTCATATTTAAGAGTGTTGAATAAAAAAAATTGAGGGCTTTTGAATCGAAATTATATATCTTTTTTTTAAAGGATTAAAGAATCGGCCTATTTGCCAAAATATATTTTCCAAAGAAAACACAGTTTTTAATTTAAAAATAATTACAATGTAGCAAGAAGTGTTGTTGTGTTTTTATCTGTGTTCGAATGTGGCGGCTTTTGTGTTGTTTGTCGTAGACACACATACATTCAACAAATCCGCACTGCCATTTCCAAAAGAAATCGTTTGTGTGAAGTGAGAAGAAAAAAAATATATTTGTTGTATTAATTGTTTATTAAAACTATCATTTTTTTGCCATTTATTTCATTCTATTTTGTGATTCATTTTTCGCATTCGACATTTGTGTCATTTGTTATAAACAAGCAATCTACATGAACATATGTGAAGTTCATTGTTGTGCCAGATTGATCCGTCTGTTGTGTTTACCATATCCATCAGCAGTTGGGTCAGAAAAGTTGTGCAATTACTCGCTAGGGTAACGCAAGTTTCTGACGTAGCGTATAAAGCTTTGCATAAATAATTGAATCAATAAAAAAATAAAAATACACATAGATAATATTGAATAAAAAATAATTAGATAATAACAGTTAAATAAAAAAAATTATAAAAATATAGTTAAAAATATTTTTTCAATAAATTAAAAATTTAAACTTTTACTGAGAAAGACAAAATATATATACGGCAAATACAAAAACATTTACTGAAATAATTTCATTTATTTATTAACAATAAATAAAGTCATAATTATTATTTGTTAGTATAATAATATAATAAATAAATTTTCATATAAATACACATATAAATAAATGGAAAAACAAAATGGTTTCAACAATTTGTGCTAAGTTGGAATACGAAACTGACAGCCATATGAATGTGTGCATTCAACTAGAAAATACTCCCGATGAACAATTTTCGGATTCTTTAACAGAAACCAAATTAGAATCCATTGATGAAGATTGTTACAATGCTCACAGTGCATTTGAATGTGTTTATTTAGCGGAAATAGAGGAGGAAGAAAAAGAAAATGTTTATAAATTGGAAGCCAGGAAAATGAGCCTCTCTGGGACAAATACCAAACTACAAAAGCTAAATTATTAGAGATTTTGAAGAAAAGAAAAAAAGTCAAAATAATACCGCTAGAAGCGATGTTACAAATCCGTCACTGTTTTACAGCTCTGCTGTGTATCCTCCGGGTACAACTTTTGACAAATCGGAAATTTGTATTAACGTTCCACCTTGTGACACTCAAGACTTCTACGGAAGTTATGAACAATGGCCAGCTTTTAGAGACATGTTTACGGCCATATGTGGAACCCATCCCAGACTCACACCTGACCAGAATTTTTCGTTGGCATGGGAAGCATTATCAGTGTGATACGGAAATGTGAGGGCACTGGTAGATAATCATTAAAGATTTTATTCAATGAATCTAGCAGTGATATTATAAAATTCAATCAACAGTCAACAACAGCGACTGTCTAGCTATACTAAAAGCACATAAGGTGCAAGTAGATCAATGGCATCCTATTTTGATATATTTGTGTTCGACCAAGCTGCTGGTTGTTGCTTTGAGTCTTTTGCAACAATCACTAGAATCACATTCAGAGCTACCTAGTCCTGGAGAGAATAGACCGACACAATCAAATAGATGTGTCATGTTTAACAGAAATCATATTTCAAAGAATTGTTCAATATTTAATAGTATGAATGTAAATCAGAGAATTGAATTTGCTAGAGAAAAATGGTTGTGTAGCAATTATCTTATATATGAACACATTTCTCAGGAATGCGTTTGTCATTGAATCATATGAAACCCATCGAATCAACAGAAATATGCACATTCATATTATTTACCACATCATGCAATCTTTGGCCCAGAAAGTTCTAGTACTAAAGTGATAGTGGTGTTTAAGGGATCAAGGAAGATTATATATATATATATATATATATATATATATATATATATATATATATATATATATATATATATATATATATATATATATATGGGAACGCAGGCCGATACAATTGCTTCTGAAGTTGAATCAATGAAGGGTGCTAAAAATAACGTCTCAGGTTGGTTTCCTTCGGATATGGGAACGCAGGTCGATACAATTGCTTCTGAAGTTGAATCAATGAAGGGTGCTAGAAACAACGTCTCAGGTTGGTTTCCTTCGGATAATGTTCACCTACTTATCATTCCTCCGTGCGATATGAATATTTTAAAGGATTTTTGTCCATGGCCTACTTTTCAGGATTTGTTTACTGCAGTTTACATAAAGTATGCCCGCTTAAGTGATATTGATAAACTTTGCCATTTAGTACAAAAGGCATCCGGGGAAGCTAGGGAAATAATAAACAAATATTATTCATATTAGCTTGGGAAGCTTTTAGAAATACATATGACAATAAACGGGTCATTGTGAAGAGTCATATCAAGATTTTATTTGACCTTCCCACGGTAGATCGAGAGACCAGTTTCAAACTGAAAACTCTTCAAAGGTGTATAAAAGATTGCTTGTGTGCTATGGCTGTTGACGATATTCCAACGGATCAATGGGATCCTATTTTAGTCTTTTTGTGTATTCAACGTTTGCCTAGATTAACGGTCACATTGTGTAAGCAAAGTATACGCGATAAATCGACATTATTCAGGTGGACAGATTTAGATGCATTTTTGACAGAGAGAATTTAGACTCTCGATTGTTTATAGAAAAGGTTTCAGTCACACTGCACTAATGCATCGGTAAATTTTCATTCAAAATCGCCGTCGGAATCATTCTGCTCTATGTGCCCTACACAAGATCATTTTCTTCGGTCATGTCCTAAGTTCCGAAATTTGTCTATAGGTAAGAAATGATCGGTTGTCAAAACACAGGGGTTTTGTTAAAACTGTCTGTCTCGGGGCCTCTCAGTTAAAGAGTGCGAAAGTTCTTATCGTTGTAGTATTTGCAAAGGCACTCATCATTCTTTGATACATTGGTCTAGCAGTGACGATCGGGTGTCATATGTTTTGCGTACGTCCGCCCCTTCAGATCCTAACGCCGCATCCACTTCTACTAGCTCTAAACTATGTAGTAGTTAATTTACTTTTCTTATTGATAGGTCACTTACAGCATGCCTACGTTGCGTACCAATTGATCTGGTTGTTTGGCTGTTATTGTTGCTCCTTCAGTTCAGTACTCCACTGCATTGAAAAAATAACAACAACATCGATAGTCGAACCACTGGTCGCAGACCGAAAAAAAATGATTTGGTTGTTGTTGTAGCAGTAGTATATGCAAATGTTTGCGTTCTGCTAATCTGGTTCCAGCTCCAGATTTAAAAATTCGCCTACTTTGATGGGCTGTAGCCAGAGATCTTCTGGAGTGAGTTTGGTAGGTTTGGCTGCGCAATTATTGTGCGGGCCTGCATCACACGCCGGGCAGGTGTCACGCACATCTTCATCAATCCGTGCTCAATACGAATTGAGACGAATACACCATCCTGAACGTAATTGCGCCAAAACTACCCTGGTTTCTCTAGGTAGCTGACGTTCTTGAGCTGCAATGGATGGGGGGTGGACTCTGAGGGCGGCATTCATTATACCCTACACCACAAGGTGGTCAGGGTATTATGTCTTTGTGCATTTGTTTGTAACAGGCAGAAGGAAACGAGATAGACCCATAGTTCCTTTTGATGATCTGCATAGAATCACATTCTGAGTCGATTTATGCATGTCCGTCCGTCCGTCTGTCCATGTATTTTTGTAAACAAAGTACAGGTCGCATTTATTGCCCGATGCAGATGAAATTTTGCCAAGATCTTTTGTTTGGCAAAAGGTCGAACCCTATTGAAATTGGAGATAATCGGTCAAAATTTAGATATAGCTCCCATATATATCTTCGTCCGATTTGCCTTTTATTGTGCACCAAACGTGTAATATCAGCCCGAATTGTATGCATATACACCCAAATTAGGCCTGAAAATATGTATGCCAAATTTGATCGAAATCGGTTCAGATATAGCTATAGCTCCCATATATATTGTTCATCCGATTTGTTATTTTTGTCCACCGCCACCGTAATATGCACTATGCAACAACAATATTTGGGAAAATATATCAAATACAGCTCAGAAATACATTTGCTAAATTTTATCGAGTTCGGTTCAGATTTGGATATAGCTCCCATAAATAACTTCGTCCGATTTACCTTTTATTGCGCACCAAACGTCTAATATTTGTCCAAATGGGATGGAATTTGGCACTTACGACCGAATTGAGTCTAGAAGCTAGTATGTCAAATTTGGTGAAGATCGGTTCAGATTTGGATATAGCTCCCATATATATTTTTATCCGATTTCAAATTAATTGTGCACCAAATGGGCAATACAATTCCGAATTTAAAAGATACAAATGCTTCGGCATATTTAGTCCTTTGAACTTTAAATTATAATTATAATCATAGCGTGTATGATTGAATTCTCCCATAAAAACTTTTAATTGTTATGTGGAGCTCTACTTAATTAGCAAAGTGATGTAGGGTAGGGTGAAGACTTACTTTACTGGTTTTATAACTGCTAGTAATATCCGCGACTGCGTCGGTATGAATGCCACTCAGACCTGCCTGATACGCTTCTTGATCTAGAGGTTCTCTCTTGTAGCGATGGATCTCCCTTTCTAGATCGTGTATGTCCTTCCCGACACGCATGGGTTTTTTGTCTCACGGTAACACTCAAGCAGGTACTGCAACGAAAGCATATGATTATGCTGACGTAAGGGAAGGACTTTCGCCTCCTCATGTAGATGGTCCACTGGTGTCATGAGAAGGCACCCAGTCGCAGTTCTCAGGGCAGCGTTCTGGCACGTCTGGATATGCTTCCACTGCGTAGCACTAGTATTCGCAGGCCACACTGGACCCGCATAGCTGACCACAGACCAACCTATCACGTTATAAGAGGTCAACAAGGTTTCCTTGTTTGCACGCCAAGTGTCGCCGGCTAGCGCCTTGAGGACCTTGTTCCTACTTTCATCTTGTCGCAGATAGCTGTCGAATGTGACCCCTAGAATCGTGGGGTAGTTCGTGGTCGTTATTAAATTCCTCTCGAACTGCACATTCAGCTGTGTTCTCATCTCCGCAGACCATGTGGTAAAGAGTGTGGCCGTTGATTTCGTGGCGGTTATTTTCATATTCCTCGCGTGGAAGCATGCGGCATGCTCCACGAGGTAGGGTTTCAGCCTTTCACATACGCCATGATCGTACAATCATCCGCATACGTTACGATCTCAATGCTGTCTGGAGGGAGAAGGAAATCCGGAAAGGTAGAGGTTAAACAGTTCCCGAGATATCACCCCACCTTGGGACCTCTTTGTTTCACTATACGGGCTTTGGACTTCTTGTTCCTGAATTCCAAGTACGACTGGCATCCACACATATAGTTGATTATCCAACGTCTCAAACTTGGCCGGAGGGTTGTTCTCTGCACGTACTCAAACAGTGTGGCATGATTGACCGTATCAAATGCCTTTGATAGATTAAGGTCTATCAACACTGTTCGGTCACACGGCTTGTTCTGATTCAGTCCTCTACTAAAATGTGTGGAAATGGTGTGTAATGCTGTTGTGGTACAACGTTGTGGACGGAATCCGTGCTGTTGGTTGGCAACTGGATAGCTTCCTCTAATGCTCTACCTTTCCGGTTTGGTCACCAGGGAGAGCATTATCTTTCCATACAGAAAGAATTTGATCCTGTCGAGCCGGATCTCTTGCCAGTTCTTTTCCACTTTTTTCTCTCGCATCAGACATATATTAAATGTCTTTCGGCCATTAAGAAACTTACCAAATATCGGAAACTGCCATCGCCGCCTTCTTATTCTATCGTAAATGGTTCTATTGTGTCATAAATTGAAACTACGGAAAACGCAGTTCCCAATTTAAGTTCGTCGTCCCCAGTATCAAAGGATATGGGAACGCAGGTCGATACTATTGCTTCTGAAGTTGAATCAATGAAGAGTGCTAGACACAACGTCTCAGGTTGGTTTCCTTCGGATAATGTTCACCCGCATATCCTTCGTCCGTGCGATATTGAAGATTTTAAAGGATTTTTTTCATGGCCTACTTTCCGGGATTTATTTACCACGGTTTACACAAAGTATGCCCGCTTAAGTGATATTGAGAAACTTTGCCATTTAGTACAAAAAACATCCGGGGAAGCTAGGGAAATAGTAAACAAATTTCCACTTAACCACCGTAGTTTTATATTAGCTTGGGAACTTTTAGAAATACATATGATAATAAACGGGTCATTGTGAAGAGTCATCTCAAGATTTTATATGACCTTCCCATGGTAGATCGAGAGACCAGTTTCAAACTGAAAACTCTTCAAAGGAGTATAAACGATTGCTTGTGTGCTATGGCTGTTGATGATATTCCAACGGATCAATGGGAGCATATTTTAGTCTTTTTGTGTATTCAACGTTTGCCTGGCTTAACGGTCACATTGTGGGAGCAAAGTATACGCGATAAATCGGCATTATCCAGGTAGACAGCTTTAGATAAATTTTGACAGAGAGAATTTAGAATCTCGATTATTTACGGGATATTAAGGGATCGGATTCGCACACCAGACCCAATACGAAAAGGTTTCAGTCGCATTTCACTAATGCATCGGTAAATGTTCACTCAAAATTGCCTTTGGAATCATTCTGCTTTATATGTCCTACAGAAAATCATTCATGAATTTAACAACAAACAGACTTAGAATGCATGTGTATAGAAACAAATAAAAACTATCATACCATATTTGTAGAACCAATTGTAATTTCAACTTGAAACATACCAAAAACTATATTAAGATAAGATTCATTAAGCAGAACAATAATTATTGAAGAAAATAATTTGTTAAGATCCAACAATTATACTATACAGTTGAATGAATTAAAATTTTTTAACACACATTTAGATCACATGCAAATGATTTATATCAGTAATAATATTGCAAAATTGGAACCTCTAGAATGTTTATAAGAAAAAATTATAAAACGACATTCTGAAAAGGATATTATATTTCAAAATATAACAATAAAAACACTTGTAATTACCATATTAATTATTGTAACATTTGTTACGTATAAATTTAAAAATATGCCTAAAAACTTTATTGTTAAATCCAAGAAACAGATTAATGACAATAAACACGAAAATAATGTTAATATAGCTACCAATAATGTTTAACTTCAATTTAATTTAATTCTTTAAAAATGCAACCCTTTGCTCTTTTTCTTCAATTTGTCAAATACCATTTTATTCAACTTTGAACTTTCGTTCAAAGTTAGTGATGACAAATTGTAACAAGCAAAGATGATCAATCGCGCCTCTCTTGTGACATCTAGGCTTGCTCGCTACTTTTTACCTTACTTGTTTTTCGGATCTTCGTCCAATCAACATCGTTTCACAACACCCATTGTAAAAAGGTAAATAATATTAGTTTTTCGACTAATATTTCCAATAAAACCGTCAATTTTTATTATTTAAAAATTTTAATATTTTGTGTTTTATTTTCCTTTTTCATTTTCGTTGCTCCGCAACATTTTTGGTCCTAGGAGCCGGATACGTGCTTCCAGCAACAAAAAACTAATCTCTGTGTTTTTATTTGTAAAAAGGTTTGACTTCGTCAACAACCACTGCCTACATCCATCCATCAAACACTCGCAGCCTATCTATCTCTTCATACATTTTTAATTAATAAATCACCACATCACTAAAAGGTACGTACCGTCATTTTAGTGAGCATAAGCCGCGAGTTTTTCGTTTGAAATAAAAATAAAAGAAATTACAAAAACAACGAATAAAGTGATTAACTACATACATATATCCTTCGTCCGTGCGATATTGAAGATTTTAAAGGATTTTTTTTCATGGCCTACTTTCCGGGATTTATTTACCACGGTTTACACAAAGTATGCCCGCTTAAGTGATATTGAGAAACTTTGCCATTTAGTACAAAAAACATCCGGGGAAGCTAGGGAAATAGTAAACAAATTTCCACTTAACCACCGTAGTTTTATATTAGCTTGGGAACTTTTAGAAATACATATGATAATAAACGGGTCATTGTGAAGAGTCATCTCAAGATTTTATATGACCTTCCCATGGTAGATCGAGAGACCAGTTTCAAACTGAAAACTCTTCAAAGGAGTATAAACGATTGCTTGTGTGCTATGGCTGTTGATGATATTCCAACGGATCAATGGGAGCATATTTTAGTCTTTTTGTGTATTCAACGTTTGCCTGGCTTAACGGTCACATTGTGGGAGCAAAGTATACGCGATAAATCGGCATTATCCAGGTAGACAGCTTTAGATAAATTTTGACAGAGAGAATTTAGAATCTCGATTATTTACGGGATATTAAGGGATCGGATTCGCACACCAGACCCAATACGAAAAGGTTTCAGTCGCATTTCACTAATGCATCGGTAAATGTTCACTCAAAATTGCCTTTGGAATCATTCTGCTTTATATGTCCTACAGAAAATCCTTCATGAATTTAACAATAAACAGACTTAGAATGCATGTGTATAGAAACAAATAAAAACTATCATACCATATTTGTAGAACCAATTGTAATTTCAACTTGAAACATACCAAAAACTATATTAAGATAAGATTCATTAAGAAGAACAATAATTATTGAAGAAAATAATTTGTTAAGATCCAACAATTATACTATACAGTTGAATGAATTAAAATTTTTTAACACACATTTAGATCACATGCAAATGATTTATATCAGTAATAATATTGCAAAATTGGAACCTCTAGAATGTTTATAAGAAAAAATTATAAAACGACATTCTGAAAAGGATATTATATTTCAAAATATAACAATAAAAACACTTGTAATTACCATATTAATTATTGTAACATTTGTTACGTATAAATTTAAAAATATGCCTAAAAACTTTATTGTTAAATCCAAGAAACAGATTAATGACAATAAACACGAAAATAATGTTAATATAGCTACCAATAATGTTTAACTTCAATTTAATTTAATTCTTTAAAAATGCAACCCTTTGCTCTTTTTCTTCAATTTGTCAAATACCATTTTATTCAACTTTGAACTTTCGTTCAAAGTTAGTGATGACAAATTGTAACAAGCAAAGATGATCAATCGCGCCTCTCTTGTGACATCTAGGCTTGCTCGCTACTTTTTACCTTACTTGTTTTTCGGATCTTCGTCCAATCAACATCGTTTCACAACACCCATTGTAAAAAGGTAAATAATATTAGTTTTTCGACTAATATTTCCAATAAAACCGCCAATTTTTATTATTTAAAAATTTTAATATTTTGTGTTTTATTTTCCTTTTTCATTTTCGTTGCTCCGCAACATTTTTGGTCCTAGGAGCCGGATACGTGCTTCCAGCAACAAAAAACTAATCTCTGTGTTTTTATTTGTAAAAAGGTTTGACTTCGTCAACAACCACTGCCTACATCCATCCATCAAACACTCGCAGCCTATCTATCTCTTCATACATTTTTAATTAATAAATCACCACATCACTAAAAGGTACGTACCGTCATTTTAGTGAGCATAAGCCGCGAGTTTTTCGTTTGAAATAAAAATAAAAGAAATTACAAAAACAACGAATAAAGTGATTAACTACATACATATATCCTTCGTCCGTGCGATATTGAAGATTTTAAAGGATTTTTTTTCATGGCCTACTTTCCGGGATTTATTTACCACGGTTTACACAAAGTATGCCCGCTTAAGTGATATTGAGAAACTTTGCCATTTAGTACAAAAAACATCCGGGGAAGCTAGGGAAATAGTAAACAAATTTCCACTTAACCACCGTAGTTTTATATTAGCTTGGGAACTTTTAGAAATACATATGATAATAAACGGGTCATTGTGAAGAGTCATCTCAAGATTTTATATGACCTTCCCATGGTAGATCGAGAGACCAGTTTCAAACTGAAAACTCTTCAAAGGAGTATAAACGATTGCTTGTGTGCTATGGCTGTTGATGATATTCCAACGGATCAATGGGAGCATATTTTAGTCTTTTTGTGTATTCAACGTTTGCCTGGCTTAACGGTCACATTGTGGGAGCAAAGTATACGCGATAAATCGGCATTATCCAGGTAGACAGCTTTAGATAAATTTTGACAGAGAGAATTTAGAATCTCGATTATTTACGGGATATTAAGGGATCGGATTCGCACACCAGACCCAATACGAAAAGGTTTCAGTCGCATTTCACTAATGCATCGGTAAATGTTCACTCAAAATTGCCTTTGGAATCATTCTGCTTTATATGTCCTACAGAAAATCCTTCATGAATTTAACAATAAACAGACTTAGAATGCATGTGTATAGAAACAAATAAAAACTATCATACCATATTTGTAGAACCAATTGTAATTTCAACTTGAAACATACCAAAAACTATATTAAGATAAGATTCATTAAGCAGAACAATAATTATTGAAGAAAATAATTTGTTAAGATCCAACAATTATACTATACAGTTGAATGAATTAAAATTTTTTAACACACATTTAGATCACATGCAAATGATTTATATCAGTAATAATATTGCAAAATTGGAACCTCTAGAATGTTTATAAGAAAAAATTATAAAACGACATTCTGAAAAGGATATTATATTTCAAAATATAACAATAAAAACACTTGTAATTACCATATTAATTATTGTAACATTTGTTACGTATAAATTTAAAAATATGCCTAAAAACTTTATTGTTAAATCCAAGAAACAGATTAATGACAATAAACACGAAAATAATGTTAATATAGCTACCAATAATGTTTAACTTCAATTTAATTTAATTCTTTAAAAATGCAACCCTTTGCTCTTTTTCTTCAATTTGTCAAATACCATTTTATTCAACTTTGAACTTTCGTTCAAAGTTAGTGATGACAAATTGTAACAAGCAAAGATGATCAATCGCGCCTCTCTTGTGACATCTAGGCTTGCTCGCTACTTTTTACCTTACTTGTTTTTCGGATCTTCGTCCAATCAACATCGTTTCACAACACCCATTGTAAAAAGGTAAATAATATTAGTTTTTCGACTAATATTTCCAATAAAACCGCCAATTTTTATTATTTAAAAATTTTAATATTTTGTGTTTTATTTTCCTTTTTCATTTTCGTTGCTCCGCAACATTTTTGGTCCTAGGAGCCGGATACGTGCTTCCAGCAACAAAAAACTAATCTCTGTGTTTTTATTTGTAAAAAGGTTTGACTTCGTCAACAACCACTGCCTACATCCATCCATCAAACACTCGCAGCCTATCTATCTCTTCATACATTTTTAATTAATAAATCACCACATCACTAAAAGGTACGTACCGTCATTTTAGTGAGCATAAGCCGCGAGTTTTTCGTTTGAAATAAAAATAAAAGAAATTACAAAAACAACGAATAAAGTGATTAACTACATACATATATCCTTCGTCCGTGCGATATTGAAGATTTTAAAGGATTTTTTTTCATGGCCTACTTTCCGGGATTTATTTACCACGGTTTACACAAAGTATGCCCGCTTAAGTGATATTGAGAAACTTTGCCATTTAGTACAAAAAACATCCGGGGAAGCTAGGGAAATAGTAAACAAATTTCCACTTAACCACCGTAGTTTTATATTAGCTTGGGAACTTTTAGAAATACATATGATAATAAACGGGTCATTGTGAAGAGTCATCTCAAGATTTTATATGACCTTCCCATGGTAGATCGAGAGACCAGTTTCAAACTGAAAACTCTTCAAAGGAGTATAAACGATTGCTTGTGTGCTATGGCTGTTGATGATATTCCAACGGATCAATGGGAGCATATTTTAGTCTTTTTGTGTATTCAACGTTTGCCTGGCTTAACGGTCACATTGTGGGAGCAAAGTATACGCGATAAATCGGCATTATCCAGGTAGACAGCTTTAGATAAATTTTGACAGAGAGAATTTAGAATCTCGATTATTTACGGGATATTAAGGGATCGGATTCGCACACCAGACCCAATACGAAAAGGTTTCAGTCGCATTTCACTAATGCATCGGTAAATGTTCACTCAAAATTGCCTTTGGAATCATTCTGCTTTATATGTCCTACAGAAAATCCTTCATGAATTTAACAATAAACAGACTTAGAATGCATGTGTATAGAAACAAATAAAAACTATCATACCATATTTGTAGAACCAATTGTAATTTCAACTTGAAACATACCAAAAACTATATTAAGATAAGATTCATTAAGCAGAACAATAATTATTGAAGAAAATAATTTGTTAAGATCCAACAATTATACTATACAGTTGAATGAATTAAAATTTTTTAACACACATTTAGATCACATGCAAATGATTTATATCAGTAATAATATTGCAAAATTGGAACCTCTAGAATGTTTATAAGAAAAAATTATAAAACGACATTCTGAAAAGGATATTATATTTCAAAATATAACAATAAAAACACTTGTAATTACCATATTAATTATTGTAACATTTGTTACGTATAAATTTAAAAATATGCCTAAAAACTTTATTGTTAAATCCAAGAAACAGATTAATGACAATAAACACGAAAATAATGTTAATATAGCTACCAATAATGTTTAACTTCAATTTAATTTAATTCTTTAAAAATGCAACCCTTTGCTCTTTTTCTTCAATTTGTCAAATACCATTTTATTCAACTTTGAACTTTCGTTCAAAGTTAGTGATGACAAATTGTAACAAGCAAAGATGATCAATCGCGCCTCTCTTGTGACATCTAGGCTTGCTCGCTACTTTTTACCTTACTTGTTTTTCGGATCTTCGTCCAATCAACATCGTTTCACAACACCCATTGTAAAAAGGTAAATAATATTAGTTTTTCGACTAATATTTCCAATAAAACCGCCAATTTTTATTATTTAAAAATTTTAATATTTTGTGTTTTATTTTCCTTTTTCATTTTCGTTGCTCCGCAACATTTTTGGTCCTAGGAGCCGGATACGTGCTTCCAGCAACAAAAAACTAATCTCTGTGTTTTTATTTGTAAAAAGGTTTGACTTCGTCAACAACCACTGCCTACATCCATCCATCAAACACTCGCAGCCTATCTATCTCTTCATACATTTTTAATTAATAAATCACCACATCACTAAAAGGTACGTACCGTCATTTTAGTGAGCATAAGCCGCGAGTTTTTCGTTTGAAATAAAAATAAAAGAAATTACAAAAACAACGAATAAAGTGATTAACTACGGTCGGTTTTTCAAGTGTCCGTCGGTAGAACGAAATTGTCATATATTTCCAACAGTGCCAGTTTGTTAATTCGTGTAATAATTCTCTTCAAGAATATTACACTCTTAATATACGCGCTCTTAGTGAAGAAAACTAAATAAAAAGTGCAATACATAAGCAGTGATCTTTATTGTGGTTGTGTTTGGTTATTTTGTGATCTTTGCATAAAGAAGAACAAAATAAACAATAATAACATTACTGTTGGATATCACAACAACAATACAATCACATCACTATTGTGTACTCTGTGGTTGGTTGATTTGTAATAGGTAATCAGTAACCAACTACAGGGTGTAATAGGTCTGTTCGGGCAAAAATTGGAAAATTTGTTTATTGGATCTGTTCTGACCAAAAATTAAATTATTTTTTTTCTGTTGGAAATAGTTCAGGTCCGTATAGAGTGCACCCTACATTCGGTCGTTTCGATATTTAATAATAATTTTCGTTATTATTATATAGTATAAAAATATAAATTAAATATTTTTAATTTTATAAATATTTATTTGAATTTTTTGTCCTTTTTGGAAAAAATAATTATTGTTTGGACTGTAGCGTGCATCTTACAGTCCGTGCACCCTACAGTCAGTAATAAATATTAAAAAAAATTACTTTTTTATTGATTTTTTTGTGCAATTTTTTGGCGATTTGTTTTGGATTTAAATTATTTCTTTTCGGAAATAATTTTGTTGTGTATATTTCAATACACAAATCAAATTCTCTGTATTTTTCGATACACTGAGGAAAAAATCGTGTAGTTTTCTACACCTAACGAAACAAAGTTTGTCAAATTTGCAAATACTTCATGTTTTTGGACTTTACTTCAATTGGCCGATGATACAGAAAATTAATTTCCGCTAGCTGCACACATCCTTCGGAAGTGCATGTACGTAGATGACGTCTTGGCCGGTTATCTGGATTTGGAGACAGCGCAAAAATCAAGAGACCAACTCATTGGTGCTCTATCTTCCGCGAAGTTTGATCTTCGTAAATGGACAGCCAATGATCGAGAAATTTTAGATTGTCTTCCCTTAGATCACTTATATGATGCTAAGCTTCTCACTTTCGTGGAAGCTAGTAGTTTAAAACCGCTGGGCATTCGTTGGAATGCACAGTTGGACCATTTCTATTTCAGTGTAAACCCGCTGGAACACCGGTCCAAATATACTAAACGGGAAGTTTTGTCAACCATCGCCAAGCTCTTCGATCCTGTAGGATGGTTAGGACCAGTAATTGTTGTAGCAAAAATCATCCTGCAGCGTATTTGGCTAGACAACATTGGTTGGGACGATTCGCTTCTGTCTTCGACAGAACGCGAATGGGAAAAATTTGTGATTTCTTATCAGGGTGTTAATTCCATATCCATCCCTCGTTGGGTCCAATATTCACCTCTTTGTCATGTCGAACTTCATGTCTTTTCCGATACTTCGGAAAAGTCATACGCGGGGGTAGCGTACATTCGTGTCGTTGCTTCAAATGGGAAAACTTTCACAAATTTGCTGACTTGCAAAACAAAAGTAACTCCGCTTAAGTCCATTTCCCTACCTCGTTTAGAATTATGCGGTGCTGTATTAGCATCAGAACTTGTCAAGGGTATTTTGAGTGAAATTGACATATCTTTTAATAATATCTTTTGTTGGGCCGATTCTACGAGCGTCCTTTCTTGGCTTCAAAAAACTCCATCTACATGGTGTACTTTCGTTGCCAATAGGGTATGTCGCATTCAAGAGAATGTTGGGCAAAATAAATGGTTTCATGTTCCTTTGGAGTTGGGCTCTTCTCAAATTTGGTGGCACGGTCCTCATTGGCTAAGCCTTAATAGTTCTAACTGGGAAATATATTTCTGTTGACACTGAGGTCGAACTTCGTCCTGTTAAAAGTCATGTCACTGTAATCAAAGACTATGATGATGTTTTAAATAGATTTTCTTCCATAGATAGAACATTTCGCGCCATTGCATATATCTTTCGATTTTTCCACAATACGCATTCTTTTCATAGAGGTAAACATCATTATGAGAGTTCCGCTCCTAACAATTCAGAGATCCTAGCAGTAAAATTACGTCTTGCTGCGCTTGCTCAAAAGGCATACTATTCAGAGGAATATTATGCTTTACTTCATAAACGACCACTTAATCCTAAAAATTCTATTTTATCTCTAAATCCATTTCTGGATAAAGAAGAGGTAATGAGATTGAATGGACGCCTATCGCAGTCTCGACTCTCTCCTATTCTGAACGGCATCCTATTCTCTTACCTTATCATAGTCAATTCGCAAGACTGTTGTTGGAACAAATTCATATAGATTCGCTTCATGGAGGAAACCAAATAATGCTCCGTATGCTTCGCATGGAGTATTGGATTCCTCGCGCTACTTCACTGATTAGGTCAACCATAAGGCATTGCAAATTGTGCGTTTTAGCAAAGAAACGTACTTGTACCCAAATTATGGCATCTCTGCCTCCAGAAAGAACGGTTTTGGTTAGGCCTTTCACCTCTACAGGTATCGATTTCGCTGGCCCATTCGACATTAAATCCTTTACAGGTAGATGTTGTGAAATTCAAAGGGGTATGTCTGTGTCTTCGTGTGCTTTTCTACGAAAGCAATACATTTAGAGCTAGCCTCGGATTTATCTACCACTACCTTCCTGGCTGCATTTAATAGATTTATATCTCGTCGTGGATGTCTAAAGACTATCTTCTCGGACAACGGCACTAACTTCGTTGGTGCATCTCGAGAGATAGAACGGGAATTTGAGCAAGCATTAAATGAAATTCGTGATAAACTCCGATCAAAGTTTTCCTATCAAGGGCTTTCATGGAGATTTAACCCAGCTGGAGCTCCACCTATGGGTGGACTTTGGGAAGCTTCGGTTAAAAGCTTTAAAACTCATTTTAGGAAAATGGCTAAAGAATTTTCTACATTGTTCAATTTTCTACATTGCTCACAAGAATTGAGGCGTGCTTAAATTCTCGTCCACTCTGTCCCATGACTGATAGTCTTGACTCTACGGTAGCCCTTACACCTGGGCATTTCCTTATAGGATCTCCGATCCTCGCTCCTCCGGAGCCCATAATTAATGAATCTCCATTGGATATCGTTAATCGGTATAGAAAATTAAAAGCGCTCTCACAACAATTCTGCCTGGAAAGAAGAATGCTGAAAGAGCCTCCACCATCGTTACAAGTGGAAATTTCCGCAACGCGATATTCAACCGGATGATTTAGTTGTCCTTCGACAGGAAAATTTACCTCCCACAGCGTGGAAATTAGGTCGCGTTGTCCAAGTTTATCCGGGAATTGACGGTCATGTTCGCGTCGCTGATATTAAAACGGAAACCGGTATCGTAAGACGACCTGTAGTTAAGCTGGTAATTTTGACCGACGAAGATTAAAATGTTCACCTCTCTCCCATGCCATCTCCACTTTTTTCACAGATGGAAAATTTGAGTCAGATGGCCGCTTCCCTTCCCTACTACGATGAGGACATCCCAATGTCGGATGAAGAGAGAGGTATTGAGGATGCCATTATTCCCTTGGGCTCCCAGGACTCCGATATACGCGGGGTCAGCAATGCTGCCGCTCCTCTACGGGAACCTGCACCGGCACTGCCAGCCAAATCGAACGGCTCTACGGCCGATTTAAAAGTGTCTGCGTCTCCTCTACGGGAGAATAGCACCGCAGAGCTTGCACCTAATCCGGGATCTTCGTCCCAAACGGCAGGAGATAACCCTCAGGTGCTCCTGGGCTCAACCAGTGGTCTTTCGACCGCAGGTGCAGACACCGCTGCTCCTCTGCGGGAGATTGCACCAGCGAGGTCTGCATCTCCCCAAGGCTCTGCCTGGACCGTCAGTACGGCGTCTCCTCTACGGGAGCTTGCACCCGTCGTACACGAACTTCAATCGACAGATGTGGCTACTACAGGCGGAGTGGTTGCTCCTCTACGGGAGACTAAAACTCCCACTTCCGCCGAAACTCCTCAAGGCACATGCACAGTGGCAAGATCCATTCGACAACAGGGACCTAAATGTGTTTTATGCACACAGAGGCACGTCCTTCGGGAATGTCCCGAGTTCATCAAATTGACCTGAGAAAAAAGGATTCGATTTGTGGTTCAGGGGCATTTCTGCTCCAATTGTTTAGGCAGGTCACATACCCTCCGAAAATGTTTGAGTCCACATCGTTGTCAGAAGTGTAAAGGCGACCACCATACACTTCTTCACCTCAGCAAAAAGCCCCTATCCAAGGGAAAAGTCCGACCTTCGGGTAAAAAAGATTCCACGTCTCGTCCATCCACCTCATCGCATATACCCACTTCGAAAAAGTCCGTTCCAAAGAAGTCCTCTAAACCGAGTTTGTCCGCTCCCCCTTGTCCGGTCTCGTCCAAGCCGTCGAGCTTTGTTGTTCCGACTATACAGTTCATCTAGCCCATTGTTACGCTGGGGCCGACAATGGTGGTTAATATTATCCTTCCGGATAGAAAAGTACCAGTCAGAGCGCTGTTGGACCCCTGTGCTGGACATAGCCGTATAAGCTCAACGCTGGCTAGTAAGCTTCAGCTCAATTCTCTAACCGTTGGCCAAGAGCTTTATTGCCAACTTACTTCGCAATCATTTCATGATTCGTCCCAACTTCTGCGCGTTATGTCCTTGGGGCTCATTCTTGGGCCTGATGTGTACCCGAAGGTAATAAAGTCACAGACTTATTCGAGTCCAGGGTTCCCCTGGGGTCCTTGTCCACTGTAGGATCGCCAGAGATGATCAGCCAACATCTGTCTCTATGGTCAAGCTGATTTTTGGAGACAATCTTCAATTGTCTCGATGGTTCTACGACCATCAATTGTTTTTTGAAAAAAATTAAGAAAAAAATAATAATAATAAAATGAATTTTATGCTCAAAATTTACGGTTACGCCTCTTATTTATTATAATTCTATTTCCAAGTTATTATAAGTTAAGATTTGTTTTGTTGTAACATCGCTAGATGTTTCAAGGGTGGCGGTAATGTTTAACTTCAATTTAATTTAATTTCTTTAAAAAAGCAACCCTTTGCTCTTTTTCTTCAATTTGTCAAATACCATTTTATTCAACTTTGAACAAATTGTAACTAGCAAAGATGATCAATTCGCGCCTCTCTTGTGACATCTAGGCTTGCTCGCTACTTTTTAGCTTACTTGTTTTTCGGATCTTCGTCCAATCAACATCGTTTCATAACACCCATTGTAAAAAGGTAAATAATATTAGTTTTTCGACTAATATTTCCAATAAAACCGCCAATTTTTATTATTTAAAAATTCTAATATTTTGTGTTTTATTTTCCTTTTTCATTTTCGCTGCTCTGCAACAAATAATATAGAAGGTAAAATTTCATCAAATCTTATATTATATCCTAATTACCCGCCTTAGGATATGATAATTTAGGATATAATATAAGTAGCTGTATTATGTTCGTGTTCATTGTCATTAATCTGTTTCTTGGATTTAATAATAAAGTTTTTATGTCGATGTTGTATATTGTTGACCTGTTATATTTATTTTACTTATTTGGTTAATTGCTTGGCATAAGGTCATTAAAAACTATGTGTTTTATTTTTGAATTTTTCCCTTTTTTTCATCCAATATTTCGATTTCCTTCGGGAATCATCTTCAGGGATCTGTTTTACAAAACACAAAAAAAAAAACAAATTAAAAACTGATTTAACAATATATAGCAAAATAAATAACATATATTTTAAAGTAAAAGCTCGTCAATTCAGTTTAAATGTCACTATCAAACTAAGTTTTCTTTCGTTTATTTCGTGTTTATGAACTGGGCTTCTGTAAATGTGAGCACAATGGTTTGTATCGGTTTTAAAATTAATTCGTTCATTTGGTAAATTTATAATATGTAACATTTCCAATGTAAATCGTCTTTTGTAATTATTTTCTTGTGCTTTTATGTCGATATCTTCAAGGTTGGGTTTATGTCCTGTCAATGTGCAATGGGCAGTTAGAGCAGTCTTCCAGAGGCTTGTCACTTTTTTGATCCAACTTTTGTCCGGATAGTCTAGTTTTTAATTTCGCCTTTGTCGTACCGACATGCCTTTTGGCATACGTCAGCGTCGTCTCCATTTCATGTTATCCTATAAACTACATTGCAGGAAAATTTGTGTTATTTTATCGGGAGCAGACTTTCCTTTGTATATGGCAAAATATTTCATTAAAAGCTTGGGTAATACATTTATATACATTGTTTATCACTACTTGGCATCAAGATTTTTGCATCGCGTACACGGAAATGTTGAAATAATTCTGTACTGCACCGGTATTATTTGATAAAACATTAAAAATATATCAAAAAAATTTTTCTTTTCACTGGAAAGTTGAAATTTAACAAAACTACTCAAAAGCAAATGAAGTATAAACAAGCGAATGTGAAACACCAGCTGTTATTTCTTTCTGTCAAAATAATGGTAAATATACATATTGCCACACTAACTTAATTTCATAAAAAGCCATCAATTAGTGCGGTTGAGAAATAAAAGAAGAAGAAGCTATCTTGCACCTAAGGGTATACTTTCGATTGTTCGAAATTCGAGTTGCCAACCAAATAAAATAAGACTAGCAGAAAAGTTCATTCTAAAAGTATGCCACACAATCTGTCTCATGCAAAAAATATACCAACTGGCACAGTGAGTGCTGAGGAACAAAAGACAAAATGCAAGTTAATGGAGACGTCACCGAAATCGGAAACAATTGTGCGAAATATGACTACAATGGATCTAATGACGATGATGAACGAAACGATATCTGCTTTATAAGATAGAAAAATGTAAAACCTACCAACCAAAGCTGACATAAACGACCACTCTACCAATCAAAAAGTCAAATTATGGAGCCGCATTCATTCATTCAAATATAATTTAAAGATGAATATAGATGTTGAAGTCGAGTTTGCCAGAAAAATAAAGCAGGAAAATTATAAAATGACGGTTTTGTTGGAGCTTAAATCTACCAGAATGGTTAACAAAATTTTCAAAAATACTAAACTTTTAGCTGGAACCTCAATATTTGTCGAAAGAGACTTGTGTGGAACTCAACTTGAGAAAAACGGTTATTTTGCAATTGAAAAAGATTATTATAGAGATCAGCAGGGAGAAAAGGGTTGGAGTTCGTAGCGACAAGCTTATAATTGATGGCATGTCTTTCTATTGGTATTCTCAAACAAATTTTTGTGTGTGATAAAGGTGATGAAAAAGATGCACTGAAATAAATTTACAGAGATGTAATTCTAGATATTCAATTAGGTTACAACGACCTTCTCAGAGAATATAATTCAATAAACTTATTAAACTTTCTAATGCAGTGTATGGGGATAAAAATAGTAACGTTAGTAGAAAATTAGAAACAAATGACAATAAAAACCGTCCTTTTAATATATTATCCTATAATGTAAATGTCTTAGGGGGAAAATATCTTCCCCGTGATTTTTTTGACTATCTAAAAAATTTTCATATATTTATACTTTTTGAAACACACGTAGAAGAAAAAACCCAACAAAAATATAAAAATAGGTTTAACAATTTTCACATACATTGGAAATCGGCAACAAGAAAGATATAGAATTGATGGGACTCAAACATAAGATAACAGTACTACAAGATTTAAATGTAATACAATGCAAAATCAATTAGACAAAGTTTGAAATAATTCCTGTATGTCTGAGAACAGCTAATTGGTCAAACGATTTCCATCAATTGAGTGAAGTCATAGAAAGCAGCAGTTTTCCCAAAATTGTTGTAGGTTACCATAATGCCAGAATCGAAGAGGTACACGAATTTTCTGAGGAGTTAGCGGATGAATATCTATTCTGTCGAAGGAGACATTCAAATGATAAAACCATCAACGCAAATGGAAACAGGTATATTGAGCTCTTCCACAACAATGGTCTAGTCATTCTCAATAGGCGAAATCCGGGAGATGAACAAGGAAGCTTCACATTTGCAAATAAAAACGGAAACTCGGTAATTGACCTATGCGCTGTATCCTTCGAAGTAATCACAAGTGTAAATTCGCTGGCCGTTGATGACCAATTATCGTCGCATCACTGGCCCTTGATGTTAACGTTGGACATTGTGGAAATGAAATAGGATTTGCAGAAAAACAAATTATGTGGAAAAGAAATATAAAAATGGTTACCAATCAGCATTAATAAGCAATATCAGGAATGTATCGGAAAATTAACCTTTGTGTGGATTTATTTAACAGCCCAAGCAATTACAGAGGAATAAGCTTTATGAATTGCATAGCCAAATTAATGATGGGTATGGTGAATAAAAGAATAATAGAATGGATTAATCGATTCAAGTTTTAAACGAGTTTCAGGCAGGATTTAGAACTGGTTATTCCACAGTTGATAATGTCTTTAACCTGGTGTCAATCATAAACCTCAAGTTCGATGAAGGTAAAAAAGTATATGCACTCTTCGTAGACTTTAAGGCGGCATTTGATACTATACCAAGACAACCTCTTATATAAACTTCACAGCTTGGGCTTGTCAACAAAAACAGTTAACTTCATAGAGAATGTATACATGTACACAAAATCAGACGTTTGGACTGGCAAGGAATTGTCGGAACATTTTGAAACCAAATATGGAGTTAAACAAGGCTGTTTGCAGTCGCCAGTACTATTTTCACTATATCTAAACGATCTGCATGAATGTCTCGAAGGAGGTTTATTCATAGATGAAATGAACATTCGCATATTGATGTACGCAGACGATATTGTGTTACTGGCTGACGATGTTGGCACAATGCAACAAATGATAAACCATCTGGCAAAATACATTGATATATGGGGAATGATGGTCAACCAAACAAAGTCGGAAATCGTGGTGTTCAGAAAGGGCGGCCGATTGGCAGAAAGTGAAAAATGGATTTGCAATAAAGAATAGCTCAGGACTGTAAATGAGTATCAATACCTTGGTATGACACTAACACCTAGACTCTCTTTCACGAAACATATAGAACGTAAAACCAATGCATCAAAAACATGTGGAAATATATCATGGAAAAACAAATATTTCCTTACATGCAAAATGGAAGATGTTTCTTGCAGTCCTATTCCCAATTATGTATTAGCCTTAGAAACTGATTACGATGAAGGTTATGTTTACACATACAGTCTCCATTTAGAGTATGTATCAAAGTGTTTGTTTTATATGCAAGAACAGCGATTGCCACACGAGCTCTCTTTAAAGATTAAAGACAAAAATATATGTTAGTACAAGGATTTTCAGTCAAAGCTTTTAGCAAATAATGTGCAAGTGGAAAATGTGATGGAAAACAAGTGAACGTGGTATAATGCTTGCAGTAAATTACTAGATACCATCAAACACACGAGTGTGAACAACAACATTATTAAGGCGCAAAATATTGTGCAAAGAATATATAGCAGCCTCAATCATAATATTGGACCTGTCTATTGTTGCAAATCCTACAATCAAAATCAAATATCATTGATCATGCGCGCAAGAGGAGACCTCTTATGTTTAAATGGTACAATGTTTAGAACAATAAAGAACAATAAACAATAGAAAAATAAAGAAGATGAGGTTATATAACATTTCCCGGACGGTATCCAGTACTTAAAAAATTGAGCACAAAATATTTCAGTAAAAGCTAATTAAATCGTATAGAAATAATTTTTCAATTAAATGGTGGTGAAGATATTTCCTGGTTTTGTATATATAATTTTTTAAAAGAAGCATTAAATTAAATTAGAAGCATTAATTCAGACGGTTCATAATAACCATGATGTAATCATTTTTAATTTTTATTCAAATATGATTATAATAATTCAAGTAATATTTTGTAACGGTTATGAAAAAAAATGAATATAAAATATAATACAAATATACAATACATTGCACTTTGCCTCCTTCTTAATTTTAGATTTTGTTTTCCTAAACATACTGTCAACATTATTACATGATTTTAACGCAAATTGATAATGGCCCTTGTTCATAAAAGATGCTATATTTTTGCGCAACAGTGTTGTTTGTTACATTACCGGTGGCTGCATAAATAACATCATAAAAAAATGATGTACATATACACATACACATGCACATATATGCAGCCACCGGTAAATTCCAATGCTGAATTCAAATAAATAAGCATTGTCACCAGCCAAAACAGGTTTGCTGTGACGATGCAAATTTGAGTTAGATCATTTCAGTCTCGAATTTAAAAGCGCGTACGCAAGTTTCCCCCCCCGAAGTGAACAGTGCCCAAAAACAGAAAAAAAAAAAACAAAGTGTCAAAAAAACATCATACAAAAAAACATAAAACATTGTACAAAAAAACCAAAATTAATTGAACAAAAAAACCTAAAACTAAACAAAAAAGTGTGAACGAAACATATTGGATTTTTTAATTAAAGGAAACATAAAAAAAAGGTGAAGTAATAACCATTTGGTCCTCCAGAGCCGGAGCATAAAGTGAAGTTTTTAAAATATTAAAAACAAAAAACAAAGTATTAAGTGGACAGACACAGTGAAGTGAAACAAAAACAAAAGTGCATAATAAAATATAAATAAATAAATTAACAAAAAGTGCAACCAAAAGAAAAAGTGAAAAAAAAATAGAAAATACACTGTGCTACAAAAAAGTGACATTAAACAAACAAATATATTACAAATTTACTACAAAAAAGGCACAACACACAGTGCTACAAAACAAACAGAAAATACACAGTGCTACAAAAGTGACATTAAACAGTGATACAAAGTGACATTACACGGTGCTACAGAACTAAAAGAAATTACACAGTGCTACAAAAATAAACAAAAATTAATTAATTTTTTTTATTTTTTTGAAAAAAAAAGGTCTACACAAAAGACACAATACTAAAATAAAAAGTGTAACAAAAAGTGACAGTACACAATACCACAAAAAAAGAGATAGTATACAGAGATATAATATCTAAATATAAAATCCAGAAGTAGTCAAAATTGTGGAAGCTGCCTGAAGACTACGAAGGACTTTGGCAATACAACAACAATAGCAACACTACAACAACAAATTTTTGAGACCCAAAGGCTAAATCAAAGTGAGTACTCAATCAAATTTCTTTTGTTGGACATAAAGGGCATACCGGGAGCAGGCAAATCCTCAATATTTGCATTGACCCGAAGATTCCCATATTTTGAAATCTCAAGTTGACACTTTTTAAAGTTGCTGCGTTGCCTCTAAGACACCTTTTTGAGAAAATTTCCCTTTTTGGAGCCATTTTGTGGACGGACATCTAAATATAGACTCACATAGGCGCAATAAGTACTTATAAAATAGCGCGAATTTTCATACACATAAATATATAATATTGGAAATTGCTGAACGTGCAGTTCAAAAAATAAATAAGCGCCATATTGAAAAAAACATTCTTATTGGAAAATTGGCGTCACTTGACACACATATAAACGCCATATTGGAAAAAACATTCTTATTGGAAAATTGGCGTCGCTTGACACACATATAAACGCCATATTGGAAAAAAATCTAGCGTCACAAAAAAATATATAATCGCCATATTTTTAACTTTTTTGGCGTCACACAAATACATAAGCGAAATACATAGCAACCGTTTGGTGGACAGACGGATTTTGCAAATAATAGCGTCTAGTGGACGGACATGAAACAATACTTAACCTAGAATTTTTTTCGGGATTTTTGAAAAAAAAATTAGATTGGCGTCCGTGGACAGACAAAAAAAAATCGATCCCATATATAATATAACACATTTTTATTATATTTTACAAATCTCTTAACTTTTTTAAATCAAGAAAAACATTTCTGGGACCCAAAATTTATTTCTGGATTTTTTCGCAGAAATATTTTGCTGGTATTTTTTTTTTGCTTTTTGCTAAAACAAACATTTTGAAAGAATTTGCTGAAGAAAAAAGTTAGATTTTTGTGGAAATTTTAATTGGAGTTTGACACAACAACCATTTTGCTGAGATATACAAATTTTTTGGAAAATTTTGCAAATTATTGGAATTTTTCGGGAAAAGAAATTTTGTGGAACTTGACCCAATACTAGCACCTGTGATTTTAAATTAATTACCTAGCGTTTTTAGAAAATTTGTTGCTTCAAACAAATTTTCATAGCAATATTTTTGACTCGTCAAAATTTAAAATTACTCCTGCAATTTTATGGTAATATTTTTGAGGATTCTTTGTTCGACAACCCAGCACACATTTTTATTTCAATAGAAAATATGTTTCATTTTTGGAAATATTTATTGAAAATTTTCATTTTCTACAATTTTACTGCTGGGAAAAAATCCTCGTTGGTGGAAAATCAATCCTCACCTTTACTCCAATTGGAATAATATTGATTATTTCTGGATTTTTTTAAATTAAACATCCCTGTGAGTGGATTTCAAGATATTTTATGACACCTTGGTATATCTTGATTGAGTTTGATTTCTCTGGACAACCCAGCAAACATTTTTAAACAAAATTATTTCGGCGTCACATACAAAGTAAAGTTTTTGGAATTTTGCAAGAACTTTCAAGTCTTTGGAACAAAACGAAATATAATTCGACCCAAACCAAAAATTTAACATAGATTTCGTTGATCAAATTGAAGAAGATAGCTTATCCTTATTTTTTAAAAATAAAAATTTGGATAAAAGTTTGAATCTTATTCCAAGTCAATCCTTTTCATTGGGTTGCCTTTCCCTTTTGCAACACAACAAAATTTCAGTAAAGGTTAATACTCAGTCATCAAAATGGATAAGACCCTAAGCGAAAAATTCGCAAACTGCGTCAACGATCTTCAGGATTATATTTCAATTTTTTCAATAACCAAACCGGATGACACGGTTCATACTTTGGAGACAACACGTATGGAGTTGGATTCTGCATGGGACCAGGTCAAAAGGGCATATTTAGACTGCCGTGATTATGTTCCAGAGGAAGGAGGAAAAACCATCGACAAAAATAAACTGAGGAAACATTATATGGATACCATGGGATCATATAAACAGGCGCTGAGTTCAATAAATGGACAAATTCAAAATATTTTGGATGAAAAGGCACAGGAGAAAATGAAAAGAGATTCAGAGATGTCACAGCAAGGAAAGGAAGTGGATTTTACGCCAATATCACTGCTGCCGCCATGCGACACAGACACTTTTAAAGGGGGTTATCGAGAATGGCCGACTTTCAGAGATTTATTTTCGGCAATTTACATAAACAATTCAAAATTAAGTAATGTCGAAAAGTTATTCCATTTGACTCAAAAGACAGTAGGAGAAGCACGAGAAATTATAACGCATGTTCCACTAACTAATGATGGATTTGCACTAGCGTGGAAAAATCTTACGGATCGTTATGAAAACAAAAGGATGCAAATTAATGAAGAAATTAAAACACTTTTTAATTTACCTGGTGTTTCTACAGACTCAAGTCACACTATTCAAAAACTACAACGCACTGTTAATAGCAGCATTCAGACACTGGGGATGCTTGATGTCGATGTTAAAGGATGGGATCCGATTTTAATATACATTTGTTCAACAAAATTACCTAGAGGCTTTTTAGAAGAATTCGAGAACTCATTAAGCGATTGCAAACAAATACCAAAATGGGAACATTTTGACGATTTTCTAACAAACAAATTCAAAACCTTGGAATCAGTAGGGAATATAAAACCCTCAACATCAAAATTTGCTCAACAGAAGCAAAATAACACCAATAAACCTAGATTTTTGAAAACATTTCAAACAAATGTCGCAAAAAATACAACCAATTTTGGAGGAAGAAACAACTTAGCACAACCTCAACAAAATAAATCACAAAATATTCAAACATGTCAAGTCTGCAAATCAAACCATTTTATCAGGGATTGCAGCGAATTTTTAAAAAAGAGTGTAAATGACAGAATTCACACTGTGAAAACGTCACACTTATGCTACAACTGCTTGTCTTCAAACCACGGAGTAAAAGATTGCAAAAGTCGCTTTGGCTGTCGTATCTGTACTATGAGACATAATACTTTGTTACACAAGGGGTCGGAAACCCAAACCACAAACACATACCTAGCTCGAGTGGAAGCACAACCTAGTACCAGTGCTTCTGCTCTTTCAAATCACATACAGTCCACTACCAACCTAGAACCAACTACTATTACCACTTTGACCCTCCAAGATGAGCGAATTAGTGAGCAACAATCTGGAGGAACTCTACTTTTCACAGCAATAGTACAAATTGAAACCAAAGGACAACTATACGATGCCCGAGCTCTAATAGACTCAGGATCACAATCCACTTTTATTTCTGAGAAGATGAAAAACCTCTTGAAATTACCCACAAGGAACAATCTAGTTCATATCACCGGCCTTAGTCAATTTGTTGCCGAAACATCTACGAAATTTTGCTTGTTTACTATGAGATCCAAATACGACCCGAGCTTTAAACTGGAAGTCTGGGCTCCAGTTTTAAAGAATTTACCTTCAAATTTACCACCACAAAACTTAGATGAATCACAACTTCGAGATGTAACAGCATTAGAACTGCCTGACCCGAAATTTTACGTTAGTCAACCCATTGATTTACTTATTGGAATGGACATAGGACCATTAATATTCACACTTGGAACTCCGATGAGAACATTTGGATCAATTTTAACTCAAAAAACCAAATTTGGATGTATAGTTGGAGGACCCATACCGGGAAGCTCTCTTCAACGAAAACAAATATCACTTCTAAATACAACATCAATAGAGAAAGTACTTACACGATTTTGGGAGGTGGAAGAGACCCCTAAAAAAGTTTTACGGTCAGAAGAAGACCAATTTTGTGAACAAAATTTTACTGAAACAACAATACGAAACAAGGATGGAAGATATGTGGTGACTCTCCCATTCAAAAAATGCGAAGAATTAGGAAATTCCCGAAAAATCGCCTTAGCTCAATTCTACAGAATGGAGAAAAAACTTATGAAAACGCCCGAGATAAAAGAACAATATGATGCCTCAATACTTGAATATTTAGGACTTGGTCATATGCGGAGGATCAATCCGGATGAAAGAGACGAAATGCCCAATTATTATCTACCACATCATGCAGTAATTAAGCCAGATCGAATCACGACAAAGTCAAGAGTCGTCTTCAATGCTTCTTGCTCATCATCAAACAAAACAAGTCTCAATGACATATTGTTTCCGGGACCCATTTTACAACAAGATTTGGTGCTACAAATTCTAAAATGGAGATTTTTTAAGTATGCTTTTAACGCCGATATTACTAAAATGTATAGGCAAATACTGTTGGATTCAACTCAAACAAAATATTAAAGAATTCTGTTTAGAAAATCTCCAACAGACCCAGTTGAAGACTATGAATTACTAACTGTAACATTTGGAGTAAATTGCGCACCGTTTCTGGCACTGAGAACTCTTATGAAATTGGCAGATGATGTTCAAGATTCGTATCCAAGAGCTGCAAGAATTATAAGACAAAATCTTTATGTGGATGATGTACTTGCAGGTGGACACACAATCGAGGAGACTATAAAAGCTCGGAAGAAATTAGTAGCAGCGCTCGAATCCGCTGGATTTCAACTTATGAAATGGGCCTCAAATTATCATACAATAATAAAAGATATTCCACAAGAAAATTTATTGCCTCTTAACTGGTTGGATATCTCTGAAGATGCGTCCACGAAAACGTTGGGAATTCGATGGAATATATCAGGTGATTTTTTCACTTTTACACCTCCAACCGTAGAAAACAAAAACATTTACACAAAACGAGAAGTTTTATCAACTATTGCCAAATTGTTTGATCCGACCGGATGGCTAGCGTCAATAGTGGTCGTAGCAAAACTGATAATGCAACAAATTTGGCTGGATAAAATCGATTGGGATGATACACTGAAACCAATCACCCCTATAAATTGGCAAAACTTTGTCAAAAATAGCAATGATCTTAAATCTCTCAGAGTTCCAAGATGGATACAGTTTACACTAGATGCTTCTGTTGAGATTCATGGATTTTGTGACGCATCGGAGAGCGCGTATGGAGCCACGCTATATGTTCGGATTGAAAAAACTGACCATACCACACACACCTTTTTATTAGCAGCAAAGACTCGTGTAGCACCAATCAAAAAACTATCAATACCAAGGCTCGAATTCTGTGGGGCAGTTCTATTTTCCAAATTAGCAAAATCTATTACAAACAGTCTACAAATATCAAAATATTCAACACATTTTTGGACAGACTCTACTTTCGTCTTGGCCTGGTTAAAAAAGCCTCCTTGTCATTGGAGCACCTTTGTGGGAAATAGAGTCTCGGAAATATCTGATAATGTTGGGCAAGAAAACTGGAAACATGTTGACTCTGAAAGCAACCCAGCTGACATTGCTAGTCGTGGATGTTCTCCAACTGAACTAACGACTCATGAGCTCTGGTGGCATGGACCTCAATGGCTCAAAATGCCAAAAGATCGTTGGCCATCGCAAGATATCCCAAACGACACAAATTTAGAGGCTAAAGCTGCAAAAGTTCTGACTATATTTCAAGAAAGAGACGATCCATTAAAAAATTTCTCATCATTGGCAAAAGTCTACCGATCATACGCCTATGCTCTGCGATTTTGGAAAAATACAGGCGCAAATCGGCAAAATCTTCGCTCCTCATCAATAGATCTTACCGCAGCCGAAATCCAAGATGGAAAACGATCTTGCATAATTCGTACACAAAAATTCGTTTATGCAGATGAATATAATTCACTAATGAAAAAGTCTCCAATTTCTCCATCTAGCCCTCTATTGACGTTAAACCCTTTTCTCGACTCAAAGGGTATTATTCGAGCTAATGGCAGATTAGTTCAATCTCCAGCCCTTACATATAGCGAACGTCATCCCATAATACTACCACACGGAACTACCCTTAGCAAATTGTTTGTCGAATTCACTCATAAGATCACTTTACATGGTGGTAATCAATTGATGACCCGAGTGCTAAGATCCGAATTCTGGATATTTGGACTCAAATCTCTGGTTAAACAAACTATACGAAAATGTCGAATCTGCTTAATTCACAAGAAACAAACCCAAACTCAAATAATGGCCTCGCTGCCACCCGAACGTACTTTTCTGTCTCGACCCTTTACAAACACTGGGGTAGATTTTGCAGGACCCTTTAATATTAAAAGTTATTCAGGAAGGGCTTGCTTTATTACAAAAGGCTATGTTTGCCTGTTCGTCTGCTTCGCCACCAAGGCTATACATTTAGAACCAACTAGCGATTTATCTACTTATGCCTTTCTCGCCGCTTTCTCCAGATTCATAAGTCGGCGAGGTTGTCCGTCTTGTTTTTGTGGGAGCGGTCGATCTATTAAAGCGAGATCGATTAGCTTTCATGAAGAATATTCAAAGTAGCACAATCCAAAACAATTTCAATCAAAATCTTACTTGGAAATTTATCCCGCCTGGCGCTCCGCACATGGGCGGTTTGTGGGAGGCCGGCGTTAAATCGTTTAAAATGCATTTGCGAAAAAGTATTCCAAAAATGAATTTCACATTTGAAGAATTTACAACTATCTTAGCAAGAATTGAAGCCTGCCTTAATTCGCGACCCTTAAGTCCTGGTAGCGATGATCCAAATGACCTTTCCCCGTTAACTCCTGGTCATTTCTTAATTGGAACATCAATTCTTACTCCTGCTGAACCCGACATTTCCGACACAGATCTTAGTCTAGTAAATCGTTGGAAACGACTCAAAGTTATTTCACAATACTTTTGCAATAGGTGGAAATTAGAATATCTCCACGAACTTCACAGAAGAACTAAATGGAAGCGTGAAAAGGAGAATATCAAAGAAGGAGATTTAGTAGTCATCAAGGACGATAGGTTGGCTCCAAATGAATGGAAGTTGGGTCGAATTGCAAAAACATATCTCGGTAGCGATCAGAATACGAGGGTTGTAGACATACGGACATCAAGTGGCAACATAAGCAGACCTATCACAAAAATTGTCAAATTGTTTTCCGACTGACTAGCCGGAATCCTACTTAAAAAAGAACATAGTACTCGCCTTTGGTTTTTTTCAGATATGGCTGCCTACTTGCCCAATCAAGACTGCCGTTTAGATGATAGCAGCCGCAGTCCCAACCAATCCGCACGTCCAACAGCGAGAAGTTCTAGCAGATTCAGACGACCAACCGAACCCATTCCCAGCAGACCGGCTCATAGACACCGCACACTTCCCAGTTCCACATCGCCAGAAAGACGTCAACGAAGCCGCTCCGCTGCAAGATCCCGCCAACGCCAAGAACGACCCAGCTATTGGCAGTATTCTTGTGGGTTGTGTCAGGAGGACCATGCCCTCAGTGCTTGCGAGAGGTTTCGCCACCAGACCCCCTTCCAGCGCTATGAGACTGTGGAGCGTAGGGGGTACTGCAGAAATTGCCTTGCCAGAAGTCATTTGGCCCCTGACTGTCCGTCGTTGACTGGTTGCAGGATGTGCAACAATCGGCATCATACGCTGCTACACGGGGCGTCTCAGCTGGAGGAAGTATCCCTAAACGTGGAAGTTGTAACAACACCAAACTTTGCGTGGGATTTGGTATTTGTGCCAACGGCTATGGTGCGCATCAAGGCTGACAAAATAGAAGGGTATCAGCCAATCAGCGACGATGTCCAAAATATCGTATGCGGCTTTCCGTAGATCGCGGATTTACAAAGGGCAGCGATTTACCACCTTTACGGTTTCGCCCCGCCGCACAAACAGCCACTGGAGTCTTAGAGTTAATGCCTAGATAATCGAAGATTTGCCCAGGCGCATTTACTCGGACCCAATTCTCGAGGACCCCACAAGAAGTTTCAGAAATTGCGCCCTAGCCGACCCTGATCCCCGAGGCAACAATCCCGTCGATGTGGAACTGGGTGCTGACGTTTACTCAGCCATAAGAAAAGACGAGTGCAAGGAGGCTGGAATTGGAGATGTCCTGGCCTATGATACCCAACTGGGTTACGTGTTTGCCGGTCCAATAAAAAATATGCCAAAAATATAAAGAACAACATTGTATTTCAAAAATGAATGTAAACACTTGTCATTCGGGGGCCAGAAATGTTCATAAAAGATGCTATATTTTTGCGCAACAGTGTTGTTTGTTACATTACCGGTGGCTGCATAAATAACATCATAAAAAAATGATGTACATATACACACACACATGCACATATATGCAGCCACCGGTAAATTCCAATGCTGAATTCAAATAAATAAGCATCGTCACCAGCCAAAACAGGTTTGCTGTGACGATGCAAATTTGAGTTAGATCAGTTCAGTCTCGAATTTAAAAGCGCGTACGCAAGTTTCCCCCCCCCCCCCCCCCCCCCCCGAAGTGAACAGTGCCCAAAAACAGAAAAAAAAAACAAAGTGTCAAAAAAACATCATACAAAAAAACATAAAACATTGTACAAAAAAACCAAAATTAATTGAACAAAAAAACCTAAAACTAAACAAAAAAGTGTGAACGAAACATATTGAATTTTAAAAATTGAAATAAAACAATACAAAAAAAAAAATCAAAAATAAAACAACATCTTTTAATTAAAGGAAACATAAAAAAAGGTGAAGTAATAACCAGCCCTTATTAAAGATGTTTGATTTACAAAGTCTTTCTGAGAATCCCGGGATGTAAGTAAAAGCTTTATAAATATTTTCTTTTCCGCCTTTCTATGGTCCGTTCTTGCGTATACAATCAGGTCGTCAGTTGTGCTTTTTGGAAAATCATTTTGGCTTAATATGTGGCGTTTTTTTTTCTTTCTTGAAATTGTTCGTTACTTATATTGAAAATTCTATTGATAAAATTTGTCGCTGTGTCGGGGGTGTTTAGAATAAAAGTTGATCAATCGTTTAAGCTTTCTTCCTTGTCTGATTATTATTGCGTCCAAATTATCTATCATTTATCTCCATTTCGTATGGGTTGAATGCGTTTAGAATATTTAATGTGGTGTTGATCTCTGATTTCGTCATTATACAGAAAATGTCGTATACGTATTTAGTTACTGCTCTCGACTTTGTCATCAGTTTTTCTTAAGAAGCGTCCAATATTTCCTCCTTTACGATGTCAGCAATGATCGGTGACGCTGGTGATCCCATAGGAAGTCGTCTTGTCTGAGTATATGAAATATCTTTATACAAAAGGTCAGTATTTCTTTAAAAAGTTCTTTAGGTATTTTCGTTTTTTTTTTTTATTTTGTAAAGTGTTCCACTTTTTATCTATTGTTCTTAAAGCTAGGTAAATCGGTACGCTGTGGAACAACGAAACTTCAAATGATATCAATACCTCGACTTCTTCAATCTACAAATTTATTATCTTTATTTTAAAATCAATTGCGTCCTAAATGTTATATGGTGAATCCCCAGTCTAGTGTTTTAAAATGTATACAATATACTTGGAAAGTCCGTGGGATGGTGAATTTATTGAAGAACGTATTAATCGCACAGGTATATTTTTTTGTGTATTTTTGAAAGTCCGTAGATTCTTGGCGCATTTGTAGTATTGATTGTAAATTTATTTTTCTCTATCACATCAATTATATAATTTATGAATTAATTTGTTGTTTTTACTTTGTAACTTCGTAGTTGGGTCTCGCTTTAACCTTTTATTGGAATACATATCCTTTAAAATAGTTTTCATTTTCATATCGTCTAACGTTTGAATGCATTCTTCACTTTCTACAATAACATTCAGTAAAGGCAAAGCATATTTGTTGTTGGAAAAGCATATTGGGGACCCATCGACAAAAGGAATTGAACATCGTTTGGTATGCTCACGTTGGTGTTGTTGGTGAACCATTGGTTGTTATGTTGAATATTCAGTACTGATAGTTGTTCTTGTTTTAATGCTGCTGCAAGTCCGTTTTACTTTTTTTGAGTATACTTTTTTTTTTGTTTTATATTATATGTAATTATTATACTCTTGTTGCAATTATATTTTTCAGGTGATGGTAATAAATTTTGCGCCGTTTTCTCATTTGTGTGGAATATGCTGTTAGTGCTTTTGGTAGTGTTAGAGATTAGCATTGGAACTACTCATGGCTGTCTGCATTTTATTAAAAAGGTTGTTGATATTGTCAAAGTTGCTGTTTTCCTGTGATGTCTGGAAAAATGTTTGGTGTTGTTGATAGTGTTTGTGCCATACTTTTGCTTAATTTCTTTGTATAAATTCATTTTAAACGTATTTTCCTTTGTTGCGATGCGATGTGCCTTCCGTGTTAAATGTTGTTGTTGTATATTGTCGACCTGTTATATTTATTTTACCTATTTGGTTAACTATGTGTTTTATTTTTGAATTTTTCCCTTTTTTTAATCCAATATCTCAATTTCCTTCGGGAATCATCTTCATGGATCTGTTTTACAAAACAAAAAAAAAAATTAAATTAAAAACTGTTTTAACAATATATAACTCAATAAATAACATACATTTTAAAATAAAAGCTCGTCAATTCAGTTTAAATGTCACTATCAAACTAAGTTTATTTCGTGTTTATGAACTATGGTTCTGTAAAAGTGAGCACAATGGTCTTTATCGGTTTTAAAATTAATTCGTTTGTCATTTGGTAAACATGTAATATGTAATCGTCTTTTGTAATTATTTTCTTGTGCTTTTATGTCGATATCTTGAAGGTTGGGGTTATGTCCTGTCAATGTTGTGCAATGGGCAGTTAGAGCAGTCTTCTGTTCGAGAGGCTTGTTACTTTTTTGATCCAACTTTTGTCTGGAGAGTCTAGTTTTTAATTTCGCCTTTGTCGTACAGACATATGCGTTTTGGCATACGTCAGCGTCGTCTCCATTACATGTTATCCTATAAACTACATTGCAGGAAAATTTGTGTTATTTTATCGGGAGCAGACGTACCTTTGTATATGGCAAAATATTTCATTAAAAGCTATGGTAATACATTTATATACACTGTTTATCACTACTTGGCATCAAAATTTTTGCATCGCGTACACGGAAATGTTGAAATAATTCTGTACTGCACCGGTATTATTTGATAAAACATTAAAAATATATCAAAATACAATTTTTTCACTGGAAAGTTGAAATTTAACAAAATTAATCAAAGGCAAAAGAAGTATAAACAAGCGAATGTGAAACACCAGCTGTTATTTTTTTTTTTGTGAAAATAATGGTAAATATATATGTTGCCACACTAACTTCATTTCATAAAAAGTCATCAATTAGTGCGGTTGATCGAAATTCGAGTTGCCAACCAAATAAAATAAGAACAGTTCATTCTAAAGTATGCCACACAATCTGTCTCAAGCAAAAAATACACCAACTGGCACAGTGGGTGCTGAGGAACAAAAGACAAAACGCAAGATAATGGTGATGTCACCGGAATCAGAAACAATTGTGCGAAATATAACAACAACGGATCTAATGACGATGATGAACGAAACGATGTCTGCTTTATAAGATAGAAAAATGGAAAACCTACCAACCAAAGCTGACATAAACGACCACTCAACCAATCAAAAAGTCAATTTATGGAGCAGCAAATCATTCCTTCAAATATAATTTATAGATGAATATAGATGTTGAAGTCGAGTTTGCCAGAAAAATAAAGTAGGAAAATGATAAAATGGTTTTGTTGGAGCTTAAATCTACCAGAATGGTTAACGAAATTTTCAAAAATACTAAACATTTAGCTGGAACCTCAATATTTGTCGAAAGAGACTTGTGTGGACACAACTTGAGAAAAACGGTTATTTTGCAATTGAAAAAGAGTATTATAGAGATCAGCAGGGAGAAAAGGGTTGGAGTTCGTGGCGACAAGCTTATAATTGATGGCAAGTCTTTCTATTGGTATTCTCAGGCAAATTTTTGTGTGTGATAAAGGTGATGAAAAAGATGCCCTGAAATAAATTTACAGAGATGTAATTCTAGATATTCAATTAGGTTACAACGACCTTCTCAGTGAATATAATTCAATAAACTTATTAAACTTTCTAATGCAGTGTATGGAGATAAAAATAGTAACGTTAGTAGAAAATTAGAAACAAATGACAATAAAAACCGTCCTTTTAATATATTATCCTATAATGTAAATGTCTTAGGGGGAAAATATCTTCCCCGTGATTTTTTTGACTACCTAGAAAATTTTCATATATTTATACTTTTTGAAGCACACGTAGAAGAAAAAACCCAACAAAAATATAAAAATAGGTTTAACAATTTTCACATACATTGGAAATCGGCAACAAGAATCAACAATAGAGGCAGATCTATAGGAGGTCAAATCTGTTGAGTAAGGAAAGATATAGAATTGATGGGACTTAAACATAAGATAACAGTACGGCAAGATTTAAATGTAATACAATGCAAAACCAATTAGATAAAGTTTGAAATAATTCCTGTATGTCTGAGAACAGCTAATTGGTCAAAAGATTTCCATCAATTGAGGGAAGTCATATTGTTATAGGTGACCTTAATGCCAGAATCGAAGAGGAACACGAATTTTCTGAGGAGTTAGCGGATGAATATCTATTCTGTCGAAGGAGACATTCAAATGATAAAACCTTTGTGTGGATTTATTGATCTGATTGTTAATTCATACCCTAACGTCTCAAAACAAGAAAAGGAAAAATTTAAACATAATTGGTTCGATAGGGAATGCCTTTAGGCAAGGGATAAGGCAATAAAATGTTTGATTAAATATCGTACAACAGTGGGACAAAAAGAAAAGGAAGCTTACTATAAGGACGGAAAGAATACCAATACATATGTAAAGTGATGCAAATGGAGTACCACAGTAATTTAAAAAGAAGATTGTATACTACAACAGACAATAAAGCACAGTGGAAGATAGCAAATGAAATTAGGCATAAGGAAACAACGATTGGCTGTCACATTACAGCAGATTCTTTAAGAGCTTATTTTGCGTCGCTGCTTAATCCGGATATCCAAGCTTCCTTTATACAGTATGAATATCTGTAGATGAAGATGAAGACCTGGATAGAGAATTTACGTTGTCGGAACTCAGGAAACAACTTGGCAAATTAAAAGAAAATAAAGCTCTTGGCGATGATGGGATAAGCTAAGAATTTTTTATCAATGCTCCGGATGACTTTTTAGTTGCACTCTGTAGGCGTTTCCCACAAATTTTCAAGGGACAAGAGGATTATGATATGTTTAGAACAAATATCATATATCCAATTCATAAGAAAGGTGACATTAACAGCCCGAGCAATTACAAAGGAATAAGCTTTATGAATTGCATAGCCAAATTAATGATGGGTATGGTGAATAAAAGAATAATAGAATGGATTAATCGACTTCAAGTTTTAAACGAGTTTCAGGCAGGATTTAGAACTTGTTATTCCACAGTTGATAATGTCTTTAACCTGGTGTCAATCATAAACCTCAAGTTCGATGAGGGCATTCTTCGTAGACTTTAAGGCGGCATTTGATACTATACCAAGAAAACCTCTTACATAAACTTCACAGCTAGGGCTTGTCAACGAAAATAGTTAACTTCATAGAGAATGTATACATGTACACAAAATCAGACGTTTGGACTGGCAAGGAATTGTCGGAACATTTTGAAACCAAATATGGAGTTAAACAAGGCCGTTTGTAGTCGCCAGTACTATTTTCACTATATCTAAACGATCTGCATGAATTTCATAGATGAAATGAACATTCGCATATTGATGTACGCAGACGATATTGTGTTACTGGCTGACGAAGTTGGCACAATGCAAAAAATGATAAACCATCTGGCAAAAAACAGTTATATATGGGGAATGATGGTCAACCAAACAAAGTAGGAAATCATGGTGTTCAGAAAGGGCGGCCGATTGGCAGAAAGTGAAAAATGGACTTACAATGGAGAATGGCTCAGGACTGTAAATGAGTATCAATACCTTGGTATGACACTAACACCTAGACTCTCTTTCACGAAACATATAGAACGTAAAACCAATGCATCAAAAACATGTGGAAATATATTATAGAAAGATTTCATTGGGAAAACAAATATTTCCTTACATGCAAAATGGAAGATGTTTCTTGCAGTCTGTAGATCGATACAAAGTTATGGAGCTCAAATATGGGGGAACGGTTATTTTAATGAAGTGGAAAAGTTGTACCGATTCTTTATAAAAAGGAAGCTAAAATTGCCAGAACATATTCCAAATTAAGTATTAGCCTTAGAAACTGATTACGATGAAGGTTATGTTTACACATACAGTCTCCATTTAGAGTATGTATCAAAGTGTTTGTTTGATATGTAAGAACAGCGATTGCCACACGAGCTCTCTTTAAAGATTAAAGACAAAAATATATGTTGGTACAAGGATTTTCAGTCAAAGCTTTTAGCAAATAATGTGCAAGTGGAAAATGTGATGGAAAACAAGTGAACGTGGTATAATGCTTGCAGTAAATTACTAGATACCATCAAACACACGAGTGTGAACAACAACATACTTAAGGCGCAAAATATTGTGCAAAGAATATATAGCAGCCTCAATCATAATATTGGACCTGTCTATTTTTGCAAATCCTACAATCAAAATCAAATATCATTGATCATGCGCGCAAGAGGAGACCTCTTATGTTTAAATGGTACAATGTTTAGAACAATAAACCAAAGAATCTGTTCCTTATGCAACCTGAGTGAAGATGAGGATATATAACATTTCCCGGACAGTGTCCAGTACTTAAAAACTTGAGCACAAAATATTTCAGTAAAAGCTAATTAAATCGTATAGAAATAATTTCTCAATTAAATGGTGGTGAAGATATTTCCTGGTTTTGTATATATAATTTTTTAAAAGTAGCATTAAATTAAATTAGAAGCATTAATTCAGACGGTTCATAATAACCATGCTGTAATCATTTTTAACTTTTATTCAAATATGATTATAATAATTCAAGTAATATTTTGTAACGTTTATGAAAAAATGAAACTACTCAAAAGCAATTGAAGTATAAATAAGGGAATGTGAAACACCAGCTGTTATTTCTTTCTGTCAAAATAATGGTAAATATACATATTGCTACACTAACTTAATTTCATAAAAAGCCATCAATTAGTGCGGTTGAGAAATAAAAGGAGAAGAAGCTATCTTGCACCTAAGGGTATACTTTCGATTGTTCAAAATTCGAGTTGACAACCAAATAAAATAAGACTAGCAGAAAAGTTCATTCTAAAAGAATCTGTCTCATGCAAAAAATATACCAACTGGCACAGTGAGTGCTGAGAAATTTTTTGAAATTTAACAAAACTACTCAAAAGCAAATGAAGTATAAACAAGTGAATGTGAAACACCAGCTGTTATTTCTTTCTGTCAAAATAATGGTAAATATACATATTGCCATACTAACTTAATTTCATAAAAAGCCATCAATTAGTGCGGTTGAGAAATAAAAGAAGAAGAAGAAGAAGCAATCTTGCCCCAAGGGTATACTTTCGATTGTTCGAAATTCGAGTTGCCAACCAAATAATATAAGACTATCAGAAAAGTTCATCCTAAAAGTATGTAACACAATCTGTCTCATGCAAAAAATACACCAACTGGCACAGTGAGTGCTGAGGAACAAAAGACAAAATGCAAGTTAATGGAGACGTCACCGAAATCGGAAACAATTGTGCGAAATATGACTACAACGGATCTAATGACGATGATGAACGAAACGATATCTGCTTTATAAGATAGAAAATGGAAAACCTACCAACCAAAGCTGACATAAACGACCACTCTACCAATCAAAAAGTCAAATTATGGAGCCGCATTCATTCATTCAAATATAATTTAAAGATGAATATAGATGTTGAAGTCGAGTTTGCCAGAAAAATAAAGCAGGAAAATTTTAAAATGACGGTTTTGTTGGAGCTTAAATCTACCAGAATGGTTAACAAAATTTTCAAAAATACTAAACTTTTAGCTGGAATTATTTTGCAATTGAAAAAGAGTATTATAGAGATCAGCAGGGAGAAAAGGGTTGGAGTTCGTGGCGACAAGCTTATAATTGATGACATGTCTTTCTATTGGTATTCTCAGGCAAATTTTTGTGTGTGATAAAGGTGATGAAAAAGGTGCCCTGAAATAAATTTACAGAGATGTAATTCTAGATATTCAATTAGGTTACAACGACGTTCTCAGAGAATATAATACAATAAACTTATTAAACTTTCTAATGCAGTGTATGGGGATAAAAATAGTAACGTTAGTAGAAAATTAGAAACAAATGACAATAAAAACCGTCCTTTTAATATATTATCCTATAATGTAAATGTCTTAGGGGGAAAATATCTTCCCCGTGATTTTTTTGACTATCTAGAAAATTTTCATATATTTATACTTTTTGAAACACACGTAGAAGAAAAAACCCAACAAAAATATAAAAATAGGTTTAACAATTTTCACATACATTGGAAATCGGCAACAAGAAAGATATAGAATTGATGGGACTCAAACATAAGATAACAGTACTACAAGATTTAAATGTAATACAATGCAAAATCAATTAGACAAAGTTTGAAATAATTCCTGTATGTCTGAGAACAGCTAATTGGTCAAACGATTTCCATCAATTGAGCGAAGTCATAGAAAGCAGCAGTTTTCCCAAAATTGTTATAGGTTACCATAATGCCAGAATCGAAGAGGAACACGAATTTTCTGAGGAGTTAGCGGATGAATATCTATTCTGTCGAAGGAGACATTCAAATGATAAAACCATCAACGCAAATGGAAACAGGTATATTGAGCTCTTCCACAACAATGGTCTAGTCATTCTCAATAGGCGAAATCCGGGAGATGAACAAGGAAGCTTCACATTTGCAAATAAAAACGGAAACTCCGTAATTGACCTATGCGCTGTATCCTTCGAAGTAATCACAAGTGTAAATTCGCTGGCCGTTGAAAACCAATTATCGTCGCATCACTGGCCCTTGATGTTAACGTTGGACATTGTGGAAATGAAATAGGATTTGCAGAAAAACAAATTATGTGGAAAAGAAATATAAAAATGGTTACCAATCAGCATTAATAAGCAATATGAGGAATGTATCGGAAAATTAACCTTTGTGTGGATTTATTTAACAGCCCAAGCAATTACAGAGGAATAAGCTTTATGAATTGCATAGCCAAATTAATGATGGGTATGGTGAATAAAAGAATAATAGAATGGATTAATCGATTCAAGTTTTAAACGAGTTTCAGGCAGGATTTAGAACTGGTTATTCCACAGTTGATAATGTCTTTAACCTGGTGTCAATCATAAACCTCAAGTTCGTAGACTTTAAGGCGGCATTTGATACTATACCAAGACAACATCTTATATAAACTTCACAGCTTGGGCTTGTCAACAAAAACAGTTAACTTCATAGAGAATGTATACATGTACACAAAATCAGACGTTTGGACTGGCAAGGAATTATCGGAACATTTTGAAACCAAATATGGAGTTAAACAAGGCTGTTTGCAGTCGCCAGTACTATTTTCACTATATCTAAACGATCTGCATGAATGTCTCGAAGGAGGTTTATTCATAGATGAAATGAACATTCGCATATTGATGTACGCAGACGATATTGTGTTACTGGCTGACGATGTTGGCACAATGCAACAAATGATAAACCATCTGGCAAAATACATATATATATGGGGAATGATGGTCAACCAAACAAAGTCGGAAATCATGGTGTTCAGAAAGGGCGGCCGATTGGCAGAAAGTGAAAAATGGATTTACAATAAAGAATAGCTGAGGACTGTAAATGAGTATCAATACCTTGGTATGACACTAACACCTAGACTCTCTTTCACGAAACATATAGAACGTAAAACCAATGCATCAAAAACATGTGGAAATATATCATGGAAAAACAAATATTTCCTTACATGCAAAATGGAAGATGTTTCTTGCAGTCATATTCCCAATTATGTATTAGCCTTAGAAACTGATTACGATGAAGCTTATGTTTACACATACAGTCTCCATTTAGAGTATGTATCAAAGTGTTTGTTTGATATGCAAGAACAGCGATTGCCACACGAGCTCTTTTAAAGATTAAAGACAAAAATATATGTTGGTACAAGGATTTTCAGTCAAAGCTTTTAGCAAATAATGTGCAAGTGGAAAATGTGATGGAAAACAAGTGAACGTGGTATAATGCAGTAAATTACTAGATACCATCAAACACACGAGTGTGAACAACAACATTATTAAGGCGCAAAATATTGTGCAAAGAATATATAGCAGCCTCAATCATAGTATTGGACCTGTCTATTGTTGCAAATCCTACAATCAAAATCAAATATCATTGATCATGCGCGCAAGAGGAGACCTCTAATGTTTAAATGGTACAATGTTTAGAACAATAAACCAAAGAATCTGTTCCTTATGCAACCTGAGTGAAGATGAGGATATATAACATTTCCCGGACGGTGTCCAGTACTTAAAAACTTGAGCACAAAATATTTCAGTAAAAGCTAATTAAATCGTATAGAAATAATTTCTCAATTAAATGGTGGTAAAGATATTTCCTGGTTTTGTATATATAATTTTTTAAAAGTAGCATTAAATTAAATTAGAAGCATTAATTCAGACGGTTCATAATAACCATGCTGTAATCATTTTTAACTTTTATTCAAATATGATTATAATAATTCAAGTAATATTTTGTAACGTTTATGAAAAAATTAAACTACTCAAATGCAATTGAAGTATAAATAAGCGAATGTGAAACACCAGCTGTTATTTCTTTCTGTCAAAATAATGGTAAATATACCTATTGCTACACTAACTTAATTTCATAAAAAGCCATCAATTAGTGCGGTTGAGAAATAAAAGAAGAAGAAGCTATCTTGCACCTAAGGGTATACTTTCGATTGTTCAAAATTCGAGTTGACAACCAAATAAAATAAGACTAGCAGAAAAGTTCATTCTAAAAGTATGCCACACAATATGTCTCATGCAAAAAATATACCAACTGGCACAGTGAGTGCTGAGAAATTTTTTGAAATTTAACAAAACTACTCAAAAGCAAATGAAGTATAAACAAGCGAATGTGAAACACCAGCTGTTATTTCTTTCTGTCAAAATAATGGTAAATATACATATTGCCATACTAACTTAATTTCATAAAAAGCCATCAATTAGTGCGGTTGAGAAATAAAAGAAGAAGAAGCAATCTTGCCCCAAGGGTATACTTTCGATTGTTCGAAATTCGAGTTGCCAACCAAATAATATAAGACTATCAGAAAAGATCATCCTAAAAGTATGCCACACAATCTGTCTCATGCAAAAAATACACCAACTGGCACAGTGAGTGCTGAGGAACAAAAGACAAAATGCAAGTTAATGGAGACGTCACCGAAATCGGAAACAATTGTGCGAAATATGACTACAACGGATCTAATGACGATGATGAACGAAACGATATCTGCTTTATAAGATAGAAAATGGAAAACCTACCAACCAAAGCTGACATAAACGACCACTCTACCAATCAAAAAGTCAAATTATGGAGCCGCATTCATTCATTCAAATATAATTTAAAGATGAATATAGATGTTGAAGTCGAGTTTGCCAGAAAAATAAAGCAGGAAAATTTTAAAATGACGGTTTTGTTGGAGCTTAAATCTACCAGAATGGTTAACAAAATTTTCAAAAATACTAAACTTTTAGCTGGAATTATTTTGCAATTGAAAAAGAGTATTATAGAGATCAGCAGGGAGAAAAGGGTTGGAGTTCGTGGCGACAAGCTTATAATTGATGACATGTCTTTCTATTGGTATTCTCAGGCAAATTTTTGTGTGTGATAAAGGTGATGAAAAAGATGCCCTGAAATAAATTTACAGAGATGTAATTCTAGATATTCAATTAGGTTACAACGACGTTCTCAGAGAATATAATACAATAAACTTATTAAACTTTCTAATGCAGTGTATGGGGATAAAAATAGTAACGTTAGTAGAAAATTAGAAACAAATGACAATAAAAACCGTCCTTTTAATATATTATCCTATAATGTAAATGTCTTAGGGGGAAAATATCTTCCCCGTGATTTTTTTGACTATCTAGAAAATTTTCATATATTTATACTTTTTGAAACACACGTAGAAGAAAAAACCCAACAAAAATATAAAAATAGGTTTAACAATTTTCACATACATTGAAAATCGGCAACAAGAATCAACAATAGAGGCAGATCTATAGGAGGTCAAATCTGTTGAGTAAGGAAAGATATAGAATTGATGGGACTTAAACATAAGATAACAGTACGGCAAGATTTAAATGTAATACAATGCAAAACCAATTAGACAAAGTTTGAAATAATTCCTGTATGTCTGAGAACAGCTAATTGGTCAAACGATTTCCATCAATTGAGGGAAGTCATAGAAAGCAGCAGTTTTCCCAAAATTGTTATAGGTGACCATATTGCCAGAATCGAAGAGGAACACGAATTTTCTGAGGAGTTAGCGGATGAATATCTATTCTGTCGAAGGAGACATTCAAATGATAAAACCTTTGTGTGGATTTATTGATCTGATTGTTAATTCATACCCTAACGTCTCAAAACAGGAAAAGGAAAAATTTAAACATAATTGGTTCGATAGAGAAGGCCTTTAGGCAAGGGATAAGACAATGAAATGTTTGATTAAATATCGTACAACAGTGGGACAAAAAGAAAAGGAAGCTTACTATAAGGAACGGAAAGAATACCAATACATATGTAAAGTGATGCATATGGAGTACTACAGAAATTTAGAAAGAAGATTGGATACTATAACAGACAATAAAGCACGGTGGAAGATAGCAAATGAAATTAGGCATAAGGAAACAACGATTGGCTGTCACATTACAGCAGATTCTTTAAGAGCTTATTTTGCGTCGCTGCTTAATCCGGATATCCAAGCTTCCTTTATACAGTATGAATATCTGTAGATGAAGATGAAGACCTGGATAGAGAATTTACGTTGTCGGAACTCAGGAAACAACTTGGCAAATTAAAAGAAAATAAAGCTCTTGGCGATGATGGGATAAGGATTATGATATGTTTAGAACAAATATCATATATCCAATTCATAAGAAAGGAGACATTAACAGCCCGAGCAATGAACGAAACGATATCTGCTTTATAAGATAGAAAATGGAAAACCTACCAACCAAAGCTGACATAAACGACCACTCTACCAATCAAAAAGTCAAATTATGGAGCCGCATTCATTCATTCAAATATAATTTAAAGATGAATATAGATGTTGAAGTCGAGTTTGCCAGAAAAAATTTAAAATGACGGTTTTGTTGGAGCTTAAATCTACCAGAATGGTTAACAAAATTTTCAAAAATACTAAACTTTTAGCTGGAATTATTTAGCAATTGAAAAAGAGTATTATAGAGATCAGCAGGGAGAAAAGGGTTGGAGTTCGTGGCGACAAGCTTATAATTGATGGCATGTCTTTCTATTGGTATTCTCAGGCAAATTTTTGTGTGTGATAAAGGTGATGAAAAAGATGCCCTGAAATAAATTTACAGAGATGTAATTCTAGATATTCAATTAGGTTACAACGACCTTCTCAGAGAATATAATTCAATAAACTTATTAAACTTTCTAATGCAGTGTATGGGGATAAAAATAGTAACGTTAGTAGAAAATTAGAAACAAATGAAAATAAAAACCGTCCTTTTAATATATTATCCTATAATGTAAATGTCCTAGGGGGAAAATATCTTCCCCGTGATTTTTTTGACTATCTAGAAAATTTTCATATATTTATACTTTTTGAAGCACACGTAGAAGAAAAAACCCAACAAAAATATAAAAATAGGTTTAACAATTTTCACATACATTGGAAATCGGCAACAAGAATCAACAATATAGGCAGATCTATAGGAGGTCAAATCTGTTGAGTAAGGAAAGATATAGAATTGATGGGACTTAAACATAAGATAACAGTACGGCAAGATTTAAATGTAATACAATGCAAAACCAATTAGACAAAGATTGAAATAATTCCTGTATGTCTGAGAACAGCTAATTGGTCAAACGATTTCCATCAATTGAGGGAAGTCATAGAAAGCAGCAGTTTTCCCAAAATTGTTATAGGTGACCATATTGCCAGAATCGAAGAGGAACACGAATTTTCTGAGGAGTTAGCGGATGAATATCTATTCTGTCGAAGGAGACATTCAAATGATAAAACCTTTGTGTGGATTTATTGATCTGATTGTTAATTCATACCCTAACGTCTCAAAACAGGAAAAGGAAAAATTTAAACATAATTGGTTCGATAGAGAATGCCTTTAGGCAAGGGATAAGGCAATGAAATGTTTGATTAAATATCGTACAACAGTGGGACAAAAAGAAAAGGAAGCTTACTATAAGGAACGGAAAGAATACCAATACATATGTAAAGTGATGCATATGGAGTACTACAGAAATTTAGAAAGAAGATTGGATACTATAACAGACAATAAAGCACGGTGGAAGATAGCAAATGAAATTAGGCATAAGGAAACAACGATTGGCTGTCACATTACAGCAGATTCTTTAAGAGCTTATTTTGCGTCGCTGCTTAATCCGGATATCCAAGCTTCCTTTATACAGTATGAATATCTGTAGATGAAGATGAAGACCTGGATAGAGAATTTACGTTGTCGGAACTCAGGAAAAAACTTGGCAAATTAAAAGAAAATAAAGCTCTTGGCGATGGTGGGATAAGCTACGAATTTTTTATCAATGCTCCGGATGACTTTTTAGTTGCACTCTGTAGGCGTTTCACACAAATTTTCAAGGGACAAGAGGATTATGATATGTTTAGAACAAATATCATATATCCAATTCATAAGAAAGGATACATTAACAGCCCGAGCAATTACAGAGGAATAAGCTTCATGAATTACATAGCCAAATTAATGATGGGTATGGTGAATAAAAGAATAATAGAATGGATTAATCGACTTCAAGTTTTAAACGAGTTTCAGGCAGGATGTAGAACTTGTTATTCCACAGTTGATTATGTCTTTAACCTGGTGTCAATCATAAACCTCAAGTTCGATTAGGGCATTCTTCGTAGACTTTAAGGCGGCATTTGATACTATACCAAGAAAACCTCTTACATAAACTTCACAGCTTGGGCTTGTCAACGAAAACAGTTAACTTCATAGAGAATGTATACATGTACACAATATCAGACGTTTGGACTGGCAAGGAATTGTCGGAACATTTTGAAACCAAATATGGAGTTAAACAAGGCTGTTTGTAGTCGCCAGTACTATTTTCAATATATCTAAACGATCTGCATGAATTTCTCGAAGGAGGTTTATTCATAGATGAAATGAACATACGCTTATTGATGTATGCAGACGATATTGTGTTACTGGCTGACGAAGTTGGCACAATGCAAAAAATGATAAACCATCTGCCAAAATACAGTTATATATGGGGAATGATGGTCAACCAAACAAAGTCGGAAATCATGGTGTTCAGAAATAGCGGCCGATTGGCAGAAAGTGAAAAATGGACTTACAATGGAGAATGGCTCAGGACAGTAAATGAGTATCAATACCTTGGTATGACACTAACACCTAGACTCTCTTTCACGAAACATATAGAACGTAAAACCAATGCATCAAAAACATGTGGAAATATATCATAGAAAGATTTCATTGGGAAAACAAATATTTCCTTACATGCAAAATGGAAGATGTTTCTTGCAGTCTGTAGATCGATACAAAGTTATGGAGCTCAAATATGGGGGAACGGTTATTTTGATGAAGTGGAAAAGTTGTACCGATTCTTTATAAAAAGGATGCTAAAATTGCCAGAACATATTCCAAATTAAGTATTAGCCTTAGAAACTGATTACGATGAAGGTTATGTTTACACATACAGTTCCCATTTAGAGTATGTATCAAAGTGTTTGTTTGATATGCAAGAACAGCGATTGCCACACGAGCTCTCTTTAAAGATTAAAGACAAAAATATATGTTGGTACAAGGATTTTCAGTCAAAGCTTTTAACAAATAATGTGCAAGTGGAAAATGTGATGGAAAACAAGTGAACGTGGTATAATGCTTGCAGTAAATTACTAGATACCATCAAACACACGGGTGTGAACAACAACATACTTAAGGCGCAAAATAGTGTGCAAAGAATATATAGCAGCCTCAATCATAATATTGGACCTGTCTATTTTTGCAAATCCTACAATCAAAATCAAATATCATTGATCATGCGCGCAAGAGGAGACCTCTTATGTTTAAATGGTACAATGTTTAGAACAATAAACCAAAGAATCTGTTCCTTATGCAACCTGAGTAAGATGAGGATATATAACATTTCCCGGACGGTGTCCAGTACTTAAAAACTTGAGCACAAAATATTTCAGTAAAAGTTAATTAAATCGTATAGAAATAATTTCTCAATTAAATGGTGGTAAAGATATTTCCTGGTTTTGTATATATAATTTTTTAAAAGTAGCATTAAATTAAATTAGAAGCATTAATTCAGACGGTTCATAATAACCATGCTGTAATCATTTTTAACTTTTATTCAAATATGATTATAATAATTCAAGTAATATTTTGTAACGGTTATGAAAAAATGAAGATAAAATACAATACAAAAACACAATACATTACAATTTTCCTCCTACTTAATTTTAGATTTTGTTTTCCTAAACATACTGTCAACATTATTACATGATTCTAACGCTAATTGATAATGGCCCTTATTAAAGATGTTTGATTTACAAAGTCTTTCTGAGAATCCCGGGATGTAAGTAAAAGCTTTATAAATATTTTCTTTTCCTCCTTTTTATGGTCCGTTCTTGCGTATATAATCAGGTCGTCAATTGTGCTTTTTGGAAAATCATTTTGGCTTAATATGTGGCGTTTTTTTCTTTCTTGAAATTGTTCGTTACTTATATTGAAAATTCTATTGAAAAAATTTGTCGCTGTGTCGGGGGTGTTTAGAATAAAAGTTGATCAATTGTTTAAGCTTTCTTCCTTGTCTGATTATTATTGCGTCCAAATAGGGTAGTTTATCATTTTTCTCAATTTGTAATGTATCTAAATTGTATGCTGGGTTGAATGCGTTTACAATATTTAATGTGGTGTTGATCTCGGATTCGTGCATCTCGGATTTGTCATCAGTTTTTCTTAAGAAGCGTCCAATATTTCCTCCATTACGATGTCAGCAGTGATCGCTGGTGATCCCATAGGAAGTCGTCTTCATTGTTCATACACCTTGTCCGAGCATAATATCTTTATACAAAAGGTCAGCATTATTTTAAAAAGTTCTTTAGGTACTTTCGTTTTTGTTTTGTAAAATTTTCCACCTTTCATCTATTGTTCTTAAAGCTAGATTACTCGGTACGCTGAGGAACAACGAAACTACGTCAAATGATATCAATACTTCGCCTTCTTCAATCTACAAATTTATTATCTTTATTTTAAAATCAATTGCGTCCTAAATGTTATATGGTGAATCCCCAGTCTAGTGTTTTAAAATGTATACAATATACTTGGAAAGTCCGTGGGCTGGTGAATTTATTGAAGAACATATTAATCGCACAGGTGTACTTTTTTGTTTATTTTTAGAAGTCCGTAGATTCTTGGCGCATTGTATTGTTTGTCAATTTATTTTTCTCTATCATATCATCTGCTCCCATTTTATATAATTTATCTATTAATTTGTTGTTTTTATTCTGTAACTTCGTAGTTGGGTCTCGCTTTAACCTTTTATTGGTATACATATCCTTTAAAATAGTTTTCATTTTCATATCATAGTCCATCTTGTGCATTGCAACCGTCTTTCCTCCTTTATCGGCATTTAAAATCAATTCGTCTTTATTTTGTTTAAAAAATTGTTTCGTTCTACCCACTGTGTCCATTATTGGTTTATCTCTTATACTCTCGTCTATTGTAAGTGGTCGTCAATTAGAGAGACTATTGCATTTCTCGCGCTTTCTTTGTCCTCTTTGTCGTCTAACGTTTGAATGCATTCTTCACTTTCTACAATAACATTCAGTAAAGGCAAGGCATATTTGTTGTTGCAAAGCATATTTGGGACCCATCGACAAAAGCCATTGAACGTCGTTTGGTAAGCTTACGTTGCTGTCGTTGGTGAACCATTGGTTGTTATGTTGAATATTCAGTATTGATTGTTGTTCTTGTTTTAATGCTTGGTATTTGTTGATGTGTCTTTTTTTTGTTGTCGTAGCTGCGACGGAGAACATTTTCGGTCTCAATGTATTTATTGTAATCTTCTTCGTCCATTACCTGCTGCTGGTCCGCTTTAGTTTTTTTGAGTATACTTTTGTTGTTTTATATTATTTGTAATTATTATACTCTTGTTGCAATTATATTTTTCAAGTGTTGGTAATAAATTTGGAGCCATTTTTTCATTTGTTTGGAATATGCTGTTTGTGTTTTTAGTAGTGTTAGTGATTAGCTTTGAAACTACTCCTGGTTATCTGCATTTTATTAAAAAGGTTGTTGATATTGTCAAAGTTGCTGTTTTCCTGTGATGTCTGGAAAAATGTTTGGTGTTATTGATAGTGTTTGTGCCATACTTTTGCTTAATTTCTTTGTATAAATTCATTTTAAATGTATTTTCCTTTGTTGTGATGCGATGTGCCTTCCGTGTTAAATGTTGTTGTTGTATATTGTCGACCTGTTATATTTATTTTACCTATTTGGTTAACTATGTGTTTTATTTTTGAATTTTTCCCTTTTTTTAATCCAATATTTCCTTCGGGAATCATCTTCATGGATCTGTTTTACAAAAAAAAAAAAAACTGATTTAACAAATTATAACACAATAAATAACATACATTTTAAAATAAAAGCTCGTCAATTCAGTTTAAATGTCACTATCAAACTAAGTTTTCTTTCGTTTATTTCGTGTTTATGAACTAGGCTTCTGTAAATGTGAGCACAATGGTCTTTATCGGTTTTAAAATGAATTCGTTTGTCATTTGGTAAACTTGTAATATGTAATCGTCTGTTGTAATTATTTTCTTGTGCTTTTATGATATCTTGAAGGTTGGGTTTATGTCCTGTCAATGTGCAATGGGCAGTTAGAGAAGTCTTCTATTCGAGAGGCCTGTCACTTTTTGGATTCAACTTTTGTTCGGAGAGTCTAGTTTTTAACTACGTCTTTGTCGTACCGACATATGCCTTTTGGCATACGTCAGCGTCGTCTCCATTTCATGTTATCCTATAAACTACATTGCAGGAAAATTTGTGTTATTTTATCGGGAGCAGACGTACCTTTGTATAAGGCAAAATATTTCATTAAAAGCTTCGGTAATACATTTATATACATTGTTTATCACTACTTGGCATCAAGATTTTTGCATCGCGTATACGGAAATGTTGAAATAATACTGTACTGCTCCGGTATTATTTGTTAAAATAAAAAATATTATAAATATATTTAACAAAACTACTCAAAAGCAAAAGAAGTATAAACAAGCGAACGTGAAACACCAGCTGCTATTTCTTTCTGTCAAAATAATGGTAAATATACATATTGCCACACTAACTTAATTTCATAAAAAGTCATCAATTAGTACGGGTGAGAAATAAAAGAAGAAGAAGCAATCTTGCCCCTAAGGGTATACTTTCGATTGATCGAAATTCGAGTTGCCAACCAAATAAAAGAAGACTATCAGATAAGTTCATCCTAAAAGTATGCCACACAATCTGTCTCATGCAAAAAATACACCAACTGGCACAGTAGGTGCTGAGGAACAAAAGACAAAACGCGAGATAATGGAGACGTCACCGGACTCGGAAACAATTGTGGGAAATATGACCACAACGGATCTAATGATGATCATGAACGAAACGATGTCTGCTTTATAATATAGAAAAATGGAAAACCTACCAACCAAAGCTGACATAAACGACCACTCTACCAATCAAAAAGTCAATTTATGGAGCAGCAAATCATTCCTTCAAATATAATTTGAAGATGAATATAGATGTTGAAGTCGAGTTTGCCAGAAAAATAAAGTAGGAAAATGATAAAATTACAGTTTTGTTGGAGCTTAAATCTACCAGAATGGTTAACGAAATTTTCAAAAATACTAAACATTTAGCTGGAGCCTCAATATTTGTCGAAAGAGACTTGTGTGGAACTCAACTTGAGAAAAACGGTTATGTTGCAATTGAAAAAGAGTATTATAAAGATCAGCAGGGAGAAAAGGTTTGGAGTTCGTGGCGACAAGCTTATAATTGATGGCAAGTCTTTCTATTGGCATTCTCAAACAAATTTTTGTGTGTAATAAAGGTGATGAAAAGGATGCCCTGAAATAAATTTACAGAGATGTAATTCTAGATATTCAATTAGGATACAACGACCTTCTCAGAGAATATAATTCAATAAACTTATTAAACTTTCTAATGCAGTGTATGGGGATAAAAATAGTAACGTTAGTAGAAAATTAGAAACAAATGGCAATAAAAACCGTCCTTTTAATATATTATCCTATAATGTAAATGGCTTAGGGGGAAAATATCTTCCCCATGATTTTTTTGATTATCTAGAAAATATTCGTATATTTATACGCGATAAATCCGCATTATACAGGTAGATAGATTTAGATGCATTTTGACAGAGGGAATTTAGAATCTCGATTGTTTACGGGATATTAAGGGATCGGATTCGCACACCAGATTCAATACGAAAAGGTTTCAGTCGCATTTCACTAATGCATCGTTAAATGTTCACTCAAAATTGCCTTCGGAATCATTCTGCTCTATATGCCCTACAGAAAATCATTCATGAATTTAACAACAAACAGACGTAGAATGCATGTGTATAGAAACAAATAAAAACTATCATACCATATTTGTAGAACCAATTGTAATTTCAACTTGGAACATACCAAAAAGTATATTAAGATAAGATTCATTAAGCAGAACAATAATTATTGAAGAAAATAATTTGTTTAGATCCAACAATTGTACTATTTAGTTGAATGAACTAAAATTTTTTTAACACATTTAGATCACATGCAAATGTTTTTATCAGTAATAATATTGCAAAATTGGAACCTCTAGAATGTGTACAAGAAAAAGAAATTATAAAACGGCATTCTGATATTATATTTCAATATTATATATTTCAATATTATATATCAAATATATTGTATTTCAATATTATAATATATTGTTACGTATTATTTTAAAAATATGCCTAAAAACTTTATTGTTAAATCCAAGAAACAGATTAATGACAATAAACACGAAATAATGTTAAAACAGCTACCAATAATATAGAAGGTAAAATTTCATCAAATCTTATATAGGATAGGATAATTTAGGATATAATATAAGTAGCTGTATTATGTTCGTGTTCATTGTCATTAATCTGTTTCTTGGATTTAATAGTAAAGTGTTTTATGTCGATGTTGTATATTGTTGACCTGTTATATTTATTTTACTTATTTGGTTTATTGCTTGGCTTAAGGTCATTAAAAGACTATGTGTTTTGTTAACCAATATTTCGATTTCCTCCGAAAATCATCTTCAGGAATCCGTTTAATAAAAAAATAAATAAATAAATAACACAAATTACAAACTGATTTTAACAATATATAACACAATAAATAACGTACATTTTGAAGTAAAAGCTCGTCTATTCAGTTTAAATGTCACTATCAAACTAAGTTTTCTTTCGTCGGTGTTTATGAACTAGGCTTCTGTAAATGTGAGCACAATGGTCTGTATCGGTTTTATAATTAATTCGTTTGTAATTTGATAAACTTATAATATGTAACATTTCTAGTGTAAATCGTTTTTTGTAATTATTTTCTTGTGGTAATATATCGACGTGTTTAAGTTTGGATTTATGTCCTGTCAATGTGCAATGGGCAGCTAGAGCAGTCTTCTTTTTGAGAGTCTTGTCACTTTTGTGATCCGTCTTATGTCCGGAGAGCCTAGTTTTTCATTTCGTCCTTGTCGTACCGACATATGCCATTTCGAATACGTCATCGTCGTCCCCATTACATGTTATCCTATAAACTACATTGCACTGGTCCTCCTTCTTAATTTAAGATTTTGTTTTACTAAACATACTGTCGACATTATTATTATATTATGATTTTACCGCTAATTGATAGTGTTCCTTATTAAAGATTTTTTTGATTTACAAAGTCTTTCTGAGAATCTCGGGATGTAAGTAACAACTTTATACATCTTTTCTTCTCCTCTTTTTTACGGTCCGTTCTTGCGTATATAATCAGGTCGTCAATTGTGCTTTTTGAGAAATCATTGTGGCTTAATATGTGGCGTATTTTTCTTTTGTTCTCTGAGTGGAATTGTTCGTCACTTAAATTGAAAAATTCATTGGTAAAATTAGTCGCTGTGTTTATTTTTAGTCGTCGGGGTCTTTAGAATAAAAGTTGATCAATCGTTTTGACGCCGTTGGTTTTTGTTTTTGTAATTTCTCATGACAATAGAGAACAACTAATCGCCGTGCCAAATTGAAAGACTCTTTGAGTTGTGAGCAGGTCCAGGTTCTATGGAATGTCCTTGTTGACTGGAAGTTTAACGATAAAGCACAAATTCTATGTTGTGATACAACCTCCTCCAATTCTGGTCGAACCAATGGCGCTTGTGCCCTTCTAGAACAGAAATTTGATGGTGGGTTATTGCTTTTCCCATGTCGCCATCACATTTATTGTTTAACTTTAAAATTTTAATTTAATGCAAAGGTCATAGAACAATCCACAAGTCCAATTTTCAAGAAGTTCAGAAAAAAATTGGAAAAAAACCAATACAAACCAGTAAAGAAAGTCTTCAAGTCGGGCGGGGCCGATATCCAAATCTGAACCGATCTCGATAAAATTTGGCAAAGATATTTCTGAGCTGTATTTGATATATTTCCCTGAATATCGTTGTTACGGAGTGCATATTACGGTTGTGGGTAACAAATATAACAAATCGGATGAATAATATATATGGAAGCTATAGCTATATCTGAACCGATCTTCACCAAATTTGACATACAAGCTTCTAGACTCAATTCCATCCAATTTGGGCAAATATTAGACGTTTGGTGCACAATAAAAGGTAAATCGGACGAAGTTATATATGGGAGCTATATCCAAATCTGAACCGATCTCGATAAAATTTAGCAAATGTATTTCTGAGCTGTATTTGATATATTTCCCCAAATATTGTTGTTGCATAGTGCAGGTGGACAAAAATAACAAATCCGATGAAAAATATATATGGGAGCTATAGCTATATCTGAACCGATTTCGATCAAATTTGGCATACATATTTTCAGGCCTAATTTGGGTGTATATGCAAAATTGCATACAATTCGGGCTGATAACACGTTTGGTGGAAGATATATATGGGAGCTATATCTAAATTTTGACCGATTATCTCCAATTTCAATAGGGTTCGTCCTTGGGCCAAACAAAAGATCTTTGCAAAATTTCATCTGGATCGGGCAATAAATGCGACCTGTACTTTGTTTACAAAAATACATGGACAGACGGACGGACGGACATGCATAAATCGACTCAGAATGTGATTCTATGCAGATCATCAAAAGGAACTATGGGTCTATCTCGTTTCCTTCTGCCTGTTACAAACAAATGATCACAGACATAATACCCTGACCACCTTGTGGTGTAGGGTATAAAAATATAGGGCTGATAAAAAACTTTATCAATAATAAATACTTCGGATATTCAGGATATCATCGAATTTTACCGACACGGAGACCGTCATAATAAAATCATGATTCGACAACCATGGATGTACTCTCCAAAAATATCATGATTAAGCTCTCAAGTCCAAATTTAAATGAGATGAAAACCCCGATTAATATATCTCAAAATAAGTTTTACACACCAGTCTGACGTAGTTGGCAGACAATGTGGCAATATAGTATATTTTCGACGATGATATGAATCACAAAACCAAGGAACAAAGCGATTGAAAATCTAGGCACGGAAGTCGATTCTCATAATTACAAATCATTTATTTATACAAAAGAAGAATTTCTTAATTGGATTTATTTTAAGTTTTAGTAGCAAAATTTGTTATCGTTCAAAATGCTTAAAAGAAGTTGGAGGGCCCTCAACGATAAAATTTAAACTAATGCCAGACTCTAATGGCGGAGTTACAACAGACTAGATAACAAAGTAGTTCCTATTGCGTTGTGTGCAGGATCACCGTCAGATATATCCCAAATATAGCAAGAAAAATTTAAGCCGAAAATTTACTGAATATTTATATTTTATTAATAACAAATGTCACAAAAATGCTTTAATTTTGATCATACCAATATGGTTGTTACTTGTATTATACTATATGGAGCGTACACAAAAAATTGCATGAAATAAATAAAAGTTGACCATATATCATAACTGATTTAGACGAAATTTTATACATTCATTTCTATATAAATTTAGGACATATCCTCTAACTTGTGTCTTTATTGGCCAAAAATGGCGTTTGGAGCACAAAATTGTGAACAATACATAAAATCAGCTTGGTATATGCATGCTGAGGGATTCATTTAGCAACAATAATAAACTCATAATGATTTTTTGGGCCATAAGTGTTGCAGTTTCAACGATTTCCCGAAAGTCTAACCCTGATCCCACACAAATTACTATGGATCAGAGAGATATGTATGGAGAGATCACTTAGGGGGTTCGGGTTAACGTTATACAATCATCATAAAATTTCATATTTAAGATTTTTGTTTTTTATTTTAATTTGACTCGAGGTCAGTAGAATAAAAACATTTAATTATGTTTCAAAATTTTATTTTCAATGTTTCGATCGGCATCGACGATCATCATCGGGGATTGAATTTAAAATCAAATAACATACATTTAAATATTTTATAAACAATTAACAAATGCAAGCAATTACTCTTGTTTTATTCTCAAAAACAATTTTACTTCCACATCACCTTACAGAGATTTTCAGACTAATCTTTTTTGTGTCTTTCCATCGTGTTTCTATAAATTTTAGCACAGTGTTCTGTGTCCGATTTATAGTTCATTCTATTTTCTATAGGGATATTAATTATATGAAGCATGTAAATCGTCTTTGTAATTATTTTCTTGCGCTTTTATTTCGATATCTTGAAGGTTGGGTTTATGTCCTGTCAATGTGCAATGGGCAGCTAGAGCAGTCTTCTGTTCGAGAGGCTTGTCACTTTTTTGATTCAACTTTTGTTCGGAGAGTCTAGTTTTTAACTACGTCTTTGTCGTACCGACATATGCCTTTTGGCATCTTCTCCATTACATGTTATCCTATAAACTACATTGCAGGAAAATTTGAGTTATTTTATCGGGAGCAGACGTACCTTTGTATAAGGCAAAATATTTCATTAAAAGCTTCGATAATGCATTTATATACATTGTTTACCACTACTTGACATCAAGATTTTTTGCATCGCGTATACGGAAATGTTGAAATAATACTGTACTGCTCCGGTATTATTTGTTAAAATAAAAAAAAATATTATAAATATATTTAACAAAACTACTCAAAAGCAAAAGAAGTATAAACAAGCGAACGTGAAACACCAGCTGCTATTTCTTTCTGTTAAAATTATGGTAAATATACATATTGCCACACTAACTTAATTTCATAAAAAGTCATCGTGCGGTTGAGAAATAAAAGAAGAAGAAGCAATCTTGCCCCTAAGGTTATACTTTCGATTGATCGAAATTCGATCAATTGTGGGAAATATGACCACAACGGATCTAATGACGATCATGAACGAAACGATGTCTGCTTTATAAGATAGAAAAATGGAAAACCTACCAACCAAAGCTGGCATAAACGACCACTCTACCAATCAAAAAGTCAATTTATGGAGCAGCAAATCATTCCTTCAAATATAATTTAAAGATGAATATAGATGTTGAAGTCGAGTTTGCCAGAAAAATAAAGTAGGAAAATGATAAAATGACAGTTTTGTTGGAGCTTAAATCTACCAGAATGGTTAACGAAATTTTCAAAAATACTAAACATTTAGCTGGAGCCTCAATATTTGTCGAAAGAGACTTGTCTGGAACTCAACTTGAGAAAAACGGTTATGTTGCAATTGAAAAAGAGTATTATAAAGATCAGCAGGGAGAAAAGGTTTGGAGTTCGTGGCGACAAGCTTATAATTGACGGCAAGTCTTTCTATTGGCATTCTCAAACAAATTTTTGTGTGTGATAAAGGTGATGAAAAAGATGCACTGAAATAAATTTACAGAGATGTAATTCTAGATATTCAATTAGGTTACAACGACCTTCTCAGAGAATATAATTCAATAAACTTATTAAACTTTCTAATGCAGTGTATGGGGATAAAAATAGTAACTTTAGTAGAAAATTAGAAACAAATGGCAATAAAAACCGTCCTTTTAATATATTATCCTATAATGTAAATGGCTTAGGAGGAAAATATCTTCCCCATGATTTTTTTGATTATCTAGAAAATATTCGTATATTTATACGCGATAAATCCGCATTATCCAGGTAGATAGATTTAAATGCAGTTTTGACAGAGGGAATTTAGAATCTCGATTGTTTACGGGATATTAAGGGATCGGATTCGCACACCAGATTCAATACGAAAAGGTTTCGGTCGCATTTCACTAATGCATCGTTAAATGTTCACTCAAAATTGCCTTCGGAATCATTCTGCTCTATATGCCCTACAGAAACAGACGTAGAATGCATGTGTATAGAAACAAATGAAAACTATGATACCATATTTGTAGAACCAATTGTAATTTCAACTTGGAACATACCAAAAAGTATATTAAGATAAGATTCATTAAGCAGAACAATAATTATTGAAGAAAATAATTTGTTAAGATCCAATAATTGTACTATTTAGTTGAATGAACTAAATTTTTTTAACACATTTAGATCACATGCAAATGTTTTTTATCAGTAATAATATTGCAAAATTGGAACCTCTAGAATGTGTACAAGAAAAAGAAATTATAAAACGGCATTCTGAAAAGGATATTATATTTCAAAATATAACAATAAAACACTTGTAATTACCATATGAATTATTGTAACTTTTGTTACGTATTATTTTAAAAATATGCCTAAAAACTTTATTGTTAAATCCAAGAAACAGATTAATGACAATAAACACGAAAATAATGTTAAAACAGCTACCAATAATATAGTAGGTAAAATATCATCAAATCTTATATTATATCCTAAATTTTACCCGCCTGAGGATAGGATAATTTAGGATATAATATAAGTAGCTGTATTATGTTCGTGTTCATTGTCATTATTCTGTTTCTTGGATTTAATAGTAAAGTGTTTTATGTCGATGTTGTATATTGTTGACCTGTTATATTTATTTTACTTATTTGGTTTATTGCTTGGCTTAAGGTCATTAAAAAACTATGTGTTTTATTTTTAAATTTTTCTTTTTTTTAACCAATATTTCGATTTCCTCCGGAAATCATCTTCAGGAGTCTGTTTTTTAAAAAAAAAAATAAATAAATAACACAAATTACAAACTGATTTTAACAATATATAACACAATAAATAACGTACATTTTGAAGTAAAAGCTCGTCTATTCAGTTTAAATGTCACTATCAAACTAAGTTTTCTTTCGTCGGTGTTCATGAACTAGGCTTCTGTAAATGTGAGCACAATGGTCTGTATCGGTTTTATAATTAATTCGTTTGTAATTTGATAAACTTATACTATGTAACATTTCTAGTGTAAATCGTTTTTTGTAATTATTTTCTTATGCTAATATATCGACGTCTTTAAGTTTGGATTTATGTCCTGTCAATGTGCAATGGGCAGCTAGAGCAGTCTTCTTTTTGAGAGTCTTGTCACTTTTGTGATCCGTCTTATGTCCGGAGAGCCTAGTTTTTCATTTCGTCCTTGTCGTACCGACATATGCCATTTTGAATACGTCATCGTCGTCCCCATTAAATGTTATCCTATAAACTACATTGCACTAGTTCTCCTTCTTAATTTAAGATTTTGTTTTACTAAACATACTGTCGACATTATTATTATATTATGATTTTACCGCTAATTTATAGTGTTCCTTATTAAAGATGTTTTTGATTTACAAAGTCTTTCTGAGAATCTCGGGATGTAAGTAACAACTTTATACATCTTTTCTTCTCCTCTTTTTTACGGTCCGTTCTTGCGTATATAATTAGGTCGTCAATTGTGCTTTTTGAGAAATCATTGTGGCTTAATATGTGGCGTATTTTTCTTTTGTTCTCTGAGTGGAATTGTTCGTCACTTAAATTGAAAAATTCATTGGTAAAATTAGTCACTGTGTTTATTTTTAGTCGTCGGGGTCTTTAGGATAAAATTTGATCAATCGTTCTGATGCCGTTGGTTTTTGTTACCAATCTAATTTATGTTTTCTTCCTTGTCTGATTATTATTTAAGTAGTCCATGGGCAACTGGAGCAGTCTTCTGTTCGAGAGGCTTGTCAATTTTGTAGGCATATTTTTTAAATTATACGTAACAAAAGTTAAAATAAGTGTTTTTTTTTATATTTTTAAATGTAATATTCTTTTATATGTATGTCATCTTATAATTTATGTATGCTTGTACATGTACTAGAGGTTCATATTTTGCTATATTATTACTGATATATGATCTAAATGTCTCTTCAAAAAATTTTTATTTATTTCAACTGAATACTACAAATGTGGGATTTTAATATATATATATATATATATATATATATATATATATATATATATATATATATATATATATATATATATATATATATATATATATCTTATATCATATCCTAAATTTTATATTATATCCTAAATTTTACCCGCCTGAGGATAGGATAATTTAGGATATAATATAAGTAGCTGTATTATGTTCGTGTTCATTGTCATTATTCTGTTTCTTGGATTTAATAGTAAAGTGTTTTATGTCGTTGTTGTATATTGTTGACCTGTTATATTTATTTTACTTATTTGGTTTATTGCTTGGCTTAAGGTCATTAAAAAACTATGTGTTTTATTTTTAAATTTTTCTTTTTTTTAACCAATATTTCGATTTCCTCCGGAAATCATCTTCAGGAGTCTGTTTTAAAAAAAAATAATAAATAAATAACACAAATTACAAACTGATTTTAACAATATATAACACAATAAATAACGTATATTTTGAAGTAAAAGCTCGTCTATTCAGTTTAAATGTCACTATCAAACTAAGTTTTCTTTCGTCGGTGTTCATGAACTAGGCTTCTGTAAATGTGAGCACAATGGTCTGTATTGGTTTTATAATTAATTCGTTTGTAATTTGATAAACTTATACTATGTAACATTTCTAGTGTAAATCGTTTTTTGTAATTATTTTCTTGTGCTAATATATCGACGTCTTTAAGTTTGGATTTATGTCTTGTCAATGTGCAATGGGCAGCTAGAGCAGTCTTCTTTTTGAGAGTCTTGTCACTTTTGTGATCCGTATTATGTCCGGAGAGCCTAGTTTTTCATTTCGTCCTTGTCGTACCGACATATGCCATTTTGAATACGTCATCGTCGTCCCCATTACATGTTATCCTATAAACTACATTGCACTGGTTCTCCTTCTTAATTTAATATTTTGTTTTACTAAACATACTGTCGACATTATTATTATATTATGATTTTACCGCTAATTTATAGTGTTCCTTATTAAAGATGTTTTTGATTTACAAAGTCTTTCTGAGAATCTCGGGATGTAAGTAACAACTTTATACATCTTTTCTTCTCCTCTTTTTTACGGTCCGTTCTTGCGTATATAATCAGGTCGTCAATTGTGCTTTTTGAGAAATCATTGTGGCTTAATATGTGGCGTATTTTTCTTTTGTTCTCTGAGTGGAATTGTTCGTCACTTAAATTGAAAAATTCATTGGTAAAATTAGTCACTGTGTTTATTTTTAGTCGGGGTCTTTAGAATAAAAGTTGATCAATCGTTCTGATGCCGTTGGTTTTTGTTACCAATCTAATTTATGTTTTCTTCCTTGTCTGATTATTATTTAAGTAGTCCATGGGCAACTGGAGCAGTGTTCTGTTCGAGAGGCTTGTCAATTTTGTAGGCATATTTTTAAACTTATACGTAACAAAAGTTAAAATAAGTGTTTTTTTTATATTTTTAAATGTAATATTCTTTTATATGTATGTCATCTTATAATTTATGTATGCTTGTACATGTACTAGAGGTTCATATTTTGCTATATTATTACTGATATATGATCTAAATGGCTCTTCAAAAAATTTTTATTTATTTCTGAATACTACAAATGTGGGTTTTTAATATATATATATATATATATATATATATATATATATATATATATATATATATATATATATATATATAAATATGTATATATAAATAAATATATATATATATATATATATATATATATATATATATATATATATATATATATATATATATATATATATATATATATATAAACTTTTATTGTTATGTGGAGCTCTACTTAATTAGCAAAGTGGTGTAGGGTATCATAAAGTCGGCCCCGCCCGACTTGAAGACTTTCGTTACTGCTTTGTATTGATTTTTTCCCAATTTTTTTCTGAACTTCTTGAAAATTGGACTTGTGGATGCTTCTTTCTTTCAATTTGGCACGGCGATTAGTTGTTCTCTATTGTCATGAGAAATTACTATAGGCAAAAGAATTTCTTTACATGACCGCACATCAATAGGATCCAATAACAAAAACTGAGCTTCTTGCAGTTGTGTGGCCCCTACGTTTTGCTTACACAAACTTTGGAGTAATGAAGTTTTTCTCGACAGAAATACAGAAGTATATATATATATATATATATATATATATATATATATATATATATATATATATATATCCTATTGATGTGCGGTCATGTAAAGAAATTCTTTTTCCTATAGTAATTTCTCATGACAATAGAGAACAACTAATCGCCGTGCCAAATTGAAAGAAAGAAGCATCCACAAGTCCAATTTTCAAGAAGTTCAGAAAAAAATTGGGAAAAAATCAATACAAACCAGTAAATAAAGTCTTCAAGTCGGGCGGGGCCGACTTTATGATACCCTACACCACTTTGCTAATTAAGTAGAGCTCCACATAACAATTAAAAGTTTTTATGGGAGAATTCAATCATACACGCTATGATTATAATTATAATTTAAAGTTCAAAGGACTAAATATGCCGAAGCATTTGTATCTTTTAAATTCGGAATTGTATTGCCCATTTGGTGCACAATTAATTTGAAATTGGATAAAGATATATATGGGAGCTATATCCAAATCTCGATAAAATTTGGCAAAGATATTTCTGAGCTGTATTTGATATATCCCTGAATATCGTTGTTACGGAGTGCAGATTACGGTTGTGGGTTACAAATATAACAAATCGGATGAATAATATATATGGAAGCTATAGCTTTATCTGAACCGATCTTCACCAAATTTGACATATTAGCTTCTAGACTCAATTTTGGTATTTTGAAGATTTTAGCGGCATTATTTACCGGAATTGTTTAACATTTTGCATTTGAAGTTCATAATGGATGCTACAGCCTATCACAGAAAATTGTCTGTGCAGGTCCTCATCGTCGTATAGACTCTAATATACGGCTACATTAGGTATTTTTAAGATTTTAACAGATTTTTAAGGGATTTTATTTTTTTTTGAAAATTGTTAAATTTTTACCACTTACAGCTTTTTTACTTGTTATTGATAAAGTTTTTTTATCAGCCCTATATTTTTTGTATTGGTTTTTTCCAATTTTTTCTGAACTTCTTAAAAATTGGGATGTCTGGACTTGTGGATGTTTCTATGACCTTTGCATTAAATTCAAATTTTAAAGTTAATCAATAAATGTAATGACGACATGGGAAAAGCAATAACCCACCATCAAATTTCTGTTCTAGAAGGGAACAAGCGCCATTGGTTCGACCAGAATTGGAGGAGGTTGCATCACAACATAGAATTTGTACTTTATCGTTAATGAAGTTTTCCTCGACAGAAATATTGGATCTTTGATTGGAACTGAATTTCAGATTCTGAAGATAACATTCCTTATTCATACGTAGGGATGAAACCAATAAAGCCAATAAAGACACAAGTTAGAGGATATGTCCTAAATTTATATAGAAATGAATGTATAAAATTTCGTCTAAATCAGTTATGATATATGGTCAACTTTTATTTATTTCATGCAATTTTTTGTGTACGCTCCATATAGTATAATACAAGTAACAACCATATTGGTATGATAAAAATTAAAGCATTTTTGTGGCATTTATTATTAATAAAATATAAATATTCAGTAAATTTTCGGTTTAAATTTTTCTTGCTATATAGTCGGGATATATCTGACGGTGATCCTGCACACAACGTAATAGGAACTACTTTGGTACCTAGTCTGTTGTAACTCCGCCATTAGAGTCTGGCATTAGTTTAAATTTTATCGTTGAGGGCACTCCAACTTCTTTTAAACATTTTGAACGATAACAAATTTTGCTACTAAAACTTAAAATAAATCCAATTAAGAAATTCTAATTATGTGAATCAACTTCCGTGCCTAGATTTTCAATCGCTTTGTTCCTTGGTTTTGTGATTCATATCATCGTCGAAAATATACTATATTGCCACATTGTCTGCCAACTACGTCAGACTGGTGTGTAAAACTTATTTTGAGATATATTAATCGGGGTTTTCATTTCATTCAAATTTGGACTTAGTCATGATATTTTTGGAGAGTACATCCATGGTTGTCGAATCATGATTTTATTATGACGGTCTCCGTGTCGGTAAAATTCGATGATATCATGAATATCTGAAGTATTTATTATTGATAAAGTTTTTTATCAGCCCCATATTTTTATACCACAAGGTGGTCAGGGTATTATGTCTTTGTGCATTTGTTTGTAACAGGCAGAAGGAAACGAGATAGACCCATTCTGAGTCGATTTTTGCATGGCCGTCCGTCCGTCTGTCCATGTATTTTTGTAAACAAAGTACAGGTCGCATTTATTTCCCGATCCAGATGAAATTTTGCAAAGGTCTTTTGTTTGGCCCAAGGACGAACCCTATTGAAATTGGAGATAATCGGTCAAAATTTAGATATAGCTCCCATATATATCTTCGTCCGATTTGCCTTTTATTGTGCACCAAACGTGTAATATCAGCCCGAATTGTATGGAATACACCCAAATTAGGCCTGAAAATATGTATGCCAAATTTGATCGAAATCGGTTCAGATATAGCTATAGCTCCCATATATATTTTTCATCCGATTTGTTATTTTTGTCCACCGCCGCCGTAATATGCACTATGCAACAACAATATTTGGGGAAATATATCAAATACAGCTCAGAAATACATTTGCTAAAATTTATCGAGATCGGTTCAGATTTGGATATAGCTCCCATATATAAATTTGTCCGATTTACCCACCAAACGTCTAATATTTGTCCAAATGGGATGGAATTTGGCACTTAAAAGTACCTAGAAACCGGAACTTACCCTAATATATATATATATATATAAATATATATATATATATATATATATATAAATATATATATATATATATATATATATATATATATATATATATATATATATATATATATATATATATATATATATATATATATATATATATATATATATATATATATATATATATTCTGGAGAAATCGTGTTTCGAATTTCCCACTGGGGGAGCTGTCTTATGTTAATATCTGATCTTCCTGAATCTACCGTATTTTTGGAGTAAAACTAACGGCACTGTGCTTTTCACAATAGTTGTCCCACTATCAATGTGATATTAGGGTAAGTTCCGGTTTCTAGGTACTTTTAAGTGCCAAATTCCATCCCATTTGGACAAATATTAGACGTTTGGTGGGTAAATCGGACAAATTTATATATGGGAGCTATATCCAAATCTGAACCGATCTCGATAAATTTTAGCAAATGTATTTCTGAGCTGTATTTGATATATTTCCCCAAATATTGTTGTTGCATAGTGCATATTACGGCGGCGGTGGACAAAAATAACAAATCGGATGAACAATATATATGGGAGCTATAGCTATATCTGAACCGATTTCGATCAAAATTGGCATACATATTTTCAGGCCTAATTTGGGTGTATTCCATACAATTCGGGCTGATATTACACGTTTGGTGCACAATAAAAGGCAAATCGGACGAAGATATATATGGGAGCTATATCTAAATTTTGACCGATTATCTCCAATTTCAATAGGGTTCGTCCTTGGGCCAAACAAAAGACCTTTGCAAAATTTCATCTGGATCGGGAAATAAATGCGACCTGTACTTTGTTTACAAAAATACATGGACAGACGGACGGACGGCCATGCAAAAATCGACTCAGAATGGGTCTATCTCGTTTCCTTCTGCCTGTTACAAACAAATGCACAAAGACATAATACCCTGACCACCTTGTGGTATAAAAATATGGGGCTGATAAAAAACTTTATCAATAATAAATACTTCAGATATTCATGATATCATCGAATTTTACCGACACGGAGACCGTCATAATAAAATCATGATTCGACAACCATGGATGTACTCTCCAAAAATATCATGACTAAGTCCAAATTTGAATGAAATGAAAACCCCGATTAATATATCTCAAAATAATGAATCACAAAACCAAGGAACAAAGCGATTGAAAATCTAGGCACGGAAGTTGATTCACATAATTAGAATTTCTTAATTGGATTTATTTTAAGTTTTAGTAGCAAAATTTGTTATCGTTCAAAATGTTTAAAAGAAGTTGGAGTGCCCTCAACGATAAAATTTAAACTAATGCCAGACTCTAATGGCGGAGTTACAACAGACTAGGTACCAAAGTAGTTCCTATTACGTTGTGTGCAGGATCACCGTCAGATATATCCCGACTATATAGCAAGAAAAATTTAAGCCGAAAATTTACTGAATATTTATATTTTATTAATAATAAATGCCACAAAAATGCTTTAATTTTGGAGCTACTATATGGAGCGTACACAAAAAATTGCATGAAATAAATAAAAGTTGACCATATATCATAACTGATTTAGACGAAATTTTATACATTCATTTCTATATAAATTTAGGACATATCCTCTAACTTGTGTCTTTATTGGCCATATATGGCGTTTGGAGCACAAAATTGAGAACAATACCTAAAATCAGCTTGGTATATGCATTCTGAGGGATTCATTTAGCAACAATAATAAACATATAATGATTTTTTGGACCATAAGTGTTGCAGTTTCAACGATTTCCCGAAAGTCTAACCCTGGTCCCAAACAAATTACTATGGATCAGAGAGATATGTATGGAGAGATCACTTAGGGGATTCGGGTTAACGTTATACAATCATCATAGAATTTCATATTTAAGATTTTTGTTTTTTATTTTAATTTGACTCGGAGTCAGTATAATAAAAAACATTTAATTATGTTTCAAAATTTTTAATATGTCAACATTTCTAAAGTTAGGAGTGTCTGAAGCAAAATTCTGAGAAAGTTTACCAGTGCCCCACTTCCTCCTCCTATTCAAATTTATGAAACATTTGAGTCCAAAGGTCAAATAAAACCACACAAATAGCAAAACTTTCGGGCTTTTGAATCGAAATCATATATGTTTTTTACTCTTTTTGGGACAACTTAATATATATTCATGATCAGTACTAAATCGATTTCACGATGTCAGTTTGTCAGCCCACGCTTTTTGACGCAGAGTTGATTATTCCGGTATTTTTATACCATCCACCATTGTATGGAGGTTATATTAAGTTTGCCATTCCGTTTGTAACAACTCGAAATATAAATTTTAGACCCCACAAAGTATATATATTATTGATCAGCATAAAATTCTATGTCGATTTAGAGATGTCCGTCCGTCTATTCGTCTGTGAAAATCTCTCATATAACGGTACCTCGGTACTTTGTTGATTTTAGAGACCTTTTTTATTGGAATTCTTTCAAATTTTGTATTAGATGTTCGTAATGGATGTTACAGCCTATGGACCGTGGACCTGCACAGACAATTTTCTGTCATAGGCTGTAGTATCCGTTTCGAACTTTAAATTCCAAATTTGAAACAATTCCGGTGAATAATGTAGCTTAAATCATCAAAATACCGAATATTGGGAGGTACTGGCTGCAGTATCTATTTTGAACTTCAATTACCAAATTTATGCCACATATATGAGCCAGATCTGTGAATTATGATGTTTAAAAAATAAGCATAAAAGACCATAAAGAATAGTAATAGTAAAATAATAAATAATGACTATACGAAGACGTGGACCAACTTTGAAACAATTCCGGTGAATAATGTCGCTAAAATCATCCAAATACCGCATATCGGGAGGTACCGTTATATGGGGGCCATACGAAGATGTGAACCTGAGTAGACAATTTTCTGTCTTAGGCAGTAGTATCCATCACGAATTTCAAATATAAAATTTTAAACAATTCTCGTGAATGAAATCATCAAAATACATAATACCGGGAGGTACCGTTATGTGGGGGTTATAAGAAAACGTGGACCTCCACAGAAAATTTTCTGTCTTAGACTGCAGCATCCATTGCGAACTTTAAATATCAAATTTGAAACAATTCCGGTGAATAATGTCGCTAAAATCATCAAAATCCCAAATATCGAGAGGAACCGTTGAATGGCGGCTGTACCAAAAGGGGGACGTACATAACCCATTGTCAATACAAAAAGTCCTGCAGACATAATATACATTTGAGTAAAATTTTATCAGTCTACTTCAATTTGTTCGGAAGCTAAAGTAACTTCCACAGATGGACGGACATCGCTAAATCGACATAGAATTTTATGCAGATGAAGAATATATATACTTTGTAGGGTCTAAAATGTAGATTTCGAGCTGTTACAAACGGAATGACAAACTTAATATACCCTCCATACTATGGTAGAGGGTATAAAAATATGCCTCAAAACAAATATGAGGTGCAGGTTCACGTCTTCGTATAGCCCACATATCATTTAATACCGAATATAGGGAGGTACCGTTATATGGGAGCTATACGAAGACTATTGTAATGGCTTATGATAAAAGTTGCCTATGCAGGCCCATGTCGTAGTATAGACCCTAATATAACAGCTACATTCGTTATTTTTAAGATTTTAACAGAATTCTGAACGGATTTTATTCTTTTGATAATTGCCAAATTCGTTCCAAATGGTGGAGAGTATTCAAAGTTCGGCCCGGCCGATGATTTTAGCTACATTATTCACTGGAATTGTTTCAAATTTGGTATTTGAAGTTCGTAATGGATACCACAGCCTAAGACAGAAAATTGTCTGTACAAGTCTACGTATTCGTACATATGAAGACGTATACCTGCACAGACAATTTTCTGTCATCGGCTGCAGTATCAGTTGCGAACTTCAAATACCAAATTTGAAGCAATTCCAGTGAATAATGTCGCTAAAATAATAAAAATAACGAATATCGGGATGTACAGTTATATGGGAGCTATACGAAGACTATTGTAATGGCTTATGACAAAAGTTACCTATGCAGGTCCATGTCGCCGTATAGACCCTAATATAACAGCTACACTCGGTATTTTTAAGATTTTGACAGGATTTTTAACGGATTTTATTGTTTTTGAGAATTGCCAAATTCGTTCCATATGGTGGAGGGTATTTATAGCTGTTTTACTTGTTTCATGTCATCACGTAATTTTCACATTTTTTTTTATTATGGAACTATTTTCAACTGGCATTTCGTTGTATGTATTTTAATTAGTCTATGCCTCTAGTTCAACTTTTATCATACATTAATGCGTTTCTCATCATTTTGGCAAAATGATTCAACAAATTCTGTAATTCTTTGTACGCATTCCCGTGCGATACTGCCATGCTTCTATCGGCCCACCTAAAAAAAAAATATATTTAAAAAACAAAACAAATCGCATATTTTTTTATACCCTCCACCAAAAAAGGTATGGAGGGTATATTAAGTTCGTCATTCCGTTTGTAACTCATCGAAATAATCATTTTAGACCCAACAAAGTATATATATTCTTGATCAGCGTAAAATTTTAAGACGATTTAGCCCTGTCCGTCTGTCCGTCTGTTGTAATCACGCTACAGTCTAAACGAATTAACGGAATTGTCTGAAAATCCACACAAGGAGTTCCTTGTGGGTACTTTATACCTCGGCAGAGAATTGTCAATATAGCTCCACGATATCGTATAGCCCCCATGTAACGGTACCCCCCGATATTCGGTATTTTGATGATTTTACCCACATTTTTGAACGGAATTGTCTGAAAATCCACACAAGGAGTTCCTTGCGTGCGAAAACTATACCAATATTTTTACACTTTTTTTGCACTCAGTGTAATGGTTTAGACTGTAGTGGAATAAAAAATAAGTCCACGTTCAAAAATTCAAGGAAGAAGTATTGACTTGCTATTATTTCGATCGCAACTGTATATTTTTTGTATACAATTTGTTGTTTCTTCTTCAACTGTTTAATTTTTTCGTCAAGGTTTTTGGGAAAATTTCTATTTTTTAATTGTCTTTTCGGTAATTTTTTTATTTTTTGAGAAACACATAAATTTGTGTAAACTTAATTCTTGTGTTTCCTCCATGCAGGTGCGTGTCTTAGAAGAATTAAATGGTTTGTCTGAAAATCCACACAAGGAGTTCCTTGTGGGTACTTTATACCTCGGCAGAGAATTATCTATATAGGTCCACGATATCGTATAGCCCCCATGTAACGGTACCCCCCGATATTCGGTATTTTGATGGTTTTACCCACATTTTTGAACGGAATTGTCTGAAAATCCACACCAGGAGTTCCTTGCGGGTACTTTATACCTCGACAGGGAGTTATCTATATAGATCCACAATATCGTATAGCCCCCATATAACGGTACCCCCCGATATTCGGTATTTTGCTGATTTCACCCACATTTTTCAACGGAATTGTCTGAAAATCCACACAAGGAGTTCCTTGTTGGTACTTTATACCTCGGCAGAGAATTGTCCATATAGGTCCACGATATCGTATAGCCCCCATGTAACGGTACCCCCCGATATTCGGTATTTTGATGATTTTACCCACATTTTTCAACGGAATTGTCTGAAAATCCACACAAGGAGTTCCTTGTGGGTACTTTATACCTCGGCAGAGTATTATCTATATAGGTCCACAATATCGTATAGCCCCCATATAACGGTACCCCCCGATATTCGGTATTTTGATGATTTTACCCACATTTTTCAACGGAATTGTCTGAAAATCCACACAAGGAGTTCCTTGTGGGTACTTTATACCTCGGCAGAGAATTATCTATATAGGTCTACAATATCGTATAGCCCCCATATAACGGTACCCCCGATATTTGGTATTTTGATGATTTTACCCACATTTTTCAACGGAATTGTCTGAAAATCCACACAAGGAGTTCCTTGTGGGTACTTTATACCTCGGCAGAGAATTATCTATATAGATCCACGATATTGTATAGCCCTCATATAACGGTACCCCCGATATTCGGTATTTTGATGTTTTTAGCCATATTTTTCAACGGAATGGTCACAAGGGGTTCTTTGTGAGCACTTTACCCACCGACAGAGAATTCTCTATATAGGTTAACGATAACGTATAGCTCCCATATAACGGTACCCCCCAATATTCGGTATTTTGATGATTTTACCCACATTTTCCAATCGTATTGTCTGAAAATCCACACAAGGAGTTCCTTGTGGGTACTTTATACCTCGGCAGAGAATTATCTATATAGGTCTACAATATCGTATATCCCCCATATAACGGTACCCCCGATATTTGGTATTTTGATGATTTTACCCACATTTTTCAACGGAATTGTCTGAAAATCCACAAAAGGAGTCCCTTGTGGGCATTTTACCTCCTCAAAATGAAGTGTCTATATAGGTCCACGATATCGTATATCCCCCATATAACTGTAACCTCCGATATTCGGTATTTTGATGATGTTAGCCACGCTTTTCAATGGAATTGTCTTAAAATCAACACAAGTAGTTCCTTGTGAGTACTTCACCCCCTGAGAGAGAATTGTCTATACAGGTCCACGATATCGTATATCCCCCATATAACGGTACCTCCCGATATTCGGTATTTTATGATTTGATCCACATTTTTCATCGGAATTGTCTGAAAATCCACACAAGGAGTTCCTTGTGGGTACTTTATACCTCGGCAGAGAATTATCTATATAGATCCACGATATTGTATAGCCCTCATATAACGGTACCCCCGATATTCGGTATTTTGATGTTTTTAGCCATATTTTTCAACGGAATGGTCACAAGGGGTTCTTTGTGAGCACTTTATACCTCGGCAGAGAATTATCTATATAGGTTAACGATAACGTATAGCTCCCATATAACGGTACCCCGCGATATTCGCTATTTTGATGATTTTAGCCACATTTTCCAATCGTATTGCTGAAAATCCACACACGGAGTTCCTTGTGAGTACTTTACACGCAGACATAGATTTGTCTTTATAGGTCCACAATATCGTATATCCCCCCATATATCGGCACCTTCCTATATTAGATATTTTAAATATTTTAAAAGAATTGTTATTGGATTTTATTTTTTTGAAAATTTTCTAATTCGTTCCAAATGGTGGAGGGTATTCAAAGTTCGGCCCGGTCGAACTTACTGCTTTTTTACTTGTTATCTTTTGTTTCGATTGATTTGGAAAATCTAGAGATTTTAATGATTTTTCCTGAATTTTAAAATCTGCTGCTATTTTTTGACTGATCTAATAAGTCGGCACTTTGAATATATCCATTAATACCACAACACGTGCGAAAACTATACCAATATTTTTACACTTTTTTTGCACTCAGTGTAATGGTTTAGACTGTAGTGGAATAAAAAATAAGTCCACGTTCAAAAATTCAAGGAATAAGTATTGACTTGCTATATTTTTTGTATACAATTTGTTGTTTCTTCTTCAACTGTTTAATTTTTTCGTCAAGGTTTTTGGGAAAATTTCTTTTTTTTAATTGTCTTTTCGGTAATTTTTTTTATTTTTGTGGAAACTTAATTCTTGTGTTTCCTCCATGCAGGTGCGTGTCTTGGAAGAATTAAATGGTTTGCCAGGCACATAAGATCGAAAAAGACATATCAAGGTTGATCAGATATGTAGTAGAGGGCTAGGCGCACCTTCGGAAAAAGTGTGTAATAATTCCCGGCGAATCGGTTACAAATGATTTTGGACGCTTACATTAGAGAGGGTTCATGAAAAATAAAGAAAATAGGGAATATGTTGATCTGTAAAGTAACCATATACGAAGACGCGGACCTGCACAGACAATCTCATGTCATAGACTGTAGAATCCATTACGGGCATCAGATACTAAATGTGAATGAATTCCGGTGAATAATGCCTCTAAAATGAACAAAGTACCGAATATCGGGAGATACCGTTATATGAATGATTTCCACAGACGGACTGACGGACGGACATCTCCAAATCGACATAGCATTTTATGCTGATCATGAATATATACACTTTGTGGGGCCTAAAATGTAACCTTAGATTGGCGTCATACAAGAAAACGTGTAAAAAACTACCTATTTTTGAAACAAAAAAACATTTAAAAAAATTTGACATATGAATGTTTTCAAACGTCGACGCATCTACCTGTATTCTTCTACCATGGGGTGTCTGTAACTAGTATATAATTTAATAAGTTTTCAATCCAGGAGAAACCATGATAGAAACTGTAAATAAAATGAAACCAATTATTATTCTAAATTGGGCTCCTCCTTGCAAAAATATTAATGTTGTAATACAACCAACATATTTATACATGATATATCAACTGATCTATGATGCTAATTTTCTGTGTCTTCGTCTAACGAAATAAAAATTCATTTTTTTGTGTGATTAAAGCGTCAAAAAAGTGTTAAATTGTAATATTTAAATTAACACTATTTATCTTTTTTCCAAAAGTGTGAAGTTTTTGTGTATAAAGTGTTTTTTCCTGCTTAATAAGTTTATTTAATATTTTCCGCGTAAAACATCAGTGTTTTGTTTTATTTTGTGCTTTTACATTTTGTTTTATTTTCGTCGTGTTTTTTGTTTGTGTTGACGTTTGTAGCTGATTCCCCTTTAGCAATTCTGTACGTATTAATAGATTCTTAGCATACTTTTAGGCACTAATAGTATATTGATTATTACACCGTGTTCACATTACACAGTTTACTTTCGTATTTCATATAAAAATTATTTAGCGGGTATTTTCATCTAATTTGTTATTTTACAAAATGGCTATCTCTTTCAAAGACTGTTCAGTTAGAGACATCAATGCATAGACAAATAAAGATATAGACAACGAAAAGTTAGTTTTGTCTTTTTATCCAGGTGGCTCTCTTCATGTTTTGCATAGTCAACATGCTGATTTACGCGTTCAAGCCACTCGACTTCGAAAACACATTTTATCGCTTTTCAAGAATTTCAGTGGAATATTTTCATATTTTTCGATGTCATCACGTACTTTTTAAATTTCTTTTATTATGAAATAATTTTCAACTGACAAATATCCTACAGTTTTTGTTATTTTTAACATTTTTGAATTGAGTGACTTTAAAATTCCCACTCAAACCCCTGAAACGACATTGACGACATCTGCTGATCCGATTTTTTCGAAGATGAACGGTGAGAGCATCTCGTTGTCTATATTTTCATTTGTCTATGATCAATGAGCGTCTTATTTCTTGTTTTATTTGCGATAATTTTATGCATCTTAAATGTGCTGGTTTTAATGGTAGACAGTATGATTTTATTACTGACAAGACTAAAGGTCTACGTTGGTCTTGTTTTGATTGTAGAGATCTTCAAGTTGATTATCATTGCCTTTTTAAAGAAACTAAGGCTGAAATCGATAAGTTGAAAAAAAGTTTTAATTTAACTTTTAAAAAATTTGAAAAAATTTAAAAATTGGTTAATAGGTTTGAATTATCTGATGGTTCACCAAAGAGGAAAAAAGCTTCAGGTGTTGTTAGCAATATCGAATCAAACAATTTAGGTCAATTTAATCACCATAAATTCTCCGATTTCGCCAAATCCTCCTCCTAATAGTAATAAACCAGTTTCTCATGATAATCGTAAAGACTCGGATGTTACTACCAACGCTACAACCTCAATCTCGAATTGTACGACTTCCAAAAAAGCATTTTCTAACCCACCTGCAATTGTGGTGCAAGTTCCTCCAAACCCTTCGGCTGCTGTAATTGTTGATGATCCATCACCTTCTAATCAGCTTGTTGTTGTTGCACGTCGCAAAACAGTTTTTATATCCAGACTTCATCCTGAAACTTCTATTGTTAATATCCGTAATTATATGAAATCTAAGTTACGTGACGTAAGCGATAATGATTTAAACATCTTTAAATTTAAATCGTCTCAGGAGCGCGAAATTTCGTCGTTTAAAATAACAGTTCCTAATCGACTTTTTAACACTGTTGTTAGTAGTTCGTTTTGGCCCGATGATATATTGGTAAAAGAATTTGTTTTTAGAGAACGCTCCAATGTAGATAAGTCTGTAAACATCGTAACTGCGCCAAAAAAACTAAATGACGTCTGTCCGAATCTTTATAAAAATGTAAGAGGATTAAACACTAAGCTTAGAGATGTTTTCCTTAAAAGTTTCTTTTCTGAATATAAAATAATTGCTTTCACTGAAACGTGGTTAAAACCTGATGTCCTGGACATTGATTTACTCTCTGGTGGTGGAGTTCTAATAGCAGTTCATAACTCGATTCCTTCAGAAATGATTGATGTCTCAGCGGATCCTAATATCGAATTTATCTGCGCAAAATTAAATATCATTGGTAATACCATTTTCTTAACTTGTTCATATATTTCACCTAATTCTGAACTTGAAATTTATCTTAACCATGCAGATTTATTTGCAAAGGTGTCTTCGTTGCTTACAGATATAACCTTCCTTGGGTATCTTGGACCTCAGGTGACAATATTCTAGATTACATACCTCTGACTTACCCAACAGGTTTTGATAACTTTTGGAATAAGATATTTGAGCTTTGTCTGTACCAAGTAAACCATGTGTTAAATGTTAAAGACAGGTTGTTAGATAGATCTTTATTGAATATTTCGATTTCTATGTACTCCCTGAAGACAGTTATCACCCTACACTTTCGATGAACCTCGAATTAAGAAACGCTTCCCTGAATTCTAAATTTGTTAATGTTTCTATTGATAGTCGTAACTTTGGGAAAACAAACCTTATTAAATTGCGCTCTATTTCATCTAACACTGTGTTCAGAGAACATAGACAAAAGGTTAAGAAACATTCTCTTGTGATCGTTTGACTTAATTTTGAACGGTCTAAAAATAATAATATTAGAAAAAGAAACCATATGTAAGCAATTCAGCGGCCTTGTAGCTCTGCGGCAGAGCAGATGGTAATCTATTTTTAATGATTAGAAATTCCAAGCGGCCATAAAATCTATTTGTGTGCACTGATAATAAAGGATCAATAAAGCCCACACATACAGATAGATGTGCGCTCAGTAGGTAGCATGCACTTAAGTGTTGGGACACAAGATCCCTCCTAGCGTGCCCTTAGAATAGATAAGAAAGATTGTGTGTCTGCGATTAGGTTAAGTCAGAATAGTTTAGGTAGCACTTAAGTAAGAAATATTCTTTAATAAAATCAGATTTGAAAATACATTATAACCGGCCGGTTGTGTGTTTTAATTTCTCCGCGAACATTGGTCCTTCGAAAAAAGAAAAAAAAAATTGAACTAGCATACAAAATAAAAAAAGAAATACAGAATACAAAAAAAAAAAAAAGACCTAAGGGGCAAAATATTAAAAAAAGACCTAAGGGGCACAATATTAAAAAAAAAAAGACCTAAGGGGCACAATAAAAAAAAAGACCTAAGGGGCACAACATAAAAAAAGACCTAAGGGGCAAAACATTAAAAAAAAGACCTAAGGGGCACAATATTAAAAAAAAGACCTAAGGGGCACAACATTAAGAAAAAGACCTAAGGGGCAAAATAAAATAAAAATCAAAAAATATGTAAAGAAAAATTACGTCAAGAGTTATTTTATATAAGACTCAAGGTCAAATCCTTAAAGAAATAATAGGGATTTGGGAGAAAGTGCAAGCCCGTATGGTACGGAAAGTCGCTATAGAAGAAACCTTGCGTTCCCTGAAGAATAAAAGGGAAGAAGCAAGAGTGAATCACGAGAAGCTGGCAATTCATGGTGAAAACAATGATGCATATTACCAAGATAAGGTATGGGAGCAGATCCAGGACTATTTTGGAAAGGCCAAAACGGCAATAGAAAATCTAAAAGAGGAGCGAGAGAAAGAAGAACCCGGTATGCAACAGAAGGCTTGGCTGCTTCACAACAAGGGGCAGAGATGAAAGTAGAGGAAGTAAGGACGTTACAAGAAGAGATGCAGAAACAGTTGCAACAAGCTGTGCAGAAGAGCATGCAGCAGAGCATGGAGGAGCAAGTAAAAAATACAATCCAACAAGTGCAAACGGCGTTGCAGGAAGAAATGCAGAAAACAGTACAGGAGCAGATACAACAGATAAACTTTTTATATGAAAATATGAATGTTAGCACAAAAGTGCAAGAGAACGCAACGCTTGCTAAACAATCTCTTGGTCAAGCTGAAACAAACCGAAAGAGCGCAACTCTATTCCAATTTAGGAAAAAGATTAACAAGCTGTCTGACACAATTGAAGGTGAATTAACCGGTGTTACAAAATACGCTCTGGAGTACCTAAAGACTTCATGGGAAAAACAGTTTGATGAGATTAGGTCGCTACATCTTGAACTCTCAACTGTGCTCGGCATGGAAGATATAGACATTGAATTCGAGGAGATCGAAGAAAGGTTTGAAACAAGAATGCAAGACGTTGTAAGAAGAATCGGAGACGTGAAAGATGAGGCGATGAATGTGGAATTAAAACGTATACAAATTCCATGTTTTGGTGGTAAAGTTGAAGAATGGAGCTCCTTTCATGATCTCTTCAAAAAAATGATCGATGGAAACGCGAAGCTGTCAGAGGTGCAAAAACTTTATTACCTCAAGACGAATCTTAAAGGAGAAGCTTTTCGAATTGTGCAACACCTACAAGTAACGGAGGCGAATTATAAAGCTGCCTGGGAATTGCTGGAAAATAGGTATGGTAATAAAAGAGTTCTATTCACGAAATTAGTGGATAGGATTTTAGACCAGCCAAATATAAACAGCCAATCAGCGTCGAATATTAGAAATCTGTTGGACAACGTAAACGAGAGCATACATGCTTTAAAGGCAATGGAGGTACAATTGGATCAAGCAGATCCTATTATAGCCAGAATTATTATAAGAAAGCTTGATAAAGATGGTCTGGTACTTTACGAACAAACTGTAAAGAAATCTAAGGACATTCAAAAACTTGCGGATGTGATGAATTTCCTGGAACAACAATACCAAGCGTTGGAAGCTTCAGCAGGCAAAAAATATTTCAACCCTGGACATCAACATCAGGCGAAAGCTACTGGAATAGAGGAAACAAAGCAATGCAAGTTTTGCAAAATAAACGGCCATGATATTGCAGTTCGCAGAAAATTTGCGGCATTAGCCGCGCAGGAAAGATTTGATTGGGCAAAGTCAGCACAAAGTCAGCACAAAGAGATAAGAGATGTTTTGCAGAAGCGAAATGCCAGAAGTGTGGAATGAATCACATAACATTAATGCACTTCGAAAAAAGAAACAATACAAAGGCAATGAACATCAATGCAACAGCGGATGTTCTATTAGCAACGGCGCAAGTTCGAATAAAATCATTGCACGGAGAATTTTTAACAGTGAAGGCGTTAATAGATCAAGGATCACAAGTTACATTCATATCGGAAGACGTAGCCCAACTGCTGCAGCTGCCCAGAAAAAAGACTGATGTGAGGTTACAAGGTCTAGGAAAAACAATAGTCGGTGTGGCAAAATCGAAAGTGGCATTGGAGATACGACCCAGATTTGTAAGCGATATTAAAATTGATGCAGAAGCACTAGTTCTCCCATCGCTAGCATCAGCCCATCCTGATAGATCGTTCCACTATGATGTGGATAAATGGAGAAATGTTAACCTGGCAGATCCAAATTTCAACAGAACGGAAAAAATAGACTTAGTCATTGGAGCCGACCTCTACTCACAGATATTAGAAGAAGGAGTTCGTCATGATGATCAAATTGTGGGCCAAAACACAAAGTGGGTTTGGATTTTGTCGGGAACAGTTATAATGAAACCTGCAGCAACAACAACGAAGTCTGCAGCAACAACAACAATTGAACGATTTTGGGAGATTGAAGAAATAGAAGACGAAGAAACCAGCTTAGAAGACGAATACTGCCTTAAGCTTTATGAAGACACAACACGCATAGATAATTCAGGCAGATTCGTCGTTCGCTTGCCGTTTGCTGAAGACAAGGAGTTAGGAAAATCTTATAAAAGAGCTATGGCAAGGTTTTTAAGCTTGGAGAAAAGGCTTGAAGAGAGTACTTATCTGAGAGAGGAATATAATAAAACAATGAGCGAGCTCATATCGATGAAACACATGGTAAAAGTGGAAGAACAGAAAGAAGCAAAGTACTATATGCCGCACCAAGCAGTTGTAAGAGAAACGAGCCTTATCACAAAAGTAAGGGTTGTGTTTGATGCTTCGTCGAAAACATCAAACGGAAAGGCACTGAATGACATACTTCACGTTGGACCAAAGATGCAATGGGATATTTTCGATATCATTACCAAGTGGAGATCGTGGAAGTTTGTGATCTCGGCCGATGTGGAGAAAATGTTTAGATAGATAAACATTGCAGAAGAAGATCAGAATTACCAGTATATCCTTTGGAGAAGTTGCAGATCAGATCCGATTCAACCGTACAAGCTGACCACGGTTACGTATGGAACCGCTTCAGCACCATTCTTAGCAGTACGAACGCTGATTGAAATTGGAAAAAGGTGTAAAGATCCAGAAATTGCTAAGAGAATTAAAGAAGACTTTTATATGGATGACCTTCTAACAGGAGCAAATTCGAAAACGGAATGTATGAATGTGCAAAGAAAAATATCGCATCAACTGGAAATGTACGGATTCCATTTAAGGAAATGGATTGCAAACTCACCGGAGGTGTTGAGAGCAGTTAATTGGTCGGAAGATAATGAAGTGCTGCATATTCAAGAGGATGAATGTTTAAAACGCTTGGGCTGCAATGGAATCCAACCACTGACAGTTTTACGTTCAACATGCAGATAAGCGACGAAGACAAAGTAACAAAACGATTGGCGTTGTCAAACCTGGCAAAAATTTTCGATCCGATGGGCTGGTTAACCCCTATAACGGTAACAGCAAAGCTTTTTATACAACATCTATGGAAACAGCAGTTAGATTGGGATCTTCCTTTAGATGAAAATTTAAAAGCGGAGTGGAATCAATTTATGAGCAGTCTGCCTGTGCTCAAGAATATTAAAATACCAAGATGGTTTGAAATATCAGCAGCTAGCACAGTACAACTACACGGATTTGCAGATGCGTCCGAAAAAGCTTATGCAGCCGTTGTGTACCTCAAGGTGGATGCAAAGATAACGATGGTGGCTGCGAAAAGCAAAGTAAATCCAATGAAAAATAAGAAGACACTTCCAAAACTGAAACTATGCGCAGCGCATCTCTTGGCAAAACTTATGCAAAAAATTAGAGGAGTTTTGACAACAACTGCAGTAACCTTTACCTGGAGTGACTCCATGATAACATTAGCATGGATAAACAACGCAAAAAACAAAAACAAATTCATTAAGAATAGAGTAGTGGATATTTTGGAGCGAATTCCCGAAGCGAAATGGGGATACGTGAAATCCAAAGAAAACCCAGCAGATTTGGGTTCAAGAGGGATTGCAACCGAAGCATTAATTTACAATAAATTATGGTGGAAGGGGCCTGAATGGATAACAAAAGACGAGCAAAATTGGCCAAAATTGGAGCAAAGGCAAGTGATTGTGGCGGCTACAGAATTAACGTCTGTAGAAAAAGACGTCTATGAGAAAATTATGACATTTTCATCATTTTTGAAACAAAAGCGAGTAATGGCTTATATTCTTCGCTTCATTAAAAGGCTAAAGAGAAGTCAAGCAAAAACCGAGCACTTAACACCAGAAGAGCTGGAAGAAGCCGAAATTGAAATTATAAAACGACATCAGGAATACGAGTGGCCTGCGGAAATAAAACAATTGAAGAAGGCTGGTGTGGTGGATCATCGTAGCAAAATAGCTTCATTACACCCACAACTAGATCAGTCTGGGGTAATGAGAGTAGGCGGAAGGCTGGAATTCTCATCGGTGTCCTATGACCAGAAGCACCCTACCTTGATACAGAAATCAAAATTAGCGGAGAACATCATACGGCACACGCATTTAGAAACTTTACATGGCGGAAATCGTTTAATGGAGAGCGTAATAAGAAGAAAATATTGGATCATAGGAGCTAAGAATAAAATTAAGCTCTGCGTGAGATGTTGTCCTAGGTGTACACGCTACAGAGGAGAAGTCAGAAATCAATTAATGGGAAATTTGCCAGCATGTCGAGTAAACATCAGTCAACCCTTTCAGCATTGCGGCATTGATTATGCTGGACCTTTACATATTCGTTGTTCAAAGACGAGGGGAACAAAATCCATGAAAGGCTACGTTGCGGTTTTTGTTTGCATGGTGACAAAGGCTGTACATCTGGAAGCAGTGAGTGAGCTGACTACAGAAGCTTTTATGGCGGCTCTTAAACGGTTTTTTGCGAGAAGAGGCAAAGCGAGCGATATCTATTCCGACAATGGAACAAACTTCGTGGGTGCAGCAAGGCAGCTGGAGAAAGACGATTAAACATAACATAAAGTTGGCACCAATTTTGGAGAATCAAAAAATAAAGTGGCATTTTATCCCGCCGGCAGCTCCTCACATTGGAGGAATATGGGAAGCCGCTGTAAAATCCATTAAGTACCATCTGAAACGTATAATGGGAGATACGAAGCTGACATATGAGGAGCTCAGCACGGTACTAGCCCAGATTGAGTCTGTTTTGAATTCAAGGCCATTACATGAGCTTGGCAGTGGTGCGGATTATATAGACACGTTGACGCCAAGCCATTTCCTTATTGGGCGCCCTTTATTAGAGGCAAGGATAGAAGAAGGAAGCCTAGTATGCGCAAATAGGTGGAAACTGCTGCAAAGGATAAAAGACCATTTTTGGAGAAAATGGAAGGAGGAATATTTAACTACGCTACAGGCCCGTATGAAGTGGAAAAGGCGAGATAAAAATATAGAAATGGGTCAAGTGGTAATACTTAAAAACGAAGAGACCCACCCGGCGCATTGGCCTCTGGCGAGAGTGACTGAAGTCCATCCGGGAAAAGATGGAGTAGTAAGAGTGGTGACCCTTAAAACGCAAAATGGTGTGTTGAAGAGGCCGGTCAATAAGTTATGTCCTTTGGAGTATCAAGATGAAGAAGAAGAGGTAACGCATAAGGATAACACACAGGCGGAAACAGCATATATGAATATGACAAGATGTAGGCTAAGAGCAAAGGAGCAACCATCAATGATTTGGACAATCATGTTAAGCCTATTCATGGTAATGGCTACCAAAGCATCATCATTGCATGAGTTAAACAGCTCAGCCGCAATATATTTGGATCCCATGTCCCAAATTCATATGGTCTCGTCATCATGGAACATGCTGATATACTTTGAGCTTAAACCATATTTGGAAACATTAGAACTGGCGTCATGCTTACTAAAGAAATCGCAAGAAGTATGCCCGAGACTGCAGACGTTCGAGGATCAGTGTTGGTCCACGATAAACAATATGGAGTATGCTATTAATAAGATAAAGACGAACAATGGACTATTTATGAGAAATGACAAGCGCCAGAAAAGAGGAACTCCATTAAAATTTGTGGGTTCGTTCCAACACTGGGCGTTTGGTATGATGGACGATGATGACCGAGTAGCAATGGAGAATAACATGGAGAATTTATTAGCCAACCAAAAGGATTTAAAGGAACTGGCAAAGAAGCAGACGTCCTTAGTTGATGCCACTGTCAATATCCTTAAAAGAACAACCGAGGAAGTGAATTCACATTTCTCGGAGATAAAAAAGAAGATTGAGAATATAACCGCCACCATGAATGAGAACTACTTCGTATACAGGGAGTCGATAAGATTCTTTATAATAGCCAAACAGATTCATGAGCTTGTGGAGGAATGTGAAGAAGTACAAAGGGAAGTCATAGATGCTTTGATTGACGTGAACAGCGGTAAATTCCACCCCATTCTCATAACTCCTAAGCAGTTGCAGGAAGAGATAGTAAAGATTCGGGATGCTCTACCCGAAAAATATGTACTTCCTGGTAAACACACAGGAATGGAATTAAAAGAAGTGCTACATTTGATGACGGGTCATGGAACATTTGTGGGGTCGCAGCTGGTAATAGATATAAAAATACCACTATTCAATCGACAATCATCCCAGTTCTACAGGGTTATTCCCATACCGTTTCAAGAGGGTGGTACGGTGATGATAGCTCGGGTTAAAGCACCTTACATTGTTTATAATTTTGAGCTCGATTCTTTCCATTTCTTGACACAGGCGATGCTGAACGAGTGCAAAGAAACTCTGGGTAAAGAAATCATGTGTGAAGGCAATTTTCCTTGGAGAGATGCGTCAACGAATCAATGCGAATTGGCGCCCTTTAGACCTCACATAGATATAAACTGCGCTTACGATGAAACTGAACGAATGCCTTATTGGATGCCACTACAAATGCAAGGAAATTGGTTGTTCAAGACGTTCTCAAATAACACTGCACATCTGAAATGTTCCCATAAGAAACAAACGATAATGGAACTTCCGCAGCAAGGGATTTTCTCGTTGGAGGCGGATTGTACAGCGAGAATCGGTCAAGTGACGTTGGTAGCTGCTCATAGAGTACGGAATGAGGTAACAGCACAATTTCATTCCTTTCTTTTGAAGGACGTAAGCGAGGCTGATAAGGAAACTATCAAACCTATCGGGGATCTACTGATTAATCATGATAAAGAAATCAATCAATTGAAGGAGTGTGTGGACAAATTAAGAAACGAAAACGTGGAGTTAAGAGGACTGAATTTCCACCACATGTCGGGGCATACATCGTTAATTTTAGTATCTATGGTTATAGTAATACTTATAATTTTATTAATAAGAAAAATAATGATAATCAGAAGAATAGCTGCAATACAATTCCCACGGCCTGTAAATGTTTAACAGCATTTTGCCGCCCGGGAGAATGTTCAGAGAACATAGACAAAAGGTTAAGAAACATTCTCTTGTGATCGTTTGACTTAATTTTGAACGGTCTAAAAATAATAATATTAGAAAAAGAAACCATATGTAAGCAATTCAGCGGCCTTGTAGCTCTGCGGCAGCGCAGATGGTAATCTATTTTTAATGATTAGAAATTCCAAGCGGCCATAAAATCTATTTGTGTGCACTGATAATAAAGGATCAATAAAGCCCACACATACAGATAGATGTGCGCTCAGTAGGTAGCATGCACTTAAGTGTTGGGACACAAGATCCCTCCTAGCGTGCCCTTAGAATAGATAAGAAAGATTGTGTGTCTGCGATTAGGTTAAGTCAGAATAGTTTAGGTAGCACTTAAGTAAGAAATATTCTTTAATAAAATCAGATTTGAAAATACATTATAACCGGCCGGTTGTGTGTTTTTATTTCTCCGCGAACAACTGTATGGCATTTAAGTGATGACAATGACTCATGTGTCTCAAAATTTTATGAGCAACTTAATTTTGCATTATCTAGCTCTGTACCTATAGCAAAACAAAATTTAGATCAGGGTCCTGCTTGGTTTACCCCTTCACTGAGACGTTAACGTAATTTGAAAAGCAGATTATTCAAAAAATTTAAAATGTCGAATACTGCACTGAACTATTCAAAGTATTCTTCCGCAAGGAGTAGATACAACTCTGAAAACTGCAAATGTTATTCGCAATATTTAATAAAAATGAAACAAAACCTGCTACATAAACCCAAAAACTTTTTTAAATTTGTAAATTCCAAAAGGAAGGCACATAAATTTCCCAGTAGTTTGAAACTTGGCAGTATTGAATATTCTGACAACTTAGTGATTTCTAATTTATTTGCTGAGTTTTTTTCAATCTTCTTATACCCAGAATACTTTTAATGGTTCTTACAGCTATAATATTGAGAAATCAAATCATTTTCCCCGTATTATCCTGACAGATGACGAAGTTTTTTATGGGTTAAGAACACTACGCTCCTTATTCTCTCCAGGCCCTGACGGCGTTACAACGTACATTTTAAAATCTTGCGCTAGTGAAATTTCTGTACCTCTCACTAAATTGTTTAATTTCTCCTTATCTTAAGGATATTTCCCATGCTTTTGCCGATCGAGTTTTGTTATTCCCCTGCATAAATCAGGAAATAGGAGTGTCATCAGTAATTATAGGTGTATCGCTAAATTAAGCGACATTCCTAAACTCTTCGAACTTTTGGTATCACGAAGAATATTACACTACATAAAAAGCATAATTTCACCTTGTCAACACGGTTTCATGAAATGTAGATCTACAATTATTAATCTATTAGAATTTGTTTTTCAAGTTCAAAAAGGTTTTGTGAATAAGCAACAGACTGACGTTATTTACACTGATTTTAGCAAAGCTTTTGATACGGTAGTTCATAAGCTCTTGCTTCAAAAACTAGACTTAATGGGGTTCCCAACATTACTTTTAAACTGGATATCCTCCTACTTACATAATCGTACACAAAGAGTTATTTTTAATGATGTCTCATTGTTTCATCAGGTGTACCCCAGGGAAGTCACTTGGGCCCATTACTGTTTGTTCTTTACTTAAATGACCTTCCAAACGTAGTTCGTTTTTCCTAAATTTTAATGTACGCTGATGATGTGAAGCTTTTTCTTCACACAAATTCAATTAGTGATCAAATCTCTTTACAATATGATTTATACTCACTCGTAAACTGGTGTAGTACAAATGGTATGACCCTTAATCTAAAAAAGTGCAAAAAGTTGTCTTTCTTTCGATTCCGACCTTTATTATCTAATTACTTTATTGGCTCCCACAAATTGGATAATGTTGATTCGTTCGTTGATTTGGGCGTAATATTAGATCCTAAGCTTCGGTTTCATTTGCATATTGATTCTTGCGTTAAAAAAGCGAAATCTTTACTAGGATTCATCAAGCGCTGGTCTAAAGAGTTTGATGATCCTTACGTAACTAAAAGATTATTTGTTAGCTTAGTGCGTCAAGTATTAGAATATGGCTGTATATTGTGGAGTCCATTTTATAAATTTTACTCTGATAAAATTGAATCAGTACAAATTCAGTTTTTAATTTTCGCTTTACGTGGTTTAAACTGGAACGTTTCCGAACCTCTTCCTCCTTATAAGAGTCCGTTACTGTTAATTGACCTTCCATCACTTGAAAAAAGACGTTTTATGTTAAGTGCACTATTTATCATTAAATTAGTACGCGGTCTCATTGATTCTCCATTTCTTATAGGTGAAATATACCATAATGTTCCTTCTAGCAGGACTCGTAATTTCGAACCCTTTAAATTATCGTTTGCGAGAACTAACTATGAGCTTAACAACCCTATGAGGTCACTTTGTGTTATTTATAACAGTTTATTTAACACTATTTGCTTAAGTAATCTATTAAATACAATAAAGAACTATATTCTACATATGTAATTTTGTTTCTTTAATGAGTATTCGTTAATTGTTTCATGTCTTTGTCTTAATTCTCCAAACTCATTTTACGGCATCTTATCTACATCTCCCCAAGCGGAACTAGTAGAACTCGCCTTTGAGTAATAGTTGTAAACAGTAGATTGAAATTATGTTATAAATTACTAAGCTGCTTGATCATCTGGCACTTGATCTACATTTCCCTTTGCGGTACAGTAGACACAGCCAATGATCAGCGATTTTTAAAATCTGTACCTTGTTAACTTTGTTTACTAATCTGTGTGTGTCTGTTATTTTTGTTATTTTATTTACTGGCTGATGAAGCTTCTTTAGCCGGTGCGAAACCATTGCTAACCCGCCTTAGTCCGGACTTTGGTGTGTACGCGCTCTCTAACTACAAGTTGGTTGAAAAGTCATCTGAATATCAATAAGTTCTGGTTTCTTTACTGTTTGATCTTCAGATGACTTTAAACCAATTTGTAGTTAATTGTAAAATAATGCATTTATAACTAACGATTTTCTCGATTGGTTGAGAAAAGTGACGCAGGGAAGTTAGTTCATAAATGTATTGTTCTTCAACTAACTACAAATTGGTTGAAAAGTCATCTGAATATCAACCAGTTTTGGTTACTTTTTTATATATCCAGATGAATTTTCAACCAATTTGTGGTTAGTTGTAGAATAGTGCATTTGTAACTAACGATTTTTTCCACTGGTTGAAAAAATTGCCGCAGGGATGGTTCTCCCAAAGAAGTCTAAATACATGTTTTTAGCCAAAATCGATTGGAAAATGTGGTCGAGATCCTCGAAATAGGTAAAATCAAGAGGCACCTTTCTATGGGCGCAATTTCGAAATTTCCAAAAAAAATTGCGTAGAGGTTTTTTACCCCTTTAAAAGCCAAATAAGAGCCAAGTCAATTGAAATATGTGACCAAGACCCCGGAAGTAGCTGAAATCATGGGAGACTTTCATATGAGGGTTATACCAAAACGTGGGACCATACTTATAATTTTTCGAAAAAAATATTGCTTACATATAAAAAAAACTTGAAATCGTAGTTTACCCTTACATGTGAGATATGCCAAATCGTTGACGTTAATAGGCCTAAAAACAGTTTGACTTAGGAATCCAAAACCCTTTTTTCATTTTGATCTACTAACCAAATACTACAGGGTTGCCCATATTCGACGGACCCATCTGGCAACACCATAACTTTTGACAGAGATGTCACATCGCTTAATGACATACCGTGTTTGAAGCGTCAGTCCAAGCAGATTTTTACCATGAACCAATACACGCCACGCGAGAGCTCTGAAATAGTTGAAATTTCAATTAGAATTTCCCAACTCCCAGATTAGGTGTTGCGCAACGTCATTATTACTCGCTATTGCGCATAGACAACAGTAAAAAGGTACCTGAGATTAAATATCTTGAAAAATTGAAAACAAATATGAAAAAAAATTAAAAAAATACACATCACAAAAAAATGCTAACTCATATTTTTAGTTTTCGGATCATTCCGAAATGGTATGAATTGTCAGCCGTTCTTGAGTTATAAGCGTAGTAACGTATATAACGTTCTTTTTTATATATAGATGGTAAAAATAAAAATTATTTAAAAAAACATTGAAAAACATTCAATATAAGTCAAATTGAAACATGTAAAAAAATACATTAAGTTTGGCAGGGCCGAACTTAAATACCCTTCACCAATGGGTAATGTAAATGTAATTCTAGATATTCAATTAGGTTACAACGACCTTCTCAGAGAATATAATTCAAAAAGCTTATTAAACTTTCTAATGCAGTGTATGGGGAATAGAAACGTAGGTCCACGTCTTCGTATAGCCCCCACATAACGGTACCTCCCGATATGCGGCACTTCTGATGATTCTAGCGACATTTTTTACTGGAACTGTTTCAAAATTAATATTTAAAGTTCATAATAGATGCTTTGGCTTAAGACAGAAAATGGGCTATGCAGGTCCACGTTTTCATATAGCCCCCATATAACGGTACCTCCCGATATTCGGTATTTTGATGATTTTAGCGACATTATTTACCGGAATTGTTTCAGTTTTAATATTTGAAGTTCGTAATGAATACTGCATATTTGGTATTTGACGTTTTTAATAGATACTACAGCATAAAACAGAAAATGGGCCATGTAGGTCCATGTCTTCGTATAGCCTCCTTGTAACGGTACCCCCCCACAAGGAGAAACAATTCCGGTAAATAATGCCGCTAAAATCTTCAAAATACCGAATATTGGGACAAATACCGAAAATGATCAAAATACCGAATATCGGGGGGTACCGTTACATGGGGGCTATACGAAGACGTGGACCTACATGGCCCATTTTCTGTTTTATGCTGTAGTATCTATTAAAAACGTCAAATACCAAATTTGAAACAATTCCAGTAAATAATGTCGCTGAAATCATCAAAATAGCGAATATCGGGAGGTACCGTTATATGGGGGCTATACGAAGACGTGGACCTACATAGCCTATTTTTCCGTCTTAAGCCAAATCATCTATTATGAACTTTAAATATTAATTTTGAAACAATTCCAGTAAAAAATATCGCTAGAATCATCAAAAAACCGCATATAGGGAGGTACTGTTATATGGGGGCTATACGAAGACGTGGACCTACATGGCCCATTTTCAGTACCAAAAGTCCTGCAGACATAGTACACATTTGAGTAAAATTTTATCAACCTACTTCATTTCGTTCGGAAGCTAGAGTGATTTCCACAGACGGACAGATGGATAGACGGACGGACATCGATAAATCGACATAGAATTTTATGCTGATCAAGAATATATATACTTTGTGGGGTCTAAAATGTATATTTCGAGGTGTTACAAACGGAATGACAAACTTAATATACCCTCCATACTATGGTGGAGGGTATAAAAATGGTTACCAATCTGCATTAATAAGCAATATCAGGAATGTACCGGAAAATGAACCTTTGTGTGGATTTATTGATCTGATTGTTAATTCATACCCTAACATCTCAAAACAAGAAAAGGAAAAATTTAAACATAATTGGTTCGATAGAGAATGCCTTTAGGCAAGGGATAAGGCAATGAAATGTTTGATTAAATATCGTACAACAGTGGGACAAAAAGAAAAGGAAGCTTACTATAAGGAACGGAAAGAATACCAATACATATGTAAAGTGAAGCAAATGGAGTACTACAGTGATTTAGAAAGACGATTGGATACGATAACAGACATTAAAGTGTGGTGGAAGATAACAAATTAAATTAGGCGTAAGGAAACAACGATTGGTTGTCACATTACAGCAGATTCTTCAAACGCTTATTTTGCGTCGCTGTGTATGATAGATAAAGACCTGAATAGAGAATTTACGTTGTCGGAACTCAGAAAACAACTTGGAAAATTAAAAGAAAATAAAGCTCCTGGCGAAGATGGGATAAGCTACGAGTTTTTTATCAATGGATTTTATCAAGAGGATTATGATATGTTTAGAACAAATAACATATATCCAATTCATAAGAAAGGAGACATTAACAGCCCGAGCAATTACAGAGGAATAAGCTTTATGAATTGCATAGCCAAATTAATGATGGGTATTGTGAATAAAAGAATAATAGAATGGATTAATCGATTCAAGTTTTAAACGAGTTTCAGGCAGGATTTAGAACTGGTTATTCCACAGTTGATATTGTCTTTAACCTGGTGTCAATCATAAACCTCAAGTTCGATGTGGGCATTTGATACTATACCAAGAAAACCTCTTATATAAACTTCACAGCTTGGGCTTGTCAACGCAAATAGTTAACTTCATAGAGAATGTATACATGTACACAAAATCAGACGTTTGGATTGGCAAAGAATTGTCGGAACATTTTGAAACCAAATATGGAGTTGAACAAGGCTGTTTGTAGTCGCCAGTACTATTTTCACTATATCTAAACGATCTGCATGGATTTCTCGAAGGATATGATAGATGAAATGAACATACGCTTATTGATGTACGCAGACGATATTGTGTTACTGGCTGACGAAGTTGGCACAACGCAAAAAATGATAAACCATCTGGCAAAATACAGTTATATATGGGGAATGATGGTCAACCAAACAAAGTCGGAAATCATGATGTTCAGAAAGGGCGGCCGATTGGCAGAAAGTGAAAAATGGACTTACAATGGAGAATGGTTCAGGACTGTAAATGAGTATCAATACCTTGGTATGACAATAACACCTAGGCACGAAACATATAGAACATAAAACCAATGCATCAAAAACATGTGTAAATATATCATGGAAAGATTTCATTGGGAAAACAAATATTTCCTTGCATACAAGATGGAAGATGTTTCTTGCAGTCATATTCCCAATTATGTATTAGCCTTAGAAACTGATTACGATGAAGGTTATGTTTACACATACACTCTCCATTTAGAGTATGTATCAAAGTGGTTGTTTGATATGCAAAAACAGCGATTGCCACACGAGCTCTCTTTAAAGATTAAAGACAAAAATATATGTTGGTACAAGGATTTTCAGTCAAAGCTTTTAACAAATAATGTGCAAGTGGAAAATGTGATGGAAAACAAGTGAACGTGGTATAATGCTTGCAGTAAATTACTAGATACCATCAAACACACGAGTGTGAACAACAACATTATTTAGGCGCAAAATAGTGTGCAAAGAATATAAAGCAGCCTCAATCATAATATTGGACCTGTCTATTGTTGCAAATCCTACAATCAAAATCAAATATCATTGATCATGCGCGCAAGAGGTACAATGTTTAGAACAATAAACCAAAGAATCTGTTCCTTATGCAACCTGAGTGAAGATGAGGTTATATAACATTTCCCGGACGGTGTCCAGTACTTAAAAAATTGAGCACAAAATATTTCAGTAAAAGCTAATTAAATCGTATAGAAATAATTTTTCAATTAAATGGTGGTGAAGATATTTCCTGGTTTTGTATATATACTTTTTTAAAAGAAGCATTAAATTAAATTAGAAGCACTAATTCAGACGGTTCATAATAACCATGCTGTAATCATTTTTAATTTTTATTCAAATATGATTATAATAATTCAAGTAATATTTTGTAACGTTTATGAAAAAAATGAAGATAAAATACAATACAAAAATACAATACATTGCACTTTGCCTCCTTCTTAATTTTAGATTTTGTTTTCCTAAACATACTGTCAACATTATTACATGATTTTAACGCAAATTGATAATGGTCCTTATTAAAGATGTTTGATTTACAAAGTCTTTCTGAGAATCCCGGGATGTAAGTAAAAGCTTTATAAATATTTTCTTTTCCGCCTTTTTATGGTCCGTTCTTGCGTATACAATCAGGCTTAATATGTGGCGTTTTTTTCTTTCTTGAAATTGTTCGTTACTTATATTGAAAATTGTATTGATAAAATTTGTCGCTGTGTCGGGGGTGTTTAGAATAAAAGTTGATCAATCGTTTAAGCTTTCTTCTTTGTCTGATTATTATTGCGTCCAAATAGGGTAGTCTTTCATTTTTCTCAATTTGTAATGTATCTAAATTGTATGCTGGGTTGAATGCGTTTACAATATTTAATGTGGTGTTGATCTCGGATTCGTCATTATACAGAAAATGTCGTCTGCGTAGTTAGTTACTGCTCTTGACTTTGTCATCAGTTTTTCTTAAGAAGCGTTCAATATTTCCTCCATTACGATGTCAGCAATGATCGGTGACGCTGGTGATCCTATAGGAAGTCGTCTTCGTTGTTCATACACCTTGCCGAGCATAATATCTTTATACAAAAGATCAGTATTTTTTTAAAAAGTTCTTTAGGTACTTTCGTTTTTTTTTTTTTTTTGTAAAATTTTCCACTTTTCATCTATTGTTCTTAAAGCTAGGTTACTCGGTACGCTGAGGAACAACGAAACTACGTCAAATGATATTAATACCTCGTCTTCTTCAATCTCCAAATTCATTATCTTTATTAAAATCAATTACGTCCTTAAATTTGCAGTATTGATTGTCAATTTATTTTTCTCCATCATATCAATAACTCCCATTTTATATCATTTTTTTATTACATTGTTGTTTTTATACCCTCCACCTTGGAAAGGATTGTAAGTCGATTTAACGATGTCCATCTGTCCGTCTGTCATAATTTTTTTGACTATCTAGAAAATGTTCATATATTTATACTCGATAAATCGGCATTATCCAGGTAGACAGCTTTAGATGAATTTTTGACAGAGAGAATTCAGAATCTCGATTGTTTACGGGATATTAAGGGATCGGATTCGCACACCAGATCCAATACGAAAAGGTTTCAGTCGCATTTCACTAATGCATCGGTAAATATTCACTCAAAATTGCCTTTGGAATCATTCTGCTCTATATGCCCTACAGAAAATCATTCATGAATTTAACAACAAACAGACGTAGAATGCATGTGTATAGAAACAAATAAAAACTATCATACCATATTTGTAGAACCAATTGTAAATTCAACTTGGAACATACCAAAAAGTATATTAAGATAAGATTCATTAAGCAGAACAATAATTATTGAAGAAAATAATTTGTTAAGATGCAACAATTGTACTATTCAGTTGAATGAATTAAATTTTTTAACACACATTTAGATCACTTGCAAATGATTTATATCAGTAATAATATTGCAAAATTGGAACCTCTAGAATGTGTACAAGAAAAAGAAATTATAAAACGACATTCTGAAAAGGATATTATATTTCAAAATATAACAATACAAAAACTTGTAATTACCATAGTAATTATTGTAACTTTTGTTACGTATTAATTTAAAAATATGCCTAAAAACTTTATTGTTAAATCCAAGAAACAGATTAATGACAATAAACACGAAAATAATGTTAATACAGCTACCGATAATATTGAAGGTAAAATTTTATCAAATCTTATATCCTAAATTACCCGCCTGAGGATATGATAATTTAGGATATAATATAAGTAGCTGTATTTTGTTCGTGTTCATTGTCATTAATCTGTTTCTTGGATTTAATAATAAAGTTTTTATGTCGATATTGTATATTGTTGACCTGTTATATACTTATATTTTACTTATTTGGTTAATTGCTTGCCATAAGGTCATTAAAAACTGTGTGTTTTTTATAAGTTTTCTTTTTTTATCAACCAATATTTCGATTTCCTCCGGAAATCATCTTCAGGAATCTGTTTTACAAAAAAAAAAAAAAAAATAATAATAATAAATAAATAAATAATACAAATTACAAACTGATTTTAACAATATATAACACAATAAATAACGTACATTTTGAAGTAAAAGCTCGTCTATTCAGTTTAAATGTCTCTATCAAACTAAGTTTTCTTTCGTCGGTGTTTATGAACTAGGCTTCTGTAAATGTGAGCACAATGGTCTGTATCGGTTTTATAATTAATTCGTTGTAATTTGATAAGTTTATAATATGTAACATTTCTAATGTAAATCGTTTTTTTGTAATTATTTTCTTGTGCTAATATGTCGACGTCTTTAAGTTTGAATGTATGTCCTGTCAATGTGCAATGGGCAGCTAGAGCAGTCTTCTTTTTGAGAGTCTTGTCACTTTTGTGATCCGTCTTATGTCCGGAGAGCCTAGTTTTTCATTTCGTCTTTGTCGTACCGACATATGCCATTTCGAATACGTCATCGTCGTCCCCATTACACGTTATCCTATAAACTACATTCCTCCTCCTCCTTCTTAATTTAAGATTTTGGTTTACTAAACATACTGTCGACATTATTATTATTATTACTATTATATTATGATTTTACCGCTAATTTATAGTGTTCCTTATTAAATATGGTTTTGATTTACAAGGTCTTTCTAAGAATCTCGGGATGTAAGTAACAACTTTATACATCTTTTCTTCTCCTCTTTTTTACGGTCCGTTCTTGCGTGTATAATCAGGTCGTCAATTGTGCTTTTTGAAAAATCATTTTGGCTTAATATGTGGCGTATTTTTCTTTGTTCTCTGAGTGGGATTGTTCGTCGCTTAAATTGAAAAATTCATTGATAAAATTAGTCGCTGTGTTTCTTTTTAGTCGTCGGGGTCTTTAGAATAAAAGTTGATCAATCGTTCTGACGCCGTTGGTTTTTGTTACCAATCTAATTTAAGTTTTCTTCCTTGTCTGATTATTATTTAAGCTGTCCATGGGCAACTGGAGCAGTCTTCTGTTCGAGAGGCTTGTCAATTTTGTAGGCATATATTTAAACTTATACGTAACAAAAGTTAAAATAAGTGTTTTTCTTGTTATATTTTTAAATGTAATATTCTTTCATGAGAATCACGCTGTAATCTTTAATTTTTATTCAAATATGATAATAAAATTTAAGTAATATTTTGTAACGTTTATGATAAAAATAAAGATTAAATACAATGCATTGCACTTTTCCTCCTTCTTATTGTAATTTTGTTTTCCTAAACATACTGTCAACATTATTACATGATTTTAACGCTAACTGATAATGGTCCTTATTAAAGATGTTTGATTTACAAAGTCTTTCTGAGAATCCCGGGATGTAAGTAACAGCTTTATAAATATTTTCTTCTCCTCTTTTTCATGGTCCGTTCTTGCGTATACAATCAGGCTAAATATGTGGCGTTTTTTTCTTTCTTGAAATTGTTCGTTACTTATATTAAAAATTCTATGATAGAATTTGTCGCTGTGTCGGGGGTGTTTAGAATATAAGTAGATCAATCGTTTAAGCTTTCTTCCTTGTCTGATTATAATTGCGTCCAAATAGGTTAGTCTATCGTTTTTCTCCATTTCGTATGTAAATTGTATGCTGGGTTGAATGCGTTTAGAATATTTAATGTGGTTAGGAAAGTCCGTGGGCTGGTGAATTTATTGAAGAACATATTGGTCGTAGAGGTGTACTTTCTTTGTGTATTTTTGTAAGCCCGTAGATTCTTGGCGCATTTGCAGTTTTGATTGTCACTTTATTTTTCCCTTTCACATCAATTACACCCATTTTATATAATTTATCTTTTAATTTGTTGTTGATATCAAATGATATTAATACCTCGTCTTTTTCAATCTCCAAATTCATTATCTTTATTAAAATCAATTACGTCCTTAAATTTGTAGTATTGATTCTCAATTTATTTTTCTCCGTCATATCAATTACTCCCATTTTATATAAAATTCTAAGTCGATTTAACGATGTCCATCTGTCCGTCTGTCTGTTGAAATCACGATACAGCCCACATTATTTGACGTAGAGCGCCAAAATTTAGCAGAGCAATTTGTATTGTGTCTTGGTTGGTTGGTATTGAAAATGAGATATATCGGTCCACGTTCTGGTATAGTCCCCATATAACGGTACCTCTCGATATTCAGTATTTTGATGTTTTATGCCACATTTTTTCACTGATATGTCTGAACGTTGGTATTTGTAGGTCATAACGGGTCCCTCTGCGTGTGGCAAAACATTGCATGTGTAGGTCCACGTTTTGGTATAGCCCCCATATAAAGGTACCACCCGATATTCGGTAATTTGATGATTTTTGACATATTTTTTCAAGAATTTCTCTGAAAAAAAAGTTGTAGATTATAATGGGTCCCAGTTCGTGTGGCGAGTCATTGTAATTATAGGTCCACGTTTCGGTATAGCCCCCATATAACGGTACCTCCCGATATTCGGCATTTTAATGGTTTTTACCACATTTCTTCTAATGTTTCCTTTACCCTAAGGTGGAGGGTATTAAAAGTTTGGCCCGGCCGAACTTAATGTTTTTTTACTTGTTATTCTGTAATGTCGTAGTTGGGTCCCGCTTTAACCTTTTGTAGGTACACATATCACTTAAAATAGTTTTCATTTTCATATCATAGTCCATCTTGTGCATTGCAACCTCTTTCTCCCTTTATCCGCATTTAAGATCAATACGTTTTTTTGTTCTTCTAAAAATTGTTTTGTTCTACCTACTGTGTCCATTTTTAGTTTATCTATTATACTCAATTTCGTCTGTTGTAAGTGGTCGTCAATTAAAGAGACTATTGCATTTATCGCGCTCTCTTGATCCTCTTTGTCGTCTAACGTTTGAATGCATTCTTCACTTTCTACAATAACATTCATTAAAGGCAAAGCATATTTGTTGTTGGCAAAGCATATTTGGGACCCATCGACAAAAGCCATTGAATGTCGTTTGGTATGCTTACGTTGCTGTCGTTGGTGAACCATTGGTTGTTATGTTGAATATTCAGTATTGATAGTTGTTCTTGTTTTAATGCTTGGTATTTGTTGATGAGTCTTTTTTTGTTGTCGTAGCTGCGACGGAGAACATTTTCGGTCTCAATGTATTTATTGTAATCTTCTTCGTCCATTACCTGCTGCTGGTCCGCTTTAGTTTTTTTGAGTATACTTTTGTTGTTTTATATTATTTGTAATTATTATACTCTTGTTGCAATTATATTTTTCAAGTGTTGGTAATAAATTTGGAGCCATTTTTTCATTTGCTTGGAATATGCTGTTTGTGTTTTTAGTAGTGTTAGAGATTAGCTTTGAAACTACTCCTGGTTATCTGCATTTTATTAAAAAGGTTGTTGATATTGTCAAAGTTGCTGTTTTCCTGTGATGTCTGGAAAAATGTTTGGTGTTGTTGATAGTGTTTGTGCCATACTTTTGCTTAATTTCTTTGTATAAATTCATTTTAAACGTATTTTCCTTTGTTGTGATGCGATGTGCCTTCCGTGTTAAATGTTGTTGTTGTATATTGTCGACCTGTTATATTTATTTTACCTATTTGGTTAACTATGTGTTTTAGTTTTGAATTTTTCCCTTTTTTTAATCCAATATCTCGATTTCCTTCGGGAATCATCTTCATGGATCTGTTTTACAAAACAAAAAAAAAAACGCAAATTAAAAACTGATTTAACAATATATAACACAATAAATAACATACATTTTAAAATAAAAGCTCGTCAATTCAGTTTAAATGTCACTATCAAACTAAGTTTATTTCGTGTTTATGAACTAGGGTTCTGTAAAAGTGAGCACAATGGTCTTTATCGGTTTTAAAATTAATTCGTTTGTCATTTGGTAAACTTGTAATATGTAATCGTCTTTTGTAATTATTTTCTGGTGCTTTTATGTCGATATCTTGAAGGTTGGGGTTATGTCCTGTCAATGTTGTGCAATGGGCAGTTAGAGCAGTCTTCTGTTCGAGAGGCTTGTTACTTTTTTGATCCAACTTTTGTCTGGAGAGTCTAGTTTTTAATTTCGCCTTTGTCGTACATATGCCTTTTGGCATACGTCAGCGTCGTCTCCATTACATGTTATCCTATAAACTACATTGCAGGAAAATTTGTGTTATTTTATCGGGAGCAGACGTACCTTTGTATAAGGCAAAATATTTCATTAAAAGCTTCGGTAATACATTTATATAAGTTAATAACAATAATATTAAAATAATAATTTCATTTCAAATTAATCTGCTATGTCTGCAGTTTTGACTCCAATAGTCAATGAACTCTTACATGCTCTTGTTACTTTATTATTTCGACACTCGATATGTTTCCGCTATTAACATTCGCAGCTATTTTTTGCAGACGCAACGTCTGCAAAATTAGGCATTGCAAGTGTTCTGATTAATGCGTCGCAAAAGCATAAATAATAAAATAATTTAGTTAAGCAGAGTCAGTAGCCAACAGTTGTTGATTAAAACCGGACTATAGAGAACATAGTTCTCTCCGAACAAATATTATAATTAAGAAATAAATAAAACCGGACCATAGAGAACATAGTTCTCTCCGAACAAATATTATAATTGAGAAATAAATAAAAATAGGACTATAGAGAACATAGTTCTCTCCGAACAAATATTATAAATAAAAAATAAAATAAAAATTAAAAGAAAAAATAAAATAAACAAAAAGTTTATTCACTTAAACAGAAAGTTTTATTAACTGGCGCCCGAGCAGGGACACTAATAACAGTTACCGAATGAACCCTACGCCTGTAAGTGTCCGTCCGCAGGCAACCGTTCAGTCTAAAGTGTCATTGTGAATCCTCAGTAGGAACGCGAAAAGGACAACATTCACGAGATCGGAACGGTAGTGTTATAAGTTTGAATTAAAATGAAAATAAAAACAAAAACACTAACTAACGAAAATTAGAAATAAAGTGAATTAATTTAAAAGAAACAAAACAAAAACTAATTAAAGAAAAATTATTAAAAAGTAAAAAGAATTAATTATAATAAGGTGAATTAATAAAAAAAGACAGTCTTAATTCAAGAACAATTACTGAAGAAGGAGAAAGACTTAAAAATAACAAGAAGACATCCAAAGCTGCAACCACAACGAAGTTACTTTTCCAAATAACAAGAAGCTGCAACAACAACGAAGTTACATTTTCAAATAACAAGAAGCTGCAACAACAACGAAGTTTAATTTCCAAATAACAAGATGATGAGTTCAAGTAACATATTCTAATTATAATTTCTATTATTATCATATTAAAAAAGAGAAATCTTATTTCGTACTCTGTAAAAATTGTTCCCAAACTTCGTTTTTTTAAAAAAAAAAAAAAAAAAAATAATTATGCCTAACCCTAACGTCATAAGACCTCCTGTCCTTAACGCTCCTATCCCCAATCCAAATCCAGCGGTACAAATTAATGAGGAGTTAGAAAATAGAATAGCCGCCATTTGTGAGCAACAATGTAGGAATTTAGTTCAGGCAATTATAAATCCTAATAATGACCTTAACTACGGGACAGACCAAAACATTGACGACAGATATAGGAATGACCTAAGTGATCTAGACAAAATACCGGATATCGTCAGAAGTCTTAGAGATTTTTCCGGTAATCCCATGGAATTTAATTCCTGGAAGAAAAGTGTTGACCGTGTTTTACAAATTAACGATTCATGCAAAGGCACTCCTAAGTATTACGGAATTCTAAGCGTTATCCGTAACAAAATAACAGGCAACGCTGACATCGCTTTAGAATCTTACAATACTCCTTTAAATTGGAACTGCATTGTAAAGTGTCTATCAATGCACTATGCAGATAAACGGGATCTAGGAACACTAGAATACCAGATGACTTCTTTGATACAAGGTAGAAATACCATCCAAGTATTTTATCAAGAAGTCTACACTCATTTATCTTTAATACTTAATAAAATAGGATGTATGGATATGAGTCAAGAATCCTTGAGACTTTTAACACAAACGTACAGAGACAAAGCCCTAGATACCTTTGTACGAGGATTAAATGGTGATTTACCAAGACTACTTGGCATTCAGGAACCCGCGGCTCTCCCGCAAGCCTTGCACCTCTGTTTAAAACTAGAGAATCAAAATTATAGAACTGAGTACGCAAAGAAGCACGAAAATCAAAGACAACGTCAACCACCGCCCCTTCCAATACGCAATGCAAATACTATCTAAAGACAACCCTTTTATCCAGAACTGACATATCAAAATTTTAACCAGTACAATAGACCATTGAATAATATGCACCAAAATGCATTCCAAAATCACCAAACCATCCCCAAATTTAATTTTCGACCAAATCCTCAACCGCGTTTTCAATCGCATCAACCTTTTCCACCACAAAGACCAATAGCACCAAAACCTCAAAGGCCTCAATCTATGGAAGTTGACCAATCAATTCATACAAGAAATGTTAACTACCAAAACAGACCTCATATTTCTAATCAAGATAAATTTAATAACAAAAGACCTCCGTCGGTAAGCTATGTTCCACCACCGCATAAGCTACAACGTAATTTTCACATAGAAAGTACACTAGATACTTCTACTATACCGAATTTCCAGGACGAACAGGCTGGAAATTATAACGAAAATGATTATGAGCAATTAATTCAAAATCAAGGAATTGGCAAGTACGCTGAATCCTATGATCAAGATCAACAAGACGAAATGTCCACTCTAAATTTCACTGATATCCATTTTTTAGGCTAACGCAAATTTTGAATGCAAAGCGAAGAATGGCAAAATTTTAAAAATTCTTATAGATACTGGATCTAATAAAAATTATATCCAACCATGTTTTGTTAATAATCCTATCAAAAATGAAAACATCTTTTATGCAAATTCAGTCTCTGGAGATATCAAAATCACACACCACACATTCGCAAACTTATTCAACTTACAGAACCACCCAATAAAATTTTATATCCTACCTTCCTTGAAATCCTTTCATGGCATTCTTGGTCATGACAGCTTAAAAGAATTAAATGCAATTATCCATATTAAAGAAAAATATTTGTTAATAAATAATAGAACTAAGATAAAAATCAACACATTTCCCAGTCGGTTAACAAAATGGAATTCAGAACCAATCATATGAACGAAACTCAAAAATCTCTGTTAGATCAAATTATAAAAGAGCATCCTAACCTTTTCACAGATCCTAATAAAAAACTTACATACACTTCTCGAGTTCAATGAGAAATCCGAACCCTCTCAGATTCACCAATCTATTCTAAGTCGTACCCCTATCCTATGTCATTGAAAAACGAAGTAGAAAAACAGATTAATGAACTATTAACTGATGGAATTATTAGACCCTCTAGATCTCCGTATAATGTGCCCGTTTGGATCGTTCCAAAGAAAATGGATGCCTCTGGAGAGAAAAAATATAGAATGGTCATTGACTACAGGAAGCTGAACGCAGTAACTGTGGCCGATAGGTATCCCATTCCAGAAATCAATGAAGTTCTCGCAAATTTGGGTAAAAACAATTACTTCACAGTGGTTGACTTAAAGAGTGGTTTCCACCAGATACCTTTAAGAGAATGCGACGTAGAAAAAACCGCCTTTTCCATAAATAACGGCAAATTTGAGTTTGTACGACTCCCATTCGGTTTGAAAAATGCTCCATCAATCTTTCAACGTACTCTCGACGATGTCTTGAGAGACCACATTGGAAAAATATGCTATGTCTATATAGACGATATTGTCATCTTTTCAAAAAATGAGAAAGAACGTTTCGAAAACCTGAGAAAAATATTCCAAACACTAGAATTGGCAAATTTCAAAATTCAACTAGATAAATGCGAATTTCTCAAAACAGAGGTTGAATTTCTAGGCTTTATTGTAGGAGCTGAAGGAATCAAAGCAAACCAAAATAAAATAGAAGCAATAGCCAATATAGCACCACCTAAAACCCTGAAAGATCTGAGAAGTTTTCTAGGCATGTCAGGTTATTACCGTCGTTTCATAAAGGATTATGCGAAGCTTGCCAAACCCCTGACATCCCTTTTAGGAGGGGAGGAAGGACGCATTTCGAAAAATGCATCCAAAAATGTAAAGATTTCTTTAGATCAAAATGCTTTAGACGCATTCCAGAAATTGAAAAATTCACTTATCTCTGACGATGTCATGTTATCTCATCCTGATTTTGAAAAAGGCTTCGATCTGACAACAGATGCCTCTGATTATGCAATAGGTGCAGTACTTTCGCAAAACAGAAAGCCTATTACATTTCTCTTAAGAACGCTCAGCAAAACCGAGGAAAATTACGCTACCAATGAAAAAGAAATGTTAGCGATAATTTGGGCCCTCAATTCATTGAGAAATTATCTGTACGGTAGCAGGAAAGTAAACATTTATACAGACCATCAACCTTTAACGTATGCTCTCAGCAGTAAAAACACAAACAGCAAAATGAAAAGATGGAAGTCCATCTTAGAAGAATACAACTACGAACTTAAATATCAGCCAGGCCGAACAAATGTCGTTGCAGATTCGCTATCCAGACCACCACAGATAAATTCTATGACAGCAACACAACATAGCGATGAAAGTTCGTCAGATAATATGATCCCCGCAATAGAATGTCCTATTAATGTCTTTAAGAATCAACTTCATATTTTAGTAAGTAACGAAGACAGCTGCAAATTCGAAACTCCATTCCCAACCTACCATAGGCACATTATCAAAAAACCCTTTTACACAAAAGACAACTTAATATTAATATTTAAAAAATATCTTAACCCCAGCGTCATTAACGGTTTATTTACAACCGAAACAATAAAGGGGGGTAATTCAAGAATTCTATCCCGAACATTTTAAAAACAACAAAATAAGATTCACTCAGTCACAAGTAGAAGAAATCGTAAATGAAACAGACAAGAAGAAGTTTTGATTAAAGAACATCGAAGAGCTCATAGAAACGCCAACAAAAACAAAAACCAGGTAATACAAAAGTACTACTTCCCTAAAATGATGGAAAAAGCCAAAAGGATAGTAAAAAATTGTCAGACCTGTAAAGAACAAAAGTATGACCGTAAACCTCACAAACCGCAATTTCAAACTACACAAATTCCGAGAAATCCAGGAGAGATTGTTCATATCGATATCTATTCGACTGAAGGAAACCTAGTACTTACAGCATTAGACAAATTCTCCAAATACGCTTTAGCAAAAATTTTAAAATCAAAGGCAGTTGAAAATATTAAAGGACCATTGAAAGAAATAATTTTAGCATTTGGCATCCCCAAGTCCATAGTCTTAGATAATGAGAAATCACTAAATTCCGTAACGATAAACTTCCTACTTAAAGATCAATTCGGCATACAAACCTACACAACACCCCCTTACGCTAGTACCGTCAACGGTCAAGTAGAGAGACTTCACTCTACTCTTTCAGAGATGATGAGATGCCTTAAATCAGACAAAGTTCACAATTCATTTCATGACTTACTCACCAAAACACTATACGAATATAATAGATCAATTCACTCTTCCACTGGTAAAAAACCGATAGACATATTTTTTAATAAAAACTTTAATAATGACCCGGAAAAAGCAATTTTGGAAAAACAGGAAATAATAAATCGCTTGACAGAAAAACAGAAACAAGACATTGACTACCATAACAAAAATAGACAAGCACCCAAAACTTATTTAACAGGAGAAACCATTTTCGTTAAAGTTAACAAAAAATTAGGTTCAAAATTAACCCCGAAATATAAAAAGGAAACAGTCAATGAAGACCGAAATACAACTGTATTAACAACGTCAGGAAGAATTGTTTACAAAAGCAATATTAAAAGATGATAACCTACCTTTTCAGATTATTTTTGTCCTATGCGTCGATGGAAATCCAAATCATGGATTACACGTCCTCCTACGTTGTCACCATTGTTAAGGGCACAGCAAAAATTCAGCAAGGAACCTTTACTATTATTCACTCAATAGACTTGGAACAATACGCAAAATCCATATCCCAAACCCACACCTTCATCAAACAAAACATTCCAAATAACCATAACCTATACCCCATCCTCAATCACGAACTCACCCAAATAAACAACATCCTAGAAAATCTAACACCCGTCATAAGAAACAAAAGAGCAATAAATACTTTGGGAACAATTTGGAAGTATGTCGCAGGATCTCCGGATCATGACGACTTTGAAATAATAACTAATAATGTTTACGAATTGAATAAAAACAGTAATAAACAATTTTATGTAAATGAAGCTTTTAATAAAAGAATAAATAAGTTAACCGAAATTATTAATAAAATGTAAAATTTTGTAAGAAAAAGTGTTTATTTAGAAAATGAAACAGTTATTAATTTTCAAAATAGAATAAGATTAGTGAAAGAAGAATTAATAAATATTGTCAATGGAATAGAATGGGAGAAAATTGGCATCATAAACCCATTAATACTGAATAAGAAAGAAATCGAAGTAGCTATGAAAAAAATTGAAGAAGAAAATATTCCCTTTGTAAATCCAGAAGAGGCACTTCAATTCGCCAAAGTATAAATTTTGTATAACAGTAATAAAAATAAAATATTTTATATGGTTAAAGTACCATTAACAAAAAAAGAAATGTATGAAAATGTAATCTTAAAACCTGTAAAAAAGGAAAAATATGTAATTAAACTTGAATTCCTCGAAATTTTAAAAAATGAAAAAACAATTTATGCTATCAAAGAGAAATGTGAAACATATAACTATATTACAATTTGCAAAGAAAATCAAATAATTGATATAACAAAAAATACTTGTATCCCCAATATTATTAATAATAAGAAATCTTCCTGTGTAACGAGCAATAATCAGCACATTTCACCAATTGAAGAGATTGAATCTGGCTTGATTTTATTAAATGGTTTTAATGGATCCATTAACATAGATGAAACATATCGATCTTTATCTGGAACTTTTCTCATTAAATTTCATAACAGTACTGTAAAAGTTAACAATAGAACTTTTAGTAATTTAGAGGCTTCTCCTCTCCAAATGATACCTGCATTACTACAACCAACTCCTTTTGAAATTGACCATATCAATTTATTATCACTCGAAGCTCTTAATGAACTTCAAATTAATAATACCGAAACAATCTCAACTATCCAAAAACATCTACAGATTGGAAGTTTTTCAATATCCACTATCCTTTTCCTAGTTTTCATATTAATTGCATGTCTGAGTTTTTACTTCAAAAGCACCGAAAAAATAGTAATTTGGAAACCCCAAATCCCTTTCACTATTGACGAGTCAACTCAAAATCCAATTTGTTTACAAAATATTTCCGATCCACAAAATCTGAGAGAGCTTGTAGCTCCAGTCAAACCTCCTAGATTGCACAATATCCCATTTTTCTGAATGATTGGGGACAATCAAATTAAGAAGGGAGGAGTTAATAACAATAATATTAAAATAATAATTTCATTTCAAATTAATCTGCTATGTCTGCAGTTTTGACTCCAATAGTCAATGAACTCTTACATGCTCTTGTTACTTTATTATTTCGACACTCGATATGTTTCCGCTATTAACATGCGCAGCTATTTTTTGCTGACGCAACGTCTGCAAAATTAGGCATTGCAAGTGTTCTGATTAATGCGTCGCAAAAGCATAAATAACAAAATAATTTAGTTAAGCAGAGTCAGTAGCCAACTTTTGTTGATTAAAACCGGACTATAGAGAACATAGTTCTCTCCGAACAAATATTATAATTAAGAAATAAATAAAACCGGACCATAGAGAACATAGTTCTCTCCGAACAAATATTATAATTAAGAAATAAATAAAAATAGGACTATAGAGAACATAGTTCTCTCCGAACAAATATTATAAATAAAAAATAAAATAAAAATTAAAAGAAAAAATAAAATAAACAAAAAGTTTATTCACTTAAACAAAAAGTATTATTAACTTATACATTGTTTATCACTATTTGGCATCAAGGTTTTTGCATCGCGTATACGGAAATGTTGAAATAATACTGTACTGCTCCGGTATTAATTGTTAAAATAAAAAAATATTATAAATATATTTAACAAAACTACTCAAAAGCAAAAGAAGTATAAACAAGCGAACGTGAAACACCAGCTGCTATTTCTTTCTGTTAAAATAATGGTAAATATACATATTGCCACACTAACTTAATTTCATAAAAAGTCACTAACTTAATTTCATAAAAGTCATTAGTACGGGTGAGAAATAAAAGAAGAAGAAGCAATCTTGCCCATAAGGGTAACTTTCGATTGATCGAAATTCGAGTTGCCAACCAAATAAAAGAAGACTATCAGATAAGTTCATCCTAAAAGTATGCCACACAATCTGTCTCATGCAAAAAATACACCAACTGGCACAGTGGGTGCTGAGGAACCAAAGACAAAACGCGAGATAATGGAGACGTCACCGGACTCGGAAACAGTTGTGGGAAATATGACTACAACGGATCTAATGACGATGATGAACGAAACGATATCTGCTTTATAAGATAGAAAAATGGAAAACCCTATCAACCAAAGCTGACATAAACGACCTCTACCAATCAAAAAGTCAATTTATGGAGCAGCAAATGATTCATGCAAATATAATTTAAAGATAAATATAGATGTTGAAGTCGAGTTTGCCAGAAAAATAAAGCAGGAAAATGATAAAATGGTTTTGTTGGAGCTTAAATCTACCAGAATGGTTAACGAAATTTTCAAAAATACTAAACATTTTGCTGGAACCTCAATATTTGTCGAAAGAGACTTGTGTGGAAGACAACATGAGAAAAACGGTTATGTTGCAATTGAAAAAGAGTATTATAAAGATCAGCAGGGAGAAAAGGTTTGGAGTTCGTGGCGACAAGCTTATAATTGATGGCAAGTCTTTCTATTGGCATTCTCAAACAAATTTTTGTGTGTAATAAAGGTGATGAAAAAGATGCCCTGAAATAAATTTACAGAGATGTAATTCTAGATATTCAATTAGGATACAACGACCTTCTCAGAGAATATAATTCAATAAACTTATTAAACTTTCTAATGCAGTGTATGGGGATAAAAATAGTAACGTTAGTAGAAAATTAGAAACAAATGGCAATAAAAACCGTCCTTTTAATATAATATCCTATAATGTAAATGGCTTAGGGGAAAATATCTTCCCCATGATTTTTTTGATTATCTAGAAAATATTCGTATATTTATACGCGATAAATCCGCATTATCCAGGTAGATAGATTTAGATGCATTTTTGACAGTGGGAATTTAGAATCTCGATTGTTTACGGGATATTAAGGGATCGGATTCGCACACCAGATTCAATACGAAAAGGTTTCAGTCGCATTTCACTAATGCATCGTTAAATGTTCACTCAAAATTGCTTTCGGAATCATTCTGCTCTATATGCCCTACAGAAAATCATTCATGAATTTAACAACAAACAGACGTAGAATGCATGTGTATAGAAACAAATAAAAACTATCATACCATATTTGTAGAACCAATTGTAAACTTGGAACATACCAAAAAGTATATTAAGATAAGATTCATTAAGCAGAACAATAATTATTGAAGAAAATAATTTGTTAAGATCCAACAATTGTACTATTTAGTTGAATGAACTAAATTTTTTTAACACATTTAGATCACATGCAAATGTTTTTATCAGTAATAATATTGCAAAATTGGAACCTCTAGAATGTGTACAAGAAAAAGAAATTATAAAACGGCATTCTGATATTATATTTCAATATTATATATTTCAATATTATATATCAAATATATTGTATTTCAATATTATAATATTTTGTTACGTATTATTTTAAAAATATGCCTAAAAACTTTATTGTTAAATCCAAGAAACAGATTAATGACAATAAACACGAAATAATGTTAAAACAGCTACCAATAATATAGAAGGTAAAATTTCATCAAATCTTATATAGGATAGGATAATTTAGGATATAATATAAGTAGCTGTATTATGTTCGTGTTCATTGTCATTAATCTGTTTCTTGGATTTAATAGTAAAGTGTTTTGTGTCGATGTTGTATATTGTTGACCTGTTATATTTATTTTACTTATTTGGTTTATTGCTGGGCTTAAGGTCATTAAAAAACTATGTGTTTTATTTTTAAATTTTTCTTTTTTTTTAACCAATATTTCGATTTCCTCCGAAAATCATCTTCAGGAATCCGTTTAATAAAAAAAAATGAATAAATAACAAAAATTACAAACTGATTTTAACAATATATAACACCAATAAATAACATACATTATGAAGTAAAAGCTCGTCTATTCAGTTTAAATGTTACTATCAAACTAAGTTTTCTTTCGTCGGTGTTTTTAAACTAGGCTTCTGTAAATGTGAGCACAATGGTCTGTATCGGTTTTATAATTAATTCGTTTGTAATTTGATAAACTTATAATATGTAACATTTCTAGTGTAAATCGTTTTTTGTAATTATTTTCTTGTGCTAATATATCGACGTGTGTTAAGTTTGGATTTATGTCCTGTCAATGTGCAATGGGCAGCTAGAGCAGTCTTCTTTTTGAGAGTCTTGTCCCTTTTGTTGTCCGTCTTATGTCCGGAGAGCCTAGTTTTTCATTTCGTCTTTGTCGTACCGACATATGCCATTTCGAATACGTCATCGTCGTCCCCATTACATGTTATCCTATAAACTACATTGCACTGGTCCTCCTTCTTAATTTAAGATTTTGTTTTACTAAACATACTGTCGACATTATTATTATATTATGGTTTTACCGCTAATTGATAGTGTTCCTTATTAAAGATGTTTTTGATTTACAAAGTCTTTCTGAGAATCTCGGGATGTAAGTAACAACTTTATACATCTTTTCTTCTCCTCTTTTTTACGGTCCGTTCTTGCGTATATAATCAGGTCGTCAATTGTGCTTTTTGAGAAATCATTGTGGCTTAATATGTGTCGTATTTTTCTTTTGTTCTCTGAGTGGAATTGTTCGTCACTTAAATTGAAAAATTCATTGGTAAAATTAGTCGCTGTGTTTATTTTTAGTCGTCGGGGTCTTTAGAATAAAAGTTGATCAATCGTTTTGACGCCGTTGGTTTTTGTTTTTGTAATTTCTCATGACAATAGAGAACAACTAATCGCCGTGCCAAATTGAAAGACTCTTTGAGTTGTGAGCAAGTCCAGGTTCTATGGAATGTGCTTGTTGACTGGAAGTTTAACGATAAAGCACAAATTCTATGTTGTGATACAACCTCCTCCAATTCTGGTCGAACCAATGGCGCTTGTGCCCTCCTAGAACAGAAATTTGATGGTGGGTTATTGCTTTTCCCATGTCGCCATCACATTTATTGTTTAGCTTTAAAATTTCAATTTAATGCAAAGGTCATAGAACAATCCACAAGTCCAATTTTCAAGAAGTTCAGAAAAAAATTGGAAAAAAACCAATACAAACCAGTAAAGAAAGTCTTCAAGTCGGGCGGGGCCGATATCCAAATCTGAACCGATCTCGATAAAATTTGGCAAAGATATTTCTGAGCTGAATTTGATATATTTCCCTGAATATCGTTGTTACGGAGTGCATATTACGGTTGTGGGTAACAAATATAACAAATCGGATGAATAATATATATGGAAGCTATAGCTATATCTGAACCGATCTTCACCAAATTTGACATACAAGCTTCTAGACTCAATTCGGTCATATTGCCAAATTCCATCCAATTTGGGCAAATATTAGACGTTTGGTGCACAATAAAAGGTAAGTCGGACGAAGTTATGTATGGGAGCTATATCCAAATCTGAACCGATCTCGATAAAATTTAGCAAATGTATTTCTGAGCTGTATTTGATATATTTCCCCAAATATTGTTGTTGCATAGTGCAGGTGGACAAAAATAACAAATCCGATGAAAAATATATATGGGAGCTATAGCTATATCTGAACCGATTTCGATCAAATTTGGCATACATATTTTCAGGCCTAATTTGGGTGTATATGCAAAATTGCATACAATTCGGGCTGATATTACACGTTTGGTGGAAGATATATATGGGAGCTATATCTAAATTTTGACCGATTATCTCCAATTTCAATAGGGTTCGTCCTTGGGCCAAACAAAAGATCTTTGCAAAATTTCATCTGGATCGGGCAATAAATGCGACCTGTACTTTGTTTACAAAAATACATGGACAGACGGACGGACGGACATGCATAAATCGACTCAGAATGTGATTCTATGCAGATCATCAAAAGGAACTATGGGTCTATCTCGTTTCCTTCTGCCTGTTACAAACAAATGATCACAGACATAATACCCTGACCACCTTGTGGTGTAGGGTATAAAAATATAGGGCTGATAAAAAACTTTATCAATAATAAATACTTCGGATATTCAGGATATCATCGAATTTTACCGACACGGAGACCGTCATAATAAAATCATGATTCAACAACCATGGATGTACTCTCCAAAAATATCATGATTAAGCTCTCAAGTCCAAATTTAAATGAGATGAAAACCCCGATTAATATATCTCAAAATAAGTTTTACACACCAGTCTGACGTAGTTGGCAGACAATGTGGCAATATAGTATATTTTCGACGATGATATGAATCACAAAACCAAGGAACAAAGCGATTGAAAATCTAGGCACGGAAGTCGATTCTCATAATTACAAATCATTTATTTATACAAAAGAAGAATTTCTTAATTGGATTTATTTTAAGTTTTAGTAGCAAAATTTGTTATCGTTCAAAATGCTTAAAAGAAGTTGGAGGGCCCTCAACGATAAAATTTAAACTAATGCCAGACTCTAATGGCGGAGTTACAACAGACTAGATAACAAAGTAGTTCCTATTGCGTTGTGTGCAGGATCACCGTCAGATATATCCCAAATATAGCAAGAAAAATTTAAGCCGAAAATTTACTGAATATTTATATTTTATTAATAACAAATGTCACAAAAATGATTTAATTTTGATCATACCAATATGGTTGTTACTTGTATTATACTATATGGAGCGTACACAAAAAATTGCATGAAATAAATAAAAGTTGACCATATATCATAACTGATTTAGACGAAATTTTATACATTCCTTTCTACATAAATTTAGGACATATCCTCTAACTTGTGTCTTTATTGGCCAAAAATGGCGTTTGGAGCACAAAATTGAGAACAATACATAAAATCAGCTTGGTATATGCATGCTGAGGGATTCTTTTAGCAACAATAATAAACTCATAATGATTTTTTGGACCATAAGTGTTGCAGTTTCAACGATTTCCCGAAAGTCTAACCCTGATCCCACACAAATTACTATGGATCAGAGAGATATGTATGGAGAGATCACTTAGGGGGTTCGGGTTAACGTTATACAATCATCATAAAATTTCATATTTAAGATTTTTGTTTTTTATTTTAATTTGACTCAAGGTCAGTAGAATAAAAACATTTAATTATGTTTCAAAATTTTATTTTCAATGTTTCGATCGGCATCGACGATCATCATCAGGGATTGAATTTAAAATCAAATAACATACATTTAAATATTTTATAAACAATTAACAAATGCAAGCAATTACTCTTGTTTTATTCTCAAAAACAATTTTACTTCCACATCACCTTACAGAGATTTTCAGACTAATCTTTTTTGTGTCTTTCCATCGTGTTTATATAAATTTTATCACAGTGTTCTGTGTCCGATTTATAGTTCATTCTATTTTCTATAGGAATATTAATTATATGAAGCATGTAAATCGTCTTTGTAATTATTTTCTTGCGCTTTTATTTCGATATCTTGAAGGTTGGGTTTATGTCCAGTCAATGTGCAATGGGCAGCTAGAGCAGTCTTCTGTTCGAGAGGCTTGTCACTTTTTTGATTCAACTTTTGTTCGGAGAGTCTAGTTTTTAACTACGTCTTTGTCGTACCGACATATGCCTTTTGGCATACGTCAGCGTCTTCTCCATTACATGTTATCCTATAAACTACATTGCAGGAAAATTTGTGTTATTTTATCGGGAGCAGACGTACCTTTGTATAAGGCAAAATATTTCATTAAAAGCTTCGATAATGCATTTATATACATTGTTTATCACTACTTGACATCAAGATTTTTGCATCGCGTACACGGAAATGTTGAAATAATTCTTTACTGCACAGGTATTATTTGATAAAACATTAAAAATATATAAAAAAAATTTTTTTCACTGGAAAGTTGAAATTTAACAAAACTACTCAAAAGCAAAAGAAGTATAAACAAGCGAATGTGAAACACCAGCTGTTATTTCTTTCTGTCAAAATTATGGTAAATATACATATTGCCACACTAACTTAATTTCATAAAAAGTCATCAATTAGTGCGGTTGAGAAATAAAAGAAGAAGAAGCAATCTTGCCCCTAAGGTTATACTTTCGATTGATCGAAATTCGAGTTGCCAACCAAACAATATAAGACTATCAGATAAGTTCATCCTAAAAGTATGCCACACAATCTGTCTCATGCAAAAATAAACCAACTGGCACAGTGGGTGCTGAGGAACAAAAGGCAAAACGCAAGTTAATGGAGACGTCACCGGAATCGGAAACAGTTGTGGGAAATATGACCACAACGGATCTAATGACGATCATGAACGAAACGATGTCTGCTTTATAAGATAGAAAAATGGAAAACCTACCAAACAAAGCTGGCATAAACGACCACTCTACCAATCAAAAAGTCAATTTATGGAGCAGCAAATCATTCCTTCAAATATAATTTAAAGATGAATATAGATGTTGAAGTCGAGTTTGCCAGAAAAATAAAGCAGGAAAATGATAAAATGGTTTTGTTGGAGCTTAAATCTACCAGAATGGTTAACGAAATTTTCAAAAATACTAAACATTTAGCTGGAGCCTCAATATTTGTCGAAAGAGACTTGTGTGGAACTCAACTTGAGAAAAACGGTTATGTAGCAATTGAAAAAGAGTATTATAAAGATCAGCAGGGAGAAAAGGTTTGGAGTTCGTGGAGACAAGCTTATAATTGACGGCAAGTCTTTCTATTGGCATTCTCAAACAAATTTTTGTGTGTGATAAAGGTGATGAAAAAGATGCACTGAAATAAATTTACAGAGATGTAATTCTAGATATTCAATTAGGTAACAACGACCTTCTCAGAGAATATAATTCAATAAACTTATTAAACTTTCTAATGCAGTGTATGGGGATAAAAATAGTAACGTTAGTAGAAAATTAGAAACAAATGGCAATAAAAACCGTCCTTTTAATATATTATCCTATAATGTAAATGGCTTAGGAGGAAAATATCTTCCCCATGATTTTTTTGATTATCTAGAAAATATTCGTATATTTATACGCGATAAATCCGCATTATCCAGGTAGATAGATTTAAATGCAGTTTTGACAGAGGGAATTTAGAATCTCGATTGTTTACGGGATATTAAGGGATCGGATTCGCACACCAGATTCAATACGAAAAGGTTTCGGTCGCATTTCACTAATGCATCGTTAAATGTTCACTCAAAATTGCCTTCGGAATCATTCTGCTCTATATGCCCTACAGAAAATCATTCATGAATTTAACAACAAACAGACGTAGAATGCATGTGTATAGAAACAAATGAAAACTATGATACCATATTTGTAGAACCAATTGTAATTTCAACTTGGAACATACCAAAAAGTATATTAAGATAAGATTCATTAAGCAGAACAATAATTATTGAAGAAAATAATTTGTTAAGATCCAATAATTGTACTATTTAGTTGAATGAACTAAAATTTTTTAACACATTTAGATCACATGCAAATGTTTTTTTATCAGTAATAATATTGCAAAATTGGAACCTCTAGAATGTGTACAAGAAAAAGAAATTATAAAACGGCATTCTGAAAAGGATATTATATTTCAAAATATAACAATAAAACACTTGTAATTACCATATGAATTATTGTAACTTTTGTTACGTATTATTTTAAAAATATGCCTAAAAACTTTATTGTTCATTGTCATTATTCTGTTTCTTGGATTTAATAGTAAAGTGTTTTATGTCGATGTTGTATATTGTTGACCTGTTATATTTATTTTACTTATTTGGTTTATTGCTTGGCTTAAGGTCATTAAAAAACTATGTGTTTTATTTTTAAATTTTTCTTTTTTTTAACCAATATTTCGATTTCCTCCGGAAATCATCTTCAGGAGTCTGTTTTTAAAAAAAAAAAAATAAATAACACAAATTACAAACTGATTTTAACAATATATAACACAATAAATAACGTACATTTTGAAGTAAAAGCTCGTCTATTCAGTTTAAATGTCACTATCAAACTAAGTTTTCTTTCGTCGGTGTTTATGAACTAGGCTTCTGTAAATGTGAGCACAAAGGTCTGTATCGGTATTATAATTAATTCGTTTGTAATTTGATAAACTTATAATATGTAACATTTTTAATGTAAATCGTTTTTTGTAATTATTTTCTTCTGCTAATATGTCGACGTCTTTAAGTTTGGATTTATGTCCTGTCAATGTGCAATGGGCAGCTACAGCAGTCTTCTTCTTGAGAGGCTTGTCTCTTTTGTGATCCGTCTTATGTCCGGAGAGCCTAGTTTTTAATTTCGTCTTTGTCGTACCGGCATATTCCATTTCGAATACGCCAGCGTCGCCCCATAACATGTTATCCTATAAACTACCTTGCACTTGTTCTCCTTCTTAATTTAAGATTTTGTTTTACTAAACATACTGTCGACATTATTATTATATTATGATTATACCGCTAATTGATAGTGTTCCTTATTAAAGATGTTTTTGATTTACAAAGTATTTCTGAGAATCTCGGGATGTAAGTAACAGCTTTATACATCTTTTCTTCTCCTCTTTTTTACGGTCCGTTCTTGCGTGTATAATCAGGTCGTCAATTGTGCTTTTTGAAAAATCATTATGGCTTAATATGTGTCGTTTCGTTCTCTGAGTGGAATTGTTCGTCACTTAAATTGAAAAATTCATTGGTAAAATTAGTCGCTGTGTTTATTTTTAGTCGTCGGGGTCTTTAGAATTAAAGTTGATCAATCGTTCTGACGCCGTTGGTTTTTGTTACCAATCTAATTTAAGTTTTCTTCCTTGTCTGATTAATTTTTATTCAAATATGATAATAATAATTTAAGTAATATTTTGTAACGTTAATGAAAAAATAAATATAAAATACAATACATTGCACTTTTCCCCCTTCTTATTTTAGATTTTGTTTTCCTAAACATACTGTCAACATTATTACATGATTTTAACGCTAACTGATAATGGTCCTTATTAAAGATGTTTGATTTAAAAAGTTTTTCTGAGAATCCCGGGATGTAAGTAACAGCTTTATAAATATTTTCTTTTCCTCCTTTTTATGGTCCGTTCTTGCGTATACAATCAGGCTTAATATGTGGCGTTTTTTTCTTTCTTGAAATTGTTCGTTACTTATATTGATAAAATTCTATTGATAAAATTTTTCGCTGTGTCGGGGGTGTTTAGAATAAAAGTTGATCAATCGTTTAAGCTTTCTTCCTTGTCTGATTATTATTGCGTCCATGTATGTAAATTGTATGCTGGGTTGAATGCGTTTAGAAAATTTTTAATGTGGTGTTGATCTCGGATTCGTCATTATACAGAAAATGTCGTCTACCTATTTAGTTACTGCTCTCGACTTTGTCATAAGTTTTTCTTAAGAAGCGTCCAATATTTCCTCCATTACGATGTCAGCAATGATCGGTGACGCTGGTGATCCCATAGGAAGTCCTCTTCGTTGTTCATACACCTTGCCCGAGTATATGAAATATCTTTATACAAAAGGTCAGTATTTCTATAAAAAGTTCTTTAGGTATTTTCGTTTTTTTATACCCTCCACCAAAAAAAGTATGGAGGGTATATTAAGTTCGTCATTCCGTTTGTAACTCATCGAAATAATCATTTTAGACCCAACAAAGTATATATATTCTTGATCAGCGTAAAATTCTAAGACGATTTAGCCCTGTCCGTCCGTGTGTCCGTCTGTTGTAATCACGCTACAGTCTAAACGAATTAAGATAGGAAGCTAAAATTTTGCACAGATCTCTCTTTTGTCTGCAGGCCGGTCAAGCTCGAAGATGGGCTATATCCACGATATCGTATAGCCCCCATATAACGGTACCCCCGATATTCGGTATTTTGATGATTTTAGCCACATTTTTCAATGGAATTGTCTGAAAATCCACACAAGTTGTTCCTTGTGGCTACTTTATACCTCGGCAGAGAATTATCTATATAGGTCCACGATATCGTATAGCGCCCATATAACGGTACCCCCGATATTTGGTATTTTGATGATTTTATCCACATTTTTCAATGGAATTGTCTGAAATTCCACAAAAGGAGTCTCTTGTGGGCATTTTACCCCCTCAAACAGAATTGTCTATATACGTCCACGATATCGTATATCCCCCATATAACTGTACCCCCCGATTTTCGGTATTTTGATGATGTTAGCCACACTTTTCAATGGAATTGTCTTAAAATCCACACAAGTAGCTCCTTGTGAGTACTTCACCCCCTGAGAGAGAATTGTCTATACAGGTCCACGATATCGTATAGCCCTCATATAACGGTACCCCCGATATTCGGTATTTTGATGTTTTTAGCCATATTTTTCAACGGAATGGTCACAAGGGTTTTTTGTACACAAGGGGTTCTTTGTGAGCACTTTACCCCCCGACAGAGAATTCTCTATATAGGTTAACGATAACGTATAGCTCCCATATAACGATACCCCGCGATATTCGGTATTTTGATGATTTTTTCTGAAAATCCACACAGGGAGTTCTTTGTGAGCACGTTACCCCTGAAACGGAATTGTCTATATAGGTTCACAATATCGTATATCCCCCATATAACGGTATTTTGGTATTTTGATGATTTTAGCCACTTTTTCCAATGGAATTATCTGAAAATCCACACAAGGAGTTCCTTGTTAGTACTTTACACGCAGACATAGATTTCTCTTTATAGGTCCGCAATATCGTATATCCCCCCATATCGGCACCTTCCTGTATTAGATATTTTAAAGATTTTAAAAGAACTTCTAACGGATTTTATTTTTTTTTGAAAATTTTCTAATTCGCTCTAAATGGTGGAGGTTATTCAAAATTCGGCCCGGCCGAACATACTACTTTTTTACTTGTTTTTGTAAAGTGTTCCACTTTTTATCTACTGTTCTTAAAGCTAGGTTACTCGGTAAGCTGAGGAACAACGAAACCACGTCAAATGATATTAATACCTCGCTTCTTCAATCTCCAAATTCATTATCTTTGTTTTAAAATCAATTGCGTCCTTAATGTTATATGGCGAATCCTCGGTCAAGCGTTTTAAAATATTTAAATTATACATGGAAAGTCTGTGGGATGGTGAATTTATTGAAGAACATATTGGTCGTAGAGGTGTACTTTCTTTGTGTATTTTTGTAAGCCCGTAGATTCTTGGCGCATTTGCAGTTTTGATTGTCAATTTATTTTTCTCTATCATATCAATTACACCCATTTTATATAATTTATCTATTAATTTGTCGTTGATATCAAATGATGTTAATACCTCATCTTTTTCAATCTCCAAATTCATTATCTTTATTAAAATCAATTACGTCCTTAAATTTGCAGTACTGATTGTCAATTTATTTTTCTCCATCATATCAATAACTCCCATTTTATATCATTTTTCTATTACATTGTTGTTTTTATACCCTCCACCTTGGAAATGAGGGTATATTAACTTTGTCATTCCGTTTGTAACGTCCTTAAATATTCGTCGTAGACCCCATAAAATATATATATTCATAATCAGCATAAAATTGTAAGTCGATTTAACGATGTCCATCTGTCCGTCTGTCATAATTTTTTTGACTATCTAGAAAATGTTCATATATTTATACGCGATAAATCGGCATTATCCAGGTAGACAGCTTTAGATGAATTTTTGACAGAGAGAATTCAAAATGTCGATTGTTTACGGGATATTAAGGGATCGGATTCGCACACCAGATCCAATACAAAAAGGTTTCAGTCGCATTTCACTAATGCATCGGTAAATATTCACTCAAAATTGCCTTTGGAATCATTCTGCCCTACAGAAAATCATTCATGAATTTAACAACAAACAGACGTAGAATGCCTGTGTATAGAAACAAATAAAAACTATGATACCATATTTGTAGAACCAATTGTAAATTCAACTTGGAACATACCAAAAAGTATATTAAGATAAGATTCATTAAGCAGAACAATAATTATTGAAGAAAATAATTTGTTAAGATCCAACAATTGTACTATTCAGTTGAATGAATTAAATTTTTTAACACACATTTAGATCACATGCAAATGATTTATATCAGTAATAATATTGCAAAATTGGAACCTCTAGAATGTGTACAAGAAAAAGAAATTATAAAACGACATTCTGAAAAGGATATTATATTTCAAAATATAACAATACAAAAACTTGTAATTACCATAGTAATTATTGTAACTTTTGTTACGTATTAATTTAAAAATATGCCTAAAAACTTTATTGTTAAATCCAAGAAACAGAAAAATGACAATAAACACGAAAATAGTGTTAATACAGCTACCGATAATATTGAAGGTACAATTTTACCAAATCTTATATCCTAAATTACCCGCCTGAGGATATGATAATTTAGGATATAATATAAGTAGCTGTATTTTGTTAGTGTTCATTGTCATTAATCTGTTTCTTGGATTTAATAATAAAGTTTTTATGTCGATATTGTATATTGTTGACCTGTTATATACTTATATTTTACTTATTTGGTTAATTGCTTGCCATAAGGACATTAAAAACTATGTGTTTTTCTTTTAATTTTTCTTTTTTTCAACCAATATTTCGATTTCCTCCGGAAATCATCTTCAGGGATCTGTTTTACAAAAAAAAAAAAATAAATAAATAAATAAATGATACAAATTACAAACTGATTTTAACAATATATAACACAATAAATAACGTACATTTTGAAGTAAAAGCTCGTATATTCAGTTTAAATGTCACTATCAAACTAAGTTTTCTTTCGTCGGTGTTTATGAACTAGGCTTCTGTAAATGTGAGCACAATGGTCTGTATCGGTTTTATAATTAATTCGTTTGTAATTTGATAAGCTTATAATATGTAACATTTCTAATGTAAATCGTTTTTTGTAATTATTTTCTTGTGCTAATATGTCGATGTCTTTAAGTATATATATATATATATATATATATATATATATATATATATATATATATATATATATATATATATATATATATATATATCTATATATAGATATATATATATATATATATATATAATTTCCCACTGGGGAAAATGTCTTATGGTAATATCTGATCGTCCTGAATCTACCGTATTTTTGGAGTAAAACTTAGCACCACTACGGCACTGCGCTTTTGACAATAGTTGTTCCAATATCAACGTGATATTAGGGTAAGCTCCGGTTTCTAGGGTATTCTAGTCAGAATAGTAAGAACTTTTAAGTCATTCAATCCTTTAACACAAAAATAAAGAAATATTTTGCGGACAAAATCTTGAATTTAAACCATTAACTCCTTTTATCAAGAGATCACTCGGCGATATTGTTTACCATTAGTTTCTTGAGTAAAATGTTGATGGGCTACTATTCGTTCGTTAAATAAATTTTTGATGGGTAAAATCCACGTTGTTGGTTACTATTCGTTCGTTAAATAAATTTTTGGTGGGTAAAATCCATGTTGTTGGACACAATTAACTTGTAGCCTAAAAGGTTGATAAGGAAAATCTGCAGTGTAGGGCGCCAATTATTTTTATGAGGAATAAACTATTTTTTGTGTGTGTACTTTAGCATGCTGTTATAGTTTGAGTTTATTTAAAGAGGGTAGAACAGAAACGGCTTGTCCCCTTGTTAATCCATATTAAACTAAATTCTGCTGAAAAAATCATTATGAACTTTCACAGGATGTAGAATCCATTTCAAACTACAAATACGTAATTATAGGCAAATCCATTAGAAATATTGCTCAAATCGTCAAAATACCAAATACGGAAACCCGGTTTTGTCTGTTTCACCTCTACGTATGAATAAGGAATGTTATCTTCAGAATCTGAGATTCAGCTCCAATCAAAGATCCAATATTTCTGTCGAGGAAAACTTCATTACTCCAAAGTTTGTGTAAGCAAAACGTAGGGGCCACACAACTTCAAGAACCTCGTTTTTGTTATTGCATCCTGTTGATGTGCGGTCATGTAAAGAAATTTTTTTGGCTATAGTAATTTCCCATGACAATAGAGAACAACTAATCGCCGTGCCAAATTGTAAGACTCTTTGAGTTATGAGCAGGTCCAGGCTCTACGGAATGTCCTTGTTGACTGGAAGTTTAACGATAAAGTACAAATTCTATGTTGTGATACAACCTCCTCCAATTCTGGTCGAACCAATGGCGCTTGTGCCCTTCTAGAACAGAAATTTTGTGGTGGGTTATTCCTTTTCCCATGTCGTCATCACATTTATTGATTAACTTTAAAATTTCAATTTAATGCAAAGGTCATAGAACAATCCACAAGTGCAATTTTCAAGAAGTTCAGAAAAAAATTGGAAAAAAACTAATACAAAAAATATAGGGCTAATAAAAAACTTTATCAATAATAAATACTTCAGATATTCAGGATATCATCGAATTTTACCGACACGGAGACCGTCATAATAAAATCATGATTCGACAACCATGGATGGCGAGAGCAATGCACTCTCCAAAAATATCGATTAATATGTCTCAAAATAAGTTTTACACACCAGTCTGAAGTAGTTGGCAGACAATGTGGCAACACAGTATATTTTCGACGATGATGTGAATCACAAAACCGAGGAACAAAGCGATTGAAAATCTAGGCACGGAAGTCGATTCCCACAATTACAAACGATTTATTCATACAAAAGAAGAATTTCTTAATTCGATTTATTTTAAGTTTTAGTAGCAAAATTTGTTATTGTTCAAAATGCTTAAAAGAAGTTGGAGGGCCCTCAACGATAAAATTTAAACTAGTGCCAGACTCTAATGGCGCAGTTACAACAGACTAGGTACCAAAGTAGTTCCTATTGCGTTGTGTGCAGGATCACCGTCAGATATATCCCAAATATAGCAAAAAAAAATTAAACCGAAAATTTACTGAATATTTATATTTTATTAATAATAAATGCCACAAAAATGCTTTAATTTTGATCATACCAACATGGTTGTTACTTATATTATACTATATGGAGCGTACACAAAAAATTGCATGAAATAAATAAAAGTTGACCATATATCATAACTGATTTAGACGAAATTTTATACATTCATTTCTATATAAATTTAGGACATATCCTCTAACTTGTGCCTTTATTGGCCAAAAATGGCGTTTGGAGCACAAAATTGAGAACAATACCTAAAATCAGCTAGGTATATGCATGCTGAGGGATTCATTTAGCAACAATAATAAACTCATAATGATTTTTTGGACCATAAGTGTTGCAGTTTTAACGATTTCCCGAAAGTCTAACCCTGGTCCCACACAAATTACTATGGAAATAGACATTACTTAGGGGGTTCGGGTTAACGTTATACAATCATCATAGAATTTCATATTTAAGATTTTTGTTTTTTATTTTAATTTGACTCGAGGTCAGTAGAATAAAAAACATTTAATTATGTTTCAAAATTTTATTTTCAATGTTTCGATCGGCACGACGATCATCACCAGTGATTGAACTTAAAATCAAATAACATGCATTTAAATATTTTATAAACAATTAACAAATGCAAGCAATTACTCTTGTTTTATTTTCAAAAACAATTTTACTTCCACATCACCTTACAGAGATTTTCAGACTAACCTTTTTTGTGTCTTTCCATCGTGTTTCTATAAATTTTAGCACAGTGTTGTCCGATTTATAGTTCATTCTATTTTCTTTAGGGATATTAATTATATGAAGCATTTCCAACATGCATCTTCGCTTGTAATTGTTCTCTTGTGTTAATATGTCAACATTTCTAAAGTTAGGAGTGTGTGAAGCAAAATCCTGAGAAAGTTTACCAATGCCCCACTTCCTCCTCCTATTCAAATTTATGAAACATTTGAGTCCAAAGGTCAAATAAAATCACACAAACTTTAAGATTTTTGGATCAAATAGAAAACTTTCGGGCTTTTAAATCGAAATCATACATGTTTTTTACTCTTTTTGGGACAACCTTATATATTTTCATGATCAGTACTAAATCGATTTCACGATGTCAGTTTGTCAGCCCACGCTATTTGACGCAGAGTTGATTATTCCGGTATTTTTATACCATCCACCATTGTATGGAGGTTATATTAAGTTTCCCATTCCGTTTGTAACAACTCGAAATATACATTTTAGACCCCACAAAGTATATATATTATTGATCAGCATAAAATTCTATGTCGATTTAGAGATGTCCGTCCGTCTGTGAAATTCTCTCATATAACGGTACCTCGGTACTTTGTTGATTTTAGCGACCTTTTTTTTACCGGAATTCTTTCAAATTTTGTATTTGATGTTCGTAACGGATGTTACAGCATATGGACCGTGGACCTGCACAGACAATTTTCTGTCTTAGCGAATTTCAAATACCAAATTTGAAACAATTCCGGTGAATAATGTCGCTAAAATCATCAAAATACCGAATATCGGAAGGTACCGTTAGATACGAAAACGTGATCCTATACATACAATTTTCGGTCTTAGGCAGTAGTATCCATTACGAACTTCAAATACCAAATTTGAAACAAATCCGATGAATATTGTCGCTAAAATCATCAAAATACCGAATATCGGGAGGTACCGTTATATGGGAGCTATACGAAGACTATTGTAATGGCTTATGACAAAAGTTACCTATGCAGGCCCATGTCGTCGTATAGACCCTAATATAACAGCTACATTCGGTATTTTTAAGATTTTAACAGAATTCTGAACGGATTTTATTGTTTTTGATAATTGCTAAATTCGTTCCAAATGGTGGAGGGTATTCAAAGTTCGGCCCGGCCCCCATATAACGGTACCATTCGGAATTTTGATGATTTTAGCAACATTTTCACCGGAATTGTTTCAAATTTGGTATGTGAAGTTCGTAATGGATATTCACAGCCCAAGACAGAATTTGTCTGTACAGGTCTACGTCTTCATATATATAAAGACGTATACTTACACAGACAATTTTCTGTCATCGGCTGCAGTATCAGTTGCGAACTTCAAATACCAAATTTGAAGCAATTCCAGTCAATAATGTCGCTAAAATAATAAAAATAACGAATATCGGGATGTACAGTTATATGGGAGCTTATATATGCAGGTCCATGTCATCGTATAGACTCTAATATAACAGCTACACTCGGTATTTTTATGATTTTAACAGAGTTTTTAACGGATTTTACTGTTTTTGAGAATTGCCAAATTCGTTCCATATGGTGGAGGGTATTTACAGCTGTTTTACTTGTTTCATGTCATCACGTAATTTTCAAATTTTTTTATTATGGAACTATTTTCAACTGGCATTTCGTTGTATGTATTTTAATTAGTCTATGCCTCTAGTTCAACTTTTATCATACATTAATGCGTTTCTCATCATTTTGGCAAAATGATTCAACAAATTCTGTAATTCTTTGTACGTATTCCCGTGCGATACTACCATGCTTTTATTTAAAAAACAAAACAAATTGCACATTTTTTTATCTTTTGTTTCGATTGATTTGGAAAATCTAGAGATTTTAATGATTTTTCCTGAATTTTAAAATCTGCTGCTATTTTTTGACTGGTCTAATAAGTCCGCACTTTGAAAATATCCATTAATACCACAACTCGTGCGAAAACTATACCAATATTTTTACCCTTTTTTGCACTCAGTGTAATGGTTTATACAGTAGTGGAATAAAAAAATAAGTCCAAGGAAGAACTATTGCGCTGCTATTATTTTGATCGCAACTGGATATTTTTTGTTTCTTCTTCAACTGTTTGATTTTTTCGTCAAGGTTTTTGGGAAATTTCTATTTTTTAATTGTCTTTTCGGTAATACTTTTATTTTTTGGGTAACACATAATTTTGTGGAAACTCAATTCTTGTGTTCCCTCCATGCAGGTGCGTGTCTTAGAAGAATTAAATGGTTTGCCAGGCACATAAGATCGAAAAACACATATCAAGGTTGATCAGATATGTAGTAGAGTGCTAGGCGCACCTTCGGAAAATTGTATAAGAATTCCTTGCGAATCGGTTACAAATGATTTTGGACGCTTACATTAGAGAGGGTTCATGAAAAAATAAAGAAAATAGGGAATATGTTGATCTGTAAAGTAACCATAATACATATACTTGTTCTGCCGTATTCGATGTTTCGGGATATGCGAAAAAACTAAAACAAGTGAAAAAGCTGTAAATTCGGCTGGGCAGAACTTTGAATACCATCCACCATTTGGAACAAATTTGGCAATTCTCAACAACAATAAAATCCAATTAAAATTCTATTAAAATCTTAAAAAGTACCTAATGTAGCAGTTATATTAGGGTCTATACGGCGACATGGACCTGCATAGGTAACTTTTGCCATTAGCCATTACAATATTCAAATGCGAAACTTAAAAAAATCGGTGAATAATGTAGCTAAAATCATCAAAATACCGAATATACGGAGGTACCGTTGTATGGGGGCTATACAAAAACGTGGACCTTCAGAAACAATTTTCTGTCTTAGGCTGTAGTATCCATTACGAACTTCAAGTACCAAGTTTGAAGCAATTTCGGTGAATAATGCCGCTAAAATCATCAAAGTACCGAAAATAGGGAGGTACCATAATATGAGGGCTATACGAAGACGAGGACTTGCACAGACAATCTCCTGTCATAGGCTTTAGCATCCATTGCGAACATCAAGTACCAAATTTGAAACAATTCCGGTGAAAAATGTCGCTAAAATCATCCAAATACCGAATATCGGGAGATACCGTTATATGAGTGATATCCACAGACGGACTGACGGACGGACATCTCTAAATCGACATAAAATGTAACCTTAGATTGGCGTCGTACAAGAAAACGTATAAAAAACTACCTATTTTTGAAAAAAAAAAAAAAACATTTAAAAAAATTTGACATATGAATCAACATATGAATGTCAAGCGTCGATGCATCTATCTGTATTCTTCTACCATGGTGTATCAGTAACTAGTATATAATTTAATAAGTTTTCAATCCATGAGAAACCATGGTAGAAACTGTAAATAAAATGAAACCAATTATTATTCTAAATTGGGTTCCTCCTTGCAAAAATATTAATGTTGTAATACAACCAACATATTTATACATGATATATCAACTGATCTATGATGCTAAATGCTGAAAGTTAGATTATTAGATGATGTGTGATAGATGATTTTTTAATGAACTTATTAGCTCATAAAAGTTAGTTCATAAATGCATTATTCTACAACTAACTACAAATTGGTTGAAAAGTCATCTGAATATCAAAAAGTTCTGGTTTCTTTACTGGTTGATCTTCAAATGACTTTAAACCAATTTATAGTTAATTGTAAAATAATGCATTTATAACTAACGATTTTCTCGACTGGTTGAGAAAAATGACGCAGGGAAGTTAGTTCATAAATGTATTGTTCTTCAACTAACTACAAATTGGTTGAAAAGTCATTTGAATATCAACCAGTTTTGGTTACTTTTTTATATATCCAGATGAATTTTCAACCAATTTGTGGTTAGTTGTAGAATAGTGCATTTGTAACTAACGATTTTTTCCACTGGTTGAAAAAATTGCCGCAGGGATGGTTCTCCCAAAGAAGTCTAAATACATGTTTTTAGCCAAAATCGATTGGAAAATGTGGTCGAGATCCTCGAAATAGGTAAAATCAGGAGGTACCTTTCTATGGGAGCAATTTCGAAATTTCCAAAAAAAAAATTGCGTAGAGGTTTTCTACCCCTTTAGAAGCCAAATAAGAGTCAATTCAATTGAAATATGTGACCAAGACCCCGGAAATAGCTGAAATCATGGGAGACCTTCATATGAGGGTTATACCAAAACGTGGGACCATACTTATAATTTTTCGAAAAAAATATTGCTTACATATAAAAAAACTTGAAATCGTAGTGTACCCTTACATGTGAGCTATGCCAAATCGTAGACCGACATGACCTACATTTTGTACAAACGATTCAACATGTAACCCCTAAGTCTGTATCAAATTTGAAACTCTATCGCAAATTTTGCGAAGTTTAGAGAAAAAATTTTGAAACCCTTTGGTATGGTTTAGGATATATATAATAGGCCTAAACAAGTTTGGCCTAGGAACCCAAAACCCTTTTTTGATTTTGATCTACTAACCAAATACCATTCAATTAGAATTTCCCAACCCCCAGATTAGGTGTTGCCCAACGCCATTATTACTCGCTATTGCGCATATACAACAGTAAAAAGATACCTGCGATTAAATATCTTGAAAAATTGAAAACAATTATAAAAAAAAATAAAAAAATATACATCACAAAAAAATGCTAACTCATATTTTTATTTTTCGGAATGATCCGAAATGGTATGAATTGTCAAAATCAGCCCCGCCGTTCTTGAGTTATAAGCGTAGTAACGTATATAACCTTCTTTTTTATATATAGATGGTAAAAATAAAAATTATTAAAAAAAAACTTTGAATTCAATATAAGTCAAATTGAAACAAGTAAAAAAATACATTAAGTTGGACAGGTCTGAACTTAAATACCCTTCACCAATGGGTGAAGAAAATATTTTTATATAGTAGTATCTTAATTTAACCGTGTTTCGCTTTAAACTATAAATACCCAATTTGAAGAAACTCCGTGGGCAAATATGACAATGATTATCATAATACCGAAGATTAGTGGGTACTATTATATGGCGGCTATAGGAAAAATGGACCTAGATTTACAATATTCTGCCACCAGAGCAAAAACCAATTAAGAACTACAAATATTAATTTTTTAGACGAATCCGTGGATAATGTGACAAAAATAAATACCGAATATCGGGAGATACCGTTATTTGGGGGCTATACGAAAATATGGACCTATAAGCCACCGAAACTAGATCCTATTATGACCTACAAATACCAATTTTTAGACAAATCCGTGGAAGAATGTGGTAAAATCATCAAGATACCGAATATCGGGAAGTACCGTTTTGTGGGGGCTATACGAAACTATGGAACTATACATACAATGTTCCGCCACCGGAACTAGAACCCATTATGACCTACAAACACCAATTTTTAAAGAAATCCGTGGAAAAATATAACAAAAATCATAAAAAACATCCATCCAAAATCCACGAACAAATGTGTCAAAAATCATGAAAATACCGAATATCGTTATCGTGGACTTGCATAGGAAAAATGTTTTCCAATGGGTTGTAGTACCCATTAAGATCTTCCAATACGAAATTTGAAACGATTCCAGTAAATAATGTTGCTGAAACCATTATATGGGGGTTATACGAAGACGTGGACCTGCATACAAAATTTTTGTTATAGGCTGTAGAACACATTACGAACTTCAAATGCGAAATTTGAAATAATTCCGGTAAATAATGGCGCTAAAATCATGAACATACCGAATATCATGAAAATACCGTATACCTGGCTACTTATAAACTATGCATGTATGCAACAAAAGACAGACAGACGGAAAATGCTAGATAGTCTTGGAATATATATACTTTGTAGGGTCAATTATGAATATTTCGAGGAGTTACAAATGGAATGTCGAAGCTAATATATCCTCCATAGAATGGTAAATTCTTGAACTTGCGTTAAATTATTTCGACATCTATATATCTATTCAGTTTCTCCACCACGAAATTAAATGAAGTTATTAAAATTGAAAATCGTTCGTACACAATAAAATGTTTTGTTTTTCATACTGTATCATCTTCTGAAACGATACTATACCACTTATGCGATAAATACATAAAATTTATAAATAACAAAATACACATCATATTAAAAGAAAAACACTACAAATGTACATTCAACAAGTAAAAAAGCAGTAAGTTCGGCCGGGCCGAACTTTGAATTCCCTCCACCATTTGGAACGAATTAGAAAATTTTCAAAAAAATAAAATCCAATAAAAATTCTTTTAAAATCTTTAAAATATCTAATATAGGAAGGTGCCGATATATGGGGGGATATACGATATTGTGGACTTATAAAGACAAATCTATATCTGACAAAGTACTCACAAGGAACTCCGTGTGTGGATTTTCAGACAATACGATTGGAAAATGTGGCTAAAATCATCAAAATAGCGAATATCGCGGGGTACCGTTATATGGGAGCTATACGTTATCGTTAACCTATATAGAGAATTCTCTGTCGGTGGGTAAAGTGCTCACAAAGAACCCCTTGTGTACAAAGAACCCCTTGTGACCATTCCGTTGAAAAATATGGCCAAAAACATCAAAATACCGAACATCGGTGGTACCGTTATATGAGGGCAATACAATATCGTGGATCTATATAAATAATTCTCTGCCGGGGTATAAAGTACCCACAAGGAACTCCTTGTGTGGATTTTCAGACAATTCCGATGAAAAATGTGGGTGAAATCATAAAATACCGAATATCGGGGGCTACCGTTATATGGGGGCTATACGATATTGTGGACCTATATAGACACTTCATTTTGAGGAGGTAAAATGCCCACAAGGGACTCCTTTTGTGGATTTTCAGACAATTCCGTTGAAAAATGTGGGCAAAATCATCAAAAACCAAATATCGGGGGGTACCGTTATATGGGGGCTATACGATATTGTGGACCTATATAGATAATTCTCTGCCGAGGTATAAAGTACCCACAAGGAACTCTTTGTGTGGATTTTCAGACAATTCCGTTGAAAAATGTGGGTAAAATCTTCAAAATACCGAATATCGGGGGGTACCGTTATATGGGGGCTATACGATATTGTGGACCTATATAGATAATTCTCTGCCGAGGTATAAAGTACCCACAAGGAACTCCTCGTGTGGATTTTCAGACAATTCCGTTGAAAAGCGTGGCTAACATCATCAAAATACCGAATATCGGAGGTTACAGTTATATGGGGGATATACGATATCGTGGACCTATATAGACACTTCATTTTGAGGAGGTAAAATGCCCACAAGGGACTCCTTTTGTGGATTTTCAGACAATTCCGTTGAAAAATGTGGGCAAAATCATCAAAAACCAAATATCGGGGGGTACCGTTATATGGGGGCTATACGATATTGTGGACCTATATAGATAATTCTCTGCCGAGGTATAAAGTACCCACAAGGAACTCTTTGTGTGGATTTTCAGACAATTCCGTTGAAAAATGTGGCTAAAATCTTCAAAATACCGAATATCGGGGGCTACCGTTATATGGGGGCTATACGATATTGTGGACCTATATAGATAATTCTCTGCCGAGGTATAAAGTACCCACAAGGAACTCCACGTGTGGATTTTCAGACAATTCCGTTCAAAAATGTGCTAAAATCTTCAAAATACCGAATATCGGGGGCTACCGTTATATGGGGGCTATACGATATTGTGGACCTATATAGATAATTCTCTGCCGAGGTATAAAGTACCCACAAGGAACTCCTCGTGTGGATTTTCAGACAATTCCGTTCAAAAATGTGCTAAAATCTTCAAAATACCGAATATCGGGGGCTACCGTTATATGGGGGCTATACGATATTGTGGACCTATATTAATAATTCTCTGCCGAGGTATAAAGTACCCACAAGGAACTCCTTGTGTGGATTTTCAGACAATTCCGTTGAAAAATGTGTGTAAAATCAGCAAAATAACGAATATCGGGGGGTACCGTTATATGGGGGCTATACGATATTGTGGACCTATATAGATAATTCTCTGCCGAGGTATAAAGTACCCACAAGGAACTCCTTGTGTGGATTTTCAGACAATTCCGTTCAAAAATGTGGGTAAAATCATCAAAATACCGAATATCGGGGGGTACCGTTATATGGGGGCTATACGGTATTGTGGACCTATATAGATAATTCTCTGCCGAGGTATAAAGTACCCACAAGGAACTCCTTGTGTGGATTTTCAGACAATTCCGTTCAAAACTGTGGGTAAAATTATCAAAATACCGAATATCGGGGGGTACCGTTACATGGGGGCTATACGATATCGTGGACCTATATAGATAATTCTCTGCCGAGGTATAAAGTACCCACATGGAACTCTTTGTGTGGATTTTCAGACAATTCCGTGGAAAATTTGTGGGTAAAATCATCAAAATACCGAATATCGGGGGGTACCGTTATATGGGGGCTATACGATATCGTGGACCTATATAGATAATTCTCTGCCGAGGTATAAAGTACCCACAAGGAACTCCTCGAGTGGATATTCAGACAATTCCGTTCAAAAATGTGGGTAAAATCATCAAAATACCGAATATCGGGGGGTACCGTTATATGGGGGCTATACGATATTGTAGACCTATATAGATAATTCTCTGCCGAGGTATAAAGTACCCACAAGGAACTCCTTGTGTGGATTTTCAGACAATTCCGTTCAAAACTGTGGGTATCGGGGGGTACCGTTATATGGGGGCTATACGATATCGTGGACCTATATAGATAATTCTCTGCCGAGGTAGAAAGTACCCACAAGGAACTCCTTGTGTGGATTTTCAGACAATTCCGTTCAAAAATGTGGGTAAAATCATCAAAATACCGAATATCGGGGGGTACCGTTACATGGGGGCTATACGATATCGTGGACCTATATAGATAATTCTCTGCCGAGGTATAAAGTACCCACAAGGAACTCCTTGTGTGGATTTTCAGACAATTCCGTTGAAAAATGTGGGTAAAATCATCAAAATACCGAATATCGGGGGGTACCGTTATATGGGGGCTATACGATATTGTGGACCTATATAGATAATTCTCTGCCGACGTATAAAGTACCCACAAAGAACTCCTTGTGTGGATTTTCAGACAATTCCGTTGAAAAATGTGGGTAAAACATCAAAATACCGAATATCGGGGGGTACCGTTACATGGGGGCTATACGATATCGTGGACGTATATGGACAATTCTCTGCCGAGGTATAAAGTACCCACAAGGAACTCCTTGTGTGGATTTTCCGACAATTCCGTTCAAAACTGTGGGTAAAATTATCAAAATACCGAATATCGGGGGGTACCGTTACATGGGGGCTATACGATATCGTGGACCTATATAGATAATTCTCTGCCGAGGTATAAAGTACCCACAAGGAACTCCTTGTGTGGATTTTCAGACAATTCCGTTCAAAACTGTGGGTAAAATTATCAAAATACCGAATATCGGGGGGTACCGTTACATAGGGGCTATACGATATCGTGGACCTATATAGATAATTCTCTGCCGGGGTATAAAGTACCCACAAGGAACTCCTTGTGTGGATTTTCAAACAATTCCGTTCAAAACTGTGGGTAAAATCATCAAAATACCGAATATCGGGGGGTACCGTTATATGGGGGCTATACGATATCGTGGACCTATATAGATAATTCTCTGCCGAGGTATAAAGTACCCACAAGGAACTCCTTGTGTGGATTTTCAGACAATTCCGTTCAAAAATGTGGGTAAAATCATCAAAATACCGAATATCGGGGGGTACCGTTATATGGGGGCTATACGATATTGTAGACCTATATAGATAATTCTCTTCCGAGGTATAAAGTGCCCACTAGGAACTCCTTGTGTGGATTTTCAGACAATTCCGTTCAAAAATGTGGGTAAAATCATCAAAATACCGAATATCGGGGGTACCGTTACATGGGGGCTATACGATATCGTGGACCTATATGGACAATTCTCTGCCGAGGTATAAAGTACCCACAAGGAACTCCTTGTGTGGATTTTCAGACAATTCCGTTAAAAAATGTGGGTAAAATCTTCAAAATACCGAATATCGGGGGGTACCGTTACATGGGGGCTATACGATATCGTGGACCTATATAGATAATTCTCTGCCGAGGTATAAAGTACCCACAAGGAACTCCTTGTGTGGATTTTCAGACAATTCCGTTGAAAAATGTGGGTAAAATCATCAAAATACCGAATATCGGGGGGTACCGTTATATGGGGGCTATACGATATTGTGGACCTATATAGATAATTCTCTGACGAGGTATAAAGTACCCACAAAGAACTTCTTGTGTGGATTTTCAGACAATTCCGTTGAAAAATGTGGGTAAAATCATCAAAATACCGAATATCGGGAGGTACCGTTACATGGGGGCTATACGATATCGTGGACCGATATAGCCCATCTTCGAACTTGACCTGCCTGCAGACAAAAGAGAGATCTGTGCAAAATTTTAGCTTCCTATCTTAATTCGTTTAGACTGTAGCGTGATTACAACAGACGGACACACGGACGGACAGGGCTAAATCGTCTTAGAATTTTACGCTGATCAAGAATATATATACTTTGTTGGGTCTAAAATGATTATTTCGATGAGTTACAAACGGAATGACAAAGTTAATATACCCTCCATACCTTTTTTGGTGGAGGGTATAAAAATTGTTTTTATTCGAATTATTTCTAACGATTGCGGACAATCGTTTTTAAAGGGGGAGGAGTTAACACATAATAAGTTGTTAGTCCAATAAAATATAGTTTTTTTTCCTAAAAATCATTCAAAATTTATAAATTCCAATGAAACTGCATTGCAAACATTCGTCTGCCCTAAATATAAAGTGAACCTGGTACTTGCACTTTGTTTCGAGTGACTGCGATCTGCATTAATTCGTTACTAGGGGCGATTGCGTGAATGACTACTTTTTGTTTTTTCTTCGTGAAAAACCCAATTATCAATAAAAATATAGAAAATATTGAAAATAGGAAAAGAAAGGTAAATTTGGTAACAATTGTTTCTGATTTGAGGTTATGAGTGGGCTTAGTGTTATTTATATGTAAATAGTTTAACATTTCCAAGGATAAAAGACTTACGAATTCATCTTAGACAGGTGCATGTTGTATTACTGGAGAAATAATTTTTGAAAATGGAGCTTCTAATTTTTTGTACAATTTCTCATTGTGAATTATATTAAAAATGTTCCCTTTAAAGCTTTGTTATTTACTGTTCCAAGAAAATCTTAAAAAAAGTAATACCGCCTGAAATATTTTCTATTTGAGGTATATGGTACCTGTGAGTTATTGGACAAGATGAATTCAATCCGTGTGGTAATGGTGGGATGCATGTATCGTTGGATATGTTTACTAATTGATCACTTTGAAAAAATTTACATTTTTTGTTATTACGCATTTGCTTTTACCATGCCATATATACTATTATAATTTTTTCTAATTTCATTAAATATAGTGTTTACGCAAGAAATATTAAATTAATTAACTTGCACTGCTTTTATTTGAATTTTAAACTAAAACTATTTGTGTTTTTATACCCTCCACCATACTATGGAGGGTATATTAACATTGTCATTCCGTTTGTAACTCCTCGAAATACTCATGTCAGACCCAACAAAGTATATATATTCTTGATCAGCGTAAAATTCTAAGTCGATTTAGCGATGTCCGTCTGTCTGTCTCTCTGTCTGTTGTAATCACGCTATCTTTCGAATGAATTGAGATAGATGGCTAAAATTTTGCACACATGTTTATTTTTCCAGTAGGCAGGTTAAGTTCGTAAATGGGCCATGTAGGTCCACGTTTTCATATAGCCCCCATATAACGGTACCTCCCTATATTCGGTATTTGATGATTTTAGGGACATTATTCACCGGAATTGTTTCAAAATTGGTATTTGAAGTTCGTAATGAATACTACAGTCTAAAATAGAAAATTGTCTGTGTAAGTCCATGTCTTCGTATAGCCCCCATATAACGGTACCTCCCGATATTCGGTATTTTGATGATTTTAACGACATTATTCACGGGAATTGTTTCAAATTTGGTATTTGAAGTTCATTATAGTAACTACAGTCTGTGACAGAAAATTGTCTGTGCGGGTCCAGGTCTTCGTATAGGCCCCGTATATCAGTACCTCCCTATATTCAGTATTTTGATGATTTTAGCGACATTATTCACCGGAATTGTTTTAAAATTGGTATTTGAAGTTCGTAATGAATACTACAGTCTAAGATAGAAAATTGTCTGTGCAAGTCCATGTCTTCGTATAGCCCTCATATAACGGTACCTCCCGATATTCGGTATTTTGATGATTTTAACGACATTATTCACGGGAATTGTTTCAAATTTGGTATTTGAAGTTCGTTATAGCAACTACAGTCTGTGCCAGAAAATTTTCTGTGCGGGTTCAGGTCTTCGTATAGGCCCCATATATCAGTACCTCCCTATATTCGGTATTTTCGTGATTTTAGCGACATTATTCACCGGAATTGTTTGAAAATTGGTATTTGAAGTTCGTAATGAATACTACAGTTTAAGATTGAAAATTGTCTGTGTAAGTCCATGTCTTCGTATAGCCCCCATATAACGGTATCTCCTGATATTCGGTATTTTGGTGATTTTAACGACATTATTCACGGGAATTGTTTCACACTTTGGTACTCGAAGCTCAAAATGGATACTACACCCTAAGACAGAAAATTGTCTGTGCAGGTCCACGTCTCCGTATAGCCCCCATATAACGTTACCTCCCTATATTCGGTATTTTGATGATTTTAGCGACATTATTCACCGGAATTGTTTGAAAATTGGTATTTGAAGTTCGTAATGAATACTACAGTCTAAGATAGAAAATTGTCTGTGCAAGTCCATCTCTTCGTATAGCCCCCATATAACGGTACCTCCTGCTATTCGGTATTTTGGTGACTTTAACGACATTATTCACGGGAATTGTTTCACACTTTGGTACTCGAAGCTCAAAATGGATACTACACCCTAAGACAGAAAATTGTCTGTGCAGGTCCACGTCTTCGTATAGCCCCCATATAACGGTACCTCCCTATATTCGGTATTTTGATGACTTTAGCGACATTATTCACCGGAATTGTTTGAAAATTGGTATTTGAAGTTCGTAATGAATACTACAGTCTGTGACAAAAATTGTCTGTGCGGGTCCAGGTCTTCGTATAGGCCCCATATATCAGTACCTCCCCATATTCGGTATTTTGACGATTTTAGGTACAATACCCACCGAAATTATTTGAGATGTGGTATTTGAAGTTCGTAATGGATGCTACAGCCTGGTACAGAAAATTGTCTATGCTGGTCCAGGTCTTCGCACAGCTCCAATTTAACGGCACCTCCTTATAATATCGTATATAAGGATAAGGAATTGATGATTTTAGCTACATTATTCACCGTTTATTTCAAGTTTCCAATTTGAATATGGTAATGGCTTATGACAAACAATACCTATGTATGTCCACGTCGTATAGACCCCAATATGACGGCTATATTCGGTATTTTTAAAATTTTAACAGAATTTTTAAGGATTTTATTTTTTAAGAATTTCCAAATTCGTTGCAAATGGTGGAGGGTATTAAAATTTCGGCCCGGCCGAACTTAGTGCTTTTTAACTTGTTATTTTTCTTCCCTTTCTTTATCGGAGCGCAATTTCGGCGCATTTACTTTTTGGTCGATTCGAACCGGACGCGAGCCTTTGGAGAAATATTCTAATTGGTTTTCGTTCCCTTTATATTTTCGCAGCCTTCATCACCATCATTAACATCATAATCATCCTCATCAACACCATTCCCATCATCATCTATAAACATAAACAAAACATCAGGTAGGTGCAGTGTTTTTTGAGCTCGCGATTCAAAAAAAAAAAAAAATAAAATAATAATAAAAAAAATCAACAGTGTCCAAAGTCCAAAAACATTTCGTTTTACAACAACAAACGGCCGCTTTACAACGCACCGCGTATTCCTTTTTTTCGTCGCATCAATTTTGTTTCGGTTCCAAGAAATTATTATTGAACAGTGAAAACAAGTGAATATAGATATTTGTTGCAAAAAATAATCTGTGGAAAAAGTGGTTAAAATTTTTAAAAAAGTGCATTTTTTTCTTTTTGTAAACAGTGGTAAAATTATTAATAAAATTTAAATATCTATTGGTGCATAATTTGGATAATTTTATTAATGAAAAATCTATTTAATTTACAATATTAAAACATTCGATTACCACTGTGTAAAAGTGCAAAACAATAAGAAAAAAACACCACCAAATTGCTAATTATCATTGCTTGTAATATTCCTTTTGTTTCGCTGTTCAATAGTACATAATTATATTCACATACATACGCGTGTGACACATTTACGTTGAGCGGTCAATCGTCTCGTCATCACACAGCATACACACACGCGCCTCACATACATATTTTCGAAATTGATCTTTTTATTTTTTTTTCTTTTGTTTGCGTGTACCCTAAACTAATCGGGTTGGTCAATAGTGACTGGTCAACACGTTGGGAACAAAGAAAAATATTTTTTGATAATTGTATTGTGGCGTGTGTATAATCACATTTTAAGGTAATTTTGGACATTTTAATTTATCGTGTACCCCATGGTACAATGAAGAGAAGGTAGGTCAACTTTGAAAAAATTGCAAGTATATAGGTCTACCTGTTTGGCTTGTAATGTCAGAATTACAATCAAAACAATAAAAAAGCAAACAACTTGTTGCATTGATTTTGAATAAATAATTTAAAACCGCGAAAACTGAATGAATGGTAAAAATTTCTTTTCAATATCATGTTCTATATATCTCTTATGGTTTATTTCGCGACAAAAACTGTAGATTTTGTCGATGCATTCATTGCAATAAGCATTTTGAAAACACCAGAATTTGAATATTTTCTGAACAATTTTTTATTATTGAAAAGAAGACACACACATAAGCAAATGAAGTTGACATATTAAGCCAGATAAATAAAAAAATTTAAATCATATGATAGCTCTGTCCTACCTTGAATTCATTGTACCATGGTGTACCCTACAGTCCGCATTTATAGAATTTTTATTCGGTTTGTAAAAATTATTATTTTTATTGTATTTGGACATAAAAAAAGTAATTTTTTGCCATTTTTAATAAAAATAGTTGCAAAAATAATTATTTCTATATTACCTTGTTTTATTAATATTATTTTAAATATTTCGTGATTTTTTGGCTTTTTTCATATATTTTTGTGGATTTGGACGCTTTTTTATAAAGGGAAAATAAATATTTTGTGCAAAATTTTGAAACTTTTCGCTAATTTGGTTGTCCTTTTCGCTTTTCGGATTGATTTTTCGGATTTTTTGGAATTATTTGCTGAGTTTTTGGAATTATTTATTTGACTTTGTAGATTTTCTTGTCGAATTTTCGAACTTTTTTGAATTTTTCGTTGTCGGGCTTAATTACTTTGTTGACTTTTTCGATTTTCTAATCGAATTGTCGGATATTTGGAATATTTTGCTGGTTAAGCTTAATTATTTGGCTGATTTTTCGGATTTTTTTTGAAAATTTTGATGGTTGAATTTAAATATTTGGCTGATTTGTTCTATTTTCTAGTCGAATTTTCGTATTTTTTGTAAAGAAAGTTTTTTTTTTTATTGCAAAACTTAACAGGATTTATCGTTTCGTTTATTGGAATATTCACTTTTTTCCAATTTTTGGTTACATCAAAAGCATTTTTGCATATTTTCTTTGATTTATTTGCGGTTTCGTGTAAATTCATATTATTCGCAGCATCATGGCTCTAAATCCTCTCAATAATTTCACTAGAGTTTCCGATAATATGGTCAAGTTTTGTGCTAAAATTAAAGACGCGAAAGAGGAAGATTTAGATGTTTTCATTTAAGAAGTAAAAAGTACCGAGTTGAATAAAAAATGATGATTTTAGCGACATTATTCACCGGAATTGTTTTAAAATTGGTATTTGAAGTTCGTAATGAATACTACAGTCTAAGATAGAAAATTGTCTGTGCAAGTCCATGTCTTCGTATAGCCCTCATATAACGGTACCTCCCGATATTCGGTATTTTGATGATTTTAACGACATTATTCACGGGAATTGTTTCAAATTTGGTATTTGAAGTTCGTTATAGCAACTACAGTCTGTGCCAGAAAATTTTCTGTGCGGGTTCAGGTCTTCGTATAGGCCCCATATATCAGTACCTCCCTATATTCGGTATTTTCGTGATTTTAGCGACATTATTCACCGGAATTGTTTGAAAATTGGTATTTGAAGTTCGTAATGAATACTACAGTTTAAGATTGAAAATTGTCTGTGTAAGTCCATGTCTTCGTATAGCCCCCATATAACGGTATCTCCTGATATTCGGTATTTTGGTGATTTTAACGACATTATTCACGGGAATTGTTTCACACTTTGGTACTCGAAGCTCAAAATGGATACTACACCCTAAGACAGAAAATTGTCTGTGCAGGTCCACGTCTCCGTATAGCCCCCATATAACGTTACCTCCCTATATTCGGTATTTTGATGATTTTAGCGACATTATTCACCGGAATTGTTTGAAAATTGGTATTTGAAGTTCGTAATGAATACTACAGTCTAAGATAGAAAATTGTCTGTGCAAGTCCATCTCTTCGTATAGCCCCCATATAACGGTACCTCCTGCTATTCGGTATTTTGGTGACTTTAACGACATTATTCACGGGAATTGTTTCACACTTTGGTACTCGAAGCTCAAAATGGATACTACACCCTAAGACAGAAAATTGTCTGTGCAGGTCCACGTCTTCGTATAGCCCCCATATAACGGTACCTCCCTATATTCGGTATTTTGATGACTTTAGCGACATTATTCACCGGAATTGTTTGAAAATTGGTATTTGAAGTTCGTAATGAATACTACAGTCTGTGACAAAAATTGTCTGTGCGGGTCCAGGTCTTCGTATAGGCCCCATATATCAGTACCTCCCCATATTCGGTATTTTGACGATTTTAGGTACAATACCCACCGAAATTATTTGAGATGTGGTATTTGAAGTTCGTAATGGATGCTACAGCCTGGTACAGAAAATTGTCTATGCTGGTCCAGGTCTTCGCACAGCTCCAATTTAACGGCACCTCCTTATAATATCGTATATAAGGATAAGGAATTGATGATTTTAGCTACATTATTCACCGTTTATTTCAAGTTTCCAATTTGAATATGGTAATGGCTTATGACAAACAATACCTATGTATGTCCACGTCGTATAGACCCCAATATGACGGCTATATTCGGTATTTTTAAAATTTTAACAGAATTTTTAAGGATTTTATTTTTTAAGAATTTCCAAATTCGTTGCAAATGGTGGAGGGTATTAAAATTTCGGCCCGGCCGAACTTAGTGCTTTTTAACTTGTTATTTTTCTTCCCTTTCTTTATCGGAGCGCAATTTCGGCGCATTTACTTTTTGGTCGATTCGAACCGGACGCGAGCCTTTGGAGAAATATTCTAATTGGTTTTCGTTCCCTTTATATTTTCGCAGCCTTCATCACCATCATTAACATCATAATCATCCTCATCAACACCATTCCCATCATCATCTATAAACATAAACAAAACATCAGGTAGGTGCAGTGTTTTTTGAGCTCGCGATTCAAAAAAAAAAAAAAAATAAAATAATAATAAAAAAAATCAACAGTGTCCAAAGTCCAAAAACATTTCGTTTTACAACAACAAACGGCCGCTTTACAACGCACCGCGTATTCCTTTTTTTCGTCGCATCAATTTTGTTTCGGTTCCAAGAAATTATTATTGAACAGTGAAAACAAGTGAATATAGATATTTGTTGCAAAAAATAATCTGTGGAAAAAGTGGTTAAAATTTTTAAAAAAGTGCATTTTTTTCTTTTTGTAAACAGTGGTAAAATTATTAATAAAATTTAAATATCTATTGGTGCATAATTTGGATAATTTTATTAATGAAAAATCTATTTAATTTACAATATTAAAACATTCGATTACCACTGTGTAAAAGTGCAAAACAATAAGAAAAAAAAACACCACCAAATTGCTAATTATCATTGCTTGTAATATTCCTTTTGTTTCGCTGTTCAATAATACATAATTATATTCACATACATACGTGTGTGACACATTTACGTTGAGCGGTCAATCGTCTCGTCATCACACAGCATACACACACGCGCCTCACATACATATTTTCGAAATTGATCTTTTTATTTTTTTTTCTTTTGTTTGCGTGTACCCTAAACTAATCGGGTTGGTCAATAGTGACTGGTCAACACGTTGGGAACAAAGAAAAATATTTTTGATAATTGTATTGTGGCGTGTGTATAATCACATTTTAAGGTAATTTTGGACATTTTAATTTATCGTGTACCCCATGGTACAATGAAGAGAAGGTAGGTCAACTTTGAAAAAATTGCAAGTATATAGGTCTACCTGTTTGGCTTGTAATGTCAGAATTACAATCAAAACAATAAAAAAGCAAACAACTTGTTGCATTGATTTTGAATAAATAATTTAAAACCGCGAAAACTGAATGAATGGTAAAAATTTCTTTTCAATATCATGTTCTATATCTCTTATGGTTTATTTCGCGACAAAAACTGTAGATTTTGTCGATGCATTCGTTGCAATAAGCATTTTGAAAACACCAGAATTTGAATATTTTCTGAACAATTTTTTATTATTGAAAAGAAGACACACACATAAGCAAATGAAGTTGACATATTAAGCCAGATAAATAAAAAAATTTAAATCATATGATAGCTCTGTCCTACCTTGAATTCATTGTACCATGGTGTACCCTACAGTCCGCATTTATAGAATTTTTATTCGGTTTGTAAAAATTATTATTTTTATTGTATTTGGACATAAAAATAGTAATTTTTTGCCATTTTTAATAAAAATAGTTGCAAAAATAATTATTTCTATATTACCTTGTTTTATTAATATTATTTTAAATATTTCGTGATTTTTTGGCTTTTTTTATATATTTTTGTGGATTTGGACGCTTTTTTATAAAGGGAAAATAAATATTTTGTGCAAAATTTTGAAACTTTTCGCTAATTTGGTTGTCCTTTTCGCTTTTCGGATTGATTTTTCGGATTTTTTGGAATTATTTGCTGAGTTTTTGGAATTATTTATTTGACTTTGTAGATTTTCTTGTCGAATTTTCGAACTTTTTTGAATTTTTCGTTGTCGGGCTTAATTACTTTGTTGACTTTTTCGATTTTCTAATCGAATTGTCGGATATTTGGAATATTTTGCTGGTTAAGCTTAATTATTTGGCTGATTTTTCGGATTTTTTTTGAAAATTTTGATGGTTGAATTTAAATATTTGGCTGATTTGTTCTATTTTCTAGTCGAATTTTCGTATTTTCTGTAAAGAAAGTTTTTTTTTTATTGCAAAACTTAACAGGATTTATCGTTTCGTTTATTGGAATATTCACTTTTTTCCAATTTTTGGTTAAATCAAAAGCATTTTTGCATATTTTCTTTGATTTATTTGCGGTTTCGTGTAAATTCATATTATTCGCAGCATCATGGCTCTAAATCCTCTCAATAATTTCACTAGAGTTTCCGATAATATGGTCAAGTTTTGTGCTAAAATTAAAGACGCGAAAGAGGAAGATTTAGATGTTTTCATTTAAGAAGTAAAGTAGAAAGTTCTTTTGGAAAATGTCTCGACTATTTGTCGACTGCTGAGGATACTACTGCTGAAGACATTGTGGTTGTCGATGGGAAATATGAGGTTGTGCACGACTTGTTTATGGAGTGTGTCGCTCTCATTAAAAAATATTTACATAAATTCCGGCGATATCGAAAATCGTCATATTCCTAAGGATGACCAGACCCCGTCTGGAATTCCAAAGGAAGTCCAGGGTAGAGATTCAGATTTAAATAAAACGAACTCGTCTACCCACATGTGCTCGCAATGTGGGTACGCAGGCTTCTAGCTCCGCAATATCTAATATTGGGAATCCTAGGGAGAGCTCGAGTTTTGTTATTGATCCGCCGAATTTCGATATAGTCCACAATCTTGCGTTGCCTCCATGCGATACGGATGTCTTCGAAGGTGATTTTCTCTCCTGGCCAAAGTTTAGAGATCTTTTTAGTGCGGTTTATATTAATAATTCCCGATTGAGTGATATCGAGCGTCTTTGTCACTTAACGCGAAAAACTAGTTGGGAAGCTCGTGAAATTGTCGCAAAATTCCCCTTAACTAACCGCAGTTTTGGCCTAGCTTGGGACGCGTTGAAATCTACGTATGATAATCCGCGCTTGTTGATTCATAGTCAGTTCAAGACATTGTTTTCTCTCCCGGTACTTGAAACTGAGACTTGTTCGGGCCTCAAACAAATCCAGCGTGGTATTAATGGTTGTTTGTCTGCAATGTCCATTTACGACGTTCGTACGGATAATTGGGATCCGTTTTTGGTCTTCATTTGTTTACAAAGGCTCCCTAAAATTACACAAACCTTATGGGAGCAGAGTGTTAAAGATAAGTCTTCGATTTCGTTGTGGAAAGACCTAGATAACTTTTTGTCGGAACGAATTCAGACACTCATGTGTCTACATGGTATGAGAGGAAATGATCAGCCCACAAAGTCTAATGTTAAAAAACTTCGAAGTCATATGACTAATACGAATTCTTCTCGCTCTCCTAATCCTCCGCAGAATAATTATTGTTTCCTGTGTCCCCAACTTTCCCATTTGCTATCTGAATGTCCTCGTTTCAAAAATATGTCCCCCTCGGCTAGGTTTTCTATTGTGAAACGTCGTAGGTTATGTGTAAATTGCTTGCGTAAGGGACATGAGGTAAAAAATGGATTTTAGTCAGCATCGGTGTTCGAAATGTAAGCGAAGCCATCACACCTTGCTACATCGTAATGATTCTTCCCCGAGAAGGTCAAGTCCACCTGTTTCTTCGGTGAGCCAGATTCCAACCAATCCACCACTTCTCGCGCCAGCCAATTCATCTCGTCCCTCTACATCCTCGGCGGGTGTTTCTCGGCAAGTATTCCACGCCTCTCAAAATCAATCAGTCCTTTTAGGAACCGCAATGGTAAATATTCTGCATTGTGGTATGTCGTATTCAGCTAGGGCTTTAATAGACCCTGCTTCCGAATCTTCTTTTCTAACTGAACGTTTGCAAAATAGGTTGAAACTTCAGGTAGGTTCAACTAATGCTGTTATCTCTGGTGTGAATTGTGCAATTTCGGCCAATTCTCGTAAAATTTGTTCTCTGAAGATTGGAAGCCCTTTGGATCCATCGATCAACTTAGAAACTTGTGCGCTGGTGTTGCCGTCCATTTCTGGAAACCTGGCCTCGGTCACTGTCTCCTCTGATTTTAGAGCCCAAATGCCAAATATTCGTCTGGCAGACCATAACTTGTTCGACTCCCGTCCAGTGGATCTTTTGTTGGGTGCTGATTTATATCCAAAAATTTTATTAGAGGGATGTCCTCGATTCTCTGTGGATCGTTTCTTGCCCAAAATTCTGTCTTCGGATGGCTTGTCACTGGACTGGTTGACGTCGCGGAAGAGGACTCCTTAAACAAAACTTTGTTGCGCTTTTGGGAGTTAGAAGAAATCCCTAAGCGGAAAATGATGACTCCATCAGATCGTATCTGTGAGGAAAATTATATCAGGTCGACGCGTAGAGACTCCGAAGGTAGATATGTGGTGACGCTTCCTTTGCGATCTAGGTTCGGTGAAGATTTACATTTGGGAGAATCTCGCCCAAGCGTCCTCAGACAATTTATTATGAATGATGAATCGTCGTTATCTAAAAAACCAGAGGTGAAAGCTATGTATGATAAGGTCTTGATCGAGTATTTGGAACTTGGCCACATGAAGCCAACAGACATTCCAACCTGCCATAATTATCTTTCGTGTTATTTGCCTCACCATCCGGTAATTAATCTCGAAAAACAAACTACAAAATTGCGAGTTGTTTTTAACGCCTCCAATAAAACTTAGACCGGCATTAGTCTGAACGACATGTTACATGTAGGACCTTCTTTGCAACTCGACCTAGTATTTTTATTACTTTGTTGGCGAGTGTATAGGTTCGTGTTCAATTCAGACATTACTCAAATGTATAGGCAAATACGTGTAGACCCCAAACATACACCGCTTCAAAGAATTCTTTATCGGGACTCGCCAACCAAACCCATTCTCGACTATGAATTGCAAACGGTAACTTTTGGCCTTAATTGTGCGCCTTACTTAGCAATCCGGACGCTTCTACAACTCGCTGACGAGACTGAGTCTGAATATCCGCTCGCGGCCAAAATATTGCGATCATCCATGTACGTAGATGACGTGTTGGCCGGAACACATGACCTCGAGACGGCATTTATTGCTAGGGACCAGTTGATCGGAGCACTTTCTTCGGATAAGTTTGAATTGAGGAAGTGGACAGCCAATGACAAGTCAATTTTGGATTGTTTTCCTCCAGAGCATTTGGTTGATGCTCAAGTTTTGTCGTTTGAGGAAGCTAGTGGCTCAAAACCCTTAGGAATTAGATGGAACGCGAGGTAGGATTTGTTTTACTTTGAGGTTTGTCCTATTGAAACTAAATCAAGTTATACAAAGCGGGAAGTACTATCTTCAATCGCCAAACTTTTTGACCCGGTAGGTTGGGTTAGCCCGGTTATTGTGACCGTGAAAATCATAATACAAAAGGTGTGGCTAGACCAAATTGGTTGGGACGAGCACCTGTTGCCCGCTACTTATTCGGAGTGGCGCAAATTCGTCGATTGTTACCCTAAGGTAAATTTGATAAAAAATACCTCGTTGGCTTCGGTATACCCTTGAGTGTTCGGCTGAATTACACGTCTTTTCGGATGCCTCTGTTAAGGCATACGCGGGGGTAGCATATATGAGAATCGAGTCTCCAGATAAAAATGTGTTCGTGCATTTATTATCTAGTAAGACAAAAGTGGCTCCATTGAAATCTATTTCTCTCCCTCGTCTTGAACTTTGCGGCGCAGTATTAGCCTTTGAACTTTTAAAAATTATCGTAAAAGAGATCGATTTGGAATTTCGTCAAGTTTATTGTTGGACGGATTCCACTATTGTGTTGTCGTGGCTAAGAAAAATTCCTTCCACTTGGACTACATTTGTAGCTAATCAAGTATGTAGAATTCAGGAAAATGTGGGGAATCATAATTGGTATCACGTTAGGTCGGAGGATAATCCAGCAGACCTGGGAAGTCGTGGTTTATCGCCCGCAGATTTAGCTGTGAGCTCTCTTTGGTGGCATGGGCCTCAATGGCTTAGCAAAAAGAAGTCGGATTGGTCTATTCGAGACCTGGCTCCGCTTGGGACTGACATTGAAAAACGGTCTGTTCATTGTCATTTTTCGATCTTTCCGCCTTCCTTCGAAGATATTCTCGAAAGATATTCCTCATTTGAAAAGGGACTTCGCACAATGGCGTATGTTTTAAGATTCATTCGCCAGACACATTCGCGGTATAGGGGTACATTTAATTACCCAAACTCTCGGATTTCTGCCGAAGAATTAAAAGAGGTTCGTACTCGCCTCGTAATTACAACTCAAAAGATTCATTTTGCTGAAGACTATAAAAAACTAATCGACAAGGAACCCATTTCTAAAAACAGTTCCCTCGTTGCCCTCAATCCCTTTGTTGACGAAAATGGTGTCATGAGAATTCATGGTCGTCTTGTACGTGCGCCCTGCCTTTCATATTCGGAGCGTCATCCCATAATTCTTCCCTATAAAAGTATGTTCGCGACACTTTTGGTCGAATACATCCACATAAAATGTGTTCTGGAGACGTTCAGCTTATGCTTCGTACGCTAATGATGGAATATTGGATTCCTCGAGTAAAATTTTTGATTCGTTTGGTGGTTCATAATTGTAAAGTATGTATCTTGGAGAAGAAACGACATTGTAGCCAAATAATGGCGGCGCTTCCACTTGAAAGAACAATAATTGATAGGGCGTTCACAACAACTGGGGTCGACTTCGCCGGTCCATTTGAGATTAAGTCATTTACTAGCCGTGCGTGTAAGATTACAAAAGGATATGTTTGTGTGTTCGATTGTTTTTCTACCAAGGCCATACATTTAGAGGCAGTATCCGATTTGTCCACTGCCAATTTCTTGCTGGCTTTTCATCGATTTGTTGCACGTCGAGGTTGTCCTAGCTTTATATATTCGGACAACGGTACGACTTTCGTAGGTGCTTCCCGTGAGTTACGTCGGAATTTCCGAGAATTCATCCGGAATAGTTGCGAATCGGTCTGTAATGTATTTGCAACTCAGGGCCTCAATTGGCATTTCATTCCAGCGGGTGCTCCACATATGGTAGGGCTCTGAGAAGCTGGAGTGAAAAGTTTCAAGCAACACTTTCGAAGACAAGTTCGAAATGTTCGACTTACCTTAGAGAATTGGCAACCGTTCTAGCCAGAATAGAGGCTTGTTTGAATTCGCGTCTCTATGTCCGATGTCTGATAGTCCGGATGAACTAGTAGCTTTGACACCAGGTCATTTTTTGATTGGCGCTCCATTACTCGCTCCTTCTGAGCCTGTAGTATCTAACGAACCTTTATCGCTCGTGAATAGGTTTCGAAAAGTACAGGCCCTTGCTCATTTGTTTTGCCTTAGATGGAAAGAGAATATTTAAAAAGCTTGCACATGCGCTATAAGTGGAAATTTCCCGAACGCGAAAACCAAAAAGACGATCTTGTGGTAATTCGTCATGAACAACTTCCACCGACATCTTGGAAGTTAGGCCGAGTAGAAAATATTTACCCGGGTATTGATGGTCATGTTCGAATTGTCGATGTTCGCACAGCAAATGGAGTTGTAAAGCGGCCCATATCTAAACTGGTCACTTTGACCGACCATTCAATCTCGAATTCCCTTTAAATTCGCAATTTTTTCTTAGAAAATGGATTCCTCTAATATGTACAACATCGATCTTGTGACGGCAATTGATAACCATTTGGAAAGGGCCGACAAAAAACAGAGGACTACTTCAGAGGTAGTGGATGATTTGGTGAAGCCAATCGCTGCAGTGACACTCACTGAATCGGAATCCGTCTCTGCGGATCCGATAGAAATGTCAACGGAATCCGTCACTGCGGATTCCAATAATGTTGCTGCCACTTTATCGAAATCCGTCACTGCGGATTTAAATATCAATAACGCGGAATCCGTTACTGCGGGTTCAAACGAACGGCATTTGAATATTGAATCCGTCTCTGCGGGTTCATCGGGTCGACAACTCTTTCCTAACAGATCGGAATCCATATCTGTGGATTCAATCGCGACCGCTCGTTTGGCAGAATTGGGGAGTACGACCGTTACTGAGGTCGATTCGGACACCCCACATAAATATAGCTGTCGGGTTTGTCTGCGCAGGCACTCGCTGAGCACCTGCAAACAATTTTTAGAAATGACGCTGGAATCGCGTCTCAATGTTGTGGTCCAGCATCGAGATTGTACGCATTGCCTTGGCAAATGGCACCAAGCGCGTAATTGCCATAGCACCAAAAGCTGCTACAAATGCGGTGGGGACCATCATGCTTTGCTGCATGATAATAGAAAAGATGTTGGTCGAGGTTCTCAACCCATGTTCCGTCCGCGCCAGCATTCTGGTCCGAGTACTAGATCCGATCTTCGTTCGTCCGAGGTTTCACGATCCTTCTGCCATTCATCTGGTAGTTCCCTGGGCATACTGCCATTACAATCGGTGGCGACCTTATCCCCAAGTCTAGTAGTACGACTTCAATGTGTCGGACCGACTTTTCCAGTCCGAGCGGTGCTGGATACTTGCTCAATACAGAGTCTCATTTGTGTGACAATGGTAGACCAATTGAAACTTCCCACTTCCGACCTAGATGGAATTCGGCTTTGTCGAATCACGGTCACGTCCGTGTATGATGTCACTCAAAGTATATCTTTAGTGGCAAGGGTTGCAGATCTTCGTCATGTTTATACTCCTCGCGAAGCCGTCAGTGAAAAGGTATTCCTTGGATTGCCTTTAGCAGATCCCTCCTTTTTTTCGACCAAGTCGGGTTGCGTTGGTGCTGGGCCCGGATGTGTATTCGAAGGTGGTGACTCATCGGGTGCAGACGACGGCCGGATTACCTATAGCACAATACACCATATTTGGTTGGGTATTGTCTGGAGTCTGCTACAATTAGTAGAACATAGTAAAAATCCGAATTTTTGAAAACATAAACTCTACCAAAATAAATTTGAATTGCTCACAAAACACTGCACCTCCTTTTTTCATTATATAGTACATACATGTTACAATACATACTTATCGACCTGTGTTACAACATTCATAATGTTGCAAGGTGGGCGCCTAATGTTTACGCAAGAAATATTAAATTAATTAACTTGCATTGTTTGGAAATTCACCTCTTTGTTGTCGATCTAATTCCATTGTGTTTGATTTTGCATACTCGTTAGAAAACTGCTTACTCCTTATTGTTACAACTTTGAACTGTCAACTAGCAGTTTTCTAACGAGTATTGGTTTGCGCCGACGCCACCTTTCGGCATTATTCTTCTTCGTATAGATCGATCGTAACACAGGTAACCTGTTAGCTAATTTTCCCCTTTTTTTCTATTATTTATTATTTATCAATAAAGCGACTGCTTTTATTTGAATTTTAAACTAAAACTATTTGTGTTTTTATTTTTCTTCCCTTTCTTTATCGGAGCGCAATTTCGGCGCATTTACATATAGTACTTAAGATTCTATTATTTCTTTTTACAGGTCTGATTAAAAAATTTTGGAAGTTTTCTTTGCTAGTTGGAGGAATTACAATAATGTATAAAAGTTTTTCCTGATTATGCAATACTTTAATTGTTGCAAATTGTAGGGTTTCTCTTTTATTTTTATACCCTCCACCTTGGAAAGGAGGGTATATTAACTTTGTCATTCCGTTTGTAACATCCTTAAATATTCGTCTTAGACCCCGTAAAGTATATATATTCATAATCAGCAAAAATTCTAAGTCGATTTAACGATTTCCGTCTGTCTGTTGAAATCACGATACAGCCCACATTATTTGACGTAGAGCGCCAAAATTTAGCACAAAACACTGCACCTCCTTTTTTCATTATATAGTACATACATGTTACAATACATACTTATCGACCTGTGTTACAACATTCATAATGTTGCAAGGTGGGCGCCTAATGTTTACGCAAGAAATATTAAACTAATTAACTTGCATTGTTTGGAAATGCACCTCTTTGTTGTCGATCTAATTCCATTGTGTTTGATTTTGCATACTCGTTAGAAAACTGCTTGCTCCTTATTGTTACAACTTTGAACTGTCAACTAGCAGTTTTCTAACAAGTATTGGTTTGCGCCGACGCCACCTTTCGGCATTATTCTTCTTCGTATAGATCGATCGTAACACAGGTAACCTGTTTGCTAATTTTCCCCTTTTTTATAACCTCCACCATGGGTAGGAGGGTATATTAACTTTGTCATTCCGTTTGTAACACCTCTAAATATTCGTCGTAGACCCCATAAAGTATATATATTCATAATCAGCATAAAATTCTAAGACGATTTAGCGATGTCCGTCTGTCTGTCTGTCTGTCTGTCTGTCCGTCTGTCTGTCTGTTGAAATCACGATAGAGCCCACATTATTTGACGTAGACCTTTGAAATTTGGCACAAGTGTGTGTATTGTCCCTAGGATGGTTGGTATTGAAAATGAGATATATCGGTCCACGTTCTGGTATAGTCCCCATATAACGGTACCTCCCGATATTCGGTATTTTGATGATTTATGCCACATTTTTTCACGGATTTATCTGAAAATTGGTATTTGTAGGTCATGACGGGTCCCTGAGCGTGTGGCAAAACATTGCATGTATAGGTCCACGTTTTGGTATAGCCCCCATATAACGGTACCTCCCGATATTCGGTATTTTGATGATTTATGCCACATTTTTTCACTGATTTGTGTAAAAGTTGGTATTTGTGGGTCATAATGGGTCCTAGTTCGTGTGGCGAAACATTGTAATTATAGGTGCACGTGTTGGTGTAGCCCCTATATAACGGTACCTCCCGATATTCGGCATTTTAATGTTTTTTGCCACATTTCTTCTAATGTTCTTTTACCCTAGGGTGGAGGGTATTAAAAGTTTGGCCCGGCCGAACTTAATGTTTTTTTACTTGTTTCTATTATTTATTATTTATCAATAAAGCGACTGCTTTTATTTGAATTTTAAACTAAAACTATTTGTGTTTTTATTTTTCTTCCCTTTCTTTATCGGAGCGCAATTTCGGCGCTTTTACATATAGATTCTATTATTTCTTTTTACAGGTCTGATTAAAAAATTTTGGAAGTTTTCTTTGCTAGTTGGAGGAATTACAATAATGTATAAAAGTTTTTCCTGATTATGCAATACTTTAATTGTTGCAAATTGTAGGGTTTCTCTTTTATTTTTATACCCTCCATCTTGGAAAGGAGGGTATATTAACTTTGTCATTCTGTTTGTAACATCCTTAAATATTCGTCTTAGACCCCGTAAAGTATATATATTCATAATCAGCATAAAATTCAAAGTCGATTAAACGATGTCCGTCTGTCTGTCTGTCTGTTGAAATCACGATACAGCCCACATTATTTGACGTAGAGCGCCAAAATTTAGCAGAGCTATTTGCATTGTGTCTAGGGTGGTTGGTATTGAAAATGAGATATATCGGTCCACGTTCTGGTATAGTCCCCATATAACTGTACCTCCCGATATTCGGTATTTTGATGATTTACGCCACATTTTTCACGGATTTGTCTGGAAATTGGTATTTTTAGGTCATAACGGGTCCCTGAGCGTGTGGCAAAACATTGCATGTATAGGTCCACGTTGTGGTATAGCCCCCATATAAAGGTATCTCCCGATATTCGGTATTTTAGTTTTTTTTTGCCACATTTTTTCACGGATTTGTCTAAAATTGGTATTTGTGGGTCATAATGGTTTCCAGCTCCGGTGGCAAAACATTGCATGTATGGGTCCTTGATTTGGTATAGCCCGCATATAACGGTACCTCCCGATATTCTGTAATTTGATGATTTTTGCAACCTTTTTTCACGGATTTGTCTGAAAATTGTTATTGTTGGTCATAATGGGTTCTAGCTCCGGTGGCGAAACATTGCATGTATGAGTCCATGATTTGGTATAGACCCCATATAACAGTACCTCCCGATATTCGGTATTTTGATGGTTTTTGCCACATTTTTTCACTAATTTGTCTAAAAATTGGTATTTGTGGGTCATAATGGATCCTAGTTCGTGTGGCGAAACATTGTAATTATAGGTCCACGTTTTGGTATAGCCCCCATATAACGGTACCTCCCGATATTCGGTAATTTGATGATTTTTGCCACATTTTTTCACGGATTTGTTCGAAAATTGGTATTTGTCGGTCATAATGGGTGCCAGCTTCGGTGGCGAAACATTACATGCATGGGTCCATGGTTTGGTATAGCCCCCATATAACGGTACCTCCCAATATTCGGTAATTTGAAGGTTTTTGCCACATTTTTTCACTGATTTATTTAAAAATTGGTATTTGTGGGTAATAATGGGTCCTATATCGTGTGGCGAAACATTTTAATTATAGGTCCACGTTTTGGTGTAACCCCCATATAACGGTACCTCCCGATATTCGGCATTTTAATGGTTTTTGTTACATTTCTTCTAATGTTTCTTTTACCGTAAGGTGGAGGGTATTAAAAGATTGGCCCGGCCGAACTTAATGTTTTTTTACTTGTTTCTAATGCAATTTTCATTTCGTTTCATTAAACAAAAAGCAATTTACAATATTTTGGTTTACCATTGCATTGCAAATTTAATATTAGTTAGTTCTTCATTTGTAAATCTATGTTTTATTTGCATGCCGAGTGCAGCTTCATTTACATAGTTACTATCGTGTTTAATGGATTATGTATTTTTTTTATAATTTGGGTAAGGTTTAGTAACCTCTCTGTAAAAATATTATTTATTATTACTTCTTGATTATTTTGGATTGTTTGGTCTAAATTTTTTGTAATTAATGTGGAGATCCCGCGTTATATTTCTAGACTATGCCTATCATATTAATGGCTCTTTTTTCTGTATATTTCTATTGGTTCTATGGTTTCAATGACATCGTGTATATGTGATATTTCGTGTGTTAGGAGTGGGAAAAAAGGATTGGATTTAGGTATAGTTTGTGTAATTTTCCACAGTATGTCATTCACGAGGTTCCTGTATCTGTCTATGATGTGAGTAATGATAAATGTTCCATCCTGTATTTTTGAAAATCCATTGTGAAAAGGTCCGAGTTATGACTGACCAAATGTTGAAATGTTAAGTTTCTGTAAACAGTAGTATAAAGATGGTCTCAGTTCTTAATGTTGCTTTTTTGTACTACTTTTCCTGATTCTGTAATTATTGTAGTAGAGTTATTTTCTTTTACTATATCTTTCCTAAATCTTGGAGTCAATTTAGTCCCTAAACGCTTAAGGATTTTTACATAGATTTCATCACCTGGGTCAAATTGTTTGATTTATTCCCGTTTTTATTATTAGTTTTAAGGTCAGTTATTTGTTTGTCTCGTAATCTATGGATATTATCTTGTATTGCTTTATCATACATTTCGAGTGGTATTTGTCCTGTTGTACTATGCATTGTGTAATTGCATTCATAAATTGCGTCTAAAAGTTCTATTCGAAGGCAACGCATAATTTCAACTAGGTTTGAGTAAAATCGCTGAACCTGTAACGTAAAAATTATTGAAGCCGAATAAAAAATTTCTCATTATCAAAAACTATAATTTTTGGAACATATTTTTGGAAATAAAAATACTAATTCTCGTTCTTCAATGGCTCTTTACCTAACAATCCTGTCCTGAGCGTATTTTGAAAATTTATCCAATGCTGTAAAGGCAAGTTTATTCTCCGTTTTAAAAATATCAATATTTCTCCAGGATATGAGGGTATTGGTGTTTCCCTCAGTTCAGGTTTCGGTCGATGCCTGTCCTATTTGTTTTCTTTGCAAACAGTACATTGTTTGACAATTCTGTTAACTTTATTGGGAAAATAATATTTTTCGAGTATTTGTATTTCATTTTCTCTGGCATTTTTATGACCTCTTTTGTGGGTGCTGATAATTATTTCATTCTGTTGGTGATTGTCTTCTACTTGGAGGCTTGTAAATGCAATGCGATATTTTGCAAAGTGCTGTGGAAAAATTTCTTGAATGGACTTGTCTCCTTGAGACAAAACTGCTCCGAGAGCATAATCTGACATATCAGTTATTAGCTCGAAGGGCTTTTCATAGTTTGGATAGTACAACAATATATCTCTTGATATTAGAGAGTTTTTTATCTTTGTAAATGCTTCTACCGCCGCTACATTAAATTCTATAGAAATCTTGGACTATTGTGCTTTCGATATTCAACCTTCTTCAGCTTTCAGAAGTAACGTCAGCGGATTTGCCAAATTTTCATAATCTTTTATAAAACGGCGAAAAAACCCGCGAGGCCTCGGAAGGATCGAAGTTCTTTTATGGTTCTGGGTTGGGGAAAGTTCCACTTTTTGGGTTGGTTTTTATACCTGCCTCGGATATAATTAATCCGAAAAATTCTACTTCTTCTTTATTCCTCTGGGAATCATTTTTTATCCCCTATCCATACAGGTGAATTGTACGGCTGTATGATTCCATCTCTTAACAGTTTTTCCACTTGCATCTCGACTTCACGCTTTAACGAAGCCGGATAAGGTAAAAATTTGGTATACTTTGGAGAATCATTTGATGTACCGATCTTTCTAACTATTTTAGTTGTGTACGTTAATTTCTCGTCTGGCTCTACGAAGTGCTTAGAGAATTTACCTACTAAACAGTTCATAGCTTCTATTTGACTGCAGTTCATGTGATCATCTCGTAATTTTATAGTATTCACACTTTGACTGGCATGTTGTTTCAGTCGAACCTTAGTGTGCTGGCGAACAATCATGTAATTTTATACGCTACTCCATACTATGGAGGGTATATCAACTTTGTTATTCCTTTTGTAACTCCTCGAAATACTCACGTCAGACCCAACAAAGTATATATATTCTTGATCAGTGTAAAATTCTAATTCGATTCAGCGATTTCCGTCTGTCCTTCTGTCTGTTGTAATCACGCTATCTTTCGAACGAATTGAGATAGAAGGCTAAAATTTTGCACACACGTTTCTTTTGCCAGTAGGTAGGTTAAGTTCGTAAATGGGCCATGGTGGTCTACGTTTTCATATAGCCCCCATATAACGGTACTTCCCAATATTCGGTATTTTGATGATTTTAGCGATATTATTCCCCGGAATTGTTTCAAATTTGGTATTTGAAGTTTGAAATGGATACTAGACCCTAAGACAGAAAATCATCTGTGCAGCTCCCCGTCTTCGTATAACCCCCATATAACGGTACCTCCCTATATTCGGTATTTTGATGTTTTTAGCGACATTATTCATCAGAACTGTTTCAAATTTGGTATTTGAAGTTCGAAAAAGATACTACAGCCTAAGACAGAAAATCATCTGTGCAACTCCCCGTCTTCGTATAGGCCCCATATATCAGTACCTCCCTACATTCGGTATTTTGACGATTCTAGGTACAATACCCACCGAAATTTTTTGAGATGTCGTATTTCAAATTGTAATAGATGCTACAGCATGTGACAGAAAATTGTCTATGCTGGTGCAGTTCTTCGCACAGCTTCGATATAATGGTACCTATATACGATATTTTGATGATTTTAGCTACATTATTCACCGTTTATTATAAAGTTTCGAATTTAAATATGGTAATGGCTTATGACAAATAATGCCTATGCAGGTTCACGTCGTATAAACCCCCATATAACGGCTATATTCGGTATTTTTAAAAATTTAAAAAAATTTCTTAAGGATTTTATTTTTTGAAAATTTCCAAATTCGTTCCAAATGGTGGAGGGTATTCAAAGTTCGGCCCGGCCGAACTTACTGCTTTTTAACTTGTTATTTGTGTAAATGACTGCGTCTAAAGCTTTAAGACTGTCATCTCCTTGACTGCTGTTGAAAGATTTTAGACTAGGCATTAGATAGAATTTAAGTTTGTTGTCTAGTTTAAAAAGGTTTATTTACGTGTGTGATCACGTCACCTGCTACGGATTTCGCAACGAATGAAATTTTGTTAGGAATTATTTTTAAACCCTCCACCTTGAAAAGGAGGGTATATTAACTTTGTCATTTCGTTTGTAGCATCCTTAAATATTTTCTGTTGAAATCACGATACAGCCCACATTATTTGAAGTAGAAATTTAGCAGAGCAATTTGTATTGTGTCTAGGATGGTTTGTGTTGAGGATGAGATATATATTGGTCCAGGTTCTGGTATAGTCCCCACATAATGGTACCTCCCGATATTCGGTGTTTTAATGTTTTGATAATGGGTTCCAGCTCCGGTGGCGAAACATTGCATGTATGGGTCCATGATTTGGTGTAGCCCCCATATAACAGCTGACAATTCTGATTTTGGGCATGATTAGTCCGAAATTTCTGGTTTTCTACTTTAAGGCATAAATGAAGAGCCTCGGATAAATCGTAAAACGTAATCATAAAACGTAACGATGGCCTTGCTTCGATAAGTTTGTGTTAGCAAACTTAGACCCTCGTTTCCAGCTTCTAATCCTCCTAGTTTGATCAGTAACAGGAATAGATGTGAATAAACTGCCTGATAAAATTCCTGAACTGTGGAGATCCCTTGAATCAGACTTGTCATTTGGCATTCTAATGTTGATACATCTCGTTTGTCGGCGTAGTGTAGGGTAAGGCACTTGGAAATTACTGGCCAATCTAAAGGAGTGTTGTACGACTACAACGCTATGTCTGCATTACCTACAATTTTATTTCTAATTATGTTCAAAATACTGTAGTATTTTGGAGAACCTTTCAGATTTTCATATATTCTTCAAATTTTTCCACGGTCTTTCTCCAAGAGTTAAACTTTTATGATTTGCTGAAAATTCCCTTAAACATTTGACATCATCGGGGATATTATCTAAGTCACCTATACTACCTACCGCGTTTGTTTGAATAGCTTTCGGATTTAATGTAGCTTGTAGTGCTTGAGGTAACTCACTATTTCTAGAATAATATTTCTAAGGCCTGTTAAGTTTATCTGTCCTGGTTCAGGTCTGTTAGATTGTTTTGGGGGATGGCAAGGATTTGGGGTCCGTTTAGGATTGGTGGTCGGACTAGGTTTTTGGGATTTGGCATTTTATTTAAAAGATAATAACATCCTTTAATATTCGTCGTAGACCCCATAAATTATATATATTCATAATCAGCATAAAATTCTAAGTCGATGTTCGTCTGTCTGTCCCTCTGTTTGTCTGTTTGTCTGTCCGTCTGCCTGTCTGTCTGTTGAAATCACGATACAGCCCACATTATTTGACGTAGAGCGCCAAAATTTAGCAGAGCAATTTGTTTTGTGTCTGGGATGGTTGGTAGTGAAAATGAGATATATCGGTCCACGTTCTGGTATAGTCCCCATATAACGGTACCTCCCGATATTCGGTATTTTGATTATTTATGCCACATTTTTTCACGGATTTGTCTGGAAATTGGTATTTTTAGGTCATAACGGGTCCCTGTGCGTGTGGCAAAACATTGCATGTATAGGTCTACGTTTGGTATAGCCCGCATATAAAGGTACCTCACAATATTCTGTAATTTGATGATTTTTGTCACATTTTTTCACGGATTTGTCTGAAAATTGGTATTTGTAGGTCATAATTGGTTCTAGCTCCTTTCGCGAAACATTGTATGTGCAGGTCCACGATTTGGTATAGCCCCCGTATAACGATACCTCCCGACAATCGGCCTTTTTTTATGGTTTTTACCACTTTTCTTCTAATGTTTCCTTTACCCTAAGGTGGAGGGTATTAAAAGTTTTTTTACTTGTTTATTTTTATACCCTCCACCATACTATGGAGGGTATATTAACTTTGTCATTCCGTTTGTAATCCTCGAAATACTCATGTCAGACCCAACAAAGTATATGTATTCTTGATCAGCGTAAAATTCCAAGTCGATTTAGCCATGTCCGTCTGTCTGTCTGTCCGTCTGAGAATTGTCTATATAGGTCCATGATATCGTATAGCCCCCATATAACGGTACCCACATTTTTCAATTGAATTGTGTGAAATTCCACACATAGAGTTCCTTGTGGGTATTTTACACCCTGCAAGATAATTGTCTATTTTCACGATATCGTATAGCCCCCATATAACGGTACCCCCGATATTCGGTATTTTGATGATTTTAGCCACAATTTTCAACAGAGTTGTCTGAAATAGTACACAAGGGGTTCTTTGTGAGCACTTTACCCCCTGAAAGAGAATTGTCCCCCCCCCCCCCATATAAATGTACCCCCGATATTCGGTATTTTGATGATTTTAACCACATTTCGCAATGGAATTGTCTGAAAATCCACACAAGGAGTTCCTGGTGAGTACTTTTCAGACGTATATTTGTCTGTATAGGTCCACAATATTGTATATCACCTCAATATATCGGCACCTTACGATATTCGGTATTTTTAAGATTTTAACAGAATTGTTAATGGATTTAATTTTTTTGAAAATTTCCTAATTGGTTCCAAATGGTGGAGGGTATTCAAATGGTTTTTTACTTGTTAAATTTTTCTTTTGTTTTTTTTTTTTTTTTTAACAACGATTAAACAAATTATGTTTCTTTTTTAACGAGGGGATTGAAATTTTAAGTATAAAGGGCTTTTTTTAATATAGTTCACAAATATTTTTGTATGTTTCAGATTATATATGGTTATTTTACGTCTATTTGTAATTTATGATAAATACAAAAGATAACTTACATTAGTATTAGAAAGTATAAAAATGTCATCGTGGGACTTAAAAACACTGTTTATCGGTCGTGTAGCAGATAGTTTTCTTTCCATATTGTGAGGTTTGAGTTGTGTTGTGGTTCTTCAATATTTCAGTATTTTGTAGAATCCACAATCAGTACTTTTTAAGTTCTTTGTTTATAGAACTGTTTTTATACCCTCCACCATACTATGGAGGGTATATTCATTTTGTCATTCCGTTTGTAACTCATCGAAATAATGATCTTGGACCCAACATAGTATATATATTCCTGATCAGCGTAAAATTCTAAGACGATTTAGCCATGTTCGTCTGTCTGTCTGTCCGTCTATTGTAATCACGCTATCTTTCGAACGAATTGAGATAGAAGACTAAAATTTTGCAAACATGTTTTTTTTTTTGCCAGTAGGCAGGTTAAGTTTGTAAATGGGCCATGTAGGTTCACGTTTTCATATAGCCCCCATATAACGGTACCTACTGATTCACCGGAATTGTTTCAAATTTGTTGTTTGAAGTTCGAAATGGATTTTACAGCCTAAGGCAGAAAATTATCTATGCAGATCCACGTCTTCGCATAACAAATACCATATAACAAATACCACCCAATATTCGGTATTTTAATGATTTTAGCGTCATTATTCATCGTAGTAGTTTCAAATTACGTATTTAGAGTTCGTAATGGGAACTACAGCCTGTGACAGAAAATTGTCTATGCAGGTCCAGGTCTTCGCACAGCTCCGATATAACGGTACCTCCCCATATACGATATTTCTATGATTTTAGCTACACTATTCACTGTTTATTTTAAGTTTCGAATTTGAATATGATAATGGCTTATGACAAACAATGCCACGTCGTATAGACCCCAATATATCGGCTATATTTGGTATTTTTTAAATGTTAACAGTATTTTTTAAAAATTTTATTTTTTGAAAATTTCCAAATTCGTTCCAAGTGGTGGAGAGTATTCAAAGTTCGGCCCGGCTGATCTTACTGCTTTTTAACTTGTTTTTTTTTTTGAGTTCCAATATGATGCGTAGTTCTTTGGGGAGTATAAAGCGACAAAATCTGTTTATGTATTTATTGGGTAAGCGAATAATATTATTTCAGACGATAATATGCCATAAAAAAAACAATATTTACTATGTTCGAACGGTTTTTTTTTTAATTTGATTAATTTTATTTAATTGACTCGATTTCTTAAAACTGAAAAGGCGAGTTGTATTGAAGTGAAGTACACAGTTATGTGGTGGCGAAACTGAATAGATGATATCGAAATAATTTTACGCGGTCAAACAAAACTTAAAGGATAATGGATTTTTTAAAATCACGAAAAAGAGACGACGACATTGCAAAAATTCTAAAATCAAGAAAAACATCAACAAAAATTTTTACTGGAATTTTTTTTATGCCCTCCACCATACATATGGAGGGTATATTAAGTTCGTCATTCCGTTTGTAACTCATCGAAATAATAATTTTAGATCCAACAAAGTGTATATATTCTTGATCAGCGTAAAATTCTAAGACGATTTAGCCCTGTCCGTCCGTCTGTTGTAATCACGCTACAGTCAAAACGAATTAAGATAGGAAGCTAAAATTTTGCACAGATCTCTCTTTAGTCTGCAGGCAGGTCAAGTTCGAAGATGGGCTATATCGGTCCACGATATCGTATATCCCCCATATACCGGTACCCACGATGTTCGGTTTTTTGATAACATTTTTCAACGAAATTGTTTGAAAATCCACACAAGGAGTTCCTTGTGTGTACTTTATACCTCGGCAGAGAATTATCTATATAGGTCCATGATATCGTATAGCCCCCATATAACGGTACCCCCCGGTATTCGGTATTTTGATGATTTTAGCCACATTATTCAATGGAAGTGTCTGAAATTCCACAAAAGGAGTCCCTTGTGAGTATTTTACCCCCTGAAAAAGCATTGTCTATATAGGTCCACGATATCGAATATCCCCCATATAACGGTACCCCCGATATTCGGTTTTTTGATAACTTTACCCACATTTTTCAACGGAATTGTTTGAAAATTCACACAAGGAGTTCCTTGTGGGTACTTTATACCTCGGCAGAGAATTATCTATATAGGTCCATGACAGCCCCCATATAACGGTACCCCCCGGTATTCGGTATTTTGATGATTTTAGCCACATTATTCAATGGAAGTGTCTGAAATTCCACAAAAGGAGTCCCTTATGAGTATTTTACCCCCTGAAAAAGCATTGTCTATATAGGTCCACGATATCGTACATCCCCCATATAACTGTACCCCCCGATATTCGGTATTTTGATGATGTTAGCCACATTTTCAATGGAATTGTCTTAAAATCCACACAAGTAGTTCCTTGTGAGTACTTTACCCCCTGAGAGAGAATTGTCTCTATAGGTCCACGATATCGTATAGCCCCCATATAACGGTACCCCCGATATTCGGTATTTTGATGATTTTAGCCACATCTTTCAACGGAATGGTACACAAGGGGTTCTTTGTGAGCACTTTACCCACCGACAGAGAATTTTCTACATAGGTTAACGATATCATGTATCACCCATATAGCGGTACACCGTTTTGATGATTTTACCCACATTTTTCAACGGAATTATCTGAAAATCCACACAAGGAGTTCCTTGTGAGTACTTTACACCCAGACATTGATTTGTCTTAATAGGTCTACAATATCATATATCCCCCCATATATCGGGGGGATAGATATTTTAAAGATATATTAGATATTTTAAAGATTTTAAAAGAATTTTTAATGGATTTTATTTTTTTGAAAATTTTCTAATTCATTCCAAATGGTGGACGGTATTCAAAGTTCGGCCCGGCCGAACTTACTGCTTTTTTTATTTGTTTCTGTTAAATTTATATGTAAGATTTTTTTTCAATTTTTCATATTTTGTTAACAAAAAAAAAAATGAATTGAACATCTTTTTTTTTTTGTTAACAAGATAAAGAATTATGTTCATCATATAAAAGAAAGTTATATTATTTACAACGCGTATAACTAAATAACGGCTCGACGGATTTTAACAATTCATACAATTTTGGAGTCGTATCTCGGCAAAAAAATCGGGTGAAAATATACCAATAAAAATATGAATGAAAATATTTAAATTTTAAATATTATATAGAAGTGTACATTTTCTATTGTTTTGAATTCTGAATGAATAAAATGAAATAAGTGCGATATACGACTTTAAATGGAATCGTGTTTCAGGTGGAAGATGCGAACACATTTTAACAAACAAAAATGACCGACAAAGCGTTATGGGGCTCATTTCAAAATGCGGACCTACTTCTTTCATACGACAATAATTCGTCCAATGAGAACTCAAAATGCCAAATTCATTGGGCAATTTGGTAATTTGAAAGGAAACCATCCTTGCAAAAAATGATCACGTTCTGGTATCGCCATTATATGATGTAAGCTATTTTCGGGTTCTTGGACACTTTTTTTTGCTGGCTTTAATTGGCATCTTTGTTTCTAAGGGGGTAGAAAACCCTTTCGCAAAAAATTTTCATTTTTCGGAATAGGACCCATCTTGGTCTTGACCACATTCATCAATTGATTTGGCTAAAAAATTGTATTTAGGCTACCCTAGGATAGAGAGCCATCTTACGGATAATTGTCCACATAGGCATTAATTTATGTATAGTCTCCACATTAGTGTACCCGCAAGTCCACGTTCCCAACTAATGTGTGGTCAGAAAATAAAATTTTGTATTCTATTGAATTTGTAACCCCCAAAAGAATATTGGTTGGGTACGTAGATTTGGGATGAACGTCTATATGAAATAAACTCCGAAATGCCAAAGTGGGACTCATCAGTGGGAAATTGTGGCAGAAACATTAAAAAACTACGAATATTAGAAAATAGCATTAAACATTTGTTTAAAGTCATTGAATTATACTATAATGAAAAATATGGACTTTATGGGGTCTCCAAAATCCACACAAGGAGTTCATTGTGGGTACTTTATACCTCGATATAGAATTATCTATATAGGTCCACGATATCGTATAGCCCCCATATAACGGTACCCCCGATATTCGGTATTTTGATGATTTTAGCCGCATCTTTCAACGGAATGGTACACATGGGGTTCTTTGTGAGCACTTTACCCACCGACAGAGAATTTTCTACATAGGTTAACGATATCATATATCACCCATATAGCGGTACCCCGTTTTGATGATTTTACCCACATTTTTCAACGGAATTATCCGAAAATCCACACAAGGAGTTCCTTGTCAGTACTTTACACCCAGACATTGATTTGTCTTAATAGGTCTACAATATCATATATCCCCCCATATATCGGGGGATAGATATTTTAAAGATATATTAGATATTTTAAAGATTTTAAAAGAATTTTTAATGGGTTTTATTTTTTTGAAAATTTTCTAATTCGTTCCAAATGGTGGACGGTATTCAAAGTTCGGCCCGGCCGAACTTACTGCTTTTTTATTTGTTTTTGTTAAATTTATATGTAAGATTTTTTTCAATTTTTCATATTTTGTTAACAAAAAAAAAAAAATTGAATTGAACATGATAATTCAATCTTTTTTTTTGTTAACAAGATAAAGAATTATGTTCATCATATAACAGAAAGTCATGTTATTTACAACGCTTATAACTAAAGAACGGCTCGACGGATTTTAATAATTCATACAATTTTGGAGTCGTATCTCGGCAAAAAAATCGGGTGAAAATATACCAATAAAAATGTGAATGAAAATATTTAAATTTTTTAATATTATATAGAAGTGTACATTTTCTACTGTTTGGAATTCCGAATGAATAATATCAAAAATGAAATAAGTGCGATATACGACTTTAAATAGAATCGTTCATGTCTAAAATTGACATCTAGCTTTCAACTCCAGGACCTACATTGTGTTTCAGGTGGAAGATGCGAACACATTTTAACAAACAAAAATGACCGACAAAGCGTTATGGGGCTCATTTCAAAACGTGGACCTACTTCTTTCATACGACAATAATTCGTCTAATGAGAACTCAAAATGCCAAATTCATTGGGCAATCAACGAAATACCGAATATAAAGAGTGCAAAATAGTAGAGCGAATTGGAAATTTAGTAAGAAAAGAATTTTCCCCTAAACTTTGAGATGCCTTAAATCGCTTTTGCAGGTTATGATATTGGTCATAACCCCGGGATGAGGATATAACCCGATTTCAAGTATATTTTACATTTCAACCCTATTTTTCATACTATTGTCGGCAAATCTTGGTAATTTGAAAAGAAACCATCCTTGTAAAAAATGATCACGTTCTGGTATCGCCATTATATGATGTAAGCTATTTTCGGGTTCTTGGACACTTTTTTTTGCTTTCCTTTAGTTGGCATCTTTGTTTCTAAGGGGGTAGAAAACCCTTTCGCGAAAAATTTTCAATCTGAATGACAAACAGATTAATTCCATTCTTACAGAAGTAGGTGTAAAAGAGTAATTATCATTGGCTATTCTGAAATCATTCTGGCCCTAATAATGAGGTGGACAAAACTAAATACCATGAAGCACGTTATTCTAAACGTTGGAAATATAAATTCAAAATTACAGCTCATTTGAATGACAAATGTTTCTAAGCTCTTTAGAATACCAAAAATTGAGCTGAGTTTTCAAATGGGGCTATTATAGATGCTCTTTATCATATAGGTTGTTAACACAAAAATTAATGCCTATGGCTAAAAAAAGATCTGGCTATTCACAATATCTTTAACTGACAGCAGGTGGATATCTTTTATAATTTTTGCCATGAATATTTATTTCTATATAGAAATTACTATGGGGTTATTACTTACAATAAACATTGTGCGGCTTTCATAAGTCTGATCTGTGATTTATTATGCTTTAAAAATATGCATAAGGGACTAAAAGTACGGAGGGGCAACGCGGGCCGGACCAGCTAGTATTTATAAAAGAAAGTTGTGTTAGTTACTACGCTTGTAACTCAAGAACCGATGATCTGATTTTAACGATTCAGACAAATAGGGAATTGCAGAAAAGGAAAAAATCCAAAAAAAAATCGCGTAAAAATGTGAAATTTGGGCATTTTTATTTTGACTCTTTAAATGTACAATAGTAATGTGTTATTTTTTCCATTTTTGACTTACTATATTTATACCCTCCACCATACATAGTATGGAAAGTATATTAAGTTCGTCATTCCGTTTGTAACTCATCGAAATAATCATTTTAGACCCAACAAAGTATATATATTCTTGATCAGCGTAAAATTCTAAGACGATTTACCCCTGTCCGTCCGTCCGTCTGTTGTAATCACGCTACAGTCTAAACGAATTAAGATAGGAAGCTACAATTTTGCACAGATCTCTCTATTGTCTGCAGTCAGGTCAAGTTCGAATATGGGCTATATCGGTCCACGATATCGAATATCCCCCATATAACAGTACCCCCCGATTTTCGGTATTTTGATGATTTCAGCCACATTTTTCAATGGAATTGTCTGAAAGTCCACACAAGGAGTTCATTGTCAATACTTTATCCCTTGAATGAAAATTATCTATATAGGTCTACCATATCGTATAGCCCCCATATAACGGTACCCCCGATTTTCGGTATTTTGATGATTATAGCCACAAAGAGTTCCTTGCGAGCACTTTATCCCCTGAAAGGGAATTGTCTTTATAGGACCACAATATCGTATAAACCCCTATGCAAAGGTACCCGATATTCGGTATACTGATGATTTTAGCCACATTTTCCAATAGTATTGTCTGAAAATCCACACAAGGAGTTCTTTGTGAGTACTTTATCAACTGGAATATAATTATCTATATAGGTCCACGATATCGTATAGCCCCCATATAACAGTACCCCCCGATATTCGGTATTTTGATGATTTCAGCCACATTTTTCAATGGAATTGTCTGAAAGTCCACACAAGGAGTTCATTGTCAATACTTTATCCCTTGAATGAAAATTATCTATATAGGTCTACCATATCGTATAGCCCCCATATAACGGTACCCCCGATTTTCGGTATTTTGATGATTATAGCCACAAAGAGTTCCTTGCGAGCACTTTATCCCCTGAAAGGAAATTGTCTTTATAGGACCACAATATCGTATAAACCCCTATGCAAAGGTACCCGATATTCGGTATACTGATGATTTTGGCCACATTTTTCAACGGAACTGTCTGAAATTCTACACAAGGAGAATGTGAGTGCTTTACCCCCAAACATAGATAACTTTGTCATTCCGTTTTTAACTCATCGAAATACTCATGTCAGACCAAACTATATATATTCTTGATCAGCGTAAAGTTCTAAGTCGATTTAGCGATATCCGTCTATCTGTCCGTCTGTCTGTCTGCTGTAATCCCGCTATCTTTCGAATGAATTGAGATAGATTGCTAAAATTTTCCACACATGTTTATTTTTCCAGTAGGGAGGTTAAGTTCGTAAATGAGCCATGTAGGTCCACGTTTTAATATAGCCCCCATATAAAGGTACCTCCCGATATTCCGTATTTTGATGATTTTAGACACATTATTCACCGGAATTGGTATTTGAAGTTCAAAATGGATACTGCACACTAAGACAGAAAATTGTCTGTGCAAGTCCACGTCTTCGTATAGCCCCCATATAACGGTATCTCCCGATATTCGATATTTCGATGATTTTAGCGACATTATTCACCGGAATTGTTCCAAATTTGGTATTTGAAGTTCGAAATGTATACTACACCCTAAGACAGAAAATTGTCTGTGCAGGTCCATGTCTTCGTATAGCCCCCATATAACGGTACCTCCCGATATTCGGTATTTTGATGATTTTAGCGACATTATTCACCGGAATTCTTTCAAATTTGGTATTTGAAGATCGAAGTGGATACTTCAGCCTATGACAGAAAATTTTTTGTGCAGGTGCAGGTCTTCGCACAGCTCCGATATAACGGTACCTTCCTATATACGATATATCAATGATTTTAGCTACATTATTCACTGTTTATTACAAGCTTCGAATTTGAATACGGTAATGGCTTATGACAATCAGTGCCTATGTAGGTCCACGTCGTATAGACCCCAACATAACGGCTATATTTGGTATTTTTAAAATTTTAACAGAATTTTTTTAGAATTTTTTTTTTTTTTTTGAAAACTTCCAAATTCGTTTCAAATTGTGGAGGGTATTCAAAGTTCGGCCCGGCCGAACTTACTGCTTTTTAATTTGTTCATACTAATTTCCTCAAGTGTAATATCATTTTAGACCTAACAAAGTATATATACCCTTGATCAGCGTAAAATTCTAATACGATTTAGCCCTGTCCGTCCGCCTGTCAGTCTGTTGTAATCACGCTACAGGCCTAACGAATTAAGATAGGAAGCAAAAAATTTTGCACAGATCTCTCTTTTGTCTGCAGGCAGGTCAAGCTCGAATATATATGGGTCCACTATATCGTATATCCCACATATAACGGTACCCCCGATATTCGGTATTTTGATGATGTTAGCCACGCTTTTCAATGGAATTGTCTTAAAATCAACACAAGTAGTTCCTTGTGAGTACTTCACCCCCTGAGAGAGAATTGTCTATACAGGTCCACGATATCGTATATCCCCCATATAACGGTACCTCCCGATATTCGGTATTTTATGATTTGACCCACATTTTTCATCGGAATTGTCTGAAAATCCACACAAGGAGTTCCTTGTGGGTACTTTATACCTCGGCAGAGAATTATCTATATAGATCCACGATATTGTATAGCCCTCATATAACGGTACCCCCGATATTCGGTATTTTGATGTTTTTAGCCATATTTTTCAACGGAATGGTCACAAGGGGTTCTTTGTGAGCACTTTATACCTCGGCAGAGAATTATCTATATAGGTTAACGATAACGTATAGCTCCCATATAACGGTACCCCGCGATATTCGCTATTTTGATGATTTTAGCCACATTTTCCAATCGTATTGCTGAAAATCCACACACGGAGTTCCTTGTGAGTACTTTACACGCAGACATAGATTTGTCTTTATAGGTCCACAATATCGTATATCCCCCCATATATCGGCACCTTCCTATATTAGATATTTTAAATATTTTAAAAGAATTTTTATTGGATTTTATTTTTTTGAAAATTTTCTAATTCGTTCCAAATGGTGGAGGGTATTCAAAGTTCGGCCCGGTCGAACTTACTGCTTTTTTACTTGTTATCTTTTGTTTCGATTGATTTGGAAAATCTAGAGATTTTAATGATTTTTCCTGAATTTTAAAATCTGCTGCTATTTTTTGACTGATCTAATAAGTCGGCACTTTGAATATATCCATTAATACCACAACACGTGCGAAAACTATACCAATATTTTTACAATTTTTTTGCACTCAGTGTAATGGTTTAGACTGTAGTGTATTAAAAAATAAGACCACGTTCAAAAATTCAAGGAAGAAGTATTGACTTGCTATTATTTCGATCGCAACTGTATATTTTTTGTATACAATTTGTTGTTTCTTCTTCAACTGTTTAATTTTTTCGTCAAGGTTTTTGGGAAAATTTCTTTTTTTTAATTGTCTTTTCGGTAATTTTTTTTATTTTTTGAGAAACACATAAATTTGTGGAAACTTAATTCTTGTGTTTCCTCCATGCAGGTGCGTGTCTTAGAAGAATTAAATGGTTTGCCAGGCACATAAGATCGAAAAAGACATATCAAGGTTGATCAGATATGTAGTAGAGGGCTAGGCGCACCTTCGGAAAAAGTGTGTAATAATTCCCGGCGAATCGGTTACAAATGATTTTGGACGCTTACATTAGAGAGGGTTCATGAAAAATAAAGAAAATAGGGAATATGTTGATCTGTAAAGTAACCATATACGAAGACGCGGACCTGCACAGACAATCTCATGTCATAGACTGTAGAATCCATTACGGGCATCAGATACTAAATGTGAATGAATTCCGGTGAATAATGCCTCTAAAATGAACAAAGTACCGAATATCGGGAGATACCGTTATATGAATGATTTCCACAGACGGACTGACGGACGGACATCTCCAAATCGACATAGCATTTTATGCTGATCATGAATATATACACTTTGTGGGGCCTAAAATGTAACCTTAGATTGGCGTCGTACAAGAAAACGTGTAAAAAACTACCTATTTTTGAAAAAAAAAACATTTAAAAAAATTTGACATATGAATGTTTTCAAGCGTCGACGCATCTACCTGTATTCTTCTACCATGGAGTGTCTGTAACTAGTATATAATTTAATAAGTTTTCAATCCATGAGAAACCATGGTAGAAACTGTAAATAAAATGAAACCAATTATTATTCTAAATTGGGCTCCTCCTTGCAAAAATATTAATGTTGTAATACAACCAACATATTTATACATGATATATCAACTGATCTATGATGCTAATTTTCTGTGTCTTCGTCTAACGAAATAAAAATTCATTTTTTTGTGTGATTAAAGCGTCAAAAAAGTGTTAAATTGTAATATTTAAATTAACACTATTTATCTTTTTTCCAAAAGTGTGAAGTTTTTGTGTATAAAGTGTTTTTTCCTGCTTAATAAGTTTATTTAATATTTTCCGCGTAAAACATCAGTGTTTTGTTTTATTTTGTGCTTTTACATTTTGTTTTATTTTCGTCGTGTTTTTTGTTTGTGTTGACGTTTGTAGCTGATTCCCCTTTAGCAATTCTGTACGTATTAATAGATTCTTAGCATACTTTTAGGCACTAATAGTATATTGATTATTACACCGTGTTCACATTACACAGTTTACCTTCGTATTTCAGATAAAAATTATTTAGCGGGTATTTTCATCTAATTTGTTGTTTTACAAAATGGCTTGCTCTTTCAAAGACTGTTCAGTTAGAGACATCAATGCATAGACAAATAAAGATATAGACAACGAAAAGTTAGTTTTGTCTTTTTATCCAGGTGGCTCTCTTCATGTTTTGCATAGTCAACATGCTGATTTACGCGTTCAAGCCGCTCGACTTCGAAAACACATTTTATCGCTTTTCAAGAATTTCAGTGGAATATTTTCATATTTTTCGATGTCATCACGTACTTTTTAAATTTCTTTTATTATGAAATAATTTTCAACTGACAAATATCCTACAGTTTTTGTTATTTTTAACATTTTTGAATTGAGTGACTTTAAAATTCCCACTCAAACCCCTGAAACGACATTGACGACATCTGCTGATCCGATTTTTTCGAAGATGAACGGTGAGAGCATTTCGTTGTCTATATTTTCATTTGTCTATGATCAATGAGCGTCTTATTTCTTGTTTTATTTGCGATAATTTTATGCATCTTAAATGTGCTGGTTTTAATGGTAGACAGTATGATTTTATTACTGACAAGACTAAAGGTCTACGTTGGTCTTGTTTTGATTGTATTGTTTTAATTTAACTTTTAAAAAATTTGAAAAAAATTGAAAAATTGGTTAACAGGTTTAAATTATCTGATGGTTCACCAAAGAGGAAAAAAGCTTCAGGTGTTGTTAGCAATATCGAATCAAACAATTTAGGTCTCGATAATTTAATCACCATAAATTCTCCGATTTCGCCAAATCCTCCTCCTAATAGTAATAAACCAGTTTCTCATGATAATCGTAAAGACTCGGATGTTACTACCAACGCTACAACCTCAATCTCGAATTGTACGACTTCCAAAAGAGCATTTTCTAACCCACCTGCAATTGTGGTGCAAGTTCCTCCAAACCCTTCGGCTGCTGTAAATGTTGATGATCCATCAACTTCTAATCAGCTTGTTGTTGTTGCACGTCGCAAAACAGTGTTTATATCCAGACTTTATTCTGAATCTTCTATCGTTAATATCCGTAATTATATGAAATCTAAGTTACGTTACGTAAGCGATAATGATTTAAACATCTTTAAATTTAACTCGTCTCAGGAGCGCGAAATTTCGTCGTTTAAAATAACAGTTCCTAATAGACTTTTTAACACTGTTGTTAGTAGTTCGTTTTGGCCCGATGATATATTGGTAAAAGAATTTGTTTTTAGAGAACGCTCCAATGTAGATAAGTCTGTAAACATCGAAACTGCGCCAAAAAACTCAATGACGTCTGTCCGATTCCAACGTACATTTTAAAATCTTGCGCTAGTGAAATTTCTGTACCTCTCACTAAAATGTTTAATTTCTCCCTATCTAAAGGATATTTCCCATGCTTTTGGCGATCGAGTTTTGTTATTCCCCTGCATAAATCAGGAAATTGGAGTGTCATCAGTAATTATAGGTTTATCGCTAAATTAAGCGCCATTCCTAAACTTCGAACTTTTGGTATCACGAAGAATATTACACTACATAAAAAGTATAATTTCACCTTGTCAACACGGTTTCATGAAAGGTAGATCTACAATTACTAATCTATTAGAATTTGTTTGTCAAGTTCAAAAAGGCTTTGTGAATAAGCAACAGACTGACGTTATTTACACTGATTTTAGCAAGGCTTTTGATACGGTAGTTCATAAGCTCTTGCTTCAAAAACTAGACTTAATGGGTTTCCCAACATCACTTTTAAACTGGATATCCTCCTACTCACATAATCGTACACAAAGAGTTATTTTTAATGATGTCTCTTCGAAGAATATCATTGTTTCATCAGGTGTACCCCAGGGAAGTCACTTGGGCCTATTACTGTTTGTTCTTTACCTAAATGACCTTCCAAACGCAGTTCGTTTTTCTAAAATTTTAATGTACGCTGATGATGTGAAGCTTTTTCTTCACACAAATTCACTTAGTGATCAAATCTCTTTACAATATGATTTATACTCACGTAAACTGGTGTAGTACAAATGGTATGACCCTTAATCTAAAAAAATGTAAAAAGTTGTCTTTCTTTAGATCCCGACCTTTATTATCTAATTACTTTATTGGCTCCCAAAAATTGGATAATGTTGATTCGTTCGTTAATTTGGGCGTAATATTAGATCCTAAGCTTCGGTTTCATTTGCATATTGATTCTTGCGTTAATAAAGCGAAATCTTTACTAGGATTCATTAAGCGCAGGTCTAAAGAGTTTGATGATCCTTACGTAACTAAAAGATTATTTGTTAGCTTAGTGCGTCCAGTATTAGAATATGGCTGTATATTGTGGAGTCCATTTTATAAATTTTACTCTGATAAAATTGAATCAGTACAAATTCAGTTTTTAATTTTCGCTTTACGTGGTTTAAACTGGAACGTTTCCGAACCTCTTCCTCCTTATGAGAGTCAGTTACTGTTAATTGACCTTCCATCACTTGAAAAAAGACGTTTTATGTTAAGTGCACTATTTATCATTAAATTAGTACGCGGTCTCATTGATTCTCCATTTCTTATAGGTGAAATATACCATAATGTTCCTTCTCGCAGGACTCGTAATTTCGAACCCTTAAAATTATCGTTTGCGAGAACTAATTGTTTCATGTCTTTGTCTTAATTCTCCAAACTCATTTTACGGCATCTTATCTACATCTCCCCAAGCGGAACTAGTAGAACTCGCCTTTGAGTAATAGTTGTAAACAGTAGATTGAAATTCTGTTATAAATTACTAAGCTGCTTGATCATCTGGCACTTGATCTACATTTCCCTTTGCGGTACAGTAGACACAGCCAATGAGCAGCGATTTTTAAAATCTGTACCTTCTTAACTTTGTTTATTAATCTGTGTGTGTCTGTTATTTTTGTTATTTTATTTACTGGCTGATGTAGTATCTGTAGCCGGTGCGAAACCATTGCTAACCCGCCTTAGTCCGGACTTTGGTGTGTACGCGCTCTCTACGTATAGAGATGTGGCCCCCTCGGTCGGCAGGGGCGGGTGTGAGAGGCGTGGGAGCGAACGAAAAAAAATATAAATTCTAAGACGATTTAGCCCTATCAGTCCGTCTGTCCGTCTCTTGTAATCACGCTACAGTCTAAACGAATTAAGATAGGAAGCTAAAATTTTGCACAGATCTCTCTTTTGTCTGCAGGCAGGTCAAGTTCAAAAATGGCCTATATCGGTCCACGATATCGTATGGCCCCCATATAACGGTACCCCCGATATCCAGTATGTTGATGATTTTAGCCACATTTTTTAATGGAATTGTATAAAAAATCCACACAAGGAGTTCTTTGTGAGTAATTTATCCCTTGGCTGAGAATTATCTATATAGGTCCACGATGTGCCCCCCGATATTCTGTATTTTGATTTTAGCCACATTTTCTACTAGAATAGTCTGAAAATCCACATGAGGAGTTCTTTGGCACTTTACCCCCTGAAACAGAATTGTTTATATAGGTCAACGATATCGTATAGCCCCCATATAACGGTACCCCCCGATATTCTATATTTTGATGATTTTAGCCACATTTTCTGATAGAATTGTCTGAAATCGACACGAGGAGTTGTTTGTGGGCACTTTACCCCCTGAAAGAGAATTGTCTATATAGGTCCACGATATCGTATATCCCTCATATAACGGTACCCCCGATATTCGGTATCTTGATGATTATAGCCACATTTTTCAACGGAATTGTCTGAAATTCTACACAAGGAGTCCTTTGTGAGAACGTTATACCTTGAAAGAGAATAATCTATATAGGTCCACGATATCGTATAGCCCCCATATAACGGTACCCACCGATATTCGGTATTTTGATGATTTCAGCCAAATTTTTAACGGAATTATCTGAAATTCTACACAAGGAGTTCATTGTGAGTACTTTATCAACTGGAAGATAATTATCTATGTAGGTCCACGATATCGTATAGCCCCCATATAACAGTTCAATACGATATTCGGTATTTTGATGAGTTCAGCCACATTTTTCAACGGAATTGTCTGAAATTCTACACAAGGAGTTCTTTGTGAGTGCTTTACCTCCAAACATAGATAACTTTGTCATTCCGTTTGTAACTCCTCGAAATACTCATGTTAGATCAAACAAAGCATATATATTCTTGATCAGCGTAAAATTCTAAGTCGATTTAGCGATGTCCGTCTATCTGTCCGTCTGTCTGTCTGTTGTAATCCCGCTATCTTTCGAATGAATTGAGATAAATGTTTAAAATTTTGCACAGATGTTTATTTTTCCAGTAGGCAGGATAAGTTCGTAAATGAGCCATGTATGTCCACGTTTTAATATTGCACCCATATAACGGTACCTCCCGATATTCCGTATTTTGATGATTTTAGCGACATTATTCACCGGAATTGTTTCAAATTTGATATTTGAAGTTCGAAATGTAAGATAGAAAATTGTCTGTGCAGGCCCATGTCTTCATATAGCCCCCAAGTAACGGTACCTCTCTATATTCGGTAGTTTGATGAGTTTAGCGACATTATTCACCGGAATTCTTTCAAATTTGGTGTTTGAAGATCGAAGTGGATACTTCAGCCTATGACAGAAAATTTTCTGTGCAGGTCACGTCTCGTATAGCCCCCACCCTATATTCGGTATTTTGATGATTTTAGCGACATTATTCACCGAAATTGTTTCAAATTTGGTATTTGAAGTTCAAAATGGATACTACACCCTAAGACAGAAAATAGTCTATGCAGGTGCAGGTCTTCGCACAGCTCCGATATAACGGTACCTCCCTATATACAAGTTTCGAATTTGAATATGTTAATGGCTTATGACAAACAATGCCTATGTAGGTCCACGTCGTATGGACCCCAATATAACGGCTATATTTGGTATTTTTAAAATTTTAACAGAATTTTGTTAGAATTTTATTTTTTGAAAATTTCCAAATTCGTTCCAAATGGTGGAGGTATTCAAAGTTCGGCCCGGGTGAACTTACTGCTTTTTAACTTATTTTTTTTTTTGTCCTCTTCGCATAAAACTTTTAATTTTCGGACCCCATTCATCAATTGATTTGCCTAAAAATTGTATTTAGGCTACCCTGGGGTAGGTAACCATCTTACACATAATTACCCACATAGACATTTATTTAAGTGTAGTCCCCTCATTAGTGTATCCCCAAGGCAACTTTCCTAACCAAAGTGTGGTCAGAAAAGAAAAATTTGTGTTCCATTTAATTTGTAATCCCCAAGAGAATATTGGTTGGGAACGTAGATTTGGGATGTACGTCTATATGAAATAAACTTCAAAATATCAAACTAGGACTCATTCAGTGGGAAATTGTGGCAGAAACATGAAAAAATCACGAATATTAGAAAGTAGCACGGGACCGCACATTTCTTTAATAGTCATTGAATTATACTGTGATGAAAAATGTGGACTCCACCGCACAATTTAAATGACAAAAAAATTAATTACATTGTTACCGTAATGGGTGTAAAAGAGTAATTTTCTTTGGCTATTCTGAGGTCACTCTGCCCCTAATTATGGGGTGGACAATACTTAGTACCACGCAGCACGACATTCTAAACGTTGGAATTACAAATTCCTAATTATAGCTAATTTAGATGGAAAATGTTTCTAAGCTCTTTACAATACCAAAAATTGAGCTGGGTTTTTATCTGAGGCTATTATAGATGTTCTAAATCATATAGCTTTTTAACAATTAAATTAAAGCCTATGGATGAAAAATAAGATCAGGTTATTCAAAATATTTGGAACTGACGACAGGTGAATATCTATTATAATTTATGCCATGAATATTTATTTACATTTAGAACCACTTATATAAGTCAGATCTATGATTTATTATGCTTTAAAAAGTATTCATTAAAGACTAAAAGTACGTGCCGTCAACGCGGACCGGGCCAGCTAGTTTTATATATATATTAACAAATGAGTCTACCACTTTTGTTTTGCCATGGTTACCGTATTGTATTTGGAATACTGCTCCAAAATTATTGTTTAGACCCGCTACGACCGGCACCCTATTTTTAACGATACAACAATTTAAAATAAAAGTTCTTGTAAAAAATAGCAATGTAAAGCTTAACTAACGATAAAGATTGTTTTGTCGACGAGTTTGAGAGGATTCTTGCTGGTTCTGGAACATATCACTAAAGAAAAATTTACGATTTGATGCAGGCAATTATATTTTCTATTCATTTTATATCATACTATATTTTGACTTCAATTTCCATAAAAACCACGAAACAAAAAGTAAGAATTCATAAAACATTATAATATAATTTATGAACGGTGTCGTGTCACTCACGTACGTCATTCTGAGAGCGAATAACATTTTCGAAAATCAATAGAAACGTGCTATAGTCTACACAAACAAACCGCGCTTCAATTTAGTTCGGACTTAGTCACACAAATTTACCACAAAAAATAGATTTTCTCAAAGCAGCCATTTTGCAGCAACTTCTGCATTAAAGACCCATGAAAACAAAAATACATGTGCATATAATTTTTCATTAATACTGATTTGAAAAACTTCAAATTGTCTTTAATTTTGTATAACTAAATAAATAGGTAAATTAATATCAATAAGTTAATTTAAATATCGAATTTTATATTGTCTGGAAAATTATTAATAGCATTCAATGCAAATTCGTAAATATCATCAATGCGCTTTTCCAAAGCATCTAAAAATAAAATGTAATTAGTAGGTTTTTAGACACATAGTTTACTATTGGGCCTTACTGTTATCAGTTTCTACTTGTTTACTCTCGGTACTATCCTCATCCATAGCCATGTCATCTTTAATTAATCCTTTTAATTTCGGCAGGAACAACAGAAGACAAATAACGCCAATAAATTTAATAATCTTTTTGAAGATTAGTAACTTCAAGATTATTTTCCCAATAGTAAATAAATTTACTTTTGTTTTCAATTTTTCTAGCAGTGTGAACTGGTCTCGAGGATGATGTGGAAATTGGAGTGGTTTATAAAAATTTGTCTGTGGAGGACCATAAACTGGAGCTGGTGGGCCATAAATTGGTGCTGGTGGACCGTAAACGGGAGCTGGTGTTGATGGAGGCAAATATTGAATATCATTGGGTGGTGAATAGTTGTACCCTCCGAAATCACTGCCGGAATCTGTAAAAATGATTCATATAACAAACATATTTCAAGATAACAGAAATAGTTAACAAGTAAAAATGCAGGTTAGTTCGGCCGGGCCAAACCCCCTTTGGAAAGAACTAGAACTTAAATGAAAACCGTTATATAGGAGCTTTACGAAGACGTGGATCTGCATAAGTAATTTTCTCCCGTAGGTTGTAGTGCCGTTTCCGAACTTCAAATATGAAATTTAAAACAATTCCGGTGCATAATGTCGCTATTATAATCCAAATGTTTCTTAGGGTCTAATATCAGTATTTCGAGGAGTTACAAGCGAAAAGAAAAAATTAATACCCTCCATACAATGGTAGAGTGTATAAAAAGGGGCGTCCAATTCCCAAAAGTACGTTTGTATATCGACTGTAATTTTTGAAGAATGTTAAACATGCTGCCATAGACAATTTTTTTTTATTTTAGGTACCAAAAGAAATTGTGCAGTTTTTAGCGTTTTATGCTACTGCAAATAAAGGTACTCAGATCTGAATTTTCTTTTATTTATCTTTTCGCCCATCTCTGATTTGTGTTTATACAATGGATTTATGAGTTAAGATTTTCATACAGGTATAATTTTGAACCATGAACTCTCAGACAGTTTTCGTTCAACTACTAATCAGAAACAAGGTTTGAAACAATTAAAATACCAAATGTAACTTTTCAAAATGGTCTTCGTCTAGCTACTAAAAAATGCATCTAATTTGTCTGGTGAGCAGCTTATCCAATGGTGAAAGGAATGGGAATTTGCTCGATTCCAATTTTCAATTTTTCCTTAGGTCATTAATAGCTCAACTTGAAAGAGAAATTATAAAATATATATTCACGAATGAACTTCGTCTTAAGAAGATAAACTTTTCACCAAAAAAAGTATATGTGAAAAATGTCCTAGTCAGAAATTACAACAAATTATTGGATGGTAACTAATTACATTTGTTATAAAATATCACTTGTTTTAATATAATATTCTTACACATGTTTTGGATCGTCGGGTTTTACTACTTCTTTAAAATATTTAAGAATATTATATTTCATGAGAGTCAAATGTGTTTAAAATATATTTACTTTTTTTTGAGAAATATATAGGCGGAAAATAAAATTAAAAATGAAACTAGTAATTGTTTATTCTGTATTGAGTAAGATTTAGTAAAATTATCAAGGTAACTTTGTACGATCAAATTCAAATACACATCATGGTTTAAATATAAACATAAGCCCATATTCACAAATTTGTTATATTTTGCAAGGTATATTACAGAAAATTCAGAGCTGGATAAATGAGGTTACCTTGAAATGATTGTACTACGAAATTTATGATAAATGTATCTTCTATTCACTATTAATTGTTAAATTCATTCACTCATTAATCTCCGACGATTTATTAGTGGATGTGATAATGCCTTCAATTTGTTATGAACACATAACAGACTTTACATTAGTGCAGTTCTGGAACAGATTTACAATAAGAGATAATTGCTCTATTCCAAAACTTGCCAAAACCTTCTAGTATTACAATTTTTTTTCGATATAATGAAGGAAAATCGGTTATCATAGTAAAAAACTGTACAATCTTGCATTTCAGGACCACAGCAAATGTTGGTGGTCGATAATTTTAAAAAAGACGAAAAAGAATTTTCTTCTTTATCATTCTGATTTGAGAACTTTTCTGTCACCGTCTGTTTCTGGCCAGAAACCCAAAAAGGACTGCGAAAAAGGAACCTATTCAATTCCAAAAACATCATTTCATGAGCTAACACTGCTTTTTAACAATTCAATTCAAATCACTCCCTGGACGACTTGTATACAGAGTGTCACAATTAATTTACACATTCTAAAAAAATTGTTAACAAACTTACACAAATCAGGTATTTTGGCCAGAAATTCGTTGAAAACGATACTTTTTCGTTAGATAAGTTTTGTATTGATGTCTTTTATAGTTGTACAATACTTTTATTGTAAATTTTCATTGTACGAATAAGCGAGTATAAAAATTTTATTTTGCAGCAACTTTGGGAGTAAAAGTGCAGAAAATATATCGAGAAGAGTTTCCAACAATCAAAAGAGGGTCTATAATGTTGTTTGTAGATTTGTAGATCATTAACCTTTGACTGTCGTGGTGAAATTTTGGGACGTATTTTATGACGTGGTCGTAAATTTTACCCCTCTTCATTTCACAAAAGATATTTTTTTATAATTACTTGTTTCATAAGTATACAAGCCTATTACAATAAGTAAAAAGCAAACAGATTTTTTTTAATTTAAACAAAACAGCTTTTTTTATTCATCGCAGTAGAGAATTTTTTCAAAATGTGAAGAGATTGTAAAATTTACCAACACCTCGTTAGTCAAACGCTAATAATAACAAACGTAACCCTGTTATGAACAATTCAACATTAGTTCGTAAAAAGTCACTCATTCAATTCATGTTTGCTTACAACTTTTTCGTTTCGCTTGAGCAACTCGAAAAATCATGTTACATCTGATCGCCTGATTGAGTTTGATTGTAATTCCAATAAGTGTGATCAAGCCTACTCAATTTACTAATTGCAGCTCTCTGGCAACTAAGTAACCAAGGTAGATTTAACATGTAACCGGCGAATTGCTGCAACAAAGCAACTTTTTTGGTACCCTCAAATGTCAAAATTGCCATCTAAGGCGAAAAACCTACATTCGCCATGACCAAGGTAGATCTAACAGGTAACCGCATCAGCGAATTGCTACAACAAAGCAACTTTTGTGGTCCCCACAAATGTCAAAATTGGCATCTAAGGCGAAAAACATAGATTCGCCATAACATTTAAAAGTTGCGGCAAATTTGTTTCAACCAATCAGAAACGAGGTGTTTGTTTACATTTTATTTTGTGTGCCTCTCGTCGTAAACGAACGTCGCAATAAAAATTTTTATTGTAAAACAAATAAGAGTAAAATAAGTATTAATTGTAGTATTGCGATATTTTTTAAACCAAGAAACTTATAATGACTACATTTTACTGGTTTAAACCGAAAGTTTTCCGGAACTGCAAATGACAAGAGTCGAATTCTTGCACTACTCCCCGTGATGTGCTTTGGGAATCTTAGATGTTGAGGCTAACTTAATTCTTAAAGCTGCACTCCATTCTAACCTCCTTCCTTCATTTTCTTTTAATTTTTTTTACTGGTTTCACTCTTTACTTGCTCTTAAATTATTTGAAATATTATAAAAAGGTACTTTTAGGGAAGACAACATAAACAAATTTGTTGTTGCATTCATTTAAGGCGAATTCTTCATTACAACAATTTGTTTTGACATTTAATGGTGCCGTCAGCTGGGTTGATGCGATTACCTAGTACATCTACCTTGGCCATGACATTTAAAGTTTGCGGCAAATTTGTTTCAACCAATCTGAAACAAGGTGTTTGTTTACACTTTATGCCAAGTTATTATACGACACTCGGGGACCATTGCAACAGCCCCAAGTCGATAGTTAGCCCCCGAAATGTTTATACAAGCTCACAACTGTAATATCTTCTACGTCATCAACAAATACCACTAATATTCCAGCCAATGTTGGTAACCGGAGGTTACACCTACTCCAGCACATGACTCAACTGTAGCAAGTGTTCCCGATCAAATGGTTTTAAAGAATGAACATAGCACCAATATCGCCACCAGTAAAAGCCCTTTAAGAATATCCAGCAATCCAGCTAGTAGCCACTTGGTGGTTTTTACCAGTACTTCACTCTAAACTTGCTCTTAAATGTTGAAATATTAGAAAAGATACCTATAGTGACGAAGACATAAACAAACTTTGTTTTTGTGTTGTATTAATTTAGGGCGAATTCTGTATAACAACAACTTGTTTTGACATTTGAAGGTGCCGTCAGCTGAGGTGATGCGACTACCTAGTAGATCTATCTTGTAAGTAACAAATTCCTTCAAATATCTGCATGCATGCGTACCAGGGACCTCTAATAACGATCTAGAGTTAAAACATTTAATGATATAACTCAGATGGTCGCATGGTAAAAGAATACAGGTAGTCGCATCGACACAGCTGCTGGGACAATGAACTGTCAAACTGATTTTGGAATTGAAAATGTTGAACGAAAAATTATTGAAATTTGTAAAAAATGTTAAAAATTCGTATAACCTCCTATTGGCGTCGTACATTTAACATTTAACAATCTACTTATTTTTGATAAAACATTTAAAAATTTTTGTCATATCAATGTTCCCAAGCGTTGATGCATCTACCTATATTCTTCTACCATGGGTGGTCGTGAAAAATTTATTTGTTAGATGAAGTGGGTGTTAGATCAACCCAGATTAAATACACCCTTAGGAGGATATAAATGGCGATCAGCTGAAATTTTTTTACGTATACTTACACAACCAAAAGCGAATGCAAAAAATAGTCAAAAACTATGTATCAAAAGACCCAGTATAGATACAATTGATATAGACATGTACTTATTCACATTGGTTACTGTCTGCAAGGAAAATAATCCACCTTCCTATGTTTTAATTTTTAAATACTGACCTAAAAAAACGTTATTCGAGAACTATATAGCAACTTAAAGTACCGATAAAGTTTCCTCAAGATGATGGATTTGAAATCTCTATTTGTATATGTTTAAACTTAAGAGAAGATAAATTCAATAAGCCTTCGCTTAGATTAGATTATTTATTATTTTCATAAATATGTCACTCGCTATACGTAAATATTATAGAAATTTATATATTTTTACACAAGTGACGAGATCGTAACCAAATAATTAAATAAAACTAAAAATCTTTTGGAAAATCTTCTAAATCTTACAACCTTATATACATTTACATCTTTCTCCACTTGTTATGCTATATATATATATATATATATATATATATATATATGTATATATATATATAATATATATATATATATATATATATATATATATATATATATATATATATATATATATATATATATATATATATATATATATATATATATATATATATATATATATATATATATACTTATATGGTTATGTTACTCGCGGTCACGCCAAAATTAAAGGACAATTACATTTTTTAAATCACTTTTTTTCAATGTATCGAACTAAAAATTGCAGATTTTTATACCCTCCACCATACTATGGAGGGTATATTAACTTTGTCATTCCGTTTGTAACTCCTCGAAATACTCATGTCAGACCCAACAAAGTACATATATTCTTGATCAGCGTAAAATTCTAAGTCGATTTAGCGATGTCCGTCTGTCTGTCTGTCTGTCTGTCCGCCTGTCTGTTGTAATCACGCTATCTTTCGAATGAATTGAGATAGATGGCTAAAGTTTTGCACACATGTTTATTTTTCCAGTAGGCAGGTTAAGTTCGTAAATGGGCCATGTAGGTCCACGTTTTCATATAGCTCCCATATAACGGTAACCCCCCTATATTCGGTATTTTGATGATTTTAGCGACGTTTTTCACCGGAATTGTTTCAAATTTGGTATTTGAAGTTGCAAATGGATTCTACACCCTAAGATAGAAAATTGTCTGTGGAAGTCTATGTCTTCGTATAGCCCCCATATAACGGTACCTCCCGATATTCGGTATTTTGATGATTTTAGCGACATTATTCACGGGAATTGTTTCAAATCTGGTATTTGGATTTCCAAATGGATACTACACCCTAAGACAGAAAATTGTCTTTGCAGGTCGACGTCTTCGTATAGCCCCAATATAACGCAACCTCTATATTTTATATATATATATTTTTTATATATATATATATTTATATATATATATAAAATATATATATATATATATATATATATATATATATATATATATATATATATATATATATATATATATATATATGCAGATTTTTATACCCTCCACCATACTATGGAGGGTATATTAACTTTGTCATTCCGTTTGTAACTCCTCGAAATACTCATGTCAGACCCAACAAAGTACATATATTCTTGATCAGCGTAAAATTCTAAGTCGATTTAGCGATGTCCGTCTGTCTGTCTGTCCGCCTGTCTGTTGTAATCACGCTATCTTTCGAATGAATTGAGATAGATGGCTAAAATTTTGCACACATGTTTATTTTTCCAGTAGGCAGGTTAAGTTCGTAAATGGGCCATGTAGGTCCACGTTTTCATATAGCTCCCATATAACGGTAACCGGAATTGTTTAAAATTTGGTATAACTGTACCCGCCTATATTCGGTATTTTGATGATGTTAGCCACATTTTTCAATGGAATTGTCTGAAAATCCACACAAGTAGTTCCTTGTGGGTGCTTTATACCACGGCAGAGAATTATCTATATAGGTCCACAATATCGTATAGCCCTCATATAACTGTACCCCCAGATATTCGGTATTTTGATGTTTTTAGCCACATTTTTCAACGGAATGGTCACAAGGGGTTCTTGTACACAAGGGGTTCTTTGTGGGAACTTTACCCCCCGACAGAGAATTCTCTATATAGGGTAACTATAACGTATAGCTCCCATATAACGGTACCCCGCGATATTCGGTATTTTGATGATTTAAGCCACATTTTCCAATCGTATTGTCTGAAAATCCACACAAGGAGTTCTTTGTGATCACTTTACCCCCTGAAAGGGAATTGTCTATATAGGTCCGTAATATCGTATATCCCCCATATAACGATACCCCCCGATATTCAGTAGTTTGATAATTTTAGCCACTTTTTCCAATGGAATTATCTGAAAATCCACACAAGGAGTTCCTTGTGAGTAATAGGTCCACAATATCATATATACCCCCATATATCGGCACCTTCCTATATTAGATATTGTAAAGATTTAAAATAAAATTTAATGGATTTTATTTTTTTTTGAAAATTTTCTAATTCGTTCCAAATGGTGGAGGGTATTCAAAGTTCGTCCCGGCAGAACTTACTACTTTTTTACTTTTACGCTGATCAAGAATATATATACTTTGTTGCGTCTAAGATCATTATTTCGATGAGTTACAAACGGAATGACAAAATGAATATACCCTACATAGTATGGTGGAGGGTATAAAAATGCACATATATTTTCAAATACTGTCGAGCCTTCTGTGAGTGGAGAGGTTGATAGCTAAATTTAATACAAAGCGAATAAATATCGTAATTCGTGGATATAAAATGAGCAAAAGATTTCGGTTATTTTATGGATATAGATATATCCTCATCAAAATCGCTCATAAATAATACGTTTGTACGGATTCATTTAAACTGCGACCTGCAGCCCAAAAAGGGGTTTGAATATATTAGATTCAAATGGCCAAGTTCCCCACTATAGTAAAATGTTTCGTAGTACCGTATTACCCAAATACACAAGACATCCAAATAAAATCACAGAAAGTTTTTAAAAATTGAAAAATATTCCAAGTTTTACTTTCCCTAATTGAGTTGTCTGAAATTGTACACAAGGAGTTCTTTGTGAGCACTTTACCCCCTGAAAGAGAATTGTCTATATAGGTCCACGATTTCGTATAGCCCCCATATAACGGTACCCCTCGATATTCGGTATTTTGATGATTTTAGCCACATATTTCAATGGAATTGTCTGAAATTCCACACAAGGAGTTCCTTGTGGGTATTTTACCCCCTGCAAGATAATTGTCTATGGTGGTCCACGATGTCGTATAGCCCCCATATGACGGTACCCCCGATATTCGGTATTTTGATGATTTTAACCACATTTCTCAATGGAATTGTCTAAAATTCCACACAAGAAGTTCATTGTGAGTACTTTTCAGACGTAAATTTGTCTGTGTAGGTCCACAATATTGTATATCACCCCAATATATCGGCACCTTACGATAATCGGTATTTTTAAGATTTTAACAGAATTTTTAATGGAGTTTACTTTTTTTTTAAAATTTCCTAATTCGTTCCAAATGGTGGAAGGTATTCAAAGTTCGGCCCGGCTGGAAGATGCGAGCGCATTTAACATATAAAAATGACCGACATAGCGTAATGGGACTCATTTCAAAACGTGGACTTACTTCTTTTATTTGTTTGGCAAAAATAATTGTGTGTAGGCTACTCTGGGGTAGAGAAGCATTTTACCAATAATTGTCCACATAGGTATTTATTTGTTTATCCCAACCAATGTGCGGTCAGAAAAGAAAATTTTGTATTCTACTGGATTTGTATTATTTAGAAATTACTATGGAGTTATTACTTATAATAAAAATTGTGCCGCTTACATAAGTCAGATCTGTAATTTATTTTGCTTTAAAAAAATGCATTAAAAACTAAAAGTACTGACCGCCACCGCGGGACGGGCCGCTTGTTTTTAATATTATTCATTCAGAATTCAAAACAATAAAACATATAGTATGTCAAATCGAAAAAAAGTCGCACCAAAAACATTTTTCCACTCTGATTTTTATTGGCATATTTTCAAGCTATTTTTTTGCCAAGATAACATTCCGAAATTGTATAAATCCGTCAAGCCATTCTTGAATTATAAGCGTAGTAACTAACATAATTTTCTTTTATATGATGAAAATAATTCGTTATAAGCCAAATTGAAAAAAAAAAAAACATCGTACATTATATTAAATTGAGAAAAAAGAAAATAAAACAAGTTAAAAAGCAGTAAGTTCGGCCGGGCCGAACTTTTAATACCCTCCACCATTTGCAACGAATTTGGAAATTTTCAAAAAATAAAATCCTTAAAAAATTCTGTTAAAATTTTAAAAATACCAAATATAGCCGTTACATTGGGGTCTATACGACGTGGACATACATATGCATTGTTTGTCATAAGCCATTACCATATTCAAATTCGAAACTGGACCCACACCGACAATACCAAATTTTAAACAATTCCGGTTACCGTTATATGGGAGCTATATGAAAACGTGGACCTACATGGCCCATTTACGAACTTAACCTGCCTACTGGAAAAATAAACATGTGTGCAAAATTTTAGCCATCTATCTCAATTCATTCGAAAGATAGCGTGATTACAACAGACAGGCGGACAGACAGACAGACGGACATCGCTAAATCGACTTAGAATTTTACGCTGATGAAGAATATATGTACTTTGTTGGGTCTGACATGAGTATTTCGAGGAGTTACAAACGGAATGACAAAGTTAATATACCCTCCATAGTATGGTGGAGGGTATAAAAATCTGCATATATATATATATATATATATATATATATATATATATATATATATATATATATATATATATATATATATATATATATATATATATATATATATATATATATATATATATATATATATATATATATATATATATATATATATGCAGATTTTTATACCCTCCACCATACTATGGAGGGTATATTAACTTTGTCATTCCGTTTGTAACTCCTCGAAATACTCATGTCAGACCCAACAAAGTACATATATTCTTGATCAGCGTAAAATTCTAAGTCGATTTAGCGATGTCCGTCTGTCTGTCTGTCCGCCTGTCTGTTGTAATCACGCTATCTTTCGAATGAATTGAGATAGATGGCTAAAATTTTGCACACATGTTTATTTTTCCAGTAGGCAGGTTAAGTTCGTAAATGGGCCATGTAGGTCCACGTTTTCATATAGCTCCCATATAACGGTAACCGGAATTGTTTAAAATTTGGTATTGTCGGTGTGGGTCCAGTTTCGAATTTGAATATGGTAATGGCTTATGACAAACAATGCATATGTATGTCCACGTCGTATAGACCCCAATGTAACGGCTATATTTGGTATTTTTAAAATTTTAACAGAATTTTTTAAGGATTTTATTTTTTGAAAATTTCCAAATTCGTTGCAAATGGTGGAGGGTATTAAAAGTTCGGCCCGGCCGAACTTACTGCTTTTTAACTTGTTTTATTTTCTTTTTTCTCAATTTAATATAATGTACGATGTTTTTTTTTTTTTCAATTTGGCTTATAACGAATTATTTTCATCATATAAAAGAAAATTATGTTAGTTACTACGCTTATAATTCAAGAATGGCTTGACGGATTTATACAATTTCGGAATGTTATCTTGGCAAAAAAATAGCTTGAAAATATGCCAATAAAAATCAGAGTGGAAAAATGTTTTTGGTGCGACTTTTTTTCGATTTGACATACTATATGTTTTATTGTTTTGAATTCTGAATGAATAATATTAAAAACAAGCGGCCCGTCCCGCGGTGGCGGTCAGTACTTTTAGTTTTTAATGCATTTTTTTAAAGCAAAATAAATTACAGATCTGACTTATGTAAGCGGCACAATTTTTATTATAAGTAATAACTCCATAGTAATTTCTAAATAATACAAATCCAGTAGAATACAAAATTTTCTTTTCTGACCGCACATTGGTTGGGATAAACAAATAAATACCTATGTGGACAATTATTGGTAAAATGCTTCTCTACCCCAGAGTAGCCTACACACAATTATTTTTGCCAAACAAATAAAAGAAGTAAGTCCACGTTTTGAAATGAGTCCCATTACGCTATGTCGGTCATTTTTATATGTTAAATGCGCTCGCATCTTCCAGCCGGGCCGAACTTTGAATACCTTCCACCATTTGGAACGAATTAGGAAATTTTTAAAAAAAAGTAAACTCCATTAAAAATTCTGTTAAAATCTTAAAAATACCGATTATCGTAAGGTGCCGATATATTGGGGTGATATACAATATTGTGGACCTACACAGACAAATTTACGTCTGAAAAGTACTCACAATGAACTTCTTGTGTGGAATTTTAGACAATTCCATTGAGAAATGTGGTTAAAATCATCAAAATACCGAATATCGGGGGTACCGTCATATGGGGGCTATACGACATCGTGGACCACCATAGACAATTATCTTGCAGGGGGTAAAATACCCACAAGGAACTCCTTGTGTGGAATTTCAGACAATTCCATTGAAATATGTGGCTAAAATCATCAAAATACCGAATATCGAGGGGTACCGTTATATGGGGGCTATACGAAATCGTGGACCTATATAGACAATTCTCTTTCAGGGGGTAAAGTGCTCACAAAGAACTCCTTGTGTACAATTTCAGACAACTCAATTAGGGAAAGTAAAACTTGGAATATTTTTCAATTTTTAAAAACTTTCTGTGATTTTATTTGGATGTCTTGTGTATTTGGGTAATACGGTACTACGAAACATTTTACTATAGTGGGGAACTTGGCCATTTGAATCTAATATATTCAAACCCCTTTTTGGGCTGCAGGTCGCAGTTTAAATGAATCCGTACAAACGTATTATTTATGAGCGATTTTGATGAGGATATATCTATATCCATAAAATAACCGAAATCTTTTGCTCATTTTATATCCACGAATTACGATATTTATTCGCTTTGTATTAAATTTAGCTATCAACCTCTCCACTCACAGAAGGCTCGACAGTATTTGAAAATATATGTGCATTTTTATACCCTCCACCATACTATGTAGGGTATATTCATTTTGTCATTCCGTTTGTAACTCATCGAAATAATGATCTTAGACGCAACAAAGTATATATATTCTTGATCAGCGTAAAAGTAAAAAAGTAGTAAGTTCTGCCGGGACGAACTTTGAATACCCTCCACCATTTGGAACGAATTAGAAAATTTTCAAAAAAAAATAAAATCCATTAAATTTTATTTTAAATCTTTACAATATCTAATATAGGAAGGTGCCGATATATGGGGGTATATATGATATTGTGGACCTATTACTCACAAGGAACTCCTTGTGTGGATTTTCAGATAATTCCATTGGAAAAAGTGGCTAAAATTATCAAACTACTGAATATCGGGGGGTATCGTTATATGGGGGATATACGATATTACGGACCTATATAGACAATTCCCTTTCAGGGGGTAAAGTGATCACAAAGAACTCCTTGTGTGGATTTTCAGACAATACGATTGGAAAATGTGGCTTAAATCATCAAAATACCGAATATCGCGGGGTACCGTTATATGGGAGCTATACGTTATAGTTACCCTATATAGAGAATTCTCTGTCGGGGGGTAAAGTTCCCACAAAGAACCCCTTGTGTACAAAGAACCCCTTGTGACCATTCCGTTGAAAAATGTGGCTAAAAACATCAAAATACCGAATATCTGGGGGTACAGTTATATGAGGGCTATACGATATTGTGGACCTATATAGATAATTCTCTGCCGTGGTATAAAGCACCCACAAGGAACTACTTGTGTGGATTTTCAGACAATTCCATTGAAAAATGTGGCTAACATCATCAAAATACCGAATATAGGCGGGTACAGTTATATGGGGGCTATACGATATCGTGGACCGATATAGCCCATCTTCGAACATGACCTGCCTGCAGACAAAAAAGAGATCTGTGCAAAATTTTAGCTTCCTATCTTAATTCGTTTAGACTGTAGCGTTATTACAACAGACGGACGGACAGGACTCGTCTTAGAATTTTATGCTGATCAAGAATATATATACTTTGTTGGGTGTAAAATGATTATTTCGATGAGTTACAAACGGAATGACGAACTTAATATACCCTCCATACTATGTATGGTGGATGGTATAAAAAAGATTTAGCCATGTCCGCCTGTCCGTCTCACTGTCTGTTGTAATCACGCTATCTTTCAAACGAATTGAGATAGAAGGCTAAAATTTTGCACACATGTCTATTTTGCGAGTAGGTAGCTCCAGTTCGTAATTGGGCCATGTAGGTTCACGTTTTCATATAGCCCCATGTAACGTTACCTCCCGATATTCGGCATTTTGATGATTTTAGCGACATTATTCACCGGGATTGTTTCAAATTTGGTGTTTCAGGTACGAAATGGATACTACAGCCTAAGGCAGAAAATTGTCTATGCAGGTCCACGTCTTCGTATAGCCCCCATATAACAGTACCTCCCTATATTGGGTATTTTCATGATTTTAGCGACATAATTCACCGGAATTGTTTCAAATTTGGTATTTAAAGTTCGTAATGGATTCTACAGCCCTGTATTCTGTATTTTGACGAGTTTAAGTACAATACCCACCGAAATTGTTTGAGACAAATGGTGAAGGGTATTCAAAGTTCGGCCGGGCCGAAGTTACTACTTTTTAACTTTTTAAATTTGAAAATGCATGTATTAGTGGAGGGGTTTGATTTTGAAACCTAAACCCTTTCAATCCGATGAGTAGACTTCGTTTTAGGGTTGTCAATAAAAGTTGTTGAATGTTTATTGCAAGGTGTATTTAATAACTTTTGTTTGTTGACTAAGTTTTCAATTTTAATATCGACATAACCATTTTTGAAAATAAATAAATATTTATTTGCATGAATTTCAAAAATAAAACAGAGAACGCACATTACTTATAAATATAAGCTCTGGGAACAGATAAATGTTTCGTTCCTATGGAAATGAGAACATTTTTAATGGAGAAATCGATGGAATTATCTGTGAAATTGTTTATTTTTGAAGACGTCTACTCCTGCAAAGATAATATATAGCTGGTTTGGTTAAACTTTTAAAAATCATGATGTAAATCGCGAGAGTGATGTACCTTTAAAAATGAGAACATAATTTTGCCTTTATTGTAGAACATACGCAAACAATTATGCTATCCAATATTCCTTTATAAAATATTTCAATAAATATACAAGTTAAAAAGCAGTAAGTTCGGCCGGGTCCAACTTTGAATACCCTCCACAATTTGGAACGAATTTGCAAAATTTTCAAAAAAAAAATCCTTAAACAATTCTGTTTAAATTTTAAAAATACCGGATATAGCCGTTTTGTTGGGGTCTATACGACGTGGGCCTACATATTCAAATTCAAAAACTTGAAATAAACGGTGAATAATGTAGCTAAAATCATCAGACAAACGGACATCGGTAAATCTACTTAGAATTTTACGCTGATCAAGAATACATATACTTTGTTGGGTCTGACATGAGTATTTCGAGGAGTTACAAACGGAATGACAAAGTTAATATAATCTCCATATTATGGTGGAGGATATAACAAGTAAAAAATAGCTAAGTTAGCCCGGGCCAAACTTTTAATACTCCCCGCCATTTCGAAAGAAATTGAAAATTTAAAAAAAAAAAAAAAACCGAAAATTACCACGTATATCTCAATTCGTTCGAAAGATAGCGTGATTGCAACAGACGGACAAACAGACTGATAGAGGGGCTAGATCGTCTTAGAATTTTACGCTGATCCAGAATATATATACTTTGTAGGGCCTGACATGAGTATTTCGAGGAGTTACAAACGGAATGACAAAGTTAATATACCCTCCATAGAATGGTGGAGGGTATAAAAAAGCTAGACGTACAAATTTGTAATTATTAATGGTTACGACCTTCATATGACCATACTTGGGGGCTACCCTTATACGGAAGTATACTTAATAGTTTATAAGCTTCTCAGTGAGCGTATAGTTGGAAAATGCACCTGAAACTACCAGAATACTTCCCAATAGTGCACATTATTCAACATACCTAAAAGCATAATCCTTAATTGTTTTTCATTATATGCAAAACTCAAATCACCTTTTATGATTCCTTCGCAAAATGTCGTACTAAACAGATTGACAGACAGACAAAAGTACAAAAAGACAAACGCTCAGAAAGATGATTTAGATATGAATCGTCTTAAAATTGTACTCTAACTAAAAAAAAGAAAATTTAAATTCGAGTTAATTTTGAGACTTATATTCGCAGATTATTGCAGTCAAATATTTTCCAATCATTTCGTCTACATAATGCTCCTTATTTTCATGTCCTCAGCACTTGTCGTGTTCTTGATAGGTCAGATTAAATATTCGACACGTAGTTTCTCCAAGGATATATTTTTGTCTTAGGGCGTAGTATCATATTAACATGCGCGAAAAATTCAATAACAAAAAATGCAATTGTAGTCTATATTTTTATACCTTCTACCATAGTATGGAGGGTATATTAAGTTGGTCATTCCGTTTTTAACACCTCGAAATATAAATTTTACAACATACAAAGTAAATTCAATCGAATTTAAAGAATCGACAGAAAATTGTCTGTTCAGGTCCACGTCTTCTCATAGCCCCCATATAACGGTACCTCCCGATGATGATTTTAATGACAGTATTCAACGGAAATGTTTCAAATTTGGTATTTGATGTTCGTAATGGATGCTACAGCCTATGATAAAAGATTGTCTGCGCAGGTCCACGTTTTCGTAGAGCCCCCATATAACTGTACCTCCCGATATTCGGTATTTTGATGATTTTAGAAATATTTTTCACCGGAATTTTTTCAATTTTGTATTTGAAGTTCGTAATGAATACGCAGCCTAAGGCAGAAAATTGTCTGTGCCGTTCCACATTTTGGTATAGAACCAATATAGTAGTACCTCGATATATTAGTGATTTTAGCTACATTATTTACCCAGTTTTTTCAAGTTTCGCATTTGAATATTGTAATGCCACACTAACTAGTTCTGAAATAAACCTCATATGAGTTTAACTTTACGAAAAATTTTGGCCTCCAGCTTGGGTTATTGACGTTTTCCTTGTTTGTGGGTTAATGCTGTTCCTAATATTTGCTATGGATGAATTAAATTTTGCCCAGAACTTTCTATCGGTTCTTAATTTTTCAAAAAAGGACTCTTTATTACGATAGATTCACGTACCGACAACATGACTTTAACTATATAAAATACAGTTTAAATGCAAACCGTCACATTTTTTAAAAAATTAAACTTTCAAAAACAAATTGGTGTAAAATCATACATGGGCATCCTTTAAAGTATTTTAACTCGTAGTTGTTAATATATTTATTAAAAATTTGATTTCAACATGATTATACCCCTAATATAGATATTTCTTAAAATCGGTATTTAAGTCCTCGTTTAAATTTGTTTGTTATTTATATGAAACACACCCGTATCACTTAAATGAGAGCTTTGAAAGGAACAACACGATAGTAAACATATCGCAATTATTAGCGTAACTTTTTTAATCACTAACATTTTTCCAATCGCTTCTTGTACCCGTATCGAATTCCAAAACGAAAATAACGAATTTAATGTATAAACCTCGATTTAAAGGTTTTAGTTTGGGAAAAGAAAGCCAGTTAGCAGCGCGAGACTATCGACAACGTCGTCGTTTTTCGTCAATTTCTTTAAACCGTAAAAAGCAATGACATGCTTGTGTGGTGGAGAATGGCGACGTTTGTGCATAAAAACTTGCACGCAACTCCATACAAAGAAAATATTTCATACGAACAACCGTGTCCGGAGGCGTGTTTGTATGGGCATTGTGAAGTTTTTATACCCTACACCACAAGGTGGGCAGGGTATTATGTCTTTGTGCATTTGTTTGTAACATGGAGAAGGAAGCGAGGTAGACCCATAGTTACTTTTGAGGATCTCCATAGAATCACTTTCTGAGTTGATTTATGCATGTCAGTCCGTCCGTCTGTCCATGTATTGTTGTGAACAAAATGCAGGTCGCATTTATTATCCGATTAAGATGACATTTGCACAAATCATTTGTTTGGTCCAAGGACGAACCCTATTGAAATTGGAGATAATCGGTAAAAATTTAGATATAGCTCCCATATATATCTTCGTCCGATTTGCCATTCATTGCACCAAACATGTAATATCAGCCCGAATAGTATGGAGTTTTGCAGGGAGATATATCAAATACAGCTCAGAAATATCTTTGCCAAATTTTATTGAGATCGGTTCAGATTTGGATATAGCTCCCATATATATCTTTATATGATTTCAAATTAATCTTGCACCAAATGGGCAATACAAGTCCGAATTTAAAAGATACAAGTGCTTCGGCATATTAAGTCCTTTGAACTTTAAATTTTACTTATAATTATAGCGTGTATGATTGAAAACGTTTAATTGTTACGTGGAGCTCTACTAAATTAGCAAAGTGGTGTAGGGTATCAAAAAGTCGGCCCCGCCCGACTTTACGACTTTCTTTACTGGTTTTCTCATTAGTCTGTGACTGTGGTCCTAATTTGTAATACAAAAACGTTCAAATACACACTGAAACAGTATTGATTGTTTGTCGTATATCTGATGTTTAATGGCATACATACATAATGGCATGCATTAGGCAATTGCTAACAAAGTATTTATACTTATTCTACATTCTACTCACATATCAGTAAATTGGGATATGATTTGTATTGGTATATTATAATACCTGTCGAAACCATCTTTCGTAGTACTTATGATTTTTATTTGGGTTAATGTAAGCCCTTTATGGTGTGGATTGACTTTTCATCCACTCATATTATGTTTCCACTACATATAAATAATTTCATATGTTGGCATAATCTGACCTTTTGATACGGTTGTAATACAAGTGTTTATTTTATTTCAAGATCTATTTTTAATTCAATTGTCAGCATTATTTCAAATTTGTTATTTGAAGTTCGTAACGGATACTTCAGCCTAAGAGAGAAAGGTGTATGTGAAGATCCACGTCTTCGTCTGGCCCCCATATAACGGTACCTTCCGATATTCGGTATTTTGATGATTTTTACGATATTATTCACCAGAATTGTTTCAAATTTGGTATTTGAAGTTCGTAGATAATACAGCCTAAGATAGAAAATTGTCTGTGCAGGTCCACATTTTGGTATAGCCCCCAAAATACCTCCCAATATTTGGTATTTTGATGATTTTAGCGACATTATTCATCAGAACTGTTTCAAATTTTGTATTTGAAGTTCGAAATGACGAGTTTAGTTACAATACCCACCGAAATTGTTTGAAATGTCGTATTTGAAGTTCGTAATGAATGCTATAGCCTGTGACAGAAAATTGTATATGCTGGTCCAGGTCTTCGCACAGCTACGATATAACGGTACCTCCCTCCATACGATATTTTGTTGATTTTAGCTACATTATTCGCCGTTTATTTCAAGTTTCGAATTTGAATATGGTAATATAATATAACGGCTATATTCGGTATTTTTTAAATTTTAACAGAATTTGTAAGGATTTTATTTATTTTTTTTAATTTCCAAATTCGTTACAACTGGTGGTGGGTATTCAAAGTTCGGCCTGGCCGAACTTACTGCTTTTTAACTTGTTCTTTACGATATCGGAAAACTTGTGGATTCTTGCAGGTTCTGAAACAGAGTAATTTTTTACTATTGGAGATATTAATTATTTTAATAGCCCATTGGGATTTTTGTCAAAAACAAATCTGAAATACTTATATTCCCAAAAACAAAAAAATGATATATTTTATATTTATTAAGATCACTCCTACAATTAGTAAAAAAAAACTTAAGAAACGCATAACATACTAGTCCTCAAATATACCTCATATGAGTTTAACTTTACGAAAAATTTTGGCTTCCAGCTTGGGTTATTGATGTTTTCCTTGTTTTTTGGGTTAATGCTGTTCCTAATATTTGTTATGGATGCATTAAATTTTGCTTAGAACCTTCCATTTTTTCTCAATTTTTAAAAAGGGCTCTTTTCTACGATATGTTTCCTTCATATTAAAGAATACTTCCAGCTCATTTTAAATGTCTAATATAAATTCACGTACCGACAACATGACTTTAATTGTATAATTCCGTCGAAAAATATCGCTTAAATGAAAATCGTTATACGGGAGAAGACGTGGACCCGCATAGACAATTTTCCGTCATGGGTTGTAGTACCCATCACGAAATACAAATAAAAAAATTGAAACAATTTCGGTGAATAATGTCGCTAATATCATCAAAATAGCGAATATTGGGAGGTATCGTAAACCTGCGTAGACAATTTTCTGTCATAGATTGTACTATGCATTACTAACTTCAAATACAAAATTTGAAACAATACCGATGAATAATGTCGCTTATATCATCAAAACACCGAATACGGGAGGTACCGTTATATGGGGGCCATACCAAAACATGGACCCATATATACAATGTTTCGCCACCGGAGCTAGAACTCATTATGACCTACAAATACCGATTTTTAAACAATTTCGGTAAAAAATGTTGCTAAAATCATCCAAATACCAAATATTGTTACGTACCCTCATATACGAAAACGTGGACCGGCACATATTAACCTGCCTATTGGTAAAAACATACGTGTGCAAATTTTTATCCTTTTATCTCGATTCGTTCCACCTCTAAATCGATTTAGAATTTTACGCTGATTAAGAATATATATATTTTGTTGTCTAACATGAGAATTTCGAGAAGTTATAAAATGGAACTCGTCTAGCCACTAAAATAGCATATAATATGCCAACGGAGAGAAGTGTCGCATATTAGTTGATGCGTGGGACTTCGCTAATATCCGATTTTCAATGTCACCTCCTTAGGTCATTATAATCTCAACTTGAAAGAGAAAATTATCAAATATCCACCAACAAATAACCTTCGCCTTAATAAGGCAAAAAATTCAAATAACATTTTGGTTTGATTAACAAAATATAATTACAAATGCTCGGTATTTTAAAGTTTTTTGCCATATTTACCACAGAAATAACTGTACTTTGGCGCTTTTAGAGCAATTTAGAAGAAGATTCACCTCTCAATTTTTTTAAAAAATCGAGATATTTGATTTGTCGTTTATAACATTAACCCCCACTTATATGTGTTTTGAGAGTCCTAACCACTACAATTTTATATTTATATTGTTTTGAACACATGCTCCAATACACAAATTTTAGGAATTTTAAGGCATATATTTTCCCAATTATTTAATTTTTTACATTATTAAGGAAAAATATTCGTCCCGGCCAAATGCAAGAAAGTGAACATGACGAGCTTTGAAAGTGTGTACAGTAGTATAGACTTATTAGCTTTATGACACATCTTATGTGGGTTTAATTATACTAATTCGATAGCGTAAACCAAAAAAGACACATAAATTTATAATCCTTCGTCTATAATAATGCTGTACGAGTTCCACTAAGCATTTAAAAATAAACCAAATTTATCTTTTTGGTTTCACCGTATATCGCTTGTTATACTTTCTTTGCTTTTCGTAAACCACCAAGATAACACATTTTTTAAAAAATTAAACTTTCAAAATCATAAAATCATACATGGGCGTCCTTTAAAGTCTTTTAAGTTGTATTTGTTAATATATTTATTAAAAATTTGATTCAACATGATTATACCCCTAATATAGATTTTTCTTAAAATCGGTATTTAAGTCCTCGTTTAAATTTGTTTGTTATTTATATGAAACACACCCGTATCACTTATATGAGAGTTTTGCAATGCATTTATGTAAGTGTCGTCAGGATATGCGGCATCACTTTTACAAAAGGAACAACACGATAGTAAACATATCGCAATTATTAGCGTAACTTTTTTAATCAATAACATTTTTTCAATCGCTACTTGTACCCGTATCGAATTCCGAAACGAAAATAACGAATTTAATGTATAAACCTCGATTTAAAAGTTTTAGTTTGGGAAAGAAAGCAAGTTAGCAGCGCGAGACTATCGACAACGTCGTCGTGAAAGAATTTCAATTTCTTTAAACCGTAAAAAGCAATGACATGCGTATGCGGTGGAGAATGGTGACGTTTGTGCATAAAAACGTGCACGCAACTCCATACAAAGAAAATATTTCATACGAACGCACCCGTGTCCGGAGGTGTGTTTGTATGGGCATTGTAACGTTTTTTTCTCATTAGTTTGTGACTGTGGTCCTAATTTGTAATATAAAAACGTTCAAATACACACTGTAACAGTATTGATTGTTTGTCGTATATCTGATGTTTAATGGCATACATACATAATGGCATACATTGGCAATTGCTAACAAAGTATTTATACTTATTCTACATTCTACTCACATATCAGTATATGGAAAACAAGTAAAGTACAACATGTAAATTGGGATATGATTTGTATTGGTATATTATAATACCTGTCGAAACCTTCTTTCGTAATACTTTTGATTTTTATTTGGGTTAATGTTAGCCCTTTATGGTGTGGATTGTCATTTCATTCACTCATATTATAATGTTTCCACTACTTATAATGACTTTCATATGTTGGGATAATCTGACCTTTTGATTCGGTTGTAATGCAAGTGTTTATGTTACTTCAAGATATATTTTTAATTCAATTGTCTCTTTAAATACCCAATAACTCTAAAACAAATCTAGATTTGAAAGTGCCAAATTTGGTCCAAACGTATAGAAATCGTACTGCAAGATGTTGAGTTCAGTCCATCTCATTATTTAGGGTATAAAGAGTTTAGACATTTAAAACCAGTAAAGAAAGTCTTCAAGTCGGGCGGGGCCGACTTTATGATACCCTACACCACTTTGCTAATTAAGTAGAGCTCCACATAACAATTAAAAGTTTTTATGGGAGAATTCAATCATACACGCTATGATTATAATTATAATTTAAAGTTCAAAGGACTAAATATTCCGAAGCATTTGTATCTTTTAAATTCGGAATTGTATTGCCCATTTGGTGCACAATTAATTTGAAATCGGATAAGGATATATATGGGAGCTATATTCAAATCTGAACCGATCTCGATAAAATTTGGCAAAGATATTTCTGAGCTGTATTTGATATATTTCCCTGAATATCGTTGTTACGGAGTGCATATTACGGTTGTGAGTAACTAATATAACAAATCGGATGAATAATATATATGGAAGCTATAGCTATATCTGAACCGATTTTCACCAAATTTGACATACTAGCTTTTAGACTCAATTCGGTCGTAAGTGCCAAATTCCATCCCATTTGGACAAATATTAGACGTTTGGTGCACAATAAAAGGTAAATCGGACGAAGTTATATATGGGAGCTATATCCAAATCTGAACCGATCTCGATAAAATTTAGCTAATGTATTTCTGAGCTGTATTTGATATATTTCCCCAAATATTGTTGTTGCATAGTGCATATTACGGCGGCGGTGGACAAAAATAACAAATCGGATGAACAATATATATGGGAGCTATAGCTATATCTGAACCGATTTCGATCAAATTTGGCATACATATTTTCAGGCCTAATTTGGGTGTATATGCAAAATTCCATACAATTCGGGCTGATATTACACGTTTGGTGCACAATAAAAAGCAAATCGGACGAAGATATATATGGGAGCTATATCTAAATTTTGACCGATTATCTCCAATTTCAATAGGGTTCGTCCTTGGGCCAAACAAAAGATCTTTGCAAAATTTCATCTGGATCGGGAAATAAATGCGACCTGTACTTTGTTTACAAAAATACATGGACAGACGGACGGACGGACATGCATAAATTGACTCAGAATGTGATTCTATGCATATCATCGAAAGGAACTATGGGTCTATCTCGTTTCCTTCTGCCTGTTACAAACAAATGCACAAAGACATAATACCCTGACCACCTTGTGGTGTAGGGTATAATAAAAATTATAGGAAAACAAGTAAAAACAAGTAAAAAAGCAGTAAGTTCGGCCGGGCCGAACTTTGAATACCCTCCACCATTTGGAATGAATTAGAAAATTTTCAAAAAAATAAAATCGAATAAAAATCTTTAAAGTATCTAATATAGGAAGATACCGATATATGGGGGGATATACGATATTGTGGACCTATAAAGACAAATCTATGTCTGCGTGTAAAGTACTCACAAGGAACTCCGTGTGTGGATTTTCAGACAATACGATTAGAAAATGTGGCTAAAGTCATCAAAATACCGAATATCGCGGGGTACCGTTATATGGGAGCTATACGTTATCGTTAACCTATATAGAGAATTCTCTGTCGGTGGGTAAAGTGCTCACAAAGAACCCCTTGTGTACAAAGAACCCCTTGTGACCATTCCGTTGAAAAATATGGCTAAAAACATCAAAACACCGAATATCAGGGGGTACCGTTACATGGGGGCTATACGATATCGTGGATCTATATGGACGATTCTCTGCCGAGGTATAAAGTACCCACAAGGAACTCCTTGTGTGGATTTTCAGACAATTCCGTTGAAAAATGTGGGTAAAATCGTCAAAATACCGAATATCGGGGGGTACCGTTATATGGGGGCTATACGATATTGTGGACCTATATAGATAATTCTCTGCCGAGGTATAAAGTACCCACAAGGAACTCCTTGTGTGGATTTTCAGACAATTCCGTTGAAAAATGTGGGTAAAATCATCAAAATACCGAATATCAGGGGGTACCGTTACATGGGGGCTATACGATATCGTGGACCTATATAGACAATTCTCTGCCGAGGTATAAAGTACCCACAAGGAACTCCTTGTGTGGATTTTCTGACAATTCCGTTGAAAAATGTGGGTAAATCATCAAAATACCGAATATCGGGGGGTACCGTTATATGGGGGCTATACGATATTGTGGACCTATATAGATAATTCTCTGCCGAGGTATAAAGTACCCACAAGAAACTCCTTGTGTGGATTTTCAGACAATTCCGTTTAAAAATGTGGGTAAAATCATCAAAATACCGAATATCGAGAGGTACCGTTACATGGGGGCTATACGATATCGTGGACCTATATGGAGAATTATCTGTCGAAGTATAAGGTACCCACAAGGAACTCCTTGTGTGGATTTTCAGACAATTCCGTTGAAAAATGTGGGTAAAATCATCAAAATACCGAATATCGGGGGGTACCGTTACATGGGGGCTGTACGATATCGTGGACCTATATGGACAATTCTCTGCCGAGGTATAAAGTACCCACAAGGAACTCCTTGTGTGGATTTTCAGACAATTCCGTTAAAAAATGTGGGTAAAATCATCAAAATACCGAATATCGGAGGGTACCGTTATATGGGGGCTATACGATATCGTGGACCGATATAGCCCATCTTCGAACTTGACCTGCCTGCAGACAAAAGAGAGATCTGTGCAAAATTTTAGCTTCCTATCTTAATTCGTTTAGACTGTGGCGTGATTACAACAGACGGACAGACGGACAGACGGACGGACAGGGCTAAATCGTCTTAGAATTTTACGCTGATCAAGAATATATATACTTTGTTGGGTCTAAAATGATTATTTCGATGAGTTACAAACGGAATGACGAACTTAATATACCCTCCATACCTTTTTTGGTGGAGGGTATAAAAAGCTGTTATTTCGGCCGGGCCGAACTTTGAATGCCATCCACCATTTGGTACAGATTTGGCAATTTAAAAAAAAAAGGAAAATTCGTTAAAATTCTCAAAATACAGAACCTGCATAGTCAGTCGACGTGGACCTGCATAGTCAACTTTTGTCGTAAGCTTTAACAATATTCAAATGCGAAACTTAAAAATATCATCAAAATACCGAATATAGGGAGGTACCATGGGGGTTATAAAACGTGGACCTGCACAGACAATTGTCTGTCTTAGGCTGTAGAATCTATTACGAACTTCAAATACAAAATTTGAAATAATTCCGGTAAATAATGTCGCAAAAATCATCAAAATACCGAATATCTTATATGGGGCCGTCATTGACTGTAGTATACATTACGAACTTCAAATGCGAAATTTGAAAAAATTCCGGTAAATAATGTTGCAAAAAACATGAAAATACCGAATATCTGGAGGTACCGTTGCTATACGAAGACGTGGACCTGCACAGTCATATTCTGTATAATTCATTACGAAGTTCAAATAACAAATTTGAAATAATTCCGGTAAGTAATGTCTCTAAAATCATCAAAATACCACATATCGGGAAGTACCGTTGTATGGGGGCTATACGAAGACGTCGACCTACATGGCCCATTTTCAATACCAAAAGTCCTGTAATACCTCAAAATATACATTTTAGACCCCACAAAGTATATATTCTTCATCAACATACAAATCTATGTCGATTTAGCAATGTCCGTCCGTCTGTTCGTCTATCCGTCTGTGGAAATCACTCTAGCATCCAAACGAAATGAAGTGGGTTAATAAAATTTTACTCAAATGTATATTATGTCTGCAGGACGTTTGGTATTGAAAATGGGCCATGTAGGTCCAGGTTTTGGTATGCCCCCATATAACGGTACCTCCTCATATTTGGTATTTTGATGATTTTAGCGAAATTATTCACCATAATTGTTTCAAATTTGTTATTTGAAGTTCGTAACGGATACTACAGCCTATGACAGAAATATGTCTGTTCAGATCCACGTCTTCGTATAGCCCCCATAAAACCGTGCCTCCCGATATTCGGTATTTTGATGATTTTTGCGACATTATTCACCAAATTTTTTTCACATTTGGTATTTGAAGTTCGTAATGGATAATACCGCCTATGACAGAAAATTGTTTGTGAAAGACCACGTTTTGGTATAGCCCCCATATAATAGTACCTCCCTATATTCGGTATTTTGATGATTTTCATGATGCAGGTCCACTTCGTTGTATAGACCCTAATATAACGGCCACATTCGGTATTTTTAAGATTTTTAACAGAATTTTTAATGGATATTATTTTTTTGCAAATTGCCAAATTCGTTCCAATTGGTGGAGGGTATTAAAAGTTCGGCCCGGCCGAACTTACAGCTCTTTTACTGGTTTTACCAAATTCCATTACACTTTCCCAATTTAATTGAAATTGGAGATACACAGCGTGTTTGGCGCATCAAATACATAAAATCGTAAAATATATATAGAAGCTATATCTAACTCTGAACCGATTTTAATAAAATTTGGAAAATTTAGTTGCGCATCAGATTCAGTTACACATTCCAAATTTCATTGAAATGGGAGGTACATAATGTGGTTGGTGCATCAAATATGTGAAATCAGCAAAAAAAAATAATATATATATATATATTGACCACGCCTACTTTTACGTCCACTATTTCGATTTATCTAAAATCCTTCTCCATGAAGATATCTGTTCCACAGTTTGTATACGACGTAATCTTGACTCTCTCCCTCCAACCCTAGGTATCTATTTGGGGTCAGAGGAACTGGCCACACCTGCTTCTTTAAATTTATATGTAAAAAAATTGAAAAAGTATAGTAACACATCAGTTGAGAACGGCTGGGCCGATTTGACTCAAATTTTCGTTTGGTTATTTGTAAATACAGTGGAAACGTTGTCATGAAAGAAAATTTTGGGAAAAATCGCGGAACTGAATGCCTTTTGGAATTGAAAATTCTTATTGAAAAAAACCGAAAAAAATCGAGAATGTTTGCATATTTTCTATATATAGCATTTTCAGATTAAATGAAACCTTTTGCAATTCAAATGAAACTTTTTGCAGCGGAATGAAACCTTTTGCAGTGGAATTGAAACCTTTTGCAGTGGAAATGAAACCTTTTGCAGTGGAAATGAAACCTTTTGCAGCGAAAATGAAACCTTTTGCAACCGAAATGAAACCATTTGCAACCGAAATGAAACTTTTTGCAAATCAAATTAAACTTTTAAATTTATAGAAGGAAACATAACAAAACATTTTTATTTTTAGTAGTTTTTAAATTAAATCAATTAATTATAACTAATATATTGACAAAGAGGATTTTTTATTGATTATAAATTTTTACATTTATTTATATTATTTCTTAAATTTTCAATAATTGTAATAACAAATGGTTCTTTATTGATTTGATATAAAATGCTTCCATATTATTAAATTCCAAATGCTTAACGCTAAAAAGAGAAATTTAAACAAATGTTGGCCTTTATAGGTATGGCCAGGACTGAAATGTGAAATTTAGTTTTACCACATTTTTTTATAGTTATAGTATACTATTAATCTTACCTAATAAAGGATTCCCGCTTCGCAGCTTTATTGATTATGAAGATAGAGCAGTCGTGATTTCAATAGACAGATAAGTGGAAATCATTAAATCAACTATGATCATGATTGTATATACTTTATGCGGTCTACTACGAAATGAAATGAAACTTTTTGCAGCGGGAATGAAACCTTTTGCAGTGGAAATGAAACCTTTTGCAGGGGAAATGAAATCTTTTGCAGCGGGAATGAAGCCTTTTGCAGCCGAAATGAAACGTTTTGCAAATCAAATGAAACTTAGATTTTTAGAAGGAAAAATAACAAAACATTTTTATTTTTAGAAGGTTTAAAATTAAATCCAAATAAAATTAAATCCAAACACATTCCAAATATGTATATATAACTGATCAAGATGTATTTTCATACAATATCTAAATTGTTTGGAGGTCTAGCAACATAGGGTACACACGATTTTTGAAATTTCAGCAAAAATCGTGTGTACCCTATGTTGCTTTCAGGCGGTATTACTATTATATTACAGGAAATTATGTTCAGCGGTTTTGAACCTATCAATTAAAAACAGTCAAACGTACAAACATCTTAGTTGTAACAAAATTTATATTTTTTTTAGAAACACTGTGACTGAAAACACTAACAACAAACAAAATAGTGGGCGTGAAAGTAGGCGTGGTCAATATTTTTATTTTAAAAACCTAACTCGGCGTATGACGAACGTTTGCACAAAAAAAAACTATGCAAATCGGTCCAGTCGTTCTCAACTGATTCCATTACCAACGAACAACAATTGATTTGATAGAAGAAGAAGAATATAATATAATAGATTATTCACATTTCGATGGCGTATTTTGGTCGAATTGTCATGTTTAGTATTTGAAATTTATGTCCATTCTGAAACAATTTTGCACAAAATTCTTAAAAAAAACAACATTAGATTTTTCTAATTTCGCTACATTTCTGTAGGATTTTCTTAAAATTTTCTATCGTAAAAAAAAAACTCACTGCAAGTACAAACAACTTTATATCTAGATGACATTCCAACACAACTATAAGTAACATGTCTAATTACTTACAATCTATACTGCAAAATCAGCGGTATAATTATTAAATTTAATTCATCATAGGAATCTTCTATATCTATAAAAGAGAAAAATGTTTCTAAGTTTTTGTTTGTTTGTTTGTTTGTAATTTATGGACTCGAAAACCGCTGAACAGATTTTCTTGAAAATTTCCAAGTATACTACAACATCGCCACTTGGAACTGGAGATATAGCATCAGAATGAGAGGTACCTCCCAAAAATTTAGATTTTATATGCACATAACTACTTATCGAATACAGATACAGCGTCCAAATTTGGAATGCGTAACGAAATTTGAAACAAAAATAAATTTTGTCAAATTATATTGATATATATTTTCAGTCAATTTCATGTATTTGATCAGAAAAAAAATTTGTCAAATTATACTGAAATCGGTTCAGATTTGGATATAGCTCCAATATATATTTTCGGCCGATTTCACATATTTGATGCACAAAACACGCTACGTATGTCCGAGTTCAATGAAATTCGGCAAATTATATTTAAATCGGTTGAGATTTGGATGTAGCTCCCATATATATTTTCGCCCGATTTCACATATTTGATGCACGATATGTATGTTCGATTCCAATGAAATTTGGAATGTGTGACGGATTTTGCTCAGAAAATAAATTTGTAAAATTATATTGAAATTGGTTCATATTTGGATATAGCTCCCATATATATTATCGCCCGATTTCACATATTTGATGCACAAAACACGATACGTATGTCCGATGCCAATGAAATTCGGCATGAGTGACTAAATTTGGTACAAATATAAATGTGTCAAATTATATTGAAATCGGTTCAGATTTGGATGTAACTCCCATATATATTTTCGGCCGATTTCACATATTTGATGCACAAAACACGATACGTATGTCTGAGTTCAATAAAATTCGGCATGAGTGCCTAAATTTGGCACACACATAAATTTGCCAAATTATATTAAAATCGGTTCAGATTTGGATATAGCTTCCATATATATTTTCGACCGATTTCGTATATTTGATACAGCAAACACGATGTGTATGTTCGATTCCAATGAAATTGAGCATGCGTGATTACATTTGGTATAAAAAATAATTAGTGAAATTATATTGAAATCGGTTCAGACTTGTATGTAGCTCCCATATATATTTTCGACCGAGTTCACATAGTTGATGCACCCAACGCGATATGTATGTCCAATTCCAAAGAAATTCAAACTGAGAGACGAAATCTGGTACCCATAAAAAGAATGTGTGGCGGAATTTGGTTACAATAATAATTTCACGTATTTGACTCACCAATTTCAATGAAATATGGAAGGTGTGTAAAAGTACAATTTTTCAAATAGTATATAGAAATGATAGATATGATTTTATTAAAAGCATCGACCCACAACGCCTTTGCAATGGTATTAGGCTAAGAGTAGAAAACTACACAACAATTTAATTAATGATACGATTATTACGGGGAAGTATGTTGCTACCTCGAATTCTCATTGGACTTGGAACATTTGGCATGTTCCTGCATTCCGCATAATATTATACAATAATTACGTTTGTTACATTGTTTAATTTGTATTATTTTTTTAAACCAGCAAATATTCGAATATAAAATTTTTAAATTCATTTAAAATCAAAAGGGGTAGCGAAGCGCACCGGTTTCAGGTAGTTACATATATAATCGTTCAATTGTACCTGTTTAAAAAAAAACTAATGAATTCCCTTTTTATACCCTCCACCATAGTATGGAGGGTATATTAAGTTTGTCATTCCGTTTGTAACACCTCGAAATATACATTTTAGACCCCACAAAGTATATATGTTCTTGATCAGAGATTTAGCAATCTCCGTCCGTCTGTCCGTCTGTGGAAATCACTCTAGCTTCCGAACGAAATGAAGTAGGTTGATAAAATTTCACTCAAATGTGTATTATGTCTGCAGGACTTTTACTATTGAAAATGGGGCATGTAGGTCCACGTGTTCGTATAGCCCTCATATAACGATACCTCCCGATGTGCGGTATTTTGATTGATTTTAGCGACATTATTTGCCGGAATTAATTCAAAATTCGTATTTGAAGTTCGTAATAGATACTATAGCCTAAGACAGAAAATGTGCCATGTAGGTCCACGCCCTCGTATATTCCCCATGTAACGGTACCCCCCGATGTTCGGTATTTTGATGATTTTAGCGACATAATTCACCGGAATTATTTCAAATGTTTGTATTTGAAGTTCGTAATGGATACTACAGCCTAAGACAGAAAATTATCTGTGCAGGTCCCCGTCTTCGTATAGCCCCCATATAATGGTACCTCCTTATATTCGGTATTTTAATGATTTTAGCGACATTATTCCCCGGAATTGTTTCAAATTTGGTATTTGAAGTTCGAAATGGATACTACAACCTAAGACAGAAAATTATCTGTGCAGGTCCACGTCTTCGTATAGCACCCATATAACGGTACCTTCCAATATTCGGTATTTTGATGATTTTAGCGACATTATTCACCGGATTTTTTTATTTGAAGTCTGTGACAGAAAATTGTCTATGCAGGACCAGGTCTTCGTATAGGCCCCATATATCAGTACCTCCCTATATTCGGTATTTTGACGAGTTAAGGTACAAAACCCACCGGAATTGTTTGAGATGTCGTATTTGAATTTCGTAACGGATGCTACATCCTGTGACAGAAAATTGTCTATGCTGGTCCAGGTCTTCGCACAGCTCCGATACGGTACTCCCTATATACGATATATTGATGATTTTAGCTACATTATTCACCGTTTATTTCAAATTTCGAATTTGTATATGGTAATGGCTTATGACAAACAATGCCTATGTAGGTCCACGTCGTATAGACCCCAATATAACGGCTATATTCGGTATTTTTAAAATTTTTTAGGATTTTATTTTTTGAAAATTTTCAAATTCCTTCCAAATGGTGGAAGGTTTTCAAAGTTCGGCCAGGCCGAACTTACTGCTATTTAACTTGTTTTCTTTAAAAACCTAACTCGGCGTATGAAGAAACGTTTGCACAAAAAATTATGCAAATCGGTCCAGTCGTTCTCAACTGATTCCATTACCAACGATAATATAATGGACTATTCGCATTTGATGGCGTATTTTGGTCAAATTGTCATGTTTAGTCCATGAACTGTCATATTTAGTGTTTGAAACTTTTGTCCATTCTGAAACAATTTTGCACAAAATTCTTTAAAAATCAGCATCAGATTTTTCTAATTTCGCTACATTTTTGTACTCGTCATAGGAATTAGGTATATAATCGTTCAATTGTACCTGTTTAAAAAACTACTGATTTCCCTTTTTATTATATACGATTTCAAAATTCTCGTTTTCGCGAAAACTTAGCTATAACCAGGGATATGCGACGCTGAGATTATGTCTGGTCTACACCAAATTTACAGGAAAGTCAGTTTGAATTAAGCTGTGGGATGAGCATAATTTGTGTACACAACTCTGCTGCTTCAGAGCCTATTATGCTTATAACCGAATATGTGCTAAACAACGTCGAGGTGAAATCTGGTATACTTCAACTACAAAACTCTTCGGTATGTAGAATTTCTCCGAACCTGAAAAATGTAATACATCGATGAACTAATTAAAATAATTAAATAAATGATATAAATTCAAATAAATAAGTAATATTGAAAATTCAAATTATTATAATAATTATCTAACAAGAAAGAGGTTTAACCTCCATCGAAATCTTTTTTCCGAAAAGTCTGGGAATATCCTAGCAGCATGAGACATAGATGTAGAGAATTATGTGATCCTTTTGAAATAGCAAATATATTTTCATATATTTTTTCATAAATGTGTTAAAAGTTATCATTCTAAAGATCTAGTGACTATTATTGTAATGTAGATTAGTTTGCAGATTTTGGAGTTATTCTAGATAGAAAACTTAGTTTAAGTTTACATATAGAGTCTTGTTTTATTAAAGTCAAGTCTTTGCTATGTTTTATAAAACGTTGGACTAAAGGATTTGATGATAGTTATGTTAACAAACGTTTATTTATTATCTTTGTTCGACCAACTTTGGAAGTCCCTTCTATAAATTTTATTCCAATAAGACCGAAACTGTGCAAATTAAATTTCTTCTGTTTGCTCTTAAAGGCTTAGGGTGAAATTCTAATAAAACTCTCCTACCTTATGAAAATTGCTTCGGATAAATAGATCATCTGCCACTGTACCAAAGGCGCCAATATATGTGTTTTAATTATAAAACACTTGATTATGAATTTTAAGAAGTGATATAAACATTAATATTACTACACGTTACACGCGAAATTACATACCGCTTAATTTGTAATATGTATTTGGGGAATGTTTAGTGGTAGAAATGTTAAATTTGGTGATATGGGAATTGCTATGCTTTTGTGTGCGTCAAAAGTACTCAATTCGTCTGCGGTTAATTCCACAAATTCATAAAATCCAGAGAATTTATAAAATCATTTTCTTGGCTTTCATCATAAACTTCTCCAAATCATACTCATAGCGCTATGAAATGACTTAAGTAAAACAAATACTTGACATATTTCTACAAACAAATACTTGACATATTTCTACAAAAAGAAAGTGAAAATCTTCTGCTGAATTGTTCCCCAATCGAAAATCAAAACAGCCCTTCATTTACGAAGATCTCATAATGAAATAAGGGACAGACTACGTAATGTTTTAATGGAGTATTGGAGTATAAAAGGCAAAGAACTAAGCGGAGATGCTTTAGAATCAAATTTGAATACCCCGAACAATGGGGAAACGAGTGGGTGTGGTTAACTATAACAAGTGTACACCTTTTAAAAAATTGATTCTAATTGATTACACAATGAATAGTGACTTCCCGTGTACACAACAGCACAGATGCAAGGGCGCAAAGCTAAATATTAAGCAGCCATGATAATTTTCAAGAATATTTAGTAGGTCAATGAACTGAATTTCCAGAAAACCATGGTCTGAAATTTTTGTAAGGAGGGTTTCTATTTCCAGACTAATAAAACTACGGATGTATAGTAATATTTTGCTAAGATAGAGCTTAAGCCATCAAGTACAAATAATTAGTTGATAAAAATGTAATTTAAAAACAAGTAAAAAAGGCCGGGCCGAACTTTGAATGCCCTCCATCAGTTGGAACGAATTTGGCAATTCTCAAAATCAATAAAATCCGTTAAAAATTTTGTTAAAAACTTGAAAATTCCGAATGTAACTGTTATATTAGGGTCTATACGACGACATGGACCTGCATAGGTAACATTTGTCACAAGCGATTACAATATTCAAATGCGAAACTTAAATAAATAGGTAATAATGTAGATAAAATCATCATAATACGAAATCGTGGACCTGCACAGACAATTTTCAGTCATAGGCTGTAGTATCCATTACGAACTTCAAATGCGAAATTTGTAACAATTCCGGTGAGCAATGTCGCAAAAATCATCAAAATACCGAATATCGGGAGGTACCGTTATATGGGGGCTATACGAAGACATGAACCTGCACAGACAATTTTCTGTCTTAGGCTAAAGTATACATTACGAACTTCAAATACCAAATTTGAAACAATTCCGGTAAATAATGTCGCTAAAATGATTAAAATACCGAATATCGAGATGTACCGTTCTATGGGGGCTATATGAAGACAATTTTCTGTCATAGGCTGTAGCATCAATTTCGAACTTCAAATACAAAATTTGAAACAATTCCTGTGAATAATGTCGCTAAAATGATTAAAATACAGAATATCGCTATATGAAGACCTAGACCTGCACAGAAAATTTTCTGTCACGTTCACCAGTTTTCTGTCTTATGCTAGGAACACAATTGGAGCGAACGACGAATTTTTTCGCGGCGTATGTTCGTCTTCAAAAATAAAACACATATGTGTATATGGAAGTGCACACAATCACGGCACCGGCGAAAATTTCGTCGGTCGCCGCGAACTCAATTAGCTTTATTTCTATTTCATACGCCGGCGACCGGCGAACAAAACAGTACAAGGTGGCCATACTTGTACGAATTTTATGTGTTTTAGTAAATAAAGTTACTTTTTACTTTAAAATTTGTTATGGTCACTCTACTATCTGTTACTCGTATAAAAAAAACATAATTAATTTGTTTATTTATTTGTGTACTTGCGCCTGAGTGAAGATGGATATCAGTGAATTTATAATAGAGAAGATGGACATAAGTGAAATTATAATAGAGAACGTAAAGAATTATGTGTTCTTGTATAATTCATTGTAGTCAACAAATGAGCAAAAAGTAAACAACTTCATCAGCTGTTTTATAATTTCGTCGGTATTGTGTTCCATACGACGAATTTTCGCGGCTCATTTTGTCGCCGCGTAGGGCGAAATTCGTCGTTCGCAGCATTAGGCTGTAGTATCCATGTTTTATAAAACGTTGGACTAAAGGATTTGATGATAGTTATGTTAACAAACGTTTATTTATTATCTTTGTTCGACCAACTTTGGAAGTCCCTTCTATAAATTTTATTCCAATAAGACCGAAACTGTGCAAATTAAATTTCTTCTGTCATGCCTAAAACACCGTAAGAATTATACGTTTCCAATAGGAAACCACATGTCATGCAATAAAGCTCGTTCATTTTGGGGGAAAAAGATATCATTTTATGGTATCTCTTATCATTGACTGTTACGATTCGCAGCTTTATTGTAGAAGTACTGTCCAATGATGCCACCAGCCCATAAACCGCTTCCAGCTGTTACGTTTTCTAGATGTATTGTTAGCTTTTGAAATACTTCTGTCTGATCTTCACTCCAAAATCGACAATTCTAATTATTTACGTACCCAATGAACCAAAAAGACGAAAATGGATCTTCTACCAACTTTTCAAAAGTCCATTCACCAAAAAATCTGCGTTGCGGTAGGTCGTTTGGCTTCACTTCTTGCAAAAGTTTCACACCTGAATTCTTCCGTTGTTAAGTAACTGGAACTTAACTGAGAGCTGCGACGAATCTATAACCGATAACCATCATTTACATTGGCCGATAGAGCTGCGATATTTTCTTCAGCTAGCACTCAACACAAGCGTGTTTTTGATTTAATGTCCAACAATGTAAATTTGGTGCGAAATTTAGTTACAATAGCTCGAATAGCCGTTTCAGTGGCACAATTAAACATACCATCAAATGCAAGAAGCGCCAGCTTTTGCCAAAAGATGAACCTACCCTTTGCTTTGCAGGGTCCAACATCAGTGTTTCAAGGAATTTTAAACGGAAAGAAAAAGTTAATAATTCCATATTCGAATCTGTTCCATTTTAAACTGTGAATGCTATTGAAATCGTTTAGATAATGCAGTTAAAGTTCTCAAAATCGTATGAAATAGAATGGGTGTAAATGCGCCGAAATTGCGCTCCGATAAATAAAAGGAAGAAAAAATAAAAACACAAGTAGTTTTAGTTGTAAATTCAAATTAAAGTAGTCGCTTTATTGATAAATAATAGGAAAAAAGGGAAAAATGGAAAAACAGATTACCTGTGTTACGATCGATCGATACGAAGAATAATAATGTCGAAAGGTGGCGTCGGCGCAAACCAAATACTCGTTAGAAAACTGCTAGCTGACAGTTCAATGATGTAACAACAAGGAGTAGGCAGTTTTCTAACGAGTATGCAAAATCAAACACAATGAAAGTATATTGACAGTAATGAGTTGCTTTTTCAAACAATGCAACTAAATTAAATTAATCTTTCTTGGGTTAACATTAGGCGCCCACCTTGTAACATTATGAACGTTGTAACACATAATGAAAAAGGATGTGCAGTGTTTTGTGAGAAATTCAAATTTATTTTGGTAAAGTTCATATTTTCAAAAATTCGGAATTGTAGCAGACTCCAGACAATACCCAACCAAATATGGTGTATTGTACTATAGGTAATCCGGGCGTCGTCTGCATCCGATGAGTCACCACCTTCGAATACACATCCGGGCCCAGCACCAACGCAACCCGACTTGGTCGAAAAAAGGAGGGATCTGCTAAAGGCAATCCAAGAAATGCCTCCTTGACCCTTTCATTGACGGCTTCGCGGGGGGTGTAAACGTGTCGAAGATCTGTAACCCTTGCCACTAAAGAGATGCTTTGAGTGACATCATAAACTGACGTGACTGTGATTCGGCAAAGCCGAATTCCATCTAGGTCGGAAGTGGGTAATTTCAACTGGTCTACCATTGTCGCACAAATGAGACTCTGTATTGAGCAAGTATCCAGCACCGCTCGGACTGGAAAAGTCGGTCCGACACAATGAAGTCGTACTACTAGACTTGGGGATAAGGTCGCCACCGATTGTAAAGGCAGTATGCCCAGGGAACTACCAGATGAATGGCAGAAGGATCGTGAAATCTCAGACGAACGAAGATCGGATCTAGTACTCGGACCAGATATAGAGCTTGGGTACGGACGAGACCTTGTATGCTGGCGCGGACGGAACATGGGTTGAGAACCTCGACCAACATCTTTCCTATTATCATGCAGCAAAGTATGATGGTCCCCACCGCATTTGTAGCAGCTTTTGGTGCTATGGCAATTACGCGCTTGTTGCCATTTGCCAAGAAAAGGCGTACAATCTCGATGAGTGTCACTGCAGCGATTGACTTCACTAAATCATCCACTACCTCCGAAGTAGTCCTCTGTTTTTTGTCGGCCCTTTCCAGATGGTTATCAATTGCCGTCACGAGATCGATGTTGTACATATTAGTGGGATCCATTTTCTAAGAAAAAATTGCGAATTTGAAGGGAATTCGAGGGTGAGTGGTCGGTCAAAGCGACCAGTTTAGATATGGGCCGCTTTACAACGCCATTTGCTGTGTGAACATCGACAATTCGAACATGACCATAAATACCCGGGTAAATATTTTCCACTAGGCCTAACTTCCAAGATGTCGGTGGAAGTTGTTTATGACGAATAACCACGAGATCGTGTTTTTGGATTCCGCGTTCGGGAAATTTCCACTTATAGCACATGTGCAAGCCTTTTAAATATTCCTCTTTCCATCTAAGGCAAAACAAATGAGCAAGGGCCTGTACTTTTCGAAACCTATTCACGAGCGATAAAGGTTCGTTAGATACTACAGGCTCAGAAGGAGCGAGTAATGGAACGCCAATCAAAAAATGACCTGGTGTCAAAGCTACTAGTTCATCCGGACTATCAGACATCGGACATAGAGGACGCGAATTCAAACAAACCTCTATTCTGGCTAGAACGGTTGCCAATTCCTCTAAGGTAAGCCGAACATTTCGAACTTGAAGCTTTTCACTCCAGCTTTCCAGAGCCCACCCATATGTGGAGCACCCGCTGGAATGAAATGCCAATTGAGGCCCTGAGTTGCAAATACATTACAGACCGATTCGCAACTATTCCGAATGAATTCTCGAAAATTCCGACGTAACTCACGGGAAGCACCCACGAAATTCGTACCGTTGTCCGAAAATATCAAACCAGGACAACCTCGACGTGCAACAAAGGACATATCCTTTTGTAATCTTACACGCACGGCTAGTAAATGACTTGATCTCAAATGGACCGGCAAAGTCGACCTCAGTTGTTGTGAACGCCCTATCAATTATCGTTCTTTCAAGCGGAAGCGCCGCCATTATTTAGCTACAATGTCGTTTCTTCTCCAAGATACATACTTTACAATTATGAACCACCGAGCGAATCAAAATGTTTACTCGATGAATCCAGTATTCCATCCTTAGCGTACGAAGCATAAGCTGAACGTCTCCATTAACACATTTTATGTGGATGTATTCGACCAAAAGTTTCGCGAACCTATGGAAAAGTTGGGGACACATGAAACAATAATTATACTGCGGAGGATTAGGAGAGCGAGAAGAATTCGTATTAGTCATATGACTTCGAAGTTTTTTAACATTAGACTTTGTGGGCTGATCATTTCCTCTCATACCATGTAGACACATGATTGTCTGAATTCGTTCCGACAAAAAGCTATCTAGGTCTTTCCACAACGAAATAGAAGACTTATCTTTAACACTCTACTCCCATAAGGTTTGTGTAATTTTAGGAAGCCTTTGTAAACAAATGGGAATTTTGCGACAATTTCTCGAGCTTTCCCACCACTTTTCGCGTTAAGTGACAAAGACGCTCAATATCACTCAACCTGGAATTATTAATATAAACCGCTGTAAAAAGTTCTCTAAACGTTGGCCAGGAAAAAAAATCACCTTCAAAGACAAAGACATGGAGGCAACGCAAGATTGTGGACCATATCGAAATTCGGCGAATCAATAACAAAACTCGAGCTATCCCTAGGATTCCCAATATTAGATATTGCGGAGCTAGAAGCTTGCGTACCCACGTTTCGAGCAGTGTGGGTAACGAGTTCGTTTTATTTAAATCTGAATCTCTACCCTGGACTTCCTTTGGAATTCCAGATGGAGTCTAGTCATCCCTAGGAATATCAGAGGAATCCTGATTTAAAGAAACCACTGAACTAAAAGATGATCAACCAAGTAATTAAGCCCGACAACGATAAATTCAAAAAAGTTCGAAGATTCGAAAAGAAAATCGAAAAAAGTCAAATAAATAATTCCAAAAACCCAGCAAGAACTTCCCAAAAAACCGAAAATTTAGAAACCCGAAAAAAACCACCAAGTTAGATAAAAAGTTGCAAACTATTTTTATCAAAAACGGTAAAAATTACTATTTTTATGTCCAAATACAATAAAATTAATAATTTTTAAAAACCAAATAAAAATGTTATAAATGCGGACTGTTGGGTGTACGATAAATTAAAATGTCCAAAATTACCTTAAAATGTAATTATACACACGCCACAATACAATTATCAAAAAATATTTTTCTTTGTTCCCAACGTGTTGACCAGTCACTATTTTTTTGCAACAAATATCTATTTTCACTTGTTTTCACTGTTCAATAATAATTTCTTTGAACCGAAAAAAATTGATGCGACAAAGAAAAGGAATACGTTGCGTTGTAAAGCGGCCGTTTGTTGTTGTAAAATGAAATGCGTTTGGACTTTGGACACTTATTGTTTGTTTATTTTGATTATTATTATTTTTATTTTTTTTTTTTTTTGAATCGCGAGCTCACAAATAAATAAAAACACTGCACCTACCTGTTGTTTTGTTTATGCAGATGATGATGATGGGGGATGATGTAGATGCGGATGATTATGATGTTGATGATGAATGCTGTGTAAATATAAAACGAAATACAATTAGAAAATGTCTCCAAAGGCTCGCGTCCGGTTCGAATGGACCAAAATGTAAATGCGCCGAAATTGCACTCCAATAAATAAAAGGAAAAAAAAAATAAAAACACAACACAGACAACAAACGCACAAATAGTTTAAGTTGTAAATTCAAATTAAAGCAGTCGCTTTATTGATAAATAATAAATAATAGGAAAAAAAGGGAAAATGGAAAAACAGATTACCTGTGTTACGATCGATCGATACGAAGAATAATAATGCCGAAAGGTGGCGTCGGCGCAAGCCAAATACTCGTTAGAAAACTGCTAGTTGACGTTCAATGGTGTATCAACAAAGAGTAGGTAGTTTTCTAACGAGTATGCAAAATCAAACACAATGAAAGTATATTGACAGCAAAGAGTTGCATTTTCAAACAATGCAACTTAATTAAATTAATCTTTCTTGCGTAAACAATGCCGTGTCGGGAACCTACATAGGAAATTTTCTTTCACAAGGATTGTTATCTTCTTATCACCAAATTAAGTGGAATATTTTGACTAGAATCATCAAGAAACCGAATATCAGTCGGTACCATTATATGGTGTAGAACCGATTAAGATCTACAAATACTGCATTTTAGAGAAATCCTTTAAAATTTAGTCTAAATCCTTAAAATACCGGATATATGGTGGAACTGTTACATAGGTGCTGAAGGAACCTATATGAGTAATGTTGTAAAACAGGAAGTAATCTCTAAATACCAAAAAAATATCAGTATTATCTGCAAATATCAATTTAGGAAGAATTTCCTTGAAAAATGTGTCTAAATGCCGAATATCAGAAGACACCGTCAAATGGGGTCAAATGGGGAATTCTCTCCACTTATTTAATTTTGTTCGGAAGCTAGAGTGATTTCCGAACGGACATGGCTAAATCGACATAGAGTTTTATGTTGATCAAGAATATATGTATTTTTGGGGTCGAAAATGTTTATTTCTTTGAGTTACAAGGGGAATGATTAACCTATAAGTTAGCAAGAAAAAGCGCGTTAAGTTAGGCTTGACCGAAAGAAAGAAGAAAAGAAAGAAAGTCTGTAAAATTTCTTTCCAAATCACAATCTTTAAAATACCGTAAAGTCTTTTGCGAATTTTAAATACTAAATTTGAAAAAAATGCTGTCAATGATGTGGCTAAAATCTCGGAAGAAATCATTGGACTTATCCAGCAGTCTTCTGCCATAGAAAACAGAACTTTAAACAATTCGTGTTGTTGGATAAAGGGAAGCTATATAGAACTATAAATACACTGATTATCCATAGAGGTAGAAGCCATTACGAACTCTAAGTATTGAATTTAATTATATCAAATTTATATTACAATTATAAAGGATATATAGTAATTAAGCTATGACAGCGATCGTCTTAAGCTTAAATGATCTTAATATGTTACAAATAATTAATTACAAATTCGTTTATATATGTCTATATAAGTTACAACTTTTTAAATAATTCAGAACAAGTTTAAGGTTTGTGGGCGTTAAATGATGAGGATGTCTAAAACATTTTTAATTGAAAAACAATTCATTCTTTCTGATTGGAAAAAATTACAATACAAAAGAAGGTGTTTCAAATTAATTTTTGTGCTATTACAGAATGAACATCTATTACTTTTATTTTTGTCTAAGATATGAGTTTGTGTTATTTTTGTATGACCAAGTCTTAATCTAGTGACAATTATCTGTTCCCGTCTGGATAGGTTGTTGCTCTGATTATTTTGTAATATTTGAACAATATGTGTTTTATCTTTATTGATTTCTTGAAACCATGTAGATGTTGTAGTCTATGATATATTTTTTATAGTTAACATTTTTAATTTTATAAATGTATATATCGCAAATGTTAAAATTATTTGATGCTACTAACGGCGTGTGGCGTGTTTTGCAGCTTCGTCAGCCAATTCGTTTCCAAGTACTCGTGAATAGCTGGGAATCCAAACAATTACAACCTTTGTTCCGAGTTTAATGAGTTTTTGTCTAATATTGCAAGCGTAAAATTCACCGTTGTTTACGTTTCTTATTGATTCAAGAGAAGATAATGAGTCCGTAAAAATGGCAAAATTGCCTCTCATATTTTGTATTAAATTTAGTGAGTCGTAAATTGCAATTATTTCTGCTGTAAATGAAGTACTGTGTTCAGGTAAGATTGAGCATATTTTGATTACATTATTGAGAATTATACTGTAGGCAGTTGTTGTTTGGGATTTGGAACCATTAGTATAAATAAATGTCCTCTTTCTTAATATATTTTGTATTTGTAGTACTTCCTACTTATAATTTTCTGAAGGAGTAATACTCTTTTTGAACTTAGAAGGGCTGTAATCTATGGAAGAAGTTTTAGAATATAATATATATAATATGTAAGTATTTGTAGATCTTAATGGGTTCTACACCATATAATGGTACCGACTGATAATCGGTTTCTTAATGATTCTAGTCAAAATATTCCACTTAATTTGGTGATAACAAGATAACAATCCTTGTAAAAGAAAATTTTCTATATAGGTTCCCGATACGGTATTATGCCCATTCTACTTTGGTGATAACAAGATAACAATCCTTGTGAAAGAAAATTTTCTATGTAGGTTCCTGATACGGTATTATGCCCACTCTACTTTATACGATTTTAAGAACTTTAACTGCATTATCTAAACTATCTCAATAGCATTCACAGTTTAAAATGGAACAGATTCGAATATGGAATTATTAACTTGTTCCTTCCGTTTAAAATTCCTTGAAGCACTGATGTTGGACCCTGCAAAGCAAAGGGTGATTTTTTAGATTCATCTTTTGGCAACAGCGGGCGATTCTTGCATTTGATGGTCTATTTAAATGTGCCACTGAAACGGATATTCGAGCTTTTGTAACTTAATTTCGCTTTAAAACGACCTACCGCAACGCAGAATTTTTGGTGAATGGGCTCTTGAAAAGTTACATTTTATTAATTTTCTGGATAAGCATAAAATTCTATGTCGATTTATCAATGTCCGTCCGTCTGTGGAAATTATTCTAGCCTCCGAACGAAATGAAGTAGGTTGATCAAATTTTACTCAAATGTGTACTATGTCTGCAGGACTTTTGGTGTTGAAAATGGGCTATGTAAGTCCACGTCGTCGTATAGCTCCTATACTTCGTATAGCCTATATACGGCTACATTCGGTATTTCTAATATTTTAAAAGAATTTTTAACGGATTTTATTTTTTTGAAAATTTTTAAATTTGTAGCAAATGGTTTTTTAATTATCTTTTTTGTTGAGTACAACAAAAACGTTTTGAAATTTTGTTGTTGCAAAATGGTCAGGCTTTATCCCCTTATTGTTGTTTTTATAAAAACAACGTTTGTTTATTAGTGGAGAACGATGGTAATGTTTACCAGGGTGTAAGGCAGGGAATACCTAGGTTTCGGAAAGACCCACCAATCCTCATCAGTTCCCTTGTTTTTTGTCTGGGATATTCTCCACAGAAGTGATTTTAAAAATAACTTCTGTGACAAAAAACATTTTTTACCCAAGTGACGAGATCGTAAGCTCAATAGAAGAGGAACCAAAGAATTAAATAAAATTAAATTTATTTTGGAAAGTCATCTATATCTTACAACCGCACTTATAAACATTTACATCTTTCTTCACTTGTTATGCTTTCGTTCAACCTGAACGAAGTAGCATAGCCATGTAAGTTGGTTTTGTCTGTTGGAGTGGAAAAAGATGTAAATGTTTATAAGTGCGGTTGTAAGATTTAGAAGACTTTCCAAAAGAATTTTAGTGGAGAACGGGACAGGAGAATGTCTGTGTAGGTTCGCGCCCTCGTATAGACCCCATTTTTAGTATTTTGATAATTTTAGCGACATTATACACCGGGATTGTTTCAAATTTGGTATTTGAAGTTCGTTACGAATACTACAGCCTAAGACAGAAAATGAGCCATGTAGGTCCACGTCCACTTCCACGGATGAGTGAACAGATTTCATAAAATTATTTTAGTTGAGTAGAGGAGATAAGTTGTGGAAAGGAAATCTATTGTTAACAAATGTACAGTCCACAAATAAATACAAACACCGAAGGGGCAAACATGTAGGGGTCTTTAAATAAGATAAGAAAATGTGGTGCGCAGAGCTTCGATTTAGGAATAAATAATACAGAATTTTCAATTGCTGTATGCGTTATGATGGAGTTAGATTTGGGATGTAATCTTTACTCAGACCGATAAGCAAGTGCAGCATGTTTGCTTGACACATTTGAGATAGCTATGCGTGTTTATGACCTCTCCCTAAGGTTTATGGTGGCATGGTGCATATGCATGTGTACAGTTAGTATCTATCTCTATCTCTCTCGCATTTACACTTAATGATAATTTAGGTTAAGTCATATTATCATAACTAGTTCTTAAGAAATATTTTTAATAAATAAATCAAGTGTGCTAAAAATAGTCAAACGGTGCGTACATTTCTTCCGCGAACAGTTCGGTCCTTCGAAACCTTAATTAAAAAAAGAAGCAGTGAAAAAAGAGTGTGAAAATAATTAAAAATAAAATGAAAGATGACGATGATGTGAAAATAATTAAAAATAATATCAAAGATATCCACCACGTTCTGTCAGACCTGAAGAGCCAGTTGGAGGAACCAACACGTCCTAATAGATTGACCGTCATGGAAAGAACGCTCGAGGAAAAATATGGAAACTTCCGAAAAATCTCGAAGTTATAATCACTCAGTTTGGCACATTCAGTGACTACCAGAACAGCGAAGTAGTCTCGTCAACGCCGCAATTGGTGATGGACATCCGCAAATTAATAGAAAAGATGAGAAAGAAAAACGCTGAAACTGAAAGTATGCATTCTGAAGATGAAAGCTGTTTCAAAGACGAAACAGAAAATAAACTAGTGGTGGCAGATAACAGCAACAAACTTGAAATTGAGACAACAAAGCGTATCCACGACAATGAAGAAAGGGATGCAATGAATGAATTGGCGGCGAGTACAAAAGACGAGGGAACTTCAAATCTCAGTAATAAGGCTGCTATGGGGCCATATTCTCAAGAAGACGAATCGATCGAAGGCTCGGCACTGACAAAGTGCGAGGTGGAGACAAGAGCTCTGCTACAACATATGGAACAGACCATGGATATGATGGATTGCCTTCAAACAGAAGATGAGCTTGATAGTGCTTATAAATTCACCGAAGGTCTTGTAAATACCGCTGAAAAGGAGGTCAGAATCGACTCGGATATTGCAGCTCAATGGAGACAGTTGTTATTATTAAGAAATCAATTAGAGCAGCAAAAATCAGACAGACTCAACCGAAAAAAGCAGAAAAGGTCGATAGGCCTTATACAATAATAAATAAAAAAGAAATCGAAGTTTCTACATTCATGGGAAATATAAGTGAATGGGAATCATTTCATGACTTGTTTAAAATCCTAGTGCGCGACGCACCATACTACACCAACGTGGAAAAAATGCATAGGCTGAAAGCGGCTTTAAAAGGAGAAGCGAGCCGCATAATTCAACATTTTCGAACCCAAGATAGCGATTATGAAGAGGCGTTGGAATTATTGAAGGAAAGGTACGAAAATCGAAGAATACTTTTAAACAAATTGGTTGACTCAATTTTGGATCAACCATCAATGAATCAACAAACAGCGTGAAGCAGATGCTAGATACTACCAAAAACAGTATCCAAGGGATTAAGTCAATGAAGATACCTTTGGAAAATACAGCTATATTCTTCGCCAGAGTCATCCTAAGGAAATTTGATAAAAATGTTTTGCGATAAAGATAAAGGAGCCAAGAGAAATCCAGAAACTCGTAGATGTGATCCAGATTTTGGAGCAACAATTTTTAGCGTTAGAAGCAGCAGGGGGCTCGTTGGTGACAAAGAAAGAAATTAAATTCGAGAAAAGAGTCAATCAAATGCAAGAGTCTTGTCTTGTCTGCAATGGAGTGGGACACAAAATGATTGACTGCAGAAAGAATTTAGCAATGACACCAATCGAAAGAAAAAACAAAGCTAAAGAGATTCAAATGTGCTACTTCTGTTTGAATCACAAAACTGTTAAAAACTGTCTCAGCTACAAGCGATGTCAAACGTGTAATGGACGACATCATACACTACTACACCGGAACGAACAAAAAGGCAGAGGCGAAAAAAATTCCAGCGGTTCAAAAGCAACGATTGTGACACAGGAGAATCATTCAACTGTATTACTAGCAACAGCACAAGTGAAAGTGCGGGCAATAAGCGGAGAATATGTGATAATGAGAGCTATTATCGACCAAGGATCTCATGTGACGTCGGTGTCAGAGGAAGCCGTTCAAATTCTGGGACTCCTGTGGATCAAAAATAACACTGTGATTCATGGCTTTGGCAGTACACCTGTTGGGGTCCCAAAATACAAAGTTATGTTGTATACGAAACCTCGATTTCTGAGCAATGATGTCTTCAGCACCGAAGCGTTAGTTCTGCCAATAGTGATGAGTACACAGCCAAAAGAGTCATTCGAAATCAGTATAGAAGAATTGAACAACTATACGCTATCAGATCCTTTATTTTATAAATGCGACAGAGTGGATTTGATCACTGGGATGGATCTTGCCTGGTAAAGTTCAGCTCAAAGATAAATCCAGAAGATTTCAACTTGGAAAGGTTCTGGGAGTTGGAGGAGGTGGACACACCATCAAGTATGACGATCGAAGATGACTGGTGCATGCAAACGTACAATGAAACGACGGTGGTGGAAGATGAAGGAAGAATAGTGGTGTCATTACCACTGAAAGATGATAAATCCCTTGGTGATTCGAAAGGTCTGGCAATTATAAGATTATTGTCAATAGAAAAGAAGCTACATCGTAACCCAAATCTTGATGAAAGCTACAAAAAAATTATGAAGGAGTACGAAGAGTTGGGCCATATGGAAAAGGCGTCAGCAGCAGTTGAAGGGAAGTGCTACTTACCGCATCATTCAATGGTAAGAGAAGGAAGTATAACTACGAAAGTACGAGTGGTTTTCGATGCATCGGCAAAATCAACAAACGGCAAGAGCTTGAATGACATTATGTACACGGGACCTAAGCTGCAAAGGGATATATTTGACATCATGCTACAATGGCGTTTGTGGCGTTACGTGACAACAGCGGACGTAGAGAAAATGTACCGTCAAATAAAAGTGCATCCAGCTGATTAGGAGTACCAGTATATATTGTGGAGAGAGGATGAAAAGCAGCCGATTCGGCAATATAAATTGACAACAGTCACTTGTGGAACAACAGCAGCGCCATTCTTAGCAGTGAGAAGTCTTTTTTAGAATAGGAGACGATCCAGAAGTTGACACATATATAAAAAAAGCTTATAGGAGAAGATTTTTATATGTACGATTTGATGACGGGTGCGGATTCAATCGACAAATGCAAGGTATCCAGGCAACTGAAGAAACATAAATTCAACCTCAGAAAATGGCTCTCAAATAACGAGGAAATCCTAGATTCAGTAACAGACAGAGGAAACAATGATGTTTTAAAAATAGAAGATGACGAGTCCATAAAAACTCTAGGACTGTTGAGGGATACAGTAAAGGATGAAATCAAATTTCATATGAAATTCGAAGAAATTTCAAAATTCACCAAAAGAAAAATTCCTTTTTACTGCAAATTCCTGATCATTAAGCTCGTCTCGAAAGAGAAAACAAAACACATAAATCATAAAACATATGATCTTCGCCTTAACAAGGCAAAACTCAAAAATTCAGCCGAGCCTGGCTGTGGGATTTGAACCGCGGACCTCGGTGTGCAGCCAACTAGAAGTTGCCGTCTCTACGTTCAGAGCCATTAACCCGTCTTCCTAAAGCAGCACTAAAACAAGTGTATGCATTGGAAGCAATGTAGTTGTTGTGGACAAAAAATCCATCACTACAAAAACAAAAAAAACTTTGCTGTGAAAAAGATCTGCCAATAGAACTTGAGTCGAACCTGGAGAGTTTCTAGTGTATAATTCGCATATGCTAATTTGCAATAAGTTCGAAATATATACTACTTTCCAGAGAACGGCCCTTGTAAGCCATCATCCACACCAAATATGCCTGATGAGCCGCTTAACCAACGGCGAAACGCGTCGCATAGTGGTGAGTGTGTGATAGTGTCTATCTGGCTTTCCTTTTCACTGCAAATTCCTGATCATTAAACAGAACACATAAATCATAAAACATATGATCTTCGCCTTAACAAGGCAAAACTCGAAAAATTTTATCATTGATTGCGAGAATTTTTGATCCCCTTGGATGGCTCACTCCAGACACAGTTGTAGCGAAACTCCCGACGCAGAAATTGTGGATAATGCAAACAGGCTGGGATGAAATTATCCCAGAAAATGTTGTTACAGAATGGAAGCAGTTTGTAAATTCAGTAACCGCAGTGAATACACTTCGAATACCAAGATGGGTGTCAACATCTACAAACGAGTCGATTGAAATACATGGTGTTGGAGCGTTATAATTCTTTTATTATACCCTCCACCTTGGAAAAGAGGGTATATTAACTTTGTCATTCCGTTTGTAACATCCTTAAATATTCGTCTTAGACCCCATTAACGATGTCAGTCCTTCTGTCTGTCTGTTGAAATCACGATACAGCCCACATTATTTGACGTAGAGCGCCAAAATTTAGCAGAGCTATTTGCATTATGTCTAGGATGGTTGGTATTGAAATGGAATGTGGGTCATAATAGTTTCCAGCTCCGGTGGCGAAACATTGCATGTATGAGTCCATGATTTGGTATAGCCCCCATATAACAGTACCTCCCGATATTCGGTATTTTGATGGTTTTTGTCACATTTTTTCACTGATTTGTCTAAAAATTGGAATTTGTGGGTCATAATGGGTCCTAGTTCGTGTGGCGAAACATTGTAATTATAGGTCCACGTTTTGGTATAGCCCCCATATAACGGTACCTCCCGATATTCGGTAATTTGATGATTTTTGCCACATTTTTTCACGGATTTGTTTGAAAATTGTATTTGTTGGTCATAATGGGTTCCAGCTTCGGTGGCGAAACATTGCATGCATGGGTCCATGATTTGGACCATTTGTCACATTTCTTCTTATGTTTCTTTTACCCTAAGGTGGAGGGTATTAAAAGTTTGGCCCGGCCGAACTTAATGTTTTTTTACTTGTTGAATTTAAATTCTTTTTTTATTGGTTTCTTCTTTTTATTTTTTTAATTTCTCATATTGTAAATATAGTAACTTTTCATGAATTCCCATAGTTGCAGATTGTAGTATATAAATAGTATGTAATATTAAATGAAGGTAGGTGTAAAGAAAGAAAATAGAATTAGGATAAAGAAAAATAAAATTGAATTCAGTTGTTGTACTTGCCGCCATTTAACCGCATCGTCTTCGACTTTTTTTACCGATCAAAAATCCGTAAAACTAAATAAGAAGTAATAAAAAATTAAAGATAACTTGTGTGTTTTCATACATTTTGGTGCCGAAGCCCGGGATATAAAGTGTCGGTTGCTTTGTTAACTTGCTTCAAAACTAATTTGCTAAATTGCTGCAAATAAAAATAAGAAGAGCAGTAAAATTTCTTTAAAAAAAGTTCTAATAATATACGTGTGGTGATCTGTTCTGCTGCTGCTTTCGTGCCATATATCCAGATGCCCCGTTTCTGTGACTGCCGTCTTTGTAGGTGCAAGCACAATAATAAGGAGAGTGATTCTGATTCCCAGGTAACAGCGTTGAACATAATTTGTGTGAATCCTAACGTGCAAGATAGTCAGTGTTCGAGAATTTATTTATTTTTTATTCAAATTTTATTGAGGTTTTTCGACAATTCACACGAATTATTTTTCTACTCTTCACTATTTCAAATGAAATACATTTTGTAAATCGCTTTCGTTATAAACATTCGCGGCTAAATAACACAAACTTAATTATTACCTTCAAATTAAGTTTGTTGTTTCTTCTCTTATTCCGCTTTGCATTTTTCTTGTCAGCCATTCCAATTGTTTTTGTTGTCTTTATTGCACACTATTCCGCTTTTAAATTTCTATTACGCGAGATTTTGCGTGTTCACAAATTATTTAATTTATACTTTTAATTTGTTGCAATTTTCCATTAAATTCACATTATTTCTTTGTTTTGATTTTAACTTCATTAGTGCCACATACTTTGTGAGTAATTGAGTACCCATCTCCGCTTATTCAATTTGATTGTGTTATCGATTATCAATATACACAAAATACTTCTAAATTATTGAAATTCTTGTGTGTGTTCAATTGCTGGACCAAAATTAATTAATTGAGATAGTATAAATATACTATTTTATGGCTGACACTATACTTTCACTGAATAGCAAGAGTTTTTTTGATAATAAACTTAACATATTACCTACCTTTAATAAATAATAAAGTGTTTAAAGTTTCTTGTTGCTTAAACCTCATTTAAACTTCCTGATTTATGTAAAAATGGCTGGTGGTAAGAAACACCAACGTAATCCTGATACGGAAATATCCAATTTAAAGCAGCAACTGGAAAAAATAAAAAAAATATTGAAAGACTTATTATTATTAAGACTTCTTTCCGAGAAAAGAAAATTTCCTTCAATTCATTTGAATTAGAATGTCGATTAGACATTTTGAACAAATATATTGATGAAGCAATGCATTTACAATCCAAACTAGATATTCTAGATCCCGATAATGATGATCGTGGTGAACTGGAAGACTTATGTGTTTCGGCAAAATCCCTATTTTTAGGAATATTATCTAAAAACAGGAGGAGTAGTATGCCTGAGACTTCTTTCTGCGCTCAATCGCGTCAATCTAGACTGCCAAACATGAAACTCCCTAAATTCAACGGAAAATATTCCGAATATAAAAATTGTATAAGTCTTTCGAGAACTTGGTCCACACAGATCCGACATTGACAGATATAGAAAAATTTGACCATTTGATTTCATGCTTATCCAATGAAGCTCTTGGTACTGTAAAGGTTTTCCAGATTTCTGAAGAAAATTACCCCAAGGCATTAGCCAGTTTAAAAAAGGTTTACGACAATGATTGCATTATATGTTTTGATAATATTGCTAACTTTTTGTTCTTCCTGAGATCACCAAAACTTCGGCTTCTGCTTGAGAAGCATGATCGACACTGTTTCTGTCATATACGATTCATTGTTGTCAATTGGTGATGACAAAAAGATAACGAATGCCATATTGATCCATTTAGTTATGTCAAAGGTCGATCCGATCACAAAATCCAAATGGGAAGAACAATTTGACTTCGAGAAGCTCCCATTATGGTCTGATTACGAGGCAGCATTAAATAAAAGATATCAGCATATTTCTGTTGAAGAATCTTCTGGTGCTAGACCAAAATTAAACAAACCTAAACTCTATAATCAGCCTAAGAGGAATTTCAAGGCTTCAATATCGGTTTCTAAGCAGAAACAATCTCCAGAAAAGTGTGTCTTCTGTAGATCTTTGCAACATAATGTAACAAATTTTACGTCTTTTACTGCTGGACCATTTCTGAATTTATTAAAGCCGTTCCTGTCTGCATTAATTGTTTGAGAAAAGGTCATACTGTGGCCAAATGCAATTCAGGAGTGAAGTGTAGAGTATGTAGTGGTGCACACCATTTCTTACTTCATTGATACGCTTCTGATAATCCAAATTCAAATCTGTATCAAGAGCAGCCCTCTACTTCCAGTGCTTCGGTCAACCATTCGGCGTCGAGTGAAGGCGTTATTCTGGCCACAGCACTAGTCCAAGTGAGAAGTAGTTCTGAGAAATATATTTTGGCTATTTTGGATTCCGGTTCTCAACCTAATTTGATTACTGATGTCCTGGTACAGAGGCTTAAGGTAAAACGATAAAGTGGCAGATTAAATCTAACTGGCATTTCTGACATATTATCTTTCTCAAAGCATAGTATCCAATTGTCTGTGATGTCGAGACTCAATTCAACCAAATTTTCATCCAAGTTCTGGGTTCTGAGTTCGATTACGAATATTCAGCCTGATAAAACAAATACCTGTTTCTGAATGAAACATTCCCAAAAATATTGAACTGGCTGACCCTAATTTTAATGAACCTCGGAAAGTTGACTTATTAATTGGCTCTGAAGTTTTCTTCGAACTTCTTTGTGTTGGCCAAATCAAACCCAACCCAAGTCTTCCAATATTGCAAAAAACTTCGCTTGGCTGGATCGTAGCTGGAAAATACCATGAGTCAAAGGGGTTCAATATGGAATAGTGAAACGATTGATGCAATTGTTAGAAAATTCTGGGAGTTGGAAGAGATTCCAAATAATTCGTTAAAGATTTGGTCTGATGAGCAGACTAAGTGTGAGGAACATTTCCAAAAGTATGTGCGACGTTTACCGTCAGGACGCTTTCAAATGTCTTTACCTTTCAAGAAAGATGTGGAACGTTTGGGTTCGTCATTTGAAACTGCAGAAAGGCGGTTTCTCTCTTTAGAAAGGAGACTATCTCGTGACGACACATCTAAGGAAATGTATAATTCCTTCATGAAATAGTATCTTGACTTAGGTCATATGGAAATTACAAATAATATAGTTCCCTATGAACCACATTACTTCATTCCTCATCAATGTGTTCTCCGACCGCAAAGTACAACTACGAAACTTCGTGTCGGTTTTGATGCTTCGAGCAAGACTTCTCCCCATGTTTCGCTCAACGATCTCTTGATGGTTGGTCCAACCATTCAAGAAGAGTTGCACTCCACTCTACTTCGTTTCCGCCTACATAAATATGTGATTATTGCAGATATTGAGAAAATGTACCTTCAAGTTTAACTTGGCGAGAGAGATTTTAATTTAATCCTATGGAGAGCAAAATATAGTCATCCGTTACAAATCTTCAAATTGAAAACGGTTACTTTTGGCACATCTTCTGCGCCTTGTTTGGCGATACGCTGTCTTAACCATTGAAGTGATTTATTGAAGTTATATGCAACGATTTTTATGTGGATGATCTTCTTACTGGGGCTGCTGATTTGGATAGTCTTCTCAATATTCGAGATCAAGTAACTACCATTCTCAGTTCAGCAGGACTAAAACTTACTAAATGGCTTCCAAATCATCCAGAGTTCAACGAAACAAGTTGCAGTGAAAAATTACTACACTCGGATTCTGAAACTGCAAGAACATTAGGAATTCATTGGGCTCCAAGAAATAAAGTTTTCAAATTATTTATTGAGGGAGGCTTTCAAAATATGTGTCTTTTAGACATTTTGTCAATATCATCACGTTTGTTTGATCCCCTCGGTCTTTTGTGCCCAATTATTACCAAAGCAAAAATGCTTTCGTAAGAACTTTGGATAAATAAATTAGACTGGGATAAGTCGATTCCTATGCTTTTGAACTCAGCATGGGAAGATTTCAAATTTAAATACCAAAGCAAAAATGCTTTCGTAAGAACTTTGGATAAATAAGTTAGACTGGGATAAGTCGATTACTATGCGTTTGAACTCAGCATGGGAAGATTTCAAATTTAATCTTTCAAAGTTAGATACGATTCAAATCCCAAGATTCGTAAACACGACCACTTCCTCGAGGATCCAAATTCATGGATTCTCAGACGCTTCGATGCGAGCCTATGGCTGCTGCTTTTATGTTCGTGCTTTGGACCCTAGTGGAGTTTCTTGTCGACTTTTAACAGCCAAATCCAAAGTAGCACCGCTCAAAACAATGTCGCTTCCGAGATTGGAGCTATCAAACCTGTGGTTACGAATTAAACAAATGATGAACTTTGAACTTGAAAATGTTTACTTCTGGTCCGATTCCGAAATTATTCTGTATTGGTTAAAAAACCATTCTTCAACACTGGCCTCTTTCGTCTCGAATAGGGTCGCAGAAATTCCAGAGTGGTCAGAGAGCGGTACTTGGCGCCATGTGTCCACCAAACAAAATCCAGCCGACATAGTGTCGAGAGGATGCAGTGTTGAAGAACTTAAATCTTTAATATGGTTCGAAGGACCCAAATTTATATTAAACGATGTGTCTAAGTGGCTAGTCAATAAACATTTTGAGTTGACTGAGGAACAAAAATCATTGGAAGTTTTAGTCACTGTAGATAGTAAGACGATAAGGAATGTTCTGATAGCATTCTTTTGAAATTAATAAATGATCATTCTTCTTATAAAAGGCTTCTTAGAGTGGTCTCATATATGTTCCGATTCGTTGATCGAGTTAAGAAGCGAAAGATTCCAAGTTCTATTTGTCTTACAGCTCAAGAATTGAATTGATCTTTCCTGAAATTGGTCGAGGTGATTCAAAGATCCAGTTTTTCAAAGGATATTTCTAAAATAAAGAAATCAGTCTGCCTAAAATCTAATCTTCAAAAATTAGAGCCATTTATACACGATTTCTCTGAGTGTAAAAGAACATTTTCTCTTTTAAAAGTAGGTGGAAGATTGCTTAATGCGAAGTTACCACATAATACGAAGTTTCCCTTTTAACCCCAAAAAAGTATCATTTTGTTTCAATATATTTGAGAGATTTACATTTCAAAAATTGTCACGCTGGTACAAAAGCCGTATTAGCTTTGTCCCGTGAACGAATATGGCTAATAAATGCCCGGGACGAATGTAATAGGATTGTTGGGAATTGTGTTCATTGCTACCGATATAAACCAAAGCTGATGACCGAAATAATGGGAAATTTACCCACTGATAGAGTGAGAGCCTTACGTCCTTTCTTCATAGTAGGCGTAGACTTTTGTGGTCCCGTTGATATCACGTTCAAGATAAGCGAGAGCCCACCAAGCAAAATGCATATTGCCGTCTTCGTTTGTTTCACGTCTAAAGCGGTTCACCTCGAATTAGTAACTGATTTGTCTCATTCTTTCTTTGAAAGGTTTGCGCAAGGCGTGGGCTCCCATGGAAGATATGGTGCGACAATGCGACAAATTTCGGCGGGGCCAGCCGAGAGCTGAGGGAACTGCAAGAGAGGTTCCTCGCAAGCCACAAAGCCGTGGAGGAATACGCAGCCTCGTGCAGCGTGCAGTTCAGCTTCATTCCTCCGAAGGCTCCTCATTTCGGGGGCCTGTGGGAAGCAGCCATAAAACAGGCAAAGTTCCTGCTTCTGTGAGCTGTCGGCAAAGTGTTGCTGACGCAAGAAGAGATGGTGACGATGCTCGCAGAAGTAGAGGCGGTGCTAAACAGTCGCCCTATAGAACCGCTGTTTCCAGACCCCAACGACGAAGAAGCTCTGACACCAGGGCATCTACTAGTCGGAGCGGGTCCGCGTTCGCTGCCGCCAGAATTCGTCGACGAAGACAGCGTCAACAAGGTGAGGTTCTCCAAGCGTTGGCAGATGCTCTGCGCTCTCAAGCAGAGGTTCTGGCGGGCCTATCCTAGAGCTGCAGGACAAGGCGAAGTGGAGTCATCCTCAGGCCAATCTGGAGGTCGGACGTCTTGTTCTGGCCCACGAGGACAATCTAGCACCTCAGGAGTGGTACACAGGCAGAGTCGTCAACGTCACCGAGGGTCCCAACGGAAAAGTAAGGGTAGCGGATACCGCAACAGAAGCAACAAGCATTGATGAGCGCTATAACGGCTAGAGACGAACATTTTGTAGATACCATAACCGAGAAATGTTCGAGGTTTTCAAAGCTACAGAGAATTGTTGCCTAGAATTGTATTGTTGAAAGGCAAGAAACCAGGTTCAGCAGCGCTTACAGTAGCAGAGATTGAGAATGCAGAGGAAGTAATTTTGTGGCGTCATCAAATATTACAATTTCCTTAAGAACGAATAGTTCAGATATACAAGGAGTTAGTAAGCAGAAATAGCAGCATAGCGAGTCTTCATCCATTTATTGACAAGAACGGCATTATAAGAATTGGAGGGCGACAACAGAATGCAAGTATGCAATTCAAGCAGCGACATCCAGTGACTATTCAAAAATCGCACCTGGCTGAAATAATAGTTTCTGATTATAACATATTAAATCTGCATGAATGTAATCGATTAACAGAAACTGGTATTAAGAGAAAATATTGGATAACCGGTGTACGACAAATTATAAAGAAGCAGAAGTGTATTCGCTATGCAATTGATGGGAAATTTACCAGAGCCCAGAGTAATGATAAGTCAAAGGATACATCGCAGTGTTTGTATGTATGGCAACGAAAGCAATGCACCTAGAAGCTGTTAGCGACTTGACAACCGAAGCGTTTATAGCGGCCCTAAAAGATTTTTTGCCCGGCGAGGAAAGTGCGCAGTTATCTACAGCGGTCAAAAACAACAGGTCAGCGATGAGTTTCTTGACAGAAGAGAAAGTGCAATGGAAATTTATTCCACCTGGGGCACCTCACCAAGGAGGTATTTGGGAAGCAGGTATGAAGTCAGTGAAATTTCACCTTAATAGAATGATTGGAGAGTCAAAATAACCGTACGAAGAAATGAGTACGCTGTTATGCCAAGTTGAAGTAATGTTAAATTCAAGACCCTTAGTGTACGCAGAAAGTGAAGAAATCGAGTCACTCGACGTGTTGTCGCCCGCACATTTTTTGATAGACAGATCCTTTGTTGATGCCCCGGAGAAAATGAAAAAAGGACGTCTGGAACAGATGGAAGGATGAATATTTGACCACATTGCAACACAGAAGAAAGTGGTCCCAGCCAAAGGATAATGTACAGAAAGGAGATGTGGTGATTGTCAAAGAGGAAACATCGCCGCCAGCAAAATGGCCTCTTGGTCGAGTCGAGAAGACATTTGCGGGTAAAGATGGCAAGGTACGGGTAGTATCAGCAAAGTTGATGTTTAAAACGGTCTGTTCAAAGATTTGTCCATTGGTGAAGGCAGAAGAAGAAGTTGATGTCCAGAAGAATACTAAGAAGGACAACAAAGTTTCAGCAGTTGGGGTGTTCCTGTCGGTACTGTTAATGGCGTCGGTAAATTCAAGTAGAGCGGCACAAATTGGCGGTACAATAACCCCACTGAATAATTCAGCAGCATTATACCTGGACTACAGCGGCTCCGTGGTAGCGTCAACATGGAATGTTGAAAAGAACCACGGAAGAGGTGAATGTTAACTTCAAGAGGATGGCTGAGAGAATCAACAACATTACGGAAGCCGTAAAAGAGAATTATTTTGTGTATAAAGAGCCCATAAAATTCTTCATGGTGACAAAAGACCTGCACCTACGGTGGAAGAGAATAAAATGGTTCTGGCGCAAATAATTGAGTTTGCTGATTGATATAAACCACGGGAAATTAAATACAGCGCTCCTCACTCCAGGACAATTGCAGTACGCAGTAAACCACATCAGGCAGCATACACCAGACCACTTGAAGCCGCCGGGGAAGAAGGATGATCAGTTGCGGACAATTTATAAACTGTTGACTGCCAGAGCTACTATGTTGAAAAATGACTTGGTGATTGCGGTATCTATTCCTCTCTTCAATGACCAAGTGTCTCAGCTGTACAAAGTTATACCAATTCCGTTTATGTTTGAAGGATCGAATGTGTACTATGTCTGCAGGACTTTTGGTGTTGAAAATGGGCTATGTAAGTCCACGTCGTCGTATAGCTCCTATACTTCGCATAGCCTATATACGGCTACTTTCGGTATTTCTAATATTTTAAAAGAATTTTTAACAAATTTTATTTTTTTGAAAATTTTTAAATTTGTAGCAAATGGTTTTTTAATTATTTTTTTTTTGAGTACAACAAAAATGTTTTGAAATTTTGTTGTTGCAAAATGGTCAGGCTTTATCCCCTTATTGTTGTTTTTATAAAAACAACGTTTGTTTATTAGTGGAGAACGATGGTAATGTTTACCATGGTGTAAGGCAGGGAATACCTAGGTTTCGGAAAGACCCACCAATCCTCATCAGTTCCCTTGTTTTTTGTCTGGGATATTCTCCACAGAAGTGATTTTAAAAATAACTTCTGTGACAAAAAACATTTTTTACCCAAGTGACGAGATCGTAAGCTCAATAGAAGAGGAACCAAAGAATTAAATAAAACTAAAATTCTTTTGGAAAGTCATCTATATCTTACAACCGCACTTATAAACATTTACATCTTTCTTCACTTGCTATGCTTTCGTTCAACCTGAACGAAGTAGCATAACCATGTAAGTTGGTTTTGTCTGTTGGAGTGGAAAAAGATGTAAATGTTTATAAGTGCGGTTGTAAGATTTAGAAAACTTCCCAAAAGAATTTTATTGGAGAACGGGACAGGAGAATGTCTGTGTAGGTTCGCGCCCTCGTATAGACCCCATTTTTAGTATTTTGATAATTTTAGCGACATTATACACCGGGATTGTTTCAAATTTGGTATTTGAAGTTCGTTACGAATACTACAGCCTAAGACAGAAAATGAGCCATGTAGGTCCACGTCCACTTCCACGGATGAGTGAACAGATTTCATAAAATTATTTTAGTTGAATAGAGGAGATAAGTTGTGGAAAGGAAATCTATTGTTAACAAATGTACAGTCCACAAATAAATACAAACACCGAAGGGGCAAACATGTAGGGGTCTTTAAATAAGATAAGAAAATGTGGTGAGCAGAGCTTCGATTTAGGAATAAATAATACAGAATTTTCAATTGCTGTATGCGTTATGATGGAGTTAGATTTGGGATGTAATCTTTACTCAGACCGATAAGCAAGTGCAGCATGTTTGCTTGACACATTTGAGATAGCTATGCGTGTTTATGACCTCTCCCTAAGGTTTATGGTGGCATGGTGCATATGCATGTGTACAGTTAGTATCTATCTCTATCTCTCTCGCATTTACACTTAATGATAATTTATGTTAAGTCATATTATCATAACTAGTTCTTAAGAAATATTTTTAATAAATAAATCCAGTGTGGTAAAAATAGTCAAACGGTGCGTACATTTCTTTCGCGAACAGTTTGGTCCTTCGAAACCTTAATTAAAAAAAGAAGCAGAGAAAAAAGAGTGTGAAAATAATTAAAAATAAAATGAAAGATGATGATGATGTGAAAATAATTAAAAATAATATCAAAGATATCCACCACGTTCTGTCAGACCTGAAGAGCCAGTTGGAGGAACCAACACGTCCTAATAGATTGACCGTCATGGAAAGAACGCTCGAGGAAAAATATGGAAACTTCCGAAAAATCTCGAAGTTATAATCACTCAGTTTGGCACATTCAGTGACTACCAGAACAGCGAAGTAGTCTCGTCAACGCCGCAATTGGTGATGGACATCCGCAAATTAATAGAAAAGATGAGAAAGAAAAACGCTGAAACTGAAAGTATGCATTCTGAAGATGAAAGTTGTTTCAAAGACGAAACAGAAAATAAACTAGTGGTGGCAGATAACAGCAACATACTTGAAATTGAGACAACAAAGCGTATCCACGACAATGAAGAAAGGGATGCAATGAATGAATTGGCGGCGAGTACAAAAGACGAGGGAACTTCAAATCTCAGTAATAAGGCTGCTATGGGGCCATATTCTCAAGAAGACGAATCGATCGAAGGCTCGGCACTGACAAAGTGCGAGGTGGAGACAAGAGCTCTGCTACAACATATGGAACAGACCATGGATATGATGGATTGCCTTCAAACAGAAGATGAGCTTGATAGTGCTTATAAATTCACCGAAGGTCTTGTAAATACCGCTGAAAAGGAGGTCAGAATCGACTCGGATATTGCAGCTCAATGGAGACAGTTGTTATTATTAAGAAATCAATTAGAGCAGCAGAAATCAGACAGACTCAACCGAAAAAAGCAGAAAAGGTCGATAGGCCTTATACAATAATAAATAAAAAAGAAATCGAAGTTTCTACATTCATGGGAAATATAAGTGAATGGGAATCATTTCATGACTTGTTTAAAATCCTAGTGCGCGACGCACCATACTACACCAACGTGGAAAAAATGCATAGGCTGAAAGCGGCTTTAAAAGGAGAAGCGAGCCGCATAATTCAACATTTTCGAACCCAAGATAGCGATTATGAAGAGGCGTTGGAATTATTGAAGGAAAGGTACGAAAATCGAAGAATACTTTTAAACAAATTGGTTGACTCAATTTTGGATCAACCATCAATGAATCAACAAACAGCGTGAAGCAGATGCTAGATACTACCAAAAACAGTATCCAAGGGATTAAGTCAATGAAGATACCTTTGGAAAATACAGCTATATTCTTCGCCAGAGTCATCCTAAGGAAATTTGATAAAAATGTTTTGCGATAAAGATAAAGGAGCCAAGAGAAATCCAGAAACTCGTAGATGTGATCCAGATTTTGGAGCAACAATTTTTAGCGTTAGAAGCAGCAGGGGGCTCGTTGGTGACAAAGAAAGAAATTAAATTCGAGAAAAGAGTCAATCAAATGCAAGAGTCTTGTCTTGTCTGCAATGGAGTGGGACACAAAATGATTGACTGCAGAAAGAATTTAGCAATGACACCAATCGAAAGAAAAAACAAAGCTAAAGAGATTCAAATGTGCTACTTCTGTTTGAATCACAAAACTGTTAAAAACTGTCTCAGCTACAAGCGATGTCAAACGTGTAATGGACAACATCATACACTACTACACCGGAACGAACAAAAAGGCAGAGGCGAAAAAAATTCCAGCGGTTCAAAAGCAACGATTGTGACACAGGAGAATCATTCAACTGTATTACTAGCAACAGCACAAGTGAAAGTGCGGGCAATAAGCGGAGAATATGTGATAATGAGAGCTATTATCGACCAAGGATCTCATGTGACGTCGGTGTCAGAGGAAGCCGTTCAAATTCTGGGACTCCTGTGGATCAAAAATAACACTGTGATTCATGGCTTTGGCAGTACACCTGTTGGGGTCCCAAAATACAAAGTTATGTTGTATACGAAACCTCGATTTCTGAGCAATGATGTCTTCAGCACCGAAGCGTTAGTTCTGCCAATAGTGATGAGTACACAGCCAAAAGAGTCATTCGAAATCAGTATAGAAGAATTGAACAACTATACGCTATCAGATCCTTTATTTTATAAATGCGACAGAGTGGATTTGATCACTGGGATGGATCTTGCCTGGTAAAGTTCAGCTCAAAGATAAATCCAGAAGATTTCAACTTGGAAAGGTTCTGGGAGTTGGAGGAGGTGGACACACCATCAAGTATGACGATCGAAGAGGACTGGTGCATGCAAACGTACAATGAAACGACGGTGGTGGAAGATGAAGGAAGTATAGTGGTGTCATTACCACTGAAAGATGATAAATCCCTTGGTGATTCGAAAGGTCTGGCAATTATAAGATTATTGTCAATAGAAAAGAAGCTACATCGTAACCCAAATCTTGATGAAAGCTACAAAAAATTTATGAAGGAGTACGAAGAGTTGGGCCATATGGAAAAGGCGTCAGCAGCAGTTGAAGGGAAGTGCTACTTACCGCATCATTCAGTGGTAAGAGAAGGAAGTATAACTACGAAAGTACGAGTGGTTTTCGATGCATCGGCAAAATCTACAAACGGCAAGAGCTTGAATGACATTATGTACACGGGACCTAAGCCTCAAAGGGATATATTTGACATCATGCTACAATGGCGTTTGTGGCGTTACGTGACAACAGCGGACGTAGAGAAAATGTACCGTCAAATAAAAGTGCATCCAGCTGATCAGGAGTACCAGTATATATTGTGGAGAGAGGATGAAAAGCGGCCGATTCAGCAATATAAATTGACAACAGTCACTTGTGGAACAACAGCAGCGCCATTCTTAGCAGTGAGAAGTCTTTTTAGAATAGGAGACGATCCAGAAGTTGACACATATATAAAAAAAGCTTATAGGGTGCGGATTCAATCGACAAATGTAAGGTATCCAGGCAACTGAAGAAACATAAATTCAACCTCAGAAAATGGCTCTCAAATAACGAGGAAATCCTAGATTCAGTAACAGACAGAGGAAACAATGATGTTTTAAAAATAGAAGATGACGAGTCCATAAAAATTCTGGGACTGTTGAGGGATACAGTAAAGGATGAAATCAAATTTCATATGAAGTTCGAAGAAATTTCAAAATTCACCAAAAGAAAAATTCCTTTTCACTGCAAATTCCTGATCATTAAGCTCGTCTCGAAAGAGAAAACAAAACAAATAAATCATAAAACATATGATCTTCGCCTTAACAAGGCAAAACTCAAAAATTCAGCCGAGCCTGGCTGTGGGATTTGAACCGCGGACCTCGGTGTGCAGCCAACTAGAAGTTGCCGTCTCTACGTTCAGAGCCATTAACCCGTCTTCCTAAAGCAGCACTAAAGCAAGTGTATGCATTGGAAGCAATGTAGTTGTTGTGGACAAAAAATCCATCACTAAAAAAACAAAAAAACTTTGCTGTGAAGAAGATCTGCCAATAGAACTTGAGTCGAACCTGGAGAGTTTCTAGTGTATAATTCGCATATGCTAATTTGCAATAAGTTCGAAATATATACTGCTTTCCAGAGAACGGCCCTTGTAAGCCATCATCCCCACCAAATATGCCTGATGAGCCGCTTAACCAACGGCGAAACGCGTCGCATAGTGGTGAGTGTGTGATAGTGTCTATCTGGCTTTCCTTTTCACTGCAAATTCCTGATCATTAAGCTCGCCTCGAAAGAGAAAACAAAACACATAAATCATAAAACATATGATCTTCGCCTTAACAAGGCAAAACTCAAAAATTCAGCCGAGCCTGGCTGTGGGATTTGAACCGCGGACCTCGGTGTGCAGCCAACTAGAAGTTGCCGTCTCTACGTTCAGAGCCATTAACCCGTCTTCCTAAAGCAGCACTAAAACAAGTGTATGCATTGGAAGCAATGTAGTTGTTGTGGACAAAAAATCCATCACTACAAAAACAAAAAAAACTTTGCTGTGAAAAAGATCTGCCAATAGAACTTGAGTCGAACCTGGAGAGTTTCTAGTGTATAATTCGCATATGCTAATTTGCAATAAGTTCGAAATATATACTACTTTCCAGAGAACGGCCCTTGTAAGCCATCATCCACACCAAATATGCCTGATGAGCCGCTTAACCAACGGCGAAACGCGTCGCATAGTGGTGAGTGTGTGATAGTGTCTATCTGGCTTTCCTTTTCACTGCAAATTCCTGATCATTAAACAGAACACATAAATCATAAAACATATGATCTTCGCCTTAACAAGGCAAAACTCGAAAAATTTTATCATTGATTGCGAGAATTTTTGATCCCCTTGAATGGCTCACTCCAGACACAGTTGTAGCGAAACACCCGACGCAGAAATTGTGGATAATGCAAACAGGCTGGGATGAAATTATCCCAGAAAATGTTGTTACAGAATGGAAGCAGTTTGTAAATTCAGTAACCGCACTGAATACACTTAGAATACCAAGATGGGTGTCAACATCTACAAACGAGTCGATTGAAATACATGGTGTTGGAGCGTTATAATTCTTTTATTATACCCTCCACCTTGGAAAGGAGGGTATATTAACTTTGTCATTCCGTTTGTAACATCCTTAAATATTCGTCTTAGACCCCATAAAGTATATATATTCATAATCAGCATAAAATTCTAAATCGATTTAACGATGTCAGTCCTTCTGTCTGTCTGTTGAAATCACGATACAGCCCACATTATTTGACGTAGAGCGCCAAAATTTAGCAGAGCTATTTGCATTATGTCTAGGATGGTTGGTATTGAAATGGAATGTGGGTCATAATAGTTTCCAGCTCCGGTGGCGAAACATTGCATGTATGGGTCCATGATTTGGTATAACCCCATATAACGGTACCTCTCGATATTCGGTAATTTGATGATTTTTGCAACATTTTTTCACGGATTTGTCTAAAATTGGTATTTGTGGGTCATAATGGTTTCCAGCTCCGGTGGCGAAACATTGCATGTATGAGTCCATGATTTGTAATAGCGCCCATATAACAGTACCTCCCGATATTCGGTATTTTGATGGTTTTTGCCACATTTTTTCACTGATTTGTCTAAAAATTGGAATTTGTGGGTCATAATGGGTCCTAGTTCGTGTGGCGAAACATTGTAATTATAGGTCCACGTTTTGGTATAGCCCCCATATATCGGTACCTCCCGATATTCGGTAATTTGATGATTTTTGCCACATTTTTTCACGGATTTGTTTGAAAATTGGTATTTGTTGGTCATAATGGGTTCCAGCTTCGGTGGCGAAACATTGCATGCATGGGTCCATGATTTGGACCATTTGTCACATTTCTTCTTATGTTTCTTTTACCCTAAGGTGGAGGGTATTAAAAGTTTGGCCCGGCCGAACTTAATGTTTTTTTACTTGTTGAATTTAAATTCTTTTTTTTATTGGTTTCTTCTTTTTATTTTTTTAGATTCTCATATTGTAAATATAGTAACTTTTCATGAATTCCCATAGTTGCAGATTGTAGTATATAAATAGTTTGTAATATTAAATGAAGGTAGGTGTAAAGAAAGAAAATAGAATTAGGATAAAGAAAAATAAAATTGAATTCAGTTGTTGTACTTGCCGCCATTTAACCGCATCGTCTTCGACTTTTTTTTACCGATCAAAAATCCCTAAAACTAAATAAGAAGTAATAAAAAATTAAAGATAACTTGTGTGTTTTCATACTTTTTGGTGCCGAAGCCCGGGATATAAAGTGTCGGTTGCTTTGTTAACTTGCCTCAAAACTAATTTGCTAAATTGCTGCAAATAAAAATAAGAAGAGCAGTAAAATTTCTTTAAAAAAAGTTCTAATAATATACGTGTGGTGATCTGTTCTGCTGCTGCTTTCGTGCCATATATCCAGATGCCCCGTTTCTGTGACTGCCGTCTTTGTAGGAGCAAGCACAATAATAAGGAGAGTGATTCTGATTCCCAGGTAACAGCGTTGAACATAATTTGTGTGAATCCTAACGTGCAAGATAGTCAGTGTTAGAGAATTTATTTATTTTTTATTCAAATTTTATTGAGGTTTTTCGACAATTCACACGAATTATTTTTCTACTCTTCACTATTTCAAATGAAATACATTTTGTAAATCGCTTTCGTTATAAACATTCGCGGCTAAATAACACAAACTTAATTATTACCTTCAAATTAAGTTTGTTGTTTCTTCTCTTATTCCGCTTTGCATTTTTCTTGTCAGCCATTCCAATTGTTTTTGTTGTCTTTATTGCACACTATTCCGCTTTTAAATTTCTATTACGCGAGATTTTGCGTGTTCACAAATTATTTAATTTATACTTTTAATTTGTTGCAATTTTCCATTAAATTCACATTATTTCTTTGTTTTGATTTTAACTTCATTAGTGCCACATACTTTGTGAGTAATTGAGTACCCATCTCCGCTTATTCAATTTGATTGTGTTATCGATTATCAATATACACAAAATACTTCTAAATTATTGAAATTCTTGTGTGTGTTCAATTGCTGGACCAAAATTAATTAATTGAGATAGTATAAATATACTATTTTATGGCTGACACTATACTTTCACTGAATAGCAAGAGTTTTTTTGATAATAAACTTAACATATTACCTACCTTTAATAAATAATAAAGTGTTTAAAGTTTCTTGTTGCTTAAACCTCATTTAAACTTCCTGATTTATGTAAAAATGGCTGGTGGTAAGAAACACCAACGTAATCCTGATACGGAAATATCCAATTTAAAGCAGCAACTGGAAAAAATAAAAAAAATATTGAAAGACTTATTATTATTAAGACTTCTTTCCGAGAAAAGAAAATTTCCTTCAATTCATTTGAATTAGAATGTCGATTAGACATTTTGAACAAATATATTGATGAAGCAATGCATTTACAATCCAAACTAGATATTCTAGATCCCGATAATGATGATCGTGGTGAACTGGAAGACTTATGTGTTTCGGCAAAATCCCTATTTTTAGGAATATTATCTAAAAACAGGAGGAGTAGTATGCCTGAGACTTCTTTCTGCGCTCAATCGCGTCAATCTAGACTGCCAAACATGAAACTCCCTAAATTCAACGGAAAATATTCCGAATATAAAAATTGTATAAGTCTTTCGAGAACTTGGTCCACACAGATCCGACATTGACAGATATAGAAAAATTTGACCATTTGATTTCATGCTTATCCAATGAAGCTCTTGGTACTGTAAAGGTTTTCCAGATTTCTGAAGAAAATTACCCCAAGGCATTAGCCAGTTTAAAAAAGGTTTACGACAATGATTGCATTATATGTTTTGATAATATTGCTAACTTTTTGTTCTTCCTGAGATCACCAAAACTTCGGCTTCTGCTTGAGAAGCATGATCGACACTGTTTCTGTCATATACGATTCATTGTTGTCAATTGGTGATGACAAAAAGATAACGAATGCCATATTGATCCATTTAGTTATGTCAAAGGTCGATCCGATCACAAAATCCAAATGGGAAGAACAATTTGACTTCGAGAAGCTCCCATTATGGTCTGATTACGAGGCAGCATTAAATAAAAGATATCAGCATATTTCTGTTGAAGAATCTTCTGGTGCTAGACCAAAATTAAACAAACCTAAACTCTATAATCAGCCTAAGAGGAATTTCAAGGCTTCAATATCGGTTTCTAAGCAGAAACAATCTCCAGAAAAGTGTGTCTTCTGTAGATCTTTGCAACATAATGTAACAAATTTTACGTCTTTTACTGCTGGACCATTTCTGAATTTATTAAAGCCGTTCCTGTCTGCATTAATTGTTTGAGAAAAGGTCATACTGTGGCCAAATGCAATTCAGGAGTGAAGTGTAGAGTATGTAGTGGTGCACACCATTTCTTACTTCATTGATACGCTTCTGATAATCCAAATTCAAATCTGTATCAAGAGCAGCCCTCTACTTCCAGTGCTTCGGTCAACCATTCGGCGTCGAGTGAAGGCGTTATTCTGGCCACAGCACTAGTCCAAGTGAGAAGTAGTTCTGAGAAATATATTTTGGCTATTTTGGATTCCGGTTCTCAACCTAATTTGATTACTGAGGTCCTGGTACAGAGGCTTAAGGTAAAACGATAAAGTGGCAGATTAAATCTAACTGGCATTTCTGACATATTATCTTTCTCAAAGCATAGTATCCAATTGTCTGTGATGTCGAGACTCAATTCAACCAAATTTTCATCCAAGTTCTGGGTTCTGAGTTCGATTACGAACTATTCAGCCTGATAAAACAAATACCTGTTTCTGAATGAAACATTCCCAAAAATATTGAACTGGCTGACCCTAATTTTAATGAACCTCGGAAAGTTGACTTATTAATTGGCGCTGAAGTTTTCTTCGAACTTCTTTGTGTTGGCCAAATCAAACCCAACCCAAGTCTTCCAATATTGCAAAAAACTTCGCTTGGCTGGATCGTAGCTGGAAAATACGATGAGTCAAAGGGGTTCAATATGGAATAGTGAAACGATTGATGCAATTGTTAGAAAATTCTGGGAGTTGGAAGAGATTCCAAATAATTCGTTAAAGATTTGGTCTGATGAGCAGACTAAGTGTGAGGAACATTTCCAAAAGTATGTGCGACGTTTACCGTCAGGACGCTTTCAAATGTCTTTACCTTTCAAGAAAGATGTGGAACGTTTGGGTTCGTCATTTGAAACTGCAGAAAGGCGGTTTCTCTCTTTAGAAAGGAGACTATCTCGTGACGACACATCTAAGGAAATGTATAATTCCTTCATGAAATAGTATCTTGACTTAGGTCATATGGAAATTACAAATAATATAGTTCCCTATGAACCACATTACTTCATTCCTCATCAATGTGTTCTCCGACCGCAAAGTACAACTACGAAACTTCGTGTCGGTTTTGATGCTTCGAGCAAGACTTCTCCCCATGTTTCGCTCAACGATCTCTTGATGGTTGGTCCAACCATTCAAGAAGAGTTGCACTCCACTCTACTTCGTTTCCGCCTACATAAATATGTGATTATTGCAGATATTGAGAAAATGTACCTTCAAGTTTAACTTGGCGAGAGAGATTTTAATTTAATCCTATGGAGAGCAAAATATAGTCATCCGTTACAAATCTTCAAATTGAAAACGGTTACTTTTGGCACATCTTCTGCGCCTTGTTTGGCGATACGCTGTCTTAACCATTGAAGTGATTTATTGAAGTTATATGCAACGATTTTTATGTGGATGATCTTCTTACTGGGGCTGCTGATTTGGATAGTCTTCTCAATATTCGAGATCAAGTAACTACCATTCTCAGTTCAGCAGGACTAAAACTTACTAAATGGCTTCCAAATCATCCAGAGTTCAACGAAACAAGTTGCAGTGAAAAATTACTACACTCGGTTTCTGAAACTGCAAGAACATTAGGAATTCATTGGGCTCCAAGAAATAAAGTTTTCAAATTATTTATTGAGGGAGGCTTTCAAAATATGTGTCTTTTAGACATTTTGTCAATATCATCACGTTTGTTTGATCCCCTCGGTCTTTTGTGCCCAATTATTACCAAAGCAAAAATGCTTTCGTAAGAACTTTGGATAAATAAATTAGACTGGGATAAGTCGATTCCTATGCGTTTGAACTCAGCATGGGAAGATTTCAAATTTAAATACCAAAGCAAAAATGCTTTCGTAAGAAAATGGGAAGATTTCAAATTTAATCTTTCAAAGTTAGATACGATTCAAATCCCAAGATTCGTAAACACGACCACTTCCTCGAGGATCCAAATTCATGGATTCTCAGACGCTTCGATGCGAGCCTATGGCTGCTGCTTTTATGTTCGTGCTTTGGACCCTAGTGGAGTTTCTTGTCGACTTTTAACAGCCAAATCCAAAGTAGCACCGCTCAAAACAATGTCGCTTCCGAGATTGGAGCTATCAAACCTGTGGTTACGAATTAAACAAATGATGAACTTTGAACTTGAAAATGTTTACTTCTGGTCCGATTCCGAAATTATTCTGTATTGGTTAAAAAACCATTCTTCAACACTGGCCTCTTTCGTCTCGAATAGGGTCGCAGAAATTCCAGAGTGGTCAGAGAGCGGTACTTGGCGCCATGTGTCCACCAAACAAAATCCAGCCGACATAGTGTCGAGAGGATGCAGTGTTGAAGAACTTAAATCTTTAATATGGTTCGAAGGACCCAAATTTATATTAAACGATGTGTCTAAGTGGCTAGTCAATAAACATTTTGAGTTGACTGAGGAACAAAAATCATTGGAAGTTTTAGTCACTGTAGATAGTAAGACGATAAGGAATGTTCTGATAGCATTCTTTTGAAATTAATAAATGATCATTCTTCTTATAAAAGGCTTCTTAGAGTGGTCTCATATATGTTCCGATTCGTTGATCGAGTTAAGAAGCGAAAGATTCCAAGTTCTATTTGTCTTACAGCTCACGAATTGAATTGATCTTTCCTGAAATTGGTCGAGGTGTTTCAAAGATCCAGTTTTTCAAAGGATATTTCTAAAATAAAGAAATCAGTCTGCCAAAAATCTAATCTTCAAAAATTAGAGCCATTTATACACGATTTCTCTGAGTGTAAAAGAACATTTTCTCTTTTAAAAGTAGGTGGAAGATTGCTTAATGCGAAGTTACCACATAATACGAAGTTTCCCTTTTAACCCCAAAAAAGTATCATTTTGTTTCAATATATTTGAGAGATTTACATTTCAAAAATTGTCACGCTGGTACAAAAGCCGTATTAGCTTTGTCCCGTGAACGAATATGGCTAATAAATGCCCGGGACGAATGTAATAGGATTGTTGGGAATTGTGTTCATTGCTACCGATATAAACCAAAGCTGATGACCGAAATAATGGGAAATTTACCCACTGATAGAGTGAGAGCCTTACGTCCTTTCTTCATAGTAGGTCCCGTTGATATCACGTTCAAGATATGCGAGAGCCCACCAAGCAAAATGCATATTGCCGTCTTCGTTTGTTTCACGTCTAAAGCGGTTCACCTCGAATTAGTAACTGATTTGTCTTATGATGCTTTCATTCTTTCTTTGAAAGGTTTGCGCAAGGCGTGGGCTCCCATGGAAGATATGGTGCGACAATGCGACAAATTTCGGCGGGGCCAGCCGAGAGCTGAGGGAACTGCAAGAGAGGTTCCTAGCAAGCCACAAAGCCGTGGAGGAATACGCAGCCTCGTGCAGCGTGCAGTTCAGCTTTATTCCTCCGAAGGCTCCTTATTTCGGGGGCTGTCGGCAAAGTGTTGCTGACGCAAGAAGAGATGGTGACGATGCTCGCAGAAGTAGAGGCGGTGCTAAACAGTCGCCCTATAGAACCGCTGTTTCCAGACCCCAACGGCGAAGAAGCTCTGACACCATGGCATCTACTAGTCGGAGCGGGTCCGCGTTCGCTGCCGCCAGAATTCGTCGACAAAGACAGCGTCAACAAGGTGAGGTTCTCCAAGCGTTGGCAGATGCTCTGCGCTCTCAAGCGAAGTGGAGTCGGATACCGCAACAGAAGCAACAAGCATTGATGAGCGCTATAACGGCTAGAGACGAACATTTTGTAGATACCATAACCGAGAAATGTTCGAGGTTTTCAAAGCTACAGAGAATTGTTGCCTAGAATTGTATTGTTGAAAGGCAAGAAACCAGGTTCAGCAGCGCTTACAATAGCAGAGATTGAGAATGCAGAGGAAGTAATTTTGCGGCGTCATCAAATATTACAATTTCCTTAAGAACGAAGAGTTCAGATATACAAGGAGTTAGTAAGCAGAAATAGCAGCATAGCGAGTCTTCATCCATTTATTGACAAGAACGGCATTATAAGAATTGGAGGGCGACAACAGAATGCAAGTATGCAATTCAAGCAGCGACATCCAGTGATTATTCAAAAATCGCACCTGGCTGAAATAATAGTTTCTGATTATAACATATTAACTTTGAATGAAGGTAATCGATTAACAGAAACTGGTATTAAGAGAAAATATTGGATAACCGGTGTACGACGAATTATAAAGAAGCAGAAGTGTATTCGCTATGCAATTGATGGGAAATTTACCAGAGCCCAGAGTAATGATAAGTCAAAGGATACATCGCAGTGTTTGTATGTATGGCAACGAAAGCAATGCACCTAGAAGCTGTTAGCGACTTGACAACCGAAGCGTTTATAGCGGCCCTAAAAGATTTTTTGCCCGGCGAGGAAAGTGCGCAGCGATAATGGAACGAATTTCGTAGGTGCCAGTTGAAAATTGGATAAGGATTTTAAGGCAGCGGTCAAAAACAACAGGTCAGCGATGAGTTTCCTGACAGAAGAGAAAGTGCAATGGAAATTTATTCCACCTGGGGCACCTCACCAAGGAGGTATTTGGGAAGCAGGTGTGAAGTCAGTGAAATTTCACCTTAATAGAGTGATTGGAGAGTCAAAATAACCGTACGAAGAAATGAGTACGCTGCTATGCCAAGTTGAAGACGATAGCCACATCGAGGAACAACTTTCTAATATAGAATTATAATGCTGATGCTTACCAGAAGCAGAGCTAAACGGATGTCAGCGATTAGAAGAAAATAAATATGAATGTCAAGGCGGATGGCCATGGAATTTCGTAGGTGCCAGTTGAAAATTGGATAAGGATTTTAAGACAGCGGTCAAAAACAACAGGTCAGCGATGAGTTTCTTGACAGAAGAGAAAGTGCAATGGAAATTTATTCCACCTGGGGCACCTCACCAAGGAGGTATTTGGAAGCAGGTGTGAAGTCAGTGAAATTTCACCTTAATAGAGTGATTGGAGAGTTAAAATAACCGTACGAAGAAATGAGTACGTTGCTATGCCAAGATGAAGCAATATTAAATTCAAGACCCTTAGTGTACGCAGAAAGTGAAGAAATCGAGTCACTCGACGTGTTGTCGCCCGCACATTTTTTGATAGACAGATCCTTTGTTGATGCCCCGAAGCATACGGAGGAGCACATCGGGTCGTTAAATCGATGGAAGTTAATTCAGAAAATGAAAAAGGACGTCTGGAACAGATGGAAGGATGAATATTTGACCACATTGCAACACAGAAGAAATTGGTTCCAGCCAAAGGATAATGTACAGAAAGGAGATGTAGTGATTGTCAAAGAGGAAACATCGCCTCCAGCAAAATGGCCTCTTGGTCGAGTCGAGGAGACATTTGCGGGTAAAGATGGCACGGTACGGGTAGTATCAGCAAAGTTGATGTTTAAAACGGTCTGTTCAAAAGATTTGTCCATTGGTGAAGGCAGAAGAAAAAGTTGATGTCCAGAAGAATACTAAGAAGGACAACAAAGTTTCAGCAGTTGGAGTGTTCCTGTCGGTACTGTTAATGGCGTCGGTAAATTCAAGTAGAGCGGCGCAAATTGGCGGTACAATAACCCCACTGAATAATTCAGCAGCATTATACCTGGACTACAGCGGCTCCGTGGTAGCGTCAACATGGAATGTTGAAAAGAACCACGGAAGAGGTGAATGTTAACTTCAAGAGGATGGCTGAGAGAATCAACAACATTACGGAAGCCGTAAAAGAATATTATTTTGTGTATAAAGAGTCCATAAAATTCTTCATGGTGACAAAAGACCTGCAGCTACTGGTGGAAGAGAATAAAATGGTTCTGGCGCAAATAATTGAGTTTGCTGATTGATATAAACCACGGGAAATTAAATACAGCGCTCCTCACTCCAGCACAATTGCAGGACGCAGTAAACAACATCAGGCAGCATATACCAGACCACTTGAAGCCGCCGGGGAAGAAGGATGATCAGTTGCGGACAATTTATAAACTGTTGACTGCCAGAGCTACTATGTTGAAAAATGACTTGGCGATTGCGGTATCTATTCCTCTCTTCAATGACCAAGTGTCTCAGCTGTACAAAGTTATACCAATTCCGTTTATGTTTGAAGGAACGAAGATGATAGCCACATCGAGGAACAAGTTTCTAATATAGAATTATAATGCGGATGCTTACCAGAAGCAGAGCTAAACGGATGTCAGCGATTAGAAGAAAATAAATATGTATGTCAAGGCGGATGGCCGTGGATAGACGCAAATGACAACTCATGTCTCATGTCAAGTTACATGAATATCTATGTACAAAGTTACATGCATCAAACAGTTGACTATTTAGTTCTTTCGACATTACGTCGGCACATCTGCAATGTAATCCAGGAGGTCAAATGATGATGAAATTGCCGCTTCAAGGGATAGTGGAATTGCAACCTGGATGTACGCTACGTATCAAAGGTGTTTTAATTTCTGCACCGGTACAATTGAAGTCGGAGCGAATTGTGGATAACAAGATGATGTTGGCCACCAATGTTACCGACATAACTACATTTAATTTGGATCCACTGAATGATATGAGGATTAACCTTACGGAGACCATGCAAAGACTGGTTAAAGAAATCGCTGAGTTGAAGAAGACGAAGCTCAACCTTAGAAGGCTTGATTTCCATCATCATAGCGGAATAGCGTCATTAATTATAGTATTTACATTCGTTTTAATAGCAGTAGTATTAAACATTAGAAATAAGAATGAAATGAAAAGGGCATTAGTTAGGATAAACTTAGATGTACCTAAACCACGTGAAGAAACAAAAAGTAGATTATAAAGATGATGGAAATTATGGGGGTAAATAAGCCCCGGGGAAGATGTTCACGGATGAGCGAACAGATTTCATAAAATTATTTTAGTTGAATAGAAGTGATAAGTTGTGGAAAGGAAATCTATTGTTAACAAATGTACAGTCCACAAATAAATACAAACACCGAAGGGGCAAGCATGTAGGGGTCTTTAAATAAGATAAGAAAATGTGGTGAACAGACCTTCGATTTAGAAATAAATAATACAGAATTTTCAATTGCTGCATGTGTTATGGTGGAGTTCGAATATGGGTTGTAATCTTTACTCAGACCGATAAGCAAGTGCAGCATGTTTGCTTGACACATTTGAGATAGCTATGCGTGTTTATGACCTCTCCCTAAGGTTTATGGTGGCATGGTGCATATGCATGTGTACAGTTAGTATCTATCTCTCTCTCTCTATCTCTCTCATTCATACTTAATGATAATTTAGGTTAAGTCATATTATCGTAACTAGTTCTTAAGAAATATTTTTAATGAATAAATCCAGTGTGGTAAAAATAGTCAAACGGTGCGTACATTTCTTCCGCACACAACTCCATTTTCGGTATTTTGATGATTTTAGCGACATTATTCATCGCAATTCTTTCAAATTTGGTATTTGATGTTCGTAGTGGATACTACAGCCTTTGACAGAAAATTGTCTGTGCAGATCCACGTCTTCGTATAGCTCCCATATAACGGTACCTCTCGAGTTTCGGTATTTTGAATTAAGCTGAGGGATGAGTATAATTTGTGTCCACAACTCTGCTGCTTTAGCGCCTATTATGCTTATATCCGAATATGAAATAAAAAAACGTCGAGGTGAAATGTGGTATACTTCAACTACAAATCTCTTCCGTATGTAGAATTTCTCCGAACCAGAAAAATGTAATACATCGATGAACTTTGCTAATTAAATAAAAGCTATAAATTGAAACATTGAAAATTCAATTTGTTATAATAGTTAAATAACAAGAAAGAGGTTTAACCTCCATCGAAATCTTTTCTTCCAAATGCGGAAAATCAAAGCGAAAAGTCTGGGAAAATCCTAGCAGCATGAGACTTAGATGTAGAGAATTATTTGATCCTTTTGAAATAGCAAATATATTTTCAGAATTTGTTCAAAATATTTATTCTTAATTATTATTAAATTTCACTATGTACCCTTGTAAAGCTAAGTAGCTATGCCAGTTTCCTCGCATCAGCACAAAAGAAATATTCTAACTCACCTGGTCCTTTTGGTGTACCGACATCCATATTAACGACAATTTTAATAACTCGTTGGCATTAGGTTGTCATAAAAGAAAATTTTCTGCAAAATCGTGGAACTGAATGCCTTTTGGAATTGAAAATTCCTATTGAAAAAAAAAAACCGAAAAAATCGAGAAAGTTTGCATATTTTCTATATTGGGTATGGTGGTTGCCATACCCAAATTTCTAATTTTGATTACATATCATCCAACGAGAACTCAAAATGCAAAATTCAGTGGGATTTCACTCAGTGAAATACCGAATATGAATAGGCACTGTAATATGCGGACTATACAAAATAGTGGAGTGAATTGAAAATATAGTAAGAAAAGGATTTGTCGACCCCTGCAGATTGGAGTAGACCTATATCCGAAGGTCGTGTCTGAAGGGGTATATGCGAGGAGCGGGTTGCCAACGGCTCAGAGCACGGTGTTTGGCTGGGCGATATATGGGCTATGTTCATAATTGGGACATCCCTATCTTTTTTTTCTAATCTCTTTTCTAAACTCAAATGAATTACTAATAAACATGAACTGAAGAATGCACTATTGTTTTCCTTTTCCCCCAAAGCACAAACTTTATCTTTCCAGATGTCCCTCCTGAAGTTACAGATGCGAGTTCGGATTCCTTTTGGCGCTGATGTTAGATGTAATCCTCCCGCTGTTTCATCATTATATTTCTTACTTACTATAATCTCATATCCATTTCATTCATTCACTTGTATTGTAAGCAGTGGGGACACACACGGGTTTTCCGTTTCATTCTTTTATTGCAGTGATACTGCAAGGGGGCCGGTAATGTTCATGCGAAAGTTTGATGATCTGGTCACCCTAATTCAAAAGTTAAGTTTCGCGCGCACTCGTAAGTTGTGCTTGTGCTGTAGCGCTCAATCACTCAATATGTGCGTTTGTGTCCTCTCTGTGGTTTTTCGATTTTCCTTTGTTCCAAATAAAATCACTTGTTACCTTAACGTCAACCACAACTGTTTGAATTTGGTAAGCGCTATTCAAATCTGCAAATTTGAATTCTAAATAAAGAACCAAAATTGTTCTTTCAAACAAAACTAATACGCTCGTTTTATTTCCTTTCCTTTTTCCTTATCCACATCTGCAAAACGAGAGTAAAATATTTCGAATTCCACGGAATAGTTTTCTGTCCAAAACAGCAGTATAACCAGCTTTCTACTCCACAGAAATACCCATATTTGGTAAGTACATTTGGTCCATTCGAACCAGATTTAACTGCCGTGCCAAAATTGCCAATCATCCATACTATCCTCCTTATCCATTTTTCCATCAAAATCAAGGTAAGTTTGTGCTTTAATCATCCAAAAGTGAAATTCAATAGTGCGATTCATTATCCAAGTGATTAACTCAAAGTGCGTTTTGCCGTCAGCAAATTGATATTTTCCTTTTTTTTAGTTTTGAACACTTCACTTAAGCACTGAAAAACACAAATGATCAATTTGCTGACGGCAAAGTCCTGTTTAAACTCTCGTCCATTGTCTCCTATTTCCAGCGATCCAACTGATTTTGCTGCGTTGACGCCAGGTCATTTCCTCATCGGGACTCCCATTTTAGCTCCTATTGATCCAAATATTGATGAGAGTCCAATTTCCTTGATAAATCGTTGGAAACGTTTGAAAGCGATCCATCAGAGTTTCTGTGCTCGATGGAAAACAGAGTATCTCCGTGAGCTTCAAAAGCGCCACAAGTGGCAGACTCCTGAGAAAGATTTTGAAGAAAACACACTGGTCTCCATATATGATGAGAATCTTCCGCCAAATTCATGGCGTCTGGGTAGGGTTTCCAAGACGTATCGCGGCTCTGATGGCCATGTTCGTGTCGCAGATCTTGTGACTCAGAAAGGCGTTATCACTCGTCCAATTACAAAACTTGTTGTCCTTTCCGATAACTAAGTTCCGAATTTCTTTTTATTTCTTTCCGTCCTATGTTGTTCTGTCCTTACCTTGTCCTTAGCTACCATGCCCAAACACGTTTCCAACAACAATAAACGCAGTCATTCCAATCCAGCTCCATATAAACGACAGTTTCTATGCCCTCTCTGCCAGCGTCCTCATGCGTTGCGTCGATGCCACAAGTTCCTGGATATGAACATGTCGGAACGCTTAGATACTGTCCGTCAGCACAAATACTGCGTGAATTGCTTGGCAGTAGATCACTCAAATGGGTCGTGCTTCAGTGACAAGGGGTGTCGCCATTGCAAGAAGTTTCAACACACTCTCCTTCACGTCAATCCCAAAGTCCGCGATCAGATTTTACCACGACATGCGCCCTCGGTTAGTTCCGGAGCCAGTTCTCGGTCCCCTTCACCGCAGCCGTCGACTTCTACGGCGGCTCGTCGCCAACCTGCGTCTGCACCGGCACCAGCGAAAAGGGGGTCCCTAACATCTTTGATCCAGCAGAATCGGACCATTTGGTTGCCTACCGTCCTGGTGAGGATTGATGCGAAGAATGTGGCCAGGTGTCTCTTGGATTCCGCTTCGCCGGTCAGCAGAGTTTCGAGAGCGTTTGTGGAGAAGATAAAGTTAAACACGCTGACCCTGAGAGAGGAGACGGTATGCCAACTGACATTATTTTCGAGGTTTGATTCGAAGGTGAAGATTGAGGGCACATTCCGGGTTGACAATCGGATCACGACAAAGACGCCAGCTGAATCACTCCCGGAGGAGTTCAAAAGGAACTTCCCTCATTTGTTCTTTGCAGACCCTACGTTTTATCAATCTGCAGGGGTCGACATAGTGATTGGAGTAGACCGAAGGTCGTGTCTGAAGGGGTATATGCGAGGAGCGGGTTGCCAACGGCTCAGAGCACGGTGTTTGGCTGGGCGATATATGGGCTATGTTCATAATTGGGACATCCCTATCTTTTTTTCTTATTCTCTTTTCTAAACTCAAATGAATTACTAATAAACATGAACTGAAGAATGCACTATTGTTTTCCTTTTCCCTTAAAGCACAAACTTTATCTTTCCAGATGTCCCTCCTGAAGTTACAGATGCGAGTTCGGATTCCTTTCGGCGCTGATGTTAGATGTAATCCTCCCGCTGTTTCATCATTATATTTCTTACTTACTATAATCTCATATCCATTTCATTCATTACTTTACATCACTTGTATTGTAAGCAGTGGGGACACACACGGGTTTTCCGTTTCATTCTTTTATTGCAGTGATACTGCAAAGGGGGCCGGTAATGGAGGTCCCGGCGAGATTGGAGTAGACCTATATCCGAAGGTCGTGTCTGAAGGGGTATATGCGAGGAGCGGGTTGCCAACGGCTCAGAGCACGGTGTTTGGCTGGGCGATATATGGGCTATGTTCATAATTGGGACATCCCTATCTTTTTTTCTATTCTCTTTTCTAAACTCAAATGAATTACTAATAAACATGAACTGAAGAATGCACTATTGTTTTCCTTTTCCCCCAAAGCACAAACTTTATCTTTCCAGATGTCCCTCCTGAAGTTACAGATGCGAGTTCGGATTCCTTTCGGCGCTGATGTTAGATGTAATCCTCCCGCTGTTTCATCATTATATTTCTTACTTACTATAATCTCATATCCATTTCATTCATTACTTTACATCACTTGTATTGTAAGCAGTGGGGACACACACGGGTTTTCCGTTTCATTCTTTTATTGCAGTGATACTGCAAGGGGGCCGGTAATGTTCATGCGAAAGTTTGGCTGCTGAAGTCTTGGAATTGGCTGGCAATGCTGCCCGTGACAACAAGAAGACTCGTATCATTCCCCGTCACTTGCAATTGGCCATCCGTAACGACGAAGAATTGAACAAATTGCTGTCTGGTCGTGGTAAAGGTGGCAAAGTTAAGGGAACAAATGTATTTACCAAATATGGGTATTTCTGTGGAGTAGAAAGCTGGTTATACTGCTGTTTTGGACAGAAAACTATTCCGTGGAATTCGAAATATTTTACTCTCGTTTTGCAGATGGAAAAAGGAAAGGAAATAAAACGAGCGTATTAGTTTTGTTTGAAAGAACAATTCTGGTTCTTTATTTAGAATTCAAATTTGCAGATTTGAATAGCGCTTACCAAATTCAAACAGTTGTGGTTGACGTTAAGGTAACAAGTGATTTTATTTGGAACAAAGGAAAATCGAAAAACCACAGAGAGGACACAAATGCACATATTGAGTGATTGAGCGCTACAGCACAAGCACAACTTACGAGTGCGCGCGAAACTTAACTTTTGAATTAGGGTGACCAGATCATCAAACTTTCGCATGAACATTACGATACCGATTTGTGAGGAAGGAATCAAGGTCTTCCCACCTAGGAAGTGATGTTTTGTCTGTCAGACCCTGCTCCCACAACGTCAGAGTTGAGTCTGGAAGGCGATTGGAACAAAGGAAGACGAAAACTGGATCCCAACTTGTGACGTCGATATCGTATAATGCCAGCGCAGATATACAGGAATTAATGTCGCGTTGAAGGTCCTTTAGCGCAGAAGCAGATTCAGATTTCTCCTAACGAATACCCTGTCACCTGGATGGACCTTAAACGAGACATTTTCGTTATGAGTCAGTAGAGTTTTTTCTTGAGCAATGTTCAATTTTGCTTTAAATATCTTCCAGATCCTTGCCTGGAATTGAGTTTATAATGTCCACTGGCTTTCGTCCTGTTACTGAGTGAATGGTGTTGTTGTATTTCAAAGTGGATAAAAGCAACAATTCGACTGTATCCCCTATATTCTGCTGTGCCTTAACACATCTGGCAATTTCTAGTAGAGTTGAATGAAATGTTTCAACTTGGCCATTACTTTGACTGTGCATAGGTGGTACAAAATGCTGTTCTGCACCGTAATAGTCCCTAAGAAAAGCGCCAATCAAACATGACTTGAATGATCTTTCGTTATCAGATACTACCAGGTGCACGTTTTCGATCTATCTATTCTATTCAATTCTATTTAGTACTTGGAAAAGGGCTGTTTTAATATCAACTGCGTTTCTTGATGCAATTGGAACAAGAACAGCAAACTTTGAAAAATTATCTATTGCCGTCAAGAAATTACTGTTATTTGTTATCAAAATGTCAATATGGAAGATATTTCCTGGATATTCTGGGATTAGAGTCGGTGCTATTACGTTATTACTTGGATTTCGTTGGTATTTGTCTTCCATGCAAATTTTGCAATTTGAAATAACCATTTTTAATCTCTTTTTAATACCCGGTGTACAAAATACTTTGTACATACTTTTGAGTGCGGTTGAGGCGCTGAGAAAAACTAACAATAAAAAATAAATGTTCTAAAATTAAATATTTCCCAGCCGCCATAAAACATCACATGTGAACAATTCGGTGATCTTGTGCGCTGACGCATACGATAATGTGTCAGATAATAAAGGTTATGACCCACACGCACACATATCGATGCGCTCAGTAGATGCACAAGACCACTAGAATGAAATTACAAGCAGCCCTGCAATGTTCTCCATTCAATATTAGAATAGATAAGAACAATTGTGTGGCTGCGACTAGGTTAAGTTAGATTAGTTTCAGTAGTACGTAAGGAACATGAATTTTAAATAAAAACAGAATTGAATCAACAGCCAAACCGTTCGGTTGGTTTTCTCTTCTCACTCACCCGGAAAATAATATTCACCAATAATTTGTTCGAAATTTTTCTGTAATGAATGATGTGCTCGCTTGTGTTCGGACGTTATTATATCCCATTGGTAATCTTCATGAATAACATCCATAACTAATTTCTCTGTATGGATAAATTTAACTGATGGAAATTTCGTATTAATGGAATGCTGTATTTCTGCAAGAACTGAAAGTTCACAACAGATTGCATTCATTTTCCTGGGTTTATGGTTTCTGAGAGAAGTGTTTTAAGGTTCTCTATAGCATCATATGCTACACTGAAAGAAAAATCTTTATACCATAAATGAAATCCTATGTTCTGTCAATGAAATTTGTTATTGGTTTTGAACCAACGTGGAGGTTCATTGAATAAATGAAAAAAGTTTCATTGAGTTCAATCAATGTAAAATTAACGAAATTGTTCATTAATATAATGCAAATTCTTCCTTGATTCAGTGAAATGAAATGGTGGAGGGCTCGCCTCTGTCCGGCCGAACTTTGCTTTTTTTACTTCTTAATACCTACACCACACTGTGGTAGTGGGTAATTTGTCGTTGTGCATTTGTTTGTAACAGGTAGAAATACGCGAGATAAACCTTACTTTTTTGGATGATCTTTATAAAATCACGTTCTGAGTCAGTTTATGCATGTCAGTCTGACCGTCTGCCCATGTATTTTTATGAACAAAATGCAGATGGCCTTTATTGTCCAATTGATATGAAATTTTCCATATATGATTTGTTTGGTCTTAGAACGAACTCCATAAAGTAACGGTTTATCCATTTCATTAAACTGCTTCATTAAATTGGAGCACAAATTTAAATATTACAATTATCACAATTTTCCCACAACATTTTGCAAAAACAAGTAGTTTCGTAACATTAATGAAATCCGTTTCATATATATATGAAATCCGTTTCATATATTCCAAAAATCATTGAATTTAAAAGCAACGTAAGTTTTCATTGCATGAACAAAAAATTTATTATATTAATGTAGCTTTTCATTGCATCAATGAAAAAAATCAACGAAACGGGTTCATTGATACAACGAAGCATTTTTCGTTCAGTGTATGGTATGCCTTAGAAAGCGTTGAAATAATTTTTTTTACTCTTTGAACTCGTTAACTCTTTAGATATTACAATCTAATTTTTATATTGGTGTACTGGGTATTTAACTGAATTAATGACTTCTGTTAATGAATTTTCACTGTGGACTGTTCCATCATCCGACTCGTCTAGAGTATGGTTAACGTATTGTCTAGAAAGGGCGTCAGCGACAAAATTTTCTTTCCCAGGTTTATAAAAAAATGCGGAGAAAACTCCTCAATAAATGACCGCCATCTTTTCATTTTCGGATGTTGATTCTCATCGGACATATGGTCTGTGAAGATATGAATTTCCGAAACACCATATAAGTAATGTCTTAAATCTTTCAATGCTCAGACGATCGCTAATAGCTCTCGTTCGTTTGCAGCATAATTTGTTTCAGTTGAAGACAAAGTCCTAGATATCATTGTGATCGGTATACCATCTTGTGCGAGTACTGCTCCAAAAGCGTCTGCAGAAGCGTCCGTCGTTAATTCGATTTTTTATAGTGCGGATATGCGAGTATAACGTCTTCTGACGAGAGAATTTGTCTTACCTTCTCGAATGCTAATAACGCATCCTCATTCAATTCTATCTTTACACTTTTGAATTTTCTTGCTGAGATATTACCCTTTTCTCCTTGTAGTAGTCTAGTAGAGGGTTTTGCAATGACAGCATAGTTCTTTATAAATCCTCTATAGAAACCCGAAAGGCCTATGAACGATCGGAGGCTCTTCGAGTTTTCCGGCTTTGGAAATTCTTTAATTGCCTTTACTACTGCCTACTGGAAAAATAAACATGTGTGCAAAATTTTAGCCATCTATCTCAATTCATTCGAAAGATAGCGGGATTACAACAGACAGACAGACAGATAGACAGACATCGCTGAATCGACCTAGAACTTTACGCTGATCAAGAATATATATACTTTGTTGGGTTTGACATGACTATTTCGAGGAGTTACAAACGGAATGACAAAGCTATCTATGTTCGGGGGGTAAAGGACTCACAAAGAACTCCTTGAAAATGTGGCCGAAATCATCAAAATACGGAATATCGGAGGGTACCGTTATATGGGGTATGTGCAATATCGTGGACCTATATAGACAACTCTCTTTTAGGGGGTAAATTCCAGATAATTCCGTTGAAAAATGTGGCTAAAATCATCAAAATACCGAATATCGGGGGGTACCGTTATATGGGGGCTGTACGATATCGTGGACCTATATAAATAGTTCTCTTTCAAGGTATAAAGTTCTCACAAGGGACTCCTTGTGTGAATTTTCAGGCAATTCCATTTCCATTCCATATCTTGTTATCACCAAAGTAGAATGGGCAAAATACCGTATCGGGAACATACATAGAAAATTTTCTTTCACAAGAATTGTTATCTTGTTATCACCAAATTAAGTGGAATATTTTGAGTAGAATCAGCAAGAAACGGCATTTCAGTCGGTACCATTATATGGTGTAGAACCTATTACTCAAATGTATGTTATGTCTGCAGTAGGTCATGTCATGTAGGTCCACGTTTTGGTATAGCTCCCCATATAACGGTACCTCCCGATATTCGGTATCTTTATCATTTTAGCGACATTATTCACCGGAATTGTTTCAAATTTGGTCCACGTCTTCGTATAGCCCCCATATAACGGTACCTCCCGATATTCGATATTTTGATGATTTTAGCGACATTATTCACCGGAATTGTTTCAAATTTGGTATTTGAAGTTCGTAATGTATATTTCAGCCTAAGACAGAAAATTGTCTATGCAGGTCCACATCTTCGTAGAGCCCTTTTTTAACAAATGTTACCTATACAGGTCCATGTCGTCGTATAGACCCTAATATAACAGCTACATTCGGAATTTTAAGTTTTTAACAAAATTTTTAATGGATTTTATTGTTTTTGAGAATTGTCAAATTCGTTATAAATGGTGGAGGGTATTCGAAGTTCGGCCCGGCCTTTTTTACTTGTTTTTAAATTACATTTTTATCAATTAATTATTTTTACTTGATGGCTTAAGTTCTTTCTTTCCAAAATATTAATATATATCCGTATTTTTATTAGTCTGGAAATAGAAACCCTCCTTACAAAAATTTCAGACCATGGATTTCTGCTTAATATTTAGCTTTGCGCCCTTACAACTGTGCTGTTGAGTACGCGGGAAGTCACTATTCATTGTGTAATCAATTAGAATCAATTTTTAAAAGGTGTACACTTGTTGTAGTTAACCACACCCACTCGTTTCCCCATTGTTCGGGGTATTCAAATTTGATTCTAAAGCATCTCCGCTTAGTTCTTGCCCTTTATACTCCAATACTCCATTAAAACCTTACGTAGTCTGTCCCTTATTTCATTATGAGATCTTAGCAAATGAAGGGCTGTTTTGATTTTCGATTGGGAAGACTTTCACTTTCTTTTTGCAGTATATTTGTAGAAATATGTCAATATTTGTATTACTTAAGTCGTTTTATAGCGCTATGAGTATGATTTGGAGAAGTTTATGATGATGGAGATGGAGATGGAGAAGTTTATTAGAAAATGATTTTTTGGGATTTTATGAGTTTGTGGAATTAACCGCAGACGAATTTGTGACGCACGCAAAAGCATAGCAATTCCCATATCACCAATTTAACATTTCTACCACTAAACATTCCCCAAATACATATTACAATTAAAGCGGTATGTAATTTTGCGTGTAACGTGTAGGGATATTAATGTTTATATCGCTTCTTATAAACAGCGGCTTTGGAACAGTGGCGGATGATCTATATATTTGAATCAATTTTCATAAGGTGGGAGAGTTTAATTGGAATTTCAACCTAAGCCTTTAAGAGCAAACAGAAGAAATTTAATTTGCACTGTTTCTGTTTTATTAGAATAAATTTATAGAAGAGGGGACTCCCAAAGTTGGTCGAACAAAGATAATAAATAAACGTTTGTTAACATGACTATCATCAAATCCTTTAGTCCAACGTTTTATAAAACAAAAAGAAATACTTGACTTTAATAACACAAGACTCTATATGTAAACTGAAACTATGTTTTCTATCTAGAATAACTCCAAAATCTGCAAACTAATCTACATTACAATAATAGTCACTAGACCTTTACAATGATAACTTTTTACACATTTTTATAATTTATGACATTCCATTTGCACTTCACCACTTCACAAGAGAATTTAAATAGCTTTGAAGACTTATTGATGGATTATAAGACTTAAGGTTAGAGTATAAGTTAACAAACATCAACATTTTACAGCAAAGAATAAATAGGCCCAGATGTATAACTTGAGGAATCCCAGAATATATATATATATATATATATAATAAATTTTTTAGACTAATTTTTTAGACATTAAAATGAACCTTCTGGGCATGTCTATTTATAACATCAGTTTGACACTTGTTTAAGATACCATTGTTATAATACCAAAGTTCTAATAAATTTGTCGAAGTAGACCTACCCCTGACAAAACCATAATGATGAGGGAATATTACGATGAAACAAAGTTCTACGTGTATAACAGAATATCACTTAATTTTGCAATAGCTATACAATTATAACATAATAACTAGATCACGTATAAGAGGAAAGCAACCTAATGCCAACGAGTTATTAAAATTGTGGCAGTAGTCTATTAAGTTCTATTAAGTTGCAATAGCTACACAATCATAACATAATAACTAGATCACGTATAAGAGGAAAGCAACCTAATGCCAACGAGTTATTAAAATTGTGGCAGTAGTCTATTAAGTTCAGCGCACAGGATGTCGGTAAACCATCAGGACCTGGTGAGTTAGAATATTTCTTTTGTGCTGATGCGAGGAAACTGGCAAAGCTACTTAGCTTTATTAGGGTACATAGTGCAATTTAATGATAATTTAAAATAAATATTTTTAACAAATTCTGAAAATATATTTGGACCTACATGCCTTATTTACCAATACCAAATTTCCTGCAGATATAATACAGTAAAGTAGGTTGAGTAAAATTTTATCAACCTACTTCATTTCGTTCAGAAGCTAGCGTGATTTCCACAGATGGACAGACGGATAGACGGATGGACATTGCTAAATCGACATAGAATTTTATGTTGATCAAGAATATATATACTTTGTGGGGTCTAATATGTATATTTCGAGGTTTTACAATCGGAATGACAAACTTAATATACCTTCCATACTATGGTAAATTACTCTTGTGCACTTTTTTTCCATTAATCAATACTGTCGATCCTAAATCTTGTTCAATGGTCCCCTCAATATACCATTTATCAAACTTGTTCCCGAGCCTTTGATTTCTCCTAACGAATACCCTGTCACCTGGATGGACCTTAAACGAGACATTTTCTTTATGAGTCCGTAGAGTTTTTTCTTGAGCAATGATTAATTTTGCTTTAATTTCTTCCAGATCCTTGCCTGGAATTGAGTAATGTCCACTGGCTTTCGTCCTGTTACTGAGTGAATGGTGTTGTTGTATTTCAAAGTGGATAAAAGCCACAATTCGACTGTATCCCCTATATTCTGCTGTGCCTTAACACATCTGGCAATTTCTAGTAGAGTTGAATGAAATCTTTCAACTTGGCCATTACTTTGGCTGTGCATAGGTGGTACAAAATGCTGTTCTGCACCGTAATAGTCCTTAAGAAAAGCGCCAATCAAACTTTACTTGAATGATCTTTCGTTATCAGATACTACCAGTTTCACGTTTTCGAATCTATTTAGTATTTGGAAAAGGGCTGTTTTAATATCAACTGCGTTTCTTGATGCAATTGGAACAAGAACCGCAAACTTTGAAAAATTATCTATTGCCGTCAAGAAATTACTTTTATTTGTTATCAAAATGTCAATATGGAAGATATTTCCTGGATATTCTGGGATTGGAGTCGGTGCTATTACGTTATTACATGGATTTCGTTGGTATTTGTTTTCCATAAAAATTTTGCAATTTGAAATAATCATTTTTAATCTCTTTTTAATACCCGGAAAATAATAGAATGGAATGGAAATTTCGTTTTAATGGAATGCTGTATTTCTGCAAGAACTGAAAGTTCACAACAGATTGCATTCCTTTTCCTGGGTTTATGGTTTCTGAGAAAAGTGTTTTAAGGTTCTCTATAGCGTCATATGCTACACTGAAAGAAAAATCTTTATACCATAAATGAAATCTTATGTTCTGTCAATGAAATTTGTTATTGGTTTGAACCAACGTAGAAGTTCATTGAATAAACGAAAAAAGTTTCATTGAGTTTCATTAATGTAAAATTAACGAAACTGTTCATTAATATAATGAAAATTCTTCCTTGATTCAGTGAAATGGAAATGGTGGAGGGCTCGGCTCGGTCCGGCCGAACTTTGCTTTTTTTACTTCTTCATACACACTGTGATAGTGGGTACTTTTTTGGATGATCTTTATAAAATCACGTTCTGAGTCAGTTTATGCATGTCAGTCTGACCGTCGGCCCATGTATTTTTATGAACAAAATGCAGATCGCCTTTATTGTCCAGTTAATATAAAATTTTCCATATATCATTTGTTTGGTCTTAGAACGAACTCCATAACGTAACGTTTCATCCATTTCATGAAACTGCTTCATTAAATTGGAGCACAAATTTAAATATAACAATTATCACAATTTTCCCACTAATTGTAAATACTTTGGTTGCGTATTTGTTTGTATAAGACATTTTGTAAAAACAAGTAGTTTCGTAACATTAATGAAATTCGTTTCATATACTCAATGGAACCAAATATGATTGAATTTAAAACAACGTAAGTTTTCATTGCATGAACAAAAAAATTATTATATTAATGTAGCTTTTCATTGCATCAATGAAAAAAATACATCGAAGCATTTTTCTTTCAGTGTATATTATGCCTTAGAAAGCGTTGAAATATTTTTTTTTAGTCTTTGAACTCATTAACTCTTTAGATATTACAATCTAATATTTATATTGGTTTACTGGGTATTTAACGGAATGCTCTATATGACTTTTTTCGTCGTTTGAGAAGACTTGACTTATTTTTCCAATATATTCTCGTAGTATGTCATCTATTGTACGCTGGTAAATGCTCGGCGCATCTTTCATACCAAATGGTAGTCTACAGAATTCATACTTTGCCATTGTTGACACTAAATGTTGTTTTGCTTCGGTCACTTTCGGCTAATCGTATTTGGTGGTATCCCGATTTAAGGTCTAGTGTTGTGAAGTACAACGACTTTCCTAAACTGGATAGCAAAACTGGAATTTCAGGCATGGGATATTTGTCATTCTTACTGTGTTCATTTAATTTTGGAAAGTCAATCACTAATCTGTGGTTATGGCTCCCATTATCGTCTACAACCTTTTTTATACAACCAATTCCTAATAAAAAAGCGATTCAATTTCAGTATTTACAAAATCCGACAATTGTACTTGGCAAGGATATGATCTGTTTGAATCGGCAAAAGCGTTGGCATTCATTCTAATCACTTTGTTAAAGTCCTCCACAACAGATTTTTGTACAGATTCCCGATCAATAGCATGAAAGTTGATTTGTTCACAATTTCTATATCGCTGTTTTATTTTTATCATTTGTTAAGGTATCGTTTCCTATGTCCAATTTACCATTAATGTTTTTCAAAAATTCGTAGCCTATTATTCCGTTGTACGTTTTTAGGTGTCAATTAAATAAAATCTCGTGATATGTCCGAATAAGACCATGGTGTATTTTTTGTTAATATGTTCCGTTTAATGTTAACTTTAAATGGTTTACTCAAGGGAATTGCCTTAATTTGTCCGTCAATGGTTTCATAAAATTTTTTGAAGAGCCCGTGTCGATTAGCAGTTTAGCTCCCTCCCATTTAATGACTTTATAACAAAGGGTAGGAGAGGGCCTATTCTAAAACAAATAAAAATGCAGTAAGATCGGCCTGGCCGAACTTTGAATACCCTCCACCATTTGGAACGAATTAGAAAATTTTCAACAAAATAAAATCCATTAAAAATTCTTTTAAAATCTTTAAAATATCTAATATATCTTTAAAATATCGATCCCGCTATATGGGGGGATATATGATATTGTGGACCTATTTAGACAAATCGATGTCTGGGTGTAAAGTACTCACGAGGAACTCCTTGTGTGGATTTTCAGATAATTCCGTTGAAAAATGTGGCTAAAATCATCAAAATACCGAATATCGGGGGGTACCGTTATATGGGGGCTAAACGATATTGTGGACCTATAGAGATAATTCTCTTCCAAGGTATAAAGTTCTCACAAGGGACTCGTTGTGCGGAATTTCAGACAATTCCATTGGAAAATCTGGCTAAAATCATCAAAATACCGAATATCGGGGGGTACCGTTATATGGGGGCTATACGATATCGTGGACCGATATAGCTCATCGACCGACCTGCCGGCAGAGAAAAGAGAGATCTGTGCAAAATTTTAGATTCCTATCTTAATTCGTTTAGACTCTAGCGTGATTACAACAGACGGACGGACAGACAGGGCTAAATAGTCTTAGAATTTTAAGCTGATCAAGAATATATATACTTTGTTGGGTCTAAAATGATTATTTCGATGAGTTACAAACGGAATGACGAACTTAATATACCCTCCATACTATGTATGGAGGAGGGTATAAAAATTCGTTTTCGTTAGTGGTGTCTTCCTTCAGCTAGCGTTGGTCCGTTGCTTCACAAAAGTCCGTCCGACTTTTCTTAATTTTTGGGTAAATTTTCACTGCACATTTGACGTAGAGCCCCAAAATTTAGCAGAGCTATTTGCATTGTGTCTAGGATGGTTGGTATTGAAAATGAGATATATCGGTTCACGTTCTGGTATAGTCCCCATATAACGGTACCTCCCGATATTCGGTATTTTGATGATTTATGCCACATTTTTCACGGATTTGTCTGGAAATTGGTATTTGTAGGTCATAACGGGGCCCTGAGCTACGTTGTGGTATAGCCCCCATATAAAGGCACCTTCCGATATTCGGTAATTTGATGATTTTTGCAACCTTTTTTCCCGGATTTGTCTGAAAATTGGTATTTGTTGGTCAAAATGGGTTCTAGCTCCGGTGGCGAAACATTGCATGTATGGGTCCATGATTTGGTATAGCCCCCATATAACAGTACCCCGATATTCGGTATTGTGATGGTTTTTGCCACATTTTTCACTGATTTGTCTAAAAATTTGTATTTGTTCCTGTGGCGAAACATTGTAATTATAGGTCCACGTTATGGTGTAGCCCCCATATAACGGTGCCTCCCGATATTCGGCATTTGAATGGTTTTTGCCACATTTCTTCTAATGTTTCTTTTACCCTAAGGTGGAGGGTATTAAAAGTTTGGCCCGGCCGAACTTAATGCTTTTTACTTGTTTATGCTCCACTTATGTTAATTTAATATTTTTTACAAGGAACTCCTTGGTGGATTTTCAGCGACAAAATTTTCTTTCCCAGGTTTTTAAAAAAATTCGGAGAAAACTCCTCAATAAATGACCGCCATCTTTTCATTTTCGAATTTGGATTCTCATCGGACATATGGTCTGTGAAGATATGAATTTCCGAAACACCATATAAGTAATGTCTTAAATCTTTCAATGCTCAGACGATCGCTAATAGCTCTCGTTCGTTTGCAGCATAATTTGTTTCAGTTGAAGACAAAGTCCTAGATATCATTGTGATCGGTATACCATCTTGTGCGAGTACTGCTCCAAAAGCGTCTGCAGAAGCGTCCGTCGTTAATTCGATTTTTTATAGTGCGGATATGCGAGTATAACGTCTTCTGACGAGAGAATTTGTCTTACCTTCTCGAATGCTAATAACGCATCCTCATTCAATTCTATCTTTACACTTTTGAATTTTCTTGCTGAGATATTACCATTTTCTCCTTGTAGTAGTCTAGTAGAGGGTTTTGCAATGACAGCATAGTTCTTTATAAATCCTCTATAGAAACCCGAAAGACCTATGAACGATCGGAGGCTCTTCGAGTTTTCCGGCTTTGGAAATTCTTTAATTGCCTTTACTACTGCCTACTGGAAAAATAAACATGTGTGCAAAATTTTAGCCATCTATCTCAATTCATTCGAAAGATAGCGGGATTACAACAGACAGATAGACAGACATCGCTGAATCGACCTAGAACTTTACGCTGATCAAGAATATATATACTTTGTTGGGTTTGACATGACTATTTCGAGGAGTTACAAACGGAATGACAAAGCTATCTATGTTCGGGGGGTAAAGGACTCACAAAGAACTCCTTGAAAATGTGGCCGAAATCATCAAAATACGGAATATCGGAGGGTACCCTTATATGGGGGATGTGCAATATCGTGGACCTATATAGACAACTCTCTTTTAGGGGGTAAATTCCAGATAATTCCGTTGAAAAATGTGGCTAAAATCATCAAAATACCGAATATCGGGGGGTACCGTTATATGGGGGCTGTACGATAACGTGGACCTATATAAATAGTTCTCTTTCAAGGTATAAAGTTCTCACAAGGGACTCCTTGTGTGAATTTTCAGGCAATTCCATTTCCATTCCATATCTTGTTATCACCAAAGTAGAATGGGCAAAATACCGTATCGGGAACATACATAGAAAATTTTCTTTCACAAGAATTGTTATCTTGTTATCACCAAATTAAGTGGAATATTTTGAGTAGAATCAGCAAGAAACGGCATTTCAGTCGGTACCATTATATGGTGTAGAACCTATTACTCAAATGTATGTTATGTCTGCAGTAGGTCATGTCATGTAGGTCCACGTTTTGGTATAGCTCCCCATATAACGGTACCTCCCGATATTCGGTATCTTTATCATTTTAGCGACATTATTCACCGGAATTGTTTCAAATTTGGTCCACGTCTTCGTATAGCCCCCATATAACGGTACCTCCCGATATTCGATATTTTGATGATTTTAGCGACATTATTCACCGGAATTGTTTCAAATTTGGTATTTGAAGTTCGTAATGTATATTTCAGCCTAAGACAGAAAATTGTCTATGCAGGTCCACATCTTCGTAGAGCCCTTTTTTAACAAATGTTACCTATACAGGTCCATGTCGTCGTATAGACCCTAATATAACAGCTACATTCGGAATTTTAAGTTTTTAACAAAATTTTTAATGGATTTTATTGTTTTTGAGAATTGTCAAATTCGTTATAAATGGTGGAGGGTATTCGAAGTTCGGCCCGGCCTTTTTACTTGTTTTTAAATTACATTTTTATCAATTAATTATTTTTACTTGATGGCTTAAGTTCTTTCTTTCCAAAATATTAATATATATCCGTATTTTTATTAGTCTGGAAATAGAAACCCTCCTTACAAAAATTTCAGACCATGGTTTTCTGCTTAATATTTAGCTTTGCGCCCTTACAACTGTGCTGTTGAGTACGCGGGAAGTCACTATTCATTGTGTAATCAATTAGAATCAATTTTTAAAAGGTGTACACTTGTTGTAGTTAACCACACCCACTCGTTTCCCCATTGCTCGGGGTATTCAAATTTGATTCTAAAGCATCTCCGCTTAGTTCTTGCCCTTTATACTCCAATACTCCATTAAAACCTTACGTAGTCTGTCCCTTATTTCATTATGAGATCTTAGTAAATGAAGGGCTGTTTTGATTTTCGATTGGGAAGACTTTCACTTTCTTTTTGCAGTATATTTGTAGAAATATGTCAATATTTGTATTACTTAAGTCATTTTATAGCGCTATGAGTATGATTTGGAGAAGTTTATGATGATGGAGATGGAGAAGTTTATTAGAAAATGATTTTTTGGGATTTTATGAGTTTGTGGAATTAACCGCAGACGAATTTGTGACGCACGCAAAAGCATAGCAATTCCCATATCACCAAATTTAACATTTCTACCACTAAACATTCCCCAAATACATATTACAATTAAAGCGGTATGTAATTTTGCGTGTAACGTGTAGGGATATTAATGTTTATATCGCTTCTTATAAACAGCGGCTTTGGAACAGTGGCGGATGATCTATATATTTGAATCAATTTTCATAAGGTGGGAGAGTTTAATTGGAATTTCAACCTAAGCCTTTAAGAGCAAACAGAAGAAATTTAATTTGCACTGTTTCTGTTTTATTAGAATAAAATTTATAGAAGAGGGGACTCCCAAAGTTGGTCGAACAAAGATAATAAATAAACGTTGTTAACATGACTATCATCAAATCCTTTAGTCCAACGTTTTATAAAACAAAAAGAAATACTTGACTTTAATAACACAAGACTCTATATGTAAACTGAAACTATGTTTTCTATCTAGAATAACTCCAAAATCTGCAAACTAATCTACATTACAATAATAGTCACTAGACCTTTACAATGATAACTTTTTACACATTTTTATAATTTATGACATTCCATTTGCACTTCACCACTTCACAAGAGAATTTAAATAGCTTTGAAGACTTATTGATGGATTATAAGACTTAAGGTTAGAGTATAAGTTAACAAACATCAACATTTTACAGCAAAGAATAAATAGGCCCAGATGTATAACTTGAGGAATCCCAGAATATATATATATATATATAATAAATTTTTTAGACTAATTTTTTAGACATTAAAATGAACCTTCTGGGCATGTCTATTTATAACATCAGTTGACACTTGTTTAAGATACCATTGTTATAATACCAAAGTTCTAATAAATTTGTCGAAGTAGACCTACCCCTGACAAAACCATAATGATGAGGGAATATTACGATGAAACAAAGTTCTACGTGTATAACAGAATATCACTTAATTTTGCAATAGCTATACAATTATAACATAATAACTAGATCACGTATAAGAGGAAAGCAACCTAATGCCAACGAGTTATTAAAATTGTGGCAGTAGTCTATTAAGTTCTATTAAGTTGCAATAGCTACACAATCATAACATAATAACTAGATCACGTATAAGAGGAAAGCAACCTAATGCCAACGAGTTATTAAAATTGTGGCAGTAGTCTATTAAGTTCAGCGCACAGGATGTCGGTAAACCATCAGGACCTGGTGAGTTAGAATATTTCTTTTGTGCTGATGCGAGGAAACTGGCAAAGCTACTTAGCTTTATTAGGGTACATAGTGCAATTTAATGATAATTTAGAATAAATATTTGAACAAATTCTGAAAATATATTTGGACCTACATGCCTTATTTACCAATACCAAATTTCCTGCAGATATAATACAGTAAAGTAGGTTGAGTAAAATTTTATCAACCTACTTCATTTCGTTCAGAAGCTAGCGTGATTTCCACAGATTGACAGACGGATAGACGGATGGACATTGCTAAATCGACATAGAATTTTATGTTGATCAAGAATATATATACTTTGTGGGGTCTAATATGTATATTTCGAGGTTTTACAAACGGAATGACAAACTTAATATACCTTCCATACTATGGTAAATTACTCTTGTGCACTTTTTTTCCATTAATCAATACTGTCGATCCTAAATCTTGTTCAATGGTCCCCTCAACATACCATTTATCAAACTTGTTCCCGAGCCTTTGATTTATCCTAATGAATACCCTGTCACCTGGATGGACCTTAAACGAGACATTTTCTTTATGAGTCCGTAGAGTTTTTTCTTGAGCAATGATTAATTTTGCTTTAATTTCTTCCAGATCCTTGCCTGGAATTGAGTAATGTCCACTGGCTTTCGTCCTGTTACTGAGTGAATGGTGTTGTTGTATTTCAAAGTGGATAAAAGCAACAATTCGACTGTATCCCCTATATTCTGCTGTGCCTTAACACATCTGGCAATTTCTAGTAGAGTTGAATGAAATCTTTCAACTTGGCCATTACTTTGGCTGTGCATAGGTGGTACAAAATGCTGTTCTGCACCGTAATAGTCCTTAAGAAAAGCGCCAATCAAACTTGACTTGAATGATCTTTCGTTATCAGATACTACCAGTTTCACGTTTTCGAATCTATTTAGTATTTGGAAAAGGGCTGTTTTAATATCAACTGCGTTTCTTGATGCAATTGGAACAAGAACCGCAAACTTTGAAAAATTATCTATTGCCGTCAAGAAATTACTTTTATTTGTTATCAAAATGTCAATATGGAAGATATTTCCTGGATATTCTGGGATTGGAGTCGGTGCTATTACGTTATTACATGGATTTCGTTGGTATTTGTTTTCCATAAAAATTTTGCAATTTGAAATAATCATTTTTAATCTCTTTTTAATACCGGAAAATAATAGAATGGAATGGAAATTTCGTTTTAATGGAATGCTGTATTTCTGCAAGAACTGAAAGTTCACAACAGATTGCATTCCTTTTCCTGGGTTTATGGTTTCTGAGAGAAGTGTTTTAAGGTTCTCTATAGCGTCATATGCTACACTGAAAGAAAAAGCTTTATACCATAAATGAAATCTTATGTTCTGTCAATGAATTTGTTATTGGTTTTGAACCAACGTAGAGGTTCATTGAATAAATGAAAAAAGTTTCATTGAGTTTCATTAATGTAAAATTAACGAAACTGTTCATTAATATAATGAAAATTCTTCCTTGATTCAGTGAAATGAAAATGGTGGAGGGCTCGCCTCGGTCCGGCCGAACTTTGCTTTTTTTACTTCTTCATACACACTGTGATAGTAGGTACTTTTTTGGATGATCTTTATAAAATCACGTTCTGAGTCAGTTTATGCATGTCAGTCTGACCGTCGGCCCATGTATTTTTATGAACAAAATGCAGATCGCCTTTATTGTCCAATTAATATGAAATTTTCCATATATCATTTGTTTGGTCTTAGAACGAACTCCATAACGTAACGTTTCATCCATTTCATGAAACTGCTTCATTAAATTGGAGCACAAATTTAAATATAACAATTATCACAATTTTCCCACTAATTGTAAATACATTGGTTGCGTATTTGTTTATATAAGACATTTTGTAAAAACAAGTAGTTTCGTAACATTAATGAAATTCGTTTCATATACTCAATGGAACCAAATATGATTGAATTTAAAACTACGTAAGTTTTCATTGCATGAACAAAAATTATTATATTAATGTAGCTTTTCATTGCACCAATGAAAAAAAAACTACAACGAAGCATTTTTCTTTCAGTGTATATTATGCCTTAGAAAGCGTTGAAATATTTTTTTTAGTCTTTGAACTCATTAAGTCTTTAGATATTACAATCTAATTTTTATATTGGTTTACTGGGTATTTAACGGAATGCTCTTTATATGACTTTTTTCGTCGTTTGAGAAGACTTGACTTATTTTTCCAATATATTCTCGCAGTATGTCATCTATTGTACGCTGGTAAATGCTCGGCGCATCTTTCATACCAAATGGTAGTCTACAGAATTCATACTTTGCCATTGTTGACACTAAATGTTGTTTTGCTTCGGTCACTTTCGGCTAATCGTATTTGGTGGTATCCCGATTTAAGGTCTAGTGTTGTGAAGTACAACGACTTTCCTAAACTGGATAGCAAAACTGGAATTTCAGGCATGGGATATTTGTCATTCTTACTGTGTTCATTTAATTTTCGAAAGTCAATCACTAATCTATGGTTATGGCTCCCATTCTCGTCTACAACCTTTTTTTATACAACCAATACGGAGAATTATACACGGAAAAGGATTTCCTAATAATTCCATCGCGCAAAAGCGATTCAATTTCAGTATTTACAAAATCCGACAATTGTACTTGGCAAGGATATGATCTGTTTGAATCGGCAAAAGCGTTGGCATTCATTCTAATCACTTTGTTAAAGTCCTCCACAACAGATTCTTGTACAGATTCCCGATCAATAGCATGAAAGTTGATTTGTTCACAATTTTTATATCGCTGTTTTATTTTTATCATTTGTTAAGGTATCGTTTCCTATGTCCAATTTACCATTAATGTTTTTCAAAAATTCGTAGCCTATTATTCCGTTGTACGTTTTTAGGTGTCAATCTAAAATCTCGTGATATGTCCGAATAAGACCATGGTGTATTTTTTGTTAATATGTTCCGTTTAATGTTTACTTTAAATGGTTTACTCAAGGGAATTGTCTTAATTTGTCCGTCTATGGTTTCATAAAATTTTTTGAAGAGCCCATGTCGATTAGCAGTTTTAGCTCCCTCCCATTTAATGACTTTATAACAAAGGGTAGGAGCGGGCCTATTCTAAAACAAGTAAAAAAGCAGTAAGATCGGCCTGGCCGAACTTTGAATACCCTCCACCATTTGGAACGAATTAGAAAATTTTCAACAAAATAAATCCATTAAAAATTCTTTTAAAATCTTTAAAATATCTATGTATCTTTAAAATATCGATCCCGCTATATGGGGGGATATATGATATTGTGGACCTATTTAGACAAATCGATGTCTGGGTGTAAAGTACTCACAAGGAACTCCTTGTGTGGATTTTCAGATAATTCCGTTGAAAAATGTGGCTAAAATCATCAAAATACCGAATATCGGGGGGTACCGTTATATGGGGGCTAAACGATATTGTGGACCTATATAGATAATTCTCTTCCAAGGTATAAAGTTCTCACAAGGGACTCGTTGTATGGAATTTCAGACAATTCCATTGGAAAATCTGGCTAAAATCATCAAAATACCGAATATCGGGGGGTACCGTTATATGGGGGCTATACGATATCGTGGACCGATATAGCTCATAGACCGACCTGCCGGCAGACAAAATAGAGATCTGTGCAAATTTTAGATTCCTATCTTAATTCGTTTAGACTCTAGCGTGATTACAACAGACGGACGGACAGACAGGGCTAAATAGTCTTAGAATTTTAAGCTGATCAAGAATATATATACTTTGTTGGGTCTAAAATGATTATTTCGATGAGTTACAAACGCAATGACGAACTTAATATACCCTCCATACTATGTATGGTGGAGGGTATAAAAATTCGTTTTCGTTAGTGGTGTCTTCCTTCAGCTAGCGTTGGTCCGTTGCTTCACAAAAGTCCGTCCGACTTTTCTTAATTTTTGGGTAAATTTTCACTGCACTTTTTATTTTCGACTGTTTGTTTGGTTTGGTTTGTCAGTTTTTACAGCTTTTTTTATACCCTCCACCTTGGAAACTTTGTCATTCCGTTTGTAACATCCTTAAATATTCGTCTTAGACCCCATAAAGTATATATATTCATAATCAGCATAAAATTCTAAGTCGATTTAACGATGTCCGTCTGTCTGTCTGTCCGTCTGTCCGTCTGTCTGTTGAAATCACGATACAGCCCACATCATTTGACGTAGAGCGCCAAAATTTAGCAGAGCTATTTGCATTGTGTCTAGGATGGTTGGTATTGAAAATGAGATATATCGGTTCACGTTCTGGTATAGTCCCCATATAACGGTACCTCCCGATATTCGGTATTTTGATGATTTATGCCACATTTTTCACGGATTTGTCTAAAAATTTGTATTTGTGAGTCCTAGTTCCTGTGGCGAAACATTGTAATTATAGGTCCACGTTATGGTGTAGCCCCCATATAACGGTACCTCCCGATATTCGGCATTTTAATGTTTTTGCCACATTTCTTCTAATGTTTTTTTGCCTTTAGGTGGAGGGTATTAAAAGTTTGGCCCGGCCGAACTTAATGCTTTTTACTTGTTTATGTTCCACTTATGTTAATTTAATATTTTTTTTATCAGTCTTTATACCCTCCACCATACATAGTATGGAGGGTATATTAAGTTCGTCATTCCGTTTGTAGCTTATTGAAATAATCATTTTAGAATTAACAAGTAAAAAAGCAGTAAGTTCGGCCTGGACGAACTTTGAATACCCTCCACCATTTGGAACGAATTAGAAAATTTTAAAAAAATTAAATCCCTTAAAAATTCTTTTAAAATCTTTAAAATATCTAATATATCTTTAAAGTATCTATCCCCCCCGATATATGGAGGATATATGATATTGTGTACTTATTAAGACATATCTATGTCTGGGTGTAAAGTACTCACAAGGAACTCCTTGGTGGATTTTCAGATAATTCCGTTGAAAAATGTGGGTAAAATCATCAAAATACCGAATATCGGGGGGTACCGTTGATGATTTTAGCCACATTTTCCAATGGAATGGTCTGAAAATCCACAGAAGGAGTTCTTTGTGAGTACTTTTTCCCTTGGCTGAGAATTATCTATGTAGGTCCACGATGTCGTATATCCCCCATATATCGGTACCCGCCGATATTCGGTATTTTGATGATTTTAGCCACATTTTTAAACGGAATTGTCTTAAATTCTATACAAGGAGTTATTTGTGAGTAATTTATCCCTAGACATAGATTTGTCTATATAGGTCCACAATATCGTTCATCTCCCCGTATATCGGCACCTTCCGAGATTTTAACAGAATTTTTAATGGATTTTATTTTTATTTTTTGAAAATGTCCTAATTCGTTCCAAATGGTGGAGGGTATTCAAAGTTCGGCCCGTCCGAACTTACTGCTTTTTTACTTGTTTTTTTTTTTTTTTTTGAGTCACTTATCTATGTTCGGCAATTATTTTAAAATAGTAAAATAAAATAATATATATATATATATATATATATATATATATATATATATATATATATATATATATATATATATATATATATATATATATATATATATATATATATATATATATATATATATATATATATTATTTTATTTTACTATTTTAAAATAATAATATATATATCCTACTCACAAGGAACTACTTATGTGGATTTTAAGACAATTCCATTGAAAAATGTGGGTAACATCATCAAAATACCGAATAACGGGGGTACACTTATATGGGGGATATACGATATCGTGGACCTATATAGACAATTCTTTTTCAGGGGGTAAAATACTCACAAGGGACTCCTTGTGCGGAACTTCAGACACTTCCATTGAAAAATGTGGCTAAAATCATCAAAATACCGAATATAGGCGGGTACCGTTATATGGGGGCTACACGATATTGTGGACCTATATACATAATTCTCTTCCAAGGTATAACGATCTCACAAGGGACTCGTTGTGTGGAATTTCAGACAATTCCATTTTAAAATGTGGCTAAAATCATCAAAATACCGAATATCGGGGGTACCGTTATAATATCGGGGGTTCGTTGCTTCACAAAAGTCCATCCGACTTTTCTTAATTTTTGGGTAAATTTTCACTGCACTTTTTTATTTTCGACTGTTTGTTTGGTTTGGTTTTCAGTTTTTACAGCTCTTTTTATACCCTCCACCTTGGAAAGGAGGGTATATTACTTTGACATAGAGCGCCAAAATTTAGCTGAGCTATTTGCATTGTGTCTAGGATGGTTGGTATTGAAAATGAGATATATCGGTTCACGTTCTGGTATAGTCCCCATATAACGGTACCTCCCGATATTCGGTATTTTGATGATTTATGCCACATTTTTCACGGATTTGTCTGGAAATTGGTATTTGTAGGTCATAATGGATTCCAGCTTCGGTGACGAAACATTGAATGCATGGGCCCATGATTTGATATAGCCCCCATATAACGGTACCTCCCGATATTCGGCATTTTAATGGTTTTTGCCACATTTCTTCTAATGTTTCTTTTTCCCTAAGATGGAGGGTATTAAAAGTTTGGCTCGGCCGAACTTAATGTTTTTTACTTGTTTATGTTCCACTTATGTTAATTTAATATTTTTTATCAGTCTTTATACCCTCCACCATACATAGTATGGAGGGTATATTAAGTTCGTCATTCCGTTTGTAGCTTATTGAAATAATCATATTAGACTTAACAAGTAAAAAGCAGTAAGTTCGGCCTGGGCGAACTTTGAATACCCTCCACCATTTGGAACGAATTAGAAATTTTTTAAAAAAATTTAATCCATTAAAAATTCTTTTAAAATCTTTAAAATATCTAATATATCTTTAAAGTATCTATCCCCCCGATATATGGGGGATATATGATATTGTGTACCTATTAAGACATATCTATGGCTGGGTGTAAAGTACTCACAAGGAACTCCTTGGTGGATTTTCAGATAATTCCGTTGAAAAATGTGGGTAAAATCATCAAAATACCGAATATTGGGGGAGATTAAGAAAATCTCCGTGAAAAACACTTTTTATTAAGTTTTTATTAAGTTGGGCTTGGTCTTTTTTTAAGGAAAGTAAAAAAAATCTCCGTAGAAACCCCTTTTTAAACACGCTAGGCCTGTTCTTATTTTTAAGACAGTAAAAAAATCTCCGTAAAATACACTTTCTAAAGACGTTGGGCGCCAGTTAAAGTTCTTTGTTGCTTTTATATATATATATATATATATATATATATATATATATATATATATATATATATATATATATATATATATATATATATATATAAGCTTTACGTCAAATAATGTGGGCTTTATCGTGATTTCAACTTACAGCTTTTTTACTTGTCTGTCTTAGGATGTAGTATCCATTACGAACTTCAAATACCAACAATTTCGGTAAATAATGTCGCTAACATCATCAAAATACCGAATAACGGGGGTACAGTTATATGGGGGATGTACGATATCGTGGACCTATATAGACAATTCTTTTTCAGGGGGTAAAATACTCACAAGGGACTCCTTGTGCAGAATTTCAGACACTTCCATTGAAAAATGTGGCTAAAATCATCAAAATACCGAATCCCGGGGGGTACCGTTATATGGGGGCTATACGATATCGTGGATAATAGATAATTCTCTGCCGATGTATAAAGTACCGACAAGGAACTCTTTGTGTGACAAAAGAGAGATCTGTGCAAAATTTTAGCTTCCTATCTTAATTCGTTTAGACTGTAGCGTGATTACAACAGACGGACAGACGGGCGGACGGACAGTGCAAAATCGTCTTAGAATTTTTCGCTGATCAAGAATTTATATACTTTGTTGGGTCTAAAATGATTTTTTCGATGAGTTACAAACTGAATGTCGAACTTAATATACCCTCCATACTATGTATGGTGGAGGGTATAAAATGCAACTCTTCTACCTCCTGGTTATCATCATCTTCTTCTAAGGGTACTCTTCCTCAAAGGTTGAGTCCTCTGATTCTTCATCAGTACTAATGTGTTTTACCCGCTGTTGTTTTAGAGAGGATCACTTCTTTCCGAAGTTATTTCCCGCTCTCGTTTTGTATTTGCATTGCGATTGTGATTAGAATTGAAGGCAGTGGGTCGTCTAAACGTTGATGACTCAGGATCCACTTTCATCTGTGTGGTATCATGTTGGTTTGCCTCAGATTTATGTACATTCTGCGTTATGCGCTTGAATGTTGGGTGGCTATTTTGCGAATAACTATGTTTCGGGTTTTTCCTCCTGTCTGCGATTGTCTGATTCTAGCTCTTGGGCTGTGGCCAGAACGTCACTTAGTGGTTTCCTCAATCCTGATAAACTCTTAGAGCATTGTCTCTGACCCTATCGTTCAGAGCATTACTCACTTCCTCATTGGTAGAGTATGTCATTTTATTTTTATTTACGATGAGCGTTAGGTGTTTATCCACCTCATCGTAAAAATAATTAATGGACATTTTTCCTTGTCTCAGAACATTTTGTTGATTTTCTAGGACTTGTACTGACCTTTTGTCGGCGAAGCACTGGTCCAGTCTGGCAATTATCGCCTTAAAATTTAAAACCGTATTAAATGCCGATAATTTATCATTTGCAATGCCTGTAATTTTATCACGAATATGCCCATTGCCACGTAGTACATATCTGTACTTTCTGGATAATATCCAAGAGTAAAATGAGAGGCTTAGCGCCAGACAGGATCGTTTTAACGTTACCCTTGAATTCTGGTAATGATTTTATTAAGTCTAGGGAAGTCACCGTCATGTTGCTCACTAATCCGGTTCGAAAGTTTCTACCTTCGGCATATTTAGTTTGTCCAATTGTTCTGTCAACATTTTAATTTGTTGTTTTAACTCGTCCGTCAAAACGTCCACTGTAGCTGTGACGAGCCCTATTACCTCTTCCCTAGTTACCATTTTTTTTTTATTTGAACCAACTAATAATCCCAAAAAATCTTTATATTTGTCTTGTATTTTATTTATTTATTTTTTTAAGCGCAAAAATTCTTAATTTTCCTTGAAATTAGTTATAACAAGTTAAAAAGTAGTATTCGAAATATCGTATATAGGGAGGTACCGTTATATCGGAGCTGTGCGAAGACCTGCACCTGCATAGACATTTTTCTGTCTTAGGGTGTAGTATCCATTTCGAACTTCAAATATAAAATTGGAAACAATTCCGGTGATTAATGTCGTTAAAATCATCAAATTACTGAATATCGGGAGGTACCGTTATATGGGGGCTATACGAAGACGTCGATCTGCACCTGCATAGACAATTTTCTGTCTTTAGGTGTAGTATTCGATTCGAACTTCAAATACCAAATTTGAAACGATTCCAGTGAATAATGTCCCTAAAATCATCGAAATATCGAATATCGGGAGGTACCGTTATATGGGGCTATATTAAAACGTGGACTTCCATGGCTCATTTACTAACATAACCTGCCTACTGGAAAAATAAACATGTGTGCAAAATTGTAGCCATCTGTCTCAATTAATTCGAAAGATAGCGGGATTACAACAGACAGACAGACAGACGGGCAGATAGGCGGACATCGCTAAATCGACTTAGAATTTTACGCTGATGAAGAATATATATACTTTGTTGGGTCTGACATAAGTATTTCGAGGAGTTACAAACGGAATGACAAAGTTATCTATATTTGGGGGTAAAGCACTCACAAAGAATTTCATATGTAGAATTTCAGACAATTCCGTTAAAAAGTGTGGCTAACCTCATCAAAATACCGAATATCGTATTGAACTGTTATATGGGGCTATACGATATCGTGGACCTATATAGATAATTATCTTCCAGTTAATAAAGTACTCACAAAGAACTACTTGTGTGGATTTTCAGACGATACTATTGGAAAATGTGGCTAAAATCATCAATTTACCGAATATCGGGTACCTTGCATAGGGGTTTATACGATATTGTGGACACATAAAGACAATCCCCTTTCAAGGGATAAAGTGCTCACAAAGAACCCTTGTTGTAGAATTTCAGACAATTCCGTTGAAAAATGTGACTAAAATCATCAAAATACCGAATATCGGGGCTACCCTTATATGGGGGATATACGATATCGTGGACCTATATAGATAATTCTCTTTAAGGGAATAAAGTACTCCCAAGGAACTCCTTCTGTGGATTTTCAGACCATTCCATTGAAAATGTGGCTAAAATCATCAAAATACCGAATATCGGTGGGTACCGTTATATGGGGGCTAAACGATATCGTGGATCTATATAGATAATTCTCTTCCAAGGTATAAAGTTCTCACAAGGGACTCGTTGTGTGGAATTTCAAACAATTCCATTGGAAAATGTGGCTAAAATCATCAAAATACCAAATATCGGGGGTACCGTTATATGGGGGCTATACGATATCGTGGACCGATATAGCCCATCTTCGAACTTTACCTGCCGGCAGACAAAAGAGAGATAGGTCCATATATAAAAAATTCTCTTCGAAGTTATAAAGTTCCCAAAAGGGACTCCTTGTGTGGAATATCAGACGATTCCATTGGAAAATGTGGCTAAAATCATCAAAATACGGAATATCGGGGGGTACAGTTATATGAGCGATGTACGATATCGTGAACCTATATAGACAATTCTTTTTCAGGGGGTAAAATACTCACAAGGGACCCCTTGTGCGGAATTTCAGACACTTCCATTGAAAAATGTGGCTAAAATCATTAAAATACCAAATATCGGGGGGTACCGTTATATGGGGGCTAAACGATATTGTGGACCTATATAGATAATCCTCTTCCAAGGTATAATGATCTCACAAGAGACTCGTTGTGTGGAATTTCAGACAATTCCATTTTAAAATGTGGCTAAAATGATCAATATACCGAATATCGGGGGGTACCGTTATATGGGGGCTATACGATATCGTGGACCTATATAGATAATTCTCTGGGGAGGTATAAAGTACCCACAAGGAGCTCCTTGTGTGGATTTTCAGACAATTCCGTTGAAAAATTTGGGTAAAATCATCAAAATACCGAATATCGGGGGGTAACGTTATATGGGGGATGTACGATATCGTGGACCTATATAGACAATTCTTTTTTGGGGGGAAAATATTCACAAGGGACTCCTTTTGTGGAATTTCGGGGACTTCCATTGAAAAATGTGGCTAATGGGGGAAAAATGGGGGATATTCGTTATCGTGGACCTATATAGACAATTCTCTCTCAGGGGGTAAAGTACTCACAAGGAACTACTTGTATGGATTTTAAGACAATTCCATTGAAAAATGTGGGTAACATCATCAAAACACCGAATAACGGGGGTACAGTTATATGGGGGATGTACGATATCGTGGACCTATATAGACAATTCTTTTTCAGGGGGTAAAATACTCACAAGGGACTCCTTGTGCGGAATTTCAGACACTTCCATTGAAAAATGTGGCTAAAATCATCAAAATACCGAATATCGGGGGGTACCGTTATATGGGGGCTAAACGATATTGTGGACCTATATAGATAATTCTCTTCCAAGGTATAACGATCTCACAAGGGACTCGTTGTGTTGAATTTCAAAACAATTTCACGACAATTCCATTTTAAAATGTGGCTAAAATCATCAAAATACCAAATATCGGGGGTACCGTTATATGGGCGCGATACGATATCGTGGACCTATATAGATAATTCTCTGCAGAGGTATAAAGTACCCACAAGGAACTACTTGTGTGGATTTTCAGACAATTCCATTGAAAATGTGGCTAAAATCATCAAAATAGCGAATATCGGGGGTACCGTTATATGGGGGCTATACGATATCGTGGACCGATATAGCCCATCTTCGAACTTGACCTGCCGGCAGACAAAAGAGAGATCTGTGCAAAATTTTAGCTTCCAATCTTAATTCGTTTAGACTGTAGCGTTATTACAACAGACGGACGGACAGGGCTCGTCTTAGAATTTTACGCTGATCAAGAATATATATACTTTGTTGGGTCTAAAATGATTATTTCGATGAGTTACAAACGGAATGACGAACTTACTATACCCTCCATACTATGTATGGTGGAGGGTATAAAAATTCGTTTTCGTTAGTGGTGTCTTCCTTCAGCTAGCGTTGGTCCGTTGCTTCACAAAAGCCCGTCCGACTTTTCTTAATTTTTGGGTAAATTTTCACTGCACTTTTTTATTTTCGACTGTTTGTTTGGTTTGTCAGTTTTTACAGTTCTTTTTTATGTTCCACTTATGTTAATTTAATATTTTTTTATCAGTCTTTATACCCTACACCATACATAGTATGGAGGGTATATTAAGTTCGTCATTCCGTTTGTAATTTATTGAAATAATCACAAGTAAAAAAGCAGTAAGTTCGGCCTGGGCGAACTTTGAATACCCTCCACCATTTGAAACGAATTCTTTTAAAATCTTTAAATTATCTAATATATCTTTAAAGTATCTATCCCTCCGATATATGGGGGATATATGATATTGTGTACCTATTAAGACATATCTATGTCTGGGTGTAAAGTACTCACAAGGAACTCCTTGGTGGATTTTCAGAAAATTCCGTTGAAAAATGTGGGTAAAATCATCAAAATACCGAATAATGGGGGGGTACCGTTTTATGGGGGCTATACGAAATCTGAAAATCCACAGAAGGAGGTCCTTGGGAGTACTTTATCCCTTTAAAGAGAATTATCTATATAGGTCTACGATATCGTATATTCCCCATATAACGGTACCCCCCGATATTCGGTATTTTGATGATTTTACCCATATTTTTCAACGGAATTGTCTGAAAATCCACACAAAGAGTTCCTTGTGGGTACTTTATACCTCGGCAGAGAATTATCTATATCGGTCCACGATATCGTATAGGCCCCATATAACGGTACCCCCGATATTCGGTATTTTGATGATTTTAGCCACATTTTTCAACGGAATGGTCCGAAATTGTACACAAGGGGTTCTTTGTGAGCACTTTACTCACCGACAGAAAATTTTCTACATAGGTTAGCGATATCGTATATCACTCATATAACGGAACCCCCCGATATTCGGTATTTTGATGATTTTACCCACATTTTTCAACGGAATTATCTGAAAATCCACACAAGGAGTTCCTTGTGAGTACTTTACACCCAGACATTGATTTGTCTTAATAGGTCCACAATATCATATATCCCCCCATATATCGGATTTTAAAATAATTTTTAATGGATTTTATTTTTTTTTTTTTTTGAAAATTTTCTAATTCGTTCCAAATGGTGGAGGGTATTCAAAGTTCGGCCCGGCCGAACTTACTGATTTTTTACTTGTTTTAGAATAGGCCCACTCCAACCCTTTGTTATAAAGACCAAACAAATGATACATGGAAAATTTCATATCAATTGGACAATAAAGGCGATCTGCATTTTGTTCATAAAACTACATGGGCAGGCGGTCAGACTGACATGCATAAACTGGCTCAGAACGTGATTTTATAAAGATCATCCAAAAAAGTAAGGTTTATCTCGCGTATTTCTACCTGTTACAAACAAATGCACAACGACAAATTACCCACTACCACAGTGTGGTGTAAGTATTAAGAAGTAAAAAAAGCAAAGATTGTCCGGACCGAGCCGAGCCCTCCACCATTTTCATTTCACTGAATCAAGGAAGAATTTTCTTTATATTAATGAACAATTTCGTTAATTGTACATTAATGAAACTCAATGAAACTTTTTTCATTTATTCAATGAACTTCTACGTTGGTTCAAAACCAATAACAAATTTCATTGACGGAACATAGGATTTCATTTATGGTATAAAGATTTTTCTTTCAGTGTAGCATATAATGCTGTAGAGAACCTTAAAACACTTCTCTCAGAAACCATAAACCCAGGAAAATGAATGCAATCTGTTGTAAACTTTCAGTTCTTGCAGAAATACAGCATTCCATTAAAACGAAATTTCCATTACATTCCATTATTTTTCGGGTATTAAAAATAGATTAAAAATGGTTATTTCAAAGTGCAAAATTTTCATGGAAAACAAATACCAACGAAATCCAAGTAATAACATAATAGCACCGACTCCAATCCCAGAATATCCAGGACATATTTTACATATTGACATTTTGATAAAAAATAACAGTAATTTCTTGACGGCAATAGATAATTTTTCAAAGTTTGCGGTTCTTGTTCCAACTGCATCAAGGAACGCAGTTGATATTAAAACAGCCCTTTTCCAAATACTAAATAGATTCGAAAACGTGAAACTGGTAGTATCTGATAACGAAAGATCATTCAAGTCAAGTTTGATTGGCGCTTTTCTTAGGGACTATTACGGTGCAGAACAGCATTTTGTACCACCTATGCACAGCCAAAGTAATGGCCAAGTTGAAAGATTTCATTCAACTCTACTAGAAATTGCCAGATGTGTTAAGGCACAGCAGAATATAGGGGATACAGTCGAATTGTTGCTTTTATCCACTTTGAAATACAACAACACCATTCACTCAGTAACAGGACGAAAGCCAGTGGACATTATAAACTCAATTCCAGGCAAGGATCTGGAAGAAATTAAAGCAAAATTGAACATTGCTCAAGAAAAAACTCTACGGACTCATAACGAAAATGTCTCGTTTAAGGTCCATCCAGGTGACAGGGTATTCGTTAGGAGAAATCAAAGGCTCGGGAACAAGTTTGATAAATGGTATGTTGAGGGGACCATTGAACAAGATTTAGGATCGACAGTATTGATTAATAAAAAAAGTGCACAAGAGTAATTTGCCATAGTATGGAAGGTGTATTAAGTTTGTCATTTCGTTTGTAAAACCTCGAAATATACATTTTAGACCCCACAAAGTATATATATTCGTGATCAACATAAAATTCTATGTCCGTCCGTCTGTCCATCTGTGGAAATCACTCTAGCTTCTGAACGAAATGAAGTTGGTTGATAAAATTTTACTCAACCTACTTTACTGTATTATATCTGCATTAATTTTGGTATTGAAAATGGGGCATGTAGGTACAAGAACTTAATAGACTACTGCCACAATTTTAATAACTCGTTGGCATTAGGTTGCTTTCCTCTTATACGTGATCTAGTTATTATGTTATGATTGTGTAGCTATTGCAACTTAATAGAACTTAATAGACTACTGCCACAATTTTAATAACTCGTTGACATTAGGTTGCTTTCCTCTTATACGTGATCTAGTTATTATGTTATAATTGTATAGCTATTGCAAAATTAAGTGATATTCTGTTATACACGTAGAACTTTGTTTCATCGTAATATTCCCTCATCATTATGGTTTTGTCAGGGGTATGTCTACTTCGACAAATTTATTAGAACTTTGGTATTATAACAATGGTATCTTAAACAAGTGTCAAACTGATGTTACAAATAGACATGCCCAGAAGGTTTATTTTAATGTCTAACTAGTAAAAAAGCTGTAAGTTCGCCCGTGCCGAACTTTTAATACCCTCCACCACTTGGTACAAATTTGGCAATTTCCACAAAAAAAAAAAACAAAAAAAAATAAATAAATAAATAAATAAAATCCGTTAAAAATTCTGTTAAAATCTTAAAAATACCGAATGCTTATACGACGACGTGGACCTGCATAGGCAACTTTTGTCATAAGTTATTACAATATTTAAATGCGACACTTGAAGAAAAATCTGTTTATATGCACAGACAATTTTCTGGCATGGGCTGAAGTATCCATTACGAACTTCACATGCGAAATTTGAAACAATCCCGGTAAATAGTGTCGCTAAAATCATCAAAATACCGAATATCGGGGGGTACGGTATATGGGGGCTATATGAAGACGTGGACCTACATGGCCCATTTTCTGTTTTATGCTGCAGTATCTATTGCGAACTTCAAATACCAAAGAGTGATTTCCACAGACGCGGAGATGGACAGACGGACGGACATCGCTAAATCCACATAGAATTTTATGCTCATCAAGAATATATATACATTGTGGGGTCTAAAATGTATATTTCGAGGAGTTACAAACGGAATGACAAAATTAATATACCCTCCATAGTATGGTGGAGGGTATAAAAAATTAGTCTAAAAAATTTATTATATATATATATATATATATATATATATATATATATATATATATATATATTCTGGGATTTTTCAAGTTATACATCTGGGCCTATTTATTCTTTGCTGTAAAATGTTGATGTTTGTTAACTTATACTCTAACCTTAAGTCTTATAATCCATCAATAAGTCTTCAAAGCTATTTAAATTCTCTTGTGAAGTGCAAATGGAATGTCATAAATTATAACAAGTTAAAAAGCACTAAGTTCGGCCGGGCCGAACTTTTAATACCCTCCACCATTTGCAACGAATTTGGAAATTTTTAAAAAATAAAATCCTTAAAAAATTCTGTTAAAATTTTAAAAATACCGAATATAGCCGTCATATTTGGGGTCTATACGACGTGGACATACATAGGCATTGCTTGTCATAAGCCATTACCATATTCAAATTGGAAACTTGAAATAAATGGTAAATAATGTAGCTAAAATCATCAAAATATCGTATATAAGGAGGTGCCGTTAATTTGGAGCTGTGCAAAGACCTGGACCAGCATAGACAGTTTTCTGTCACAGGCTGTAGCATCCATTACGAACTTCAAATACCACATTTCAAACAATTTCGGTGGGTATTGTACCAAAAATCGTCAAAATACCGAATATGGGGAGGTACTGATATATGGGGCCTATACGAAAACCTGGACCCGCACAGACAATTTTCTGTCACAGACTGTATTACGAACTTCAAATACCAATTTTCAAACAATTCCGGTGAATAATGTCGCTAAAATCATCAAAATACCGAATATAGGGAGGTACCGTTATAGGGGGGCTATACGAAGACGTAGACCTGCACAGACAATTTTCTGTCTTAGGGTGCAGTATCCATTTTGAGCTTCAAGTACCAATTTTGAAACAATTCCGGTGAATAATGTCGTCAAAATCATCAAAATACCGAATATAGGGAGGTACTGATATACGGGGCCTATACGAAGACCTGGACCCGCACAGACAATTTTCTGGCACAGACTGTAGTTCCTATAACGAACTTCAAATACCAAATTTGAAACAATTCGCGTGAATAATGTCGTTAAAATCATCAAAATACCGAATATAGGGAGGTACCGTTATATGGGGGCTATATGAAAACGTGGACCTACATGGCCCATTTACGAACTTAACCTGCCTACTGGAAAAATAAACATGTGTGCAAAATTTTAGCCATCTATCTCAATTCATTCGAAAGATATCGTGATTACAACAGACAGACAGACGGACATCGCTACATCGACTTAAAATTTTACGCTGATCAAGAATATATATACTTTGTTGGGTCTGACATGAGTATTTCGAGGAGTTACAAACGGAATGACAAAGTTAATGTACCCTCCATAACATGGTGGAGGGTATAAAAATGTGTAAAAAGTTATCATTCTAAAGGTCTAGTGACTATTATTGTAATGTAGATTAGTTTGCAGATTTTGGAGTTATTCTAGATAGAAAACATAGTTTCAGTTTACATATATAGTCTTGTGTTATTAAAGTCAAGTATTTCTTTTTGTTTTATAAAACGTTGGACTAAAGGATTTGATGATAGTCATGTTAACAAACGTTTATTTATTATCTTTGTTCGACCAACTTTGGGAGTCCCTTCTTCTATAAATTTTATTCTAATAAAACAGAAATTGTGCAAGTTAAATTTCTTCTGTTTGCTCTTAAAGGCTTATGTTGAAATTCCAATTAAACTCTCCCACCTTATGAAAATTGCTTCAAATATATAGATCATCTGCCACTGTTCCAAAGTCGCTGTTTATAAGAAGCGATATAAACATTAATATCCCTATACGTTACACGCAAAATTAAATACCGCTTAAATTGTAATATGTATTTGGGGAATGTTTAGTGGTAGAAATGTTAAATTTGTGATATGGGAATTGCTATCCTTTTGCGTGCGTCACAAATTCGTCTGCGGTTAATTCCACAAACTCATAAAATCCAGAGAATTTATAAAATCATTTTCTTGGCTTTCATCAAAAACTTCTCCAAATCATACTCATAGCGCTATAAAACGACTTAAGTAATACAAATACTTGACATATTTCTACAAATATACTGCAAAAAGAAAGTGAAAGTCTTCTGCTGAATTGTTCCCCAATCGAAAATCAAAACAGCCCTTCATTTACTAAGATCTCATAATGAAATAAGGGACAGACTACGTAAGGTTTTAATGGAGTATTGGAGTATAAAAGGCAAGAACTAAGCGGAGATGCTTTAGAATCAAATTTGAATACCCCGAACAATGGGGAAACGAGTGGGTGTGTACAAATGTACACCTTTTAAAAATTGATTCTTATTGATTACACAATGAATAGTGACTTCCCGCGTACTCAACAGAACAGTTGTAAGGGCGCAAAGCTAAATATTAAGCAGATATGATAATTTTCAAGAATATTTGGTAGGTCAGTGACCTGAATTTCCAGAAAACTATGGTCTGAAATTTTTGTAAGGAGGGTTTCTATTTCCAGACTAATAAAAATACGGATATATAGTAATATTTTGGAAAGAAAGAACTTAAGCCATCAAGTAAAAATAATTAATTGATAAAAATGTAATTTAAAAACAAGTAAAAAAGGCCGGGCCGAACTTCGAATACCCTCCACCATTAGGAACGAATTTGGCAATTCTCAAAAACAATAAAATCCGTTAAAAATTTTGTTAAAAACTTGAAAATACCGAATGTAGCTGTTATATTATACGACGACATGCATAGGTAACATTTGTTAAAAGCCATTTCAATATTCAAATTCGAATTTAAAAAAATCGGTAATAATATAGATAAAAGGGCTATACGAAGACATGGACCTGCTCAGACAATTTTCTGTCTTAGGCTGAAGTATCTATTACGAGTTTGATGCAGAATATTGAGAGGTACCGTTATATGGAGGGTATACGAAAACGTGGACCTGCACAGGTAATTTTCTGTCATAGGCTGTAGCATCCATTACGAACTTCAAATACCAAATTTGAAACAATTCCGGTAAATAATGTCGCTAAAATCATCAAAATGCAGAATATTGAGAGGTACCGTTATATGGGGGATACACGAAGACGTGGACCTGCACAGACAATTTTCTGTCCTAGGCTGTAGTATCCATTACGAACTTCAAATACCAAATTCGAAATAATTCCGGTGAATAATGTCGCTAAAATCATAATAATACCGAATATTGGGAGGTACCGTTATATGGGGGCTATACCAAAACGTGGACCTACATGACATAACCTACTGCAGACATAACATACATTTGAGTAATGGGTTCTACACCATATAATGGTACCGACTGATATGCGGTTTCTTGATGATTCTAGTCAAAATATTCCACTTAATTTGGTGATAACAAGACAACAATTCTTATGAAAGAAAATTTTCTATGTATTTTCCCGATACGGTATTATGCCCATTCTACTTTGATGATAACAAGATAACAATCCTTGTGAAAGAAAATTTTTTAGGTAGGTGCCTGATACGGTATTATGCACATTCTACTTTATACGATTTTGCGAACTTTAACTGCATTATCTTAACCATCTCAATAGCAATGTCGCACCAAATTTACATTGTTAGACATTAAACAAACAACACGCTTGTGTTGAGTGATAGCTGAAGAAAAAATATCGCGCTGTATCGGCCAGTGCTAATGATGACTATCGGTTATAGATTCGTTGCAGCTCTCAGTTAAGTCTCAGTTACTTAACAACGGAAGGATTCAGGTGTGAAACTTTTGCAAGCAGTGAAGCCAAACGACCTACCGCAACGCAGAATTTTTGGTGAATGGGCTCTTGAAAAGTTGGTAGAAGATCCACTTTCAGTCTTTTTGGTTCAATAGGAACGTAAATAATTAGACTTGTCGATTTTGGAGTGAAGATCAGGCAGAAGTATTGCAAAATCTAACAATACATCTAGAAAATGTAACAGCTGGAGGCGGTTTATGGTGCTGGTGGCATCATTGGACAGTACTTCTACAATAAAGCTGCGAATCGTAACAGTCAATGATAAGAGATACCAAAAATGATATCTAACTTTTTCCCCCAAAATGAAGGATCTTTATTGCATGTGGTTTCCTATTGGAAGCGTATAATTCTTACGGTGTTTTAGGCATTACACGGGAAACTATTTTTAAACGATAAGGGTAAAAATAAATTATTTTTATACCCTCCACCATACATAGTATGGAGGGCATATTAAGTTCGTCATTCCGTTTGTAACTTATCGAAATAATCATTTTAGACCCAGCAAATTCTTGAAGAGCGTAAAATTCTATGTCGATTTAGCCCTGTCTGTCAGTCTGTCCGTCTTTGTAATCACGCTACAGTCTAAACGAATTAAGACAGGAAGCTAAAATTTTGCACAGATCTCTCTTTTGTCTGCAGGCAGGTCAAGTTCGAAGATGGGCTATATCGGTCCACGATATCGTATAGCCCCCATATAACGGTACCCCCCGATATTCGGTATTTTGACGATTTTAGCCACATTTTTCAATGGAATTGTCTGAAATTCCACACAAGGAGTCCCTTTTGAGAACCATTTAACGGAACCCCCCGATATGCAGTATTTTGATGATCTTAGCCACATTTTTTAACGGAATTATCTGGAATTCTACACAAGGAGTTCTTTGTGAGTACTTTATCCCCTAAAAGAGAGTTGTCTATATAGGTCCCCGATATTGTATATCCCCCATATAACGGTACCCTCCGATATTCGGTATTTTGATGATTTCAGCCACATTTTTCAATGGAATTGTCTGAAAGTCCACACAAGGAGTTCATTGTCAGTACTTTATTCCTTGGAAGAGAGATTTCTATATAGGTCTACCATATCGTATAATCCCTTATGCAAAAGTACCCTATATTCGGTATATTAATGATTTTAGCCACATTTTCTAATAGTATTGTCTGAAAATCAACACAAGGAGTTCCTTATACTTTATCAACTGGAAGATCATTATCTATATAAGTCCACGATATCGTATAGCCCCCATATAACAGTTCAATACAATATTCGGTATTTTGATGCGTTTAGCCACATTTTTCAACGGAATTGTCTAAAATTCTACACAAGGAGTTCTTTGTGAGTGCTTTACCCCCAAACATAGATAACTTTGTCATTCCTTTTGTAACTCCTCGAAATACTCATGTCAGACCCAACAAAGTATATATATTCTTGATCAGCGTTAAATTCTAAGTCGATTGAGCGTCTGTCTGTCTGTTGTAATCCCGCTATCTTTCGAATGAATTGAGATAGATGGCTAAAATTTTGCACACATGTTTATTATACCCTCCACCTTTTAAAGCAGGGTATATTAACTTTGTCATTCCGTTTGTAACATCCTTAAATATTCGTCTTAGACCCCATAAAGTATATATATTCATAATCAGCATAAAATTGTAAGTCGATTTAACGATGTCCGTCTGTCTGTCTGTCCGTCTGTCTGTCTGTTGAAATCACGATACAGCCCACATTATTTGACGTAGAGCGCCAAAATTTAGCAGAGCTATTTGCATTGTGTCTAGAATGGTTGGTGTTGAAAATGAGATATATCGGTCCACGTTCTGGTATAGTCCCCATATAATGGTACCTCCCGATATTCGATATTTTGATGATTTATGCCACATTTTTCACGGATTTGTCTAAAAATTGGTATTTGTGGTTCATAATGGGTCCTAGTTCGTGTGGCGAAACATTGTAATTATAGATCCACGTTTTGGTATAGCCCCCATATAACAGTACCTCCCGATATTCGGTAATTTGATGATTTTTGCAACCTTTTTTCCCCGGATTTGTCTGAAAATTGGTATTTGTGGGTCATAATGGGTCCTAGTTCGTGTGGCGAAACACTGTAATTATAGATCCACGTTTTGGTATAGCCCCCATATAATGGTACCTCCCGATATTCGGTAATTTGATGATTTTTTCACATTTTTTCACGGATTTGTCTGAAAATTGGTATTTGTTGTTCATAATGGATTCCAGCTTCGGTGACGAAACATTGCATGCATGGATCCATGATTTGATATAGCCCCCATATAACGGTACCCCCCGATATTCGGTATGTTGATAGTTTTTGCCACATTTTTTCACTGATTTGTCTAAAAATTTGTATTTGTGAGTCTTAGTTCGTGTGGCGAAACATTGTAATTATAGGTCCACGTTTTGGTGTAGCCCCCATAACGGTACCTCCCGATACCGTTATTCTAATGTTTCTTTTACCCTAAGGTGGAGGGTATTAAAAGTTTGGCCCGGCCGAACTTAATGTTTTTTCCAGTAGGCAGGTTAAGTTCGTAAATGAGCCATGTAGGTCCACGTTGTAATATAGCCCCCATATAACGGTAACTCCCGATATTCCGCATTTTGATGATTTAAGCGACATTAATCACCGGAATTGTTTCAAATTTGGTATTTGAAGTTCGAAATAGATACTACACCCTAAGAAAGAAAATTGTCTGTGCAAGTCCACGTCTTCGTATAGCCCCCATATAACGTTAACTCCCGATATTCGAGATTTCAATGATTTCAGCGACATTATTCACCGGAATTGTTTCAAACTTGGTATTTGAAGTTCGAAACCTATACTACTCCTTAAGACAGAAAATTGTCTGTGCAGGTCCACGTCTTCGTGTAGCCCCCGTGTAACGGTACCTCTCTATATTCGGTAGTTTGATGATTTTAGCGACATTATTCACCGGAATTCTTTCAAATTTGGTGTTTGAAGATCGAAGTGGATACTTAAGTCTATGACAGAAAATTTTCTGTGCAGGTGCAGGTCTTCGCACAGCTCCGATATAACGGTACTCCCTATATACGATATTTCGATGATTTTAGCTACATTATTCACTGTTTATTTCAAGTTTTGAATTTGAATATAGTAATGGCTTATGACAAACAATGCCTATGTAGTTCCACGTCATATAGACCCCAATATAACGGCTATATCTGTTATTTTTAAAATTTTAAAAGAATTTTCTAAGAAACTTATTTTTTTGAAAATTTCAAAATTCGTTCAAAATGGTGGAGGGTACTCAAAGTTCGGCCCGGCCGAACTTGTTAAATTTTGCGAGCTTCAAATATCAAATTTGAAATATGAAGGAATACGGTTTTTTGGGAGCTACAGGAAAAATTGGACCAAAATGGACAATATTTTGACACAATCAGTAAAACCCATTACGGATGCCTAGCTTTTAACATACTCGCCGAAAAATGTGGAAAAAATCAAAAATTCCGAATATCTGAAGGTACCGTTATATGGGAGCTATAGTTAAATGTGGACTTACATAAATAATTTTCAGCCGAAAATAAAACCGGGAAATAAAGCCGAAAATAAAATGCTTGAAAAAATATGGCTTAATTTTCAATACCGATCATCTAAAACACAGTGATACTATTTAACAAAAGCTCTGCGTCAAATAAAATGAAATTTATCCTGATTTCAACAGACGGGGATGGTTAAATCGTTAAAGTTTTATGCTGATAACGAATAGATATACCTTATGAGGTCTCCGGCGAATAATTATTGATATTAATTTGAATGTGGAAATTGTTAGAATATGTTTGATATGTTAGAGCTAAACTTCATGGTGGTTCTATCAAAATAGTCAGTTTTATACCCTCCACGGAAGTATGAAGGGTATATTAAGTTCGTCATTCCGTTTGTAACAATTCGAAATATATATTTTAGAGTAAGTAACGAGTAGAGATACAAAATTCCAATGTATGGACGAAAAATTGTGCTAGTTTAGCACAATTCAGATTTCAAAAATTTCACATATTGCAAAAGTTATACATTTTTTATACCCTCCACCTTGGAAAGGAGGGTATATTAACTTTGTCATTCCGTTTGTAACATCCTTAAATATTCGTCTTAGACCCCATGAAGTATATATATTCATAATCAGCATACAATTCTAAGTCGATTTAACGATGTCCGTCTGTCTGTTAAAATCACGATACAGTCCACATTATTTGACGTAGAGCGCCAAAATTTACAGAGCTATTTGCATTGTGTCTAGGATGGTTGGTATTGAAAATGAGATATATCGGTACACGTTCTGGTATAGTCCCCATATAACGGTACCTCCCGATATTCGGTATTTTGATGATTTATGCCACATTTTGTCACTGATTTGTCTAAAAATTGGTATTAGTGGGTCATAATGGGTTCCAGCTTCGGTGGCGAAACATTGCATGCATCGGCCCATGATTTGATATAGCCCCCATATAAAGGCACCTCCGGATATTCGGTATTTTGATGGTTTTTGCCACATTTTGTCACTGATTTGTCTAAAAATTGGTATTAGTGGGTCCTAGTTCGTGTGGCGAAACATTGTACGGTATTGAACATATAACGGTACCTCCCGATATTCGGCATTTTAATTGTTTTCGCCACATTTCTTCTACTGTTTCTTTTACCCTAAGGTGGAGGGTATTAAAAGTTGGCCCGGCCGAACTTAATGTTTTTTTACTTGTTTATTTTTAGCGAGTAACGAGTAAAGATTGAAATTCGTTATGTATGGACGAAAAATTTTGCTAGGTGAGCACAACTCAGCACAATTTACCGCACATCTATATTTGAATTTTGACAAAAATTACAGCAATTTTTCGTTATATATGTATTTTTTCCAATTTTTACTAGTAACGAGTGGGAATACAAATTTTCAATGAATTGACGAAAAATTGTGCTAGGTTAGCACAAATCAGCATAACTTTTGTTTTTCTATTTCTTGTTTCTAAATATGCGATTTTGATTTTTACTATCTTAACGAGTAACGAGTAGAGATACAAATTTCCAATGTATGGACAATGTGCTAGGTGATCATAATTCAGCACAACTTGCAGATTTCAAAAATTCTACAAATTACAAAAGTTATACATTGTTTAATTTTTAGCGAGTAACGAGTAAAGGTGGAAATTCGTGTAGACGAAAAATTGTGCTAAGTGAGCACAACTCAGCACAATTTACCGCATCTCGATATTTGAATTTTAACGAAAATGACTGCAATTTTTCTGAAAAATACTGGTTTTTTCGAAATTGCCATATCTTGAAAACGGTTAAAGATATTGAGAAAAAATAAACGGCACAAGTTAGCACAAATCAAGCACAACCCATCACAACTCTTATGTTTTCGAAATTCGAAAAATGCATTCCTGACATACTTTCGAAATTCTCGTTTTTTTCGAAATTGGTAAGAGATATCGAAATAATTTTAACGGCACGATTGAGCACAAACCTAGCACAATTCAGCACAACTTTCCTTTTTTCGAAATTCGAAAATTGCAATTTGAACGGAAACCACATTTGTTTTGATCTGTGACATTGTTGCAGATTGGAATTTCTTATTTTGATCTGCAACACTGTTTCATATTTGGGTTTCTTAAGTATTTGTCACAGTGGGTATTGTAACTGTGGGTACTGTAGATGTGTGTACTGTAACTTATAGTCCCCATATAACGGTACCTCCCGATATTCGGTATTTTGATGATTTATGCCACATTTTTTCACGGATTTGTCTGAAAATTTGTATTTATAGGTCATAACGGGTCCCTGTGCGTGTGGCAAAACATTGCATGTATAGGACCACTTTTTGGTATAGCCCCCATATAAAGGTACCTCCAAATATTCGGTAATTTGATGATTTTGCCACATTTTTTTACGGATTTGTCTATAAATTGGTATTTGTTGGTTAAATAACTCAGTAATTTTGATACTGTATACCTTTGCATTTAGATTGAATACTTATTTTTGTAGAAATTATTTTTCTTTACTTCAAATTTGATTCTCCTTCGTATACATACCATTTTTTAAGAATGTGCTCTAATTGATAATACTTTTATAAAAAAAAATAAATAACCACCGCATTTTATGTCTGCAAGAACGTTATAAAATTAACTCACACATTTTTTAAGCTTGCCAGTTTTATTGGTTCTGCGTTTGGCTATAGCTTACTCAAAGTAATGGACCATTATTTGTTATATTTCTCACAGTGGTATGCAACAACATGTTTGCATTTCTAATGTCATGGAAACATTGAATGTTTAGTAAATTATCGTAATATCTTGCACCATAGAACAGCACGTTGGTTGTTGTAGAAGGCCTGGACATTTTTAAATGAAACACTGTGTGTATGAAGAATGAAATTATAACAACTCATAGAAATGTTAATTTGATAAATATTGAATAATCTTTGGCCTTCGGGAGATTTTTTGAATTTTTGATCTGAAAGAGCAATACACATTGAATTCTTCCAAAAATTACTCGATTGGGAGCAGTGTTTAGGTAATAAAACAAACCTCTCACAGAGAGATTCCACTTTTTGGGATGCGTTACCAAAATAACTTCTTCAGAGTTCATCACACCAAATTGAATGGCAACACATGCAGTCTGTTTAGAGGGCAGCACTCTGCATAAGAATAAAATTACTCAACACAATGTTACTCTCACAAATAATTCTACTGAATAAAGTATCGACGGACTGAAAAATCCGGACGCAACGAAGGTGGTGTAGATGTTCTTTCTTACACTGCAAAAATGAACATATTGCCCGAAATTCAAACTTAACAGATCTCCGATGTGTTTTAATTTTGTTCATTTTATGTTTAATGTTTAGTAATTTAATTAATGAATAGTATATTTTTAGAACCTAGTTTCAAGGGGGATAATTTTTAGAGATTAAAAAACGCAAAATTACCATTATATCTTTTTTGCATAAATTTTCCCTTTTAGACATTCTTAAATAGTTTTGATTGTTATCACTCTTACTATTCTTCTCTTTCTCTTAAAACTAGATAATCCAATATTTGAGCAATAAAGAATAAAAATTGCAAGGTCGGTGCTTATTAGGAGAACAACTTCTTCTTCTTTTATACTTTTATTACATCTTATTACAGTGGTTCATAACATTTAAGTTATGTAAATAAACTTGTCTTCTATTATAAAGAAAAAGTAGAAGTAATAATTAAATAAAGTGGCACAAAAAGTTGTAGTGGAGCAAGAGGAAATTATAGAATACCAGCAAGTGGATCAACCATTTCCCATTGCGCAAGGAAAATATTGTTTTTGGATACAAAGTGTATACAAATTGTTTGTGTATACAAATTGATTGTACTGGTCTTGCTCATACATCCCACGGAAAACATATGCCTGAGATTGTAAACCAATATAGAGATAAACAGTTGACCAGGGACTGCCCCCGGTGTGGTCAAATTTTGACAAAGTCGGTAAGTGATCCCAACAATATTATTGTAGTATAAGTTCGATTTGTTGACACATCTATATGTATCAAGGTGGACACCAATATTTACTAATACATGACGTTGACTTTCAATTTCACTACGGGCATACCCTGGGCAAACCACTGAGCGCTGGTTGTTGTTAAGCATCTCACATTGTAACATAGGAGATATTGGTAGCAATTATAAATATAAAAAGTAAAAAAGCAGTAAGTTCGGCCGGTCCGAACTTTGAATACCCTCTACCATTTACAACGAATTTGAAATTTTTCGAAAAAGGTGACATTCGCCACAAATTCTATTAACATTTTAAAAATACCGAATATAGCCGTTAAATTAGGGCCTGTACGACGTGCACCTACATAGGCATTGTTTTTCACAAGCCATTACCATATTCAAATACGAAACTTAAAATAAACGGTGAATAATGTAACCAAAGTCATTCAAATACCGTACATAGGGAAGTACCGTTATATAGGAGCTATACGAAGACCTGGACCTGCATAGACGATTTTCTGTCACAGGCTGTAGCTTCCATTACGAACTTCAAATACGACATCTCAAACAATTTCGGTGAGTATTGTACCTAAAATAAAATAAAATACCCTGCACCATACTATGGAGGGTATATTAACTTTGTCATTCCGTTTGTAACTCCTCGAAATACTCATGTCAGACCCAACGAAGTATATATATTCTTGATCAGCGTAAAATTCTAAAGGTAAGGTCACATTGGGCAAAAATATGTGACGAAAAATGTGAAATATTTCTTTGTCACAATCTGACCATCAAATATTATTTGACAGTAAATACAAAAACAGCTGACTTTGGGAAAACAAAATTATTTGCCGGAAAACAAAAACTTGACCAATGTGTCCATAATGTGAACATATATGATGAATTATTTTCCTATTTTTTGGTCAAACATTTATTTGACGGTGCAAATGTTTTGTAAGGTCAAACAAGGAAAAATATCAGTTTAAAACATTGGGCAGCATTTTGCTTTAACAACAGGAGCATTTGTGGCATGATGTTCAATGAATAGAAAAACAAACGAATGCAATAAGTTGCTTTGTTTGTTTGATGTTTTTGAACTAACTGAATTTGAATGTTTAGTAAAAAATGTGTATATTTGGTCTGTTCCAGAACTGCCAGAATGTAAGTGTTTTTACTACGATAACCGATTTTCCCTTTATTATATCAAAGAAAATTGCGAAACTAGTAGATTCTTGCAGGTTCTGGGACAGGATATAGGTAGATGCATCAACTCTTAAAACAATGATATGTCAAAAATTTTGAAATGTTTTGACAAAAATAAGTAAATTTTTCTATGTTTTCCTATACGGCGAAAAATCGGAGGTTGCAATGATATATATTTTTCAACAATTTTTACAAATTTCAATAATATTTCATTCATTATTTTTAATTCCAAAATTGTTTTGACAGTTCATTGTCCCAGCAGCTATGTCGATGTAACTACCTGTATTCTTCTACAAACAAAAATGCAAAATAAAATTGTTCTAACAAGGAATTTATTCCACAACAGCTGGTCTTTTGCTTCCCTTCTCCAAATAAATTATACCCGAAACTACATTTTCTTTATGTCTCTCTTTCACTCTCTCTGTCTATTTCTCTCGGCCAAATAAACGTATGTTTCCTCACAGTTTGGTCAAACAATTTAATGGGAAAATATATTTTACGAATGTGAACATGTGTCAAACATGTTTTCCCATAGCACTGTTTGACGCTGATTGGTGACTGCTTGAACAAACAAAATCTGTCAAATATTTGTAATGTAATGTGAACATCGAATCAACTCTGTATGAATTTCACATTTGTTCAGTCAAATATGAGAAAACAAATTTCGATCAAATATTTGCCCAATGTGACCATACCTTAAGTCGATTTAGAGATGTCCGTCTGTCTGTCCGTCCGTCATTGAAAATTGTCTGTATATATTGTCAAAGTATATATATTCTTGATTATCGGTTTTGTTTGGACAGATGTAATGCTTTGTTACACAATAAACACGAAATTGGAAAGAGCAAAATATAGAATGTGTAGTCAATTACTGCACTGTGCAAGTGTCGTCTCTGCAGGACAATAAAGTCCACATGCACTTTACTTGCAAAATACATGTATGGACGTGAGTGCATTGCAGTATATTGACATAAGAAATTAATTGACACCATACTTTCATTAATTCGCGTTAACAATTTTTTCATTCCACAAGCTTACTTTTATTACAATATTTAAAATCACAGAAAGATGTAAATAAAAGTTACTTTCCGAACCTCGAGTCAAAAAAGTATAAAGTTTCAAAACTCAAATTATATGTGCATTTTGAATAACAAATTTTAGATTTTACAGCAGAGGAATGTAAAACAAAGACCGATTTAGTAACACAGTCCAAAATTAAGTGTCATGAACCTTATTAAAGACCTGGACCTACATAGAAAATTTTCTGTCACAGACTGCAGTTCCCATTCCGAACTCTAAATACGTATTTTGAAACCACTCCGGTGAATAATGACGCTTTTCAAGTTCCTTCCAAATGGTAGAGGGTATTAAACTTAGTAGCTTTTTTACTTGTTTTGCTTGTTTTTGAAAAATTTAACTGCATTACCCAAACGGTCTTACTGGTATTTGTAGTTTGAAGTGGAACACGGTGAAATAATATACCTCTATATAAAAATGTTTTCTTTACTAAGTGGTGGATGGTATTAAAAGTTTGGTCCCGCCGAACTTAATGTTTTTTTTTTTTTCTTTTTTAAATCATCGAAATACTCATGTAATCCGTAATCCGCTGTAATCAGACCATCCTTTCGAGAGGACCACATTTGCTAGTCCTTTCGCCACACCTGGAGTCGTTTTCATTGTCCCAGTTGAGAACTTTAACGGAATAGGTTGTCGTATTTCGAAGGGTTAAATCTGTCTGCACAGATCGGCCCTCCTTCCTCGTTTCTAATAAGTCTTCTTTATATAAGTCTAAAAGCCAGCATAAGTTGTTATATCTAATGAAGTCTTACACGATTAAATATTTGCAATCATCCTATTTCTTAACCAAGCCTCATGCAAGTTGCCCAATATTGCAGATAAGCTTTAATGATTACTTCAAGTGCTCACATTGTCGCACTCGGCACTCGTTTCGCCATTTCAGGATTTTTTGCCAGACGTCTCCTAAGGAGATGAGAGTCATCCTTCGGAATAACCGGTGCTGCATAAATTGTCTCGGAATGGGTCATGAAGTTACCACTTGTCTCTAGAACGAAGGATATGTTCGTAACTTTGCTCATAACTCATGGTTGCTTCATTTGCCTGGGATCGATGAAAACCAAATTAAAGTGCGAGCCCTCGTTGACCTCATGGACGACAATACTGCTTTTCGTGGCAGTGTTTTCCAAGGACCACAGAATCTAAACGCAACTACGGTGGAATTGATGTTCGTTCTTACACTGCCGGAACTCCAAGTTCACCTCGATACCCTATTGATCTCCGATGTGTTCGTCGAGCTTACATGAGTAAGGCAGTGGCTGATTCTTGATTTGAAACCCCATTGGTAGTAACTGTTATGTTGGGTAAACAAGCCACAAAGTATTTACTTAGGCCTACGAACTCGTTTTACCATCTTCGGGTGGACGTTCTTTAGTGACGTTGCTGGAAGGTCTAGATTCTTCCTCTTTATAATGTTCAATGTGTCATAAGGGGCCCAAACCTTGCCTGCTGGTCAATATCATTTATTCTAATTAATGCTTAAAAAGTGTCTACTTTTATACTTCAATTACTAAATATTTAATTTTTAGTTGGAACCTAGTCCGAAGGGGGAAGAATGATTGAGATTAAAAAACGCTAAATTACCATTATTTCTTTTTTGCATAAATACCTTCCCACGCTTTCAACCATAAATTCCCTTTCTGTCAATCTTATATTGTTTAGATTGTTTTCACTTTTACTATTTTTCTCTTGCTCTCATAACCTGAAAACCCAATATTTGGACAAGAAGAATAATTGCAGAAACGGCAAGGTCAGTGCTTATTGAAAGAACAACTTCTTCTGTTATTCTTTTGTTAAAATTTATTACAGTAGTTCATTACAGTAAGGTATTGTAAATAAACTTGCCTTCAATCATAAAGAAAAATAATAGTGACACAGAAAGTTGTAGTGGAGCCAATACCAATAATATTATTTTAATTGAAATTAATCACACTTGTGTTTTTCATTTTTTTTTACCCTCCACCTTATTATGGACTTTGAACTTTATCATTCTGTTTGAACCTCCTCGAAATACTCATGTCAGACCCAACAAGGTATAAATATTATTGATCCGCGTAAAATTCTAAGTTGATTTAGCTTTACAGATGTCTCTTTTTTTGTCTGTCCGTCTGTCTGTTGTAATCACGCTACCTTTCGAACGAGTCCACTTTTTCGTATATCCCTCATATAACGATAGATCCCAATATTCGGCTAAACGAGCTATAACACTCCATATGTTTCTTGTTAGTCAAAGTAAAAAAATTTTTGTTGTTGTTGGATGATATTTTTTATTCAAAAAACAAGTAAAAACATTAAGTTCGGCCGGGCCAAACTTTTAATACCGCCCACCTTAGGGTAAAGGAAACATTAGAAGAAATTTGACAACAACCATTAAAATGCCGAATATTGGGAGGTATCGTTATATGGGGGCTATACCAAATCGTGGACCTACACATGCAATGTTTCGCCAACGGAGCTAGAACCCATTATGACCTACAAATACCAATTTTAAGTCCAATCCGGGAAAATATGTGGCAAAAATTATCAAAATACCGAATATAGGGAGGTACCGTTATATGGGGGCTATACCAAAACGTGGACCTATAATTACAATGACTCGCCACACGAACTATACAAACGAACTATACAACTACCAATTTTCAGAGAAATTCGTAAAAAAATGTGTCAAAAATCATCAAAATACCGAATATTGGGAGGTACCGTTATATGGGACTAAACCAAAATGTGGACCTATACATACAATGTTTCGCCACCGGAGCTAGAACCAATTATGACCAACAAATACCAATTTTCAGACAAATCCGTAAAAAAAGTCTGCAAATCAATTCAAATTACCGAATATCGGGAGGTACCGTTATATAGGGACTATACCAAATCGTGGACCCATACATGCAATGTTTCGCTACCGGAGCTGGAACCCATTATGACCAACAAATACCAATTTTTAGACAAATCCGTGAAAAAAGGTGGCAAAAATAATAAAAATATCGAATATCGAGAGGTACATTTATATGGGGGCTATACCAAAACGTGGACCTATACAAACAATGTTTTGCCACACGTACAGGGACCCGTTATGACCTACAAATACCAATTTTCAGACAAATCCGTGAAAAAATGTGACATAAATCATCAAAATACCGAATATCGGGAGGTACCGTTATATGGGGATTATATCAGAACGTGGACCGATATATCTCATTTTGAATACCAACCATCCTAGACACAATACAAATTGCTCTGCTAACTTTTGGCGCTCTACGTCAAATAATGTGGGCTGTATCGTGATTTCAACAGACAGACGGACAGACACACAGACGGACAGACAGACGGACATCGCTAAATCGACTTAGAATTGTATGCTGATTATGAATATATATGGGGTCTACGACGAATAATTAAGGATGTTACAAACGGAATGACAAAGTTAATATACCCTCCTTTCCAAGGTGGAGGGTATAAAAATAAGTAAAACAAGTAAAAAACATTAAGTTCGGCCGGGCCAAACTTTTAATACCCTCCACCTTAGGGTAAAAGAAACATTAGAAGAAATGTGGCAAAAACCATTAAAATGCCGAATATCGGGAGGTACCGTTATATGGGGGCTACACCAAAACGTGGACCTATAATTACAATGTTTCGCCACACGAGCTAGGACGCACAAACACCAATTTCTAGTCAAATCAGTGAAAAAATGTGACAAAAACCATCAAAATACCGAATATCGGGAGGTACCGTTATATGGGGGCTATATCAAGTCATGGACCCATGCATGCAATGTTTCGCCACCGAAGCTGGAACCCATTATGACCAACAAATACCAATTTTCAGACAAATCCGTGGAAAAATGTGGCAAAAAACCATTATGACCCACAAATACCAATTTTTAGACAAATCCATGGAAAAATGTTGCAAAAAAAACTAAAATACCGAATATTGGGAGGTACCTTTATATGGGGGCTATACCACAACGTGGACCTATACATGCAATGTTCTGCCACACGCTCGGGGACCCGTTATGACCTACAAATACAAATTTCCAGACAAATCCGTGAAAAAATGTTGCAAAAAAATCTAAAATACCGAATATCAGGAGGTACCGTTATATGGGGACTATACCAGAACGTGGGCCGATATATCTCATTTTCAATACCAACCATCCTAGACACAATGCAAATAGCTCTGCTAAATTTTGGTGCTCTACGTCAAATAATGTAGGCTGTATAGTGATTTCAACAGACAGAAAGACGGACAGACAGACAGATAGACGGACAGACAGACAGACGGACATCGTTAAATCGACTTAGAATTTTATGCTGATTATGAATATATATACTTTATGGGGTCTAAGACAAATATTTAAGGATGTTACAAACGGAATGACAAAGTTAATATACCCTCCTTTTCAAGGTGGAGGGTATAATAAAAGCGATGTTTCAACTAGTTTATCGTTGGACAGTCACACTGCTGGCTGGCGAAGAATCGTTTTACTGTCTGTCTGTCTGTTGAAATCACGATACAGCCCACATTATTTGACGTAGAGCGCCAAAATTTAGCAGAGCTATTTGCATTGTGTCTAGGATGGTTGGTATTGAAAATGAGATATATCGGTCCACGTTCTGGTATAGTCCCCATATAACGGTACCTCCCGATATTCGGTATTTTGATGATTTATTCCACATTTTTCACGGATTTGTCTGGAAATTGGTATTTGTAGGTCATAACGGGTCCCTGAGCGTGTGGCAAAACATTACATGTATAGGTCCACGTTGTGGTATAGCTCCATATAAAGGTACCTCCCGATATTCGCTATTTTAGTTGTTTGCCACATTTTTTCACGGATTTGTCTAAAAATTGGTATTTGTTGGCCATAATGGTTTCCAGCTCCGGTGGCGAAACATTGCATGTATGGGTCCATGATTTGGTGTAGCCCCCATATAAGGGTACTTCCCGATATTCAGTAATTTGATGATTTTTGCAGCCTTCTTTCACGGATTTGTCTGAAAATTGGTATTTGTTGGTCATAATTGGTTCTAGCTCCGGTGGCGAAACATTGCAAGTATGGGTCCATGATTTGGTATAGCCCCCATATAACAGTACCTCCCGATATTCGGTATTTTGATGATTTATGCCACATTTTTTCACTGATTTGTCTCCAAAATTGGTATTTGAAGGTCATAACGGGTCCCTGTACGTGTGGCGAAACATTGTAATCATAGGTCCACGTTTTGGTATAGCCCCCATATAACGGTACCTCTTGATATTCGGTAATTTGATGATTTTTGCCACATTTTTTCACGGATTTGTCTGAAAATTGGTATTTGTTGGTCATAATGGGTTCCAGTTTCGGTGGCGAAACATTGCATGCATGGGTCCATGATTTGATATAGCCCCCATATAAGGGACCTCCCGATATTCGGTATTTTGATGGTTTTTGCCATATTTTTTCACTGATTTGTCTAAAAATTGGTATTTGTTGGTCATAATTGGTTCTAGCTCCGGTGGCGAAACATTGCAAGTATGGGTCCATGATTTGGTATAGCCCCCATATAACAGTACCTCCCGATATTCGGTATTTTGATGATTTATGCCACATTTTTTTACTGATTTGTCTCCAAAATTGGTATTTGTAGGTCATAACAGGTCCCTGTACGTGTGGCGAAACATTGTAATCATAGGTCCACGTTTTGGTATAGCCCCCATATAACGGTACCTCTTGATATTCGGTAATTTGATGATTTTTGCCACATTTTTTCACGGATTTGTCTGAAAATTGGTATTTGTTGGTCATAATGGGTTCCAGTTTCGGTGGCGAAACATTGCATGCATGGGTCCATGATTTGATATAGCCCCATATAAGGGACCTCCCGATATTCGGTATTTTGATGGTTTTTGCCACATTTTTTCACTGATTTGTCTAAAAATTGGTATTTGTGGGTCCTAGTTCGTGTGGCGAAACATTGTAATTATAGGTCCACGTTTTGGTGTAGCCCCCATATAACGGTACCTCCCGATATTCGGCATTTTAATGGTTGTTGTCGATTTAGCGATGTCCGTCCGAACGAATTGAAGTTGATTGATAACATTTTTCTCAGATGTATGTTATGTCTGCAGGACTTTTGGTATTGAAAATGGGCCATGTAGGTGCACGTTTTGGTATAGCCCCCATATAACGGTACCTACCGATATTCGGTATTTTGATGTTTTTAGCGACATTATTCACTGGAATTCTTTCAATTTGGTATTTGATGTTCGTAATGGATGCTACAGCATTTGACAGGAGATCGCCTGTGCAGGTTCAAGTCTTTGTATAGACCCCATATAACGGTACCTTCCAATATTCGGTATTTTGATGAGTAGTTTCAAATGACGTATTTAGAGTTCTTAATGGGACCTACAGTCTGTGACAGAAAATTGTCTATGTAGGTCCAGTTCTTCGCATAGGCCCTCATATATCAGTACCTCCCTACATTCGGTATTTTTATGATTTTAGGTGCATAATTCACCATTTATTCCAAGTTTCGAATTTGAAAACAGTATTGGCTTGTATATGGTATATACTTGTTTTTTTATCTTTTCTTATATTCACACTTTCAACAAACATTTTAAAATTAAACATTACATGTATAGCCAAGATTTAATTGTGAGGGTGTTCGTGTGGAGGTTCATAAATCAACAGTCCTGAAAAACTAGAAATTACTGTAGGAATCAAACAGAGACATCCAATACCTGTATGTGTTTGCAGTGCTTTACCACCGAATACATGAATAGTGTTAGTGGTACATTAAGATAAGACAGAATATTGTAAAAGGTAGAAATTAATGAATGTATTAATCTATGGCACACAAAAACGTACATTATATACAAAACGTAAAGAACGTATTTGCGGAAACATTTTCGACTTTGGAGTGTACGGCAATACTAATGCTATACCCAGTAATGTTTCCAGTTAGCATGCAGACTCCGCACCGGATCTAAAATAAATCTATATACTCTTGATCAGCGTAAAATTCTAGATAAAAAGACGAAATTTTGCACAAATGTATTTTCCCAGTAGGCAGGTTAAGTTCCTAAATGGGTTACACCGGTCCACGTTTTCGTATAGCCCCCATATAACGATAGATCCCAATATTCGGCATTTTGATTATTTTAGCAACATTGTTCATCTGAATTGTTTTAAATTTCGTATTTAAAGTTCGAATATAATTTTGTATCTAAACTAGCTATAACACTCCATATGTTTCTTGTTATAATCTATATACTCTTGATCAGCGTAAAATTCTAGATAAAAAGACGAAATTTTGCACAAATGTATTTTTCCACTAGGCAGGTTAAGTTCCTAAATGGGTTACACCGGTCCACGTTTTCGTATAGCCCCCATATAACGATAGATCCAAATATTCGGCATTTTGACTATTTTAGCAACATTGTTCATCTGAATTGTTTTAAATTTCGTATTTAAAGTTCGAATACAATTTTGTATCTAAACGAGCTATAACACTCCATGTGTTTCTTGTTAGTCAAAATAAAAATTTTTGTTGTTGTTGGATGACATTTTTTATTCAAATAAAAATAGGTAAAAAAACTTTTTAAGTTAAACGGTTCTATGTTAAACATACATTAAACATACAAAAAATTATAAAATAGATACAGTCGTGAGAATTATAAAAATATACATGAACTAGACTAAAATAAAACCGTGGGGTACGTCAACTGTCTACAGTCGTTGATTAAAATGTTTCTTTTGTAATATTACACTATAATTAGGCAGTTGTTCAACCGTCAACGATGGACGTGTGATAAGTAGGGCTAGAATGTGGATTCAAGCTAGCAAGCTTCATTATAAGCGATTTTTAGGGTTTCATAGTGTTGAGCGACAAGACAACTACGAGCAGTGAAACGATTCTTCGCCACCCAGCAGTGTGAATGTCCAACGATAAACTAGTTGAAACATCACTTTTATTTACTATTGGAATTTCCACGAGCAAGAAAATAGTAAGTAATTTCCTCACCGTGTGCGGGTCAAATGCCTAACGACGAATTAAACTATTCTTCTATCGCACATTAAGTCGATGATGTGTAGACAATGACGTACCCCACGGTTTTATTTTAGTCTAGTCTATGCACATGTTTATAATTTCCACGACTGTATATATTTCTTTTTTTTTTTTTTGGTTTTGGTTTCTCAAACATTGCAATGTATGTTTAACATAAAACCAATTATGTTAAACAGTTTTTTACCTATTTTTATTTTCTGGTTTTTAATTTTTTTTACCTGGCTTCATATTGCTCAAGTGTTTTTGACGCTAATTGTTCCCGTCGTTTCTGTAATCGACTATTTCTATCACCTTCACTTTCTTTATCTCTTAGATTTCAATTTTCCATAGTAAGTTGTATTTGTAGAGGCCGCCATCTTGGATTTTAGTTTTATATAGTACACTAGGTGGCCCAGTCCGCGTTGCCGGCCCGAAGTTTTTGTCTTTAATGCATAGTTTTTAAAGCATGATAATTCGCAAATCTGGCTCGCATAAGTGGCACAATTTTTAGAATAAATGATGACTCGATTAAATAGAAATAAATACGTCTTTTAAAAAAACTGATCCTATTTTACAGTAAGAGGTTTTATTTTTAGAGTAAAGAACCTAAATAATAAAGCATATATATATTAAAAAGTATACATTAACTGTTTATAATAGGCCCATGTTAGATGGTTCTCTATCCCAAAAGTAGCCTGAACACGCATTTTAAGTCAAATCGATTCGAAAATTGATTATATTTTCGAATCGATTTGACTTAAAATGCGTATTTAGGCTACTTTTGGGGTAGAGAACCATCTAACATGGGCCTATTATAAACAGTTAATGCATACTTTTTAATATATATGCTATATTATTTAGGTTCTTACCCTCGAAATAGGTAAAATCAAGAGGTACTTTTATATGAGTCCTACTCCGAAACATTGACATTGAAAAGTTTCCACGAAGAGGTCTTTTACCAGAGGCTAGATGCCAAATAAGGGCAAATTCAATTGAAAAATGTGACTAAGAGCCTTGAAATAGCTAAAATCACCGTATACCTTCACATAAGAGTTATAATGAAGCATGGTCCTATATTTATAAATATTTAAAAGAATTTGTTTTTCTTTCTAAAATCTCAAATTACCAACATTTGAGGAATTTGAAGGGGGCTATATCATTTGAGGGGGGCTATATCATAATGTAGACCTACATGATACATATTTTGTACAAATGATTCCTCTGTAACCCATAGGACTGTATCAAATTTAAAACTTTATCGTAACTTTTGCGGAGTATAGGGTAAAATATTTGCGGCCCTTTGTGGTTAAGCTATATAAAATGGACTATAAAAAAGTTAGATACGGGAAACCCTCTTTTGGGATTTTCCGAGCATATGAATCCTTTTCTTACTATATTTTCAATTCACTCCACTTTTTTGTATAGTCCGCATATTACAGTGCCTATTCATATTCGGTATTTCACTGATTGAAATCCCAATGAATTTTGCATTTTGAGTTCTCGTTGGATGGATTATTTCCATATGTAATCAAAATTAAAAATTTGGGTATGGCAACCATATAACAGCATATATAGAAAATATGCAAACTTTCTCGATTTTTTCAATAAGAATTTTCAATTCCAAAAGGCATTCAGTTCCGCGATTTTTCTCAACATTTTCTTTCATGACAACGTTTCCACTGTATTTACAAATAACCAAAAGAAAATTTTAGTCAAATCAGTGGTCAATATTTCTTTCCTTAAAAACCTAACTCGGGGCATGACGAATGTTTGTACAAAAAAATTATGCAAATCGGTTCAGCCGTTCTCAACTGATTCCATTACCAACGAACAACAATTGATTTTTATATATATAGAATAGAAGATTGTATTCTACTGGTTGAGCAATTTCATTTGATACTCATATTGATGGAATTGATAAAACCTGGATTTCAATTTTTATAGCATATTGTATTCTGCTTGTCGAGCCCTTTCATTTATGTCCATATTGATGGGATTGATAAAACCTACGTTATCCGCCGTCTTGGATTTATAATGATAATGAATAAACATAATTGTATTGTCACCAAAATCCAAAGTGTACACAGAATTTCAAATTGGTTGACATGAAGAGTGTGTAATTTGAATTACTAAATTTGACACAAGAATAAATAAAACACAAGAATAATACATAAAACCGTATAAAAATGCATCTTTAGAGTAACAGTGTATACAAAATAATAAACTGAAAATATTTTTGATCATTAAAAAAAAAGTTTTTATACCCTCACCATATGGAGGTATTTGAAGTTCGTAATGGATACTACAGCCTAAGACAGAAAATTGTCTGTGTAGGTACCTCCCGATATTCGGTATTTTGATGATTTTAGCGACAGTTTTCACTGGAATTGTTTCAAATTTGGTATGTGAAGTTCGTAAGTCTAAGACAGAAAATTGTTTAGATCCATGTCTTCGTAGATCCCCCATATAACGGTACCTCCCGATATTCGGTATTTTGATGAATTTAGCTACATTATTACCCATTTCTTTTTTTAGTTTCGCATTTGAATATTGTAATGGCTTATGACAAATGTTACCTATGCAAGTCCATGATTTTATTGTTTTTGAGAATTGCCAAATTTGTTCTAAATGGTGGAGGGTATTCAAAGTTCAGCCCGGCCGAACTTACAGCTTTTTTACTTAATTAAGTCTAACATTTTGGCATTACAATTATCTTTAAACATTTTATTTTAAATCACGATGGAAATAACACTTCTACCAAGGAAAAACTTCCATTACCAACGTTTTTCTTATTTTGCAGGCGCAGAGTTTTTAACGCATAATTTTAGGCTTTGTAGTCGGACGTGCACACTCTGTATCGACGTAACCATTTCTTACTTTCTTTCTTGGTAATGCGAAATGTAAGTTCTTTTGCTTTGTAATTCTTTTAGGAGTAACTTATTATTTTTAACCTACTGGTAATGCAGTTTGCTTTTTTCACCGCACAAGTTAAACACATGTATTTATATGAATTTTACCAAAAAATTATCAATTTTGACATTGACAGTTAAGCAATTTCTTTCTGTATGTGGTAAATAGAAACGAGCATCAACTTCCTCAAATTCTTAACAAAATTAAAGCTTATTTGTTGTAGGAAGATCTGCTAAGTGTGCTTATCAGTGTAGGACATACAAAAGTTTGGACCGCACAATTTTTTCACATTTTTGGTTTTCTTTTTAATTTTTGGATTTTTTGGGACATTTAAGTTTAATTAATCTTTTTAGCGTTCTCTATATTCACCAGAGTGTACACCGATATGGCTTATGCTCAATACAATATTCAACGTAAGTTAACCTAACCTTTTTCGCCATACCGTTTAATTTACATTATTCAACAGTTTCCAATTTTAGTGTGTATAGCCCCATTTTTTATACAGTCATTGTGTACTGACACCTGAAATTTATTTCTGCTTCACACAGATACAATTTTATGTTCATTTACACTTCTACTTTATCGGTCAAGTAATTAGTATGCACATTGTTGACAAAATCCAGAACGTGATGCCCATATATAATGCGAGGTATATTAACAATGTATGGCTCTGTTCAATGGTGAAAGCAGTAAACGGATGTTGTGTATGAAAATGAAAGTGCGTCATCGGAGACGTGATATGTGGCTAAAAAATTTAAAATTTAAAAAAATCGAATTAAATACCATTTTATGCTAACGCACTATTAATAATATCCTCTTTTCAAACAATTTAAACCAAGACCGGTTTATATATGGTACATTTATAAACTACATTACCTACCATAATGTTTGAGCACGCAATATTCTATAACAATTTCTACGTGTGAATGTTGTCGTATCAATTAATTGTAAAATAAGAACGCCTTATTTTTTTTTGCCGAGAATAAAATATGACAGTCAAGTAAGTCATGCATTTGGCCCTTACATAAGCACAAACGCTTTAGTTTTATGGCAAATAAATAGATGGATTTTTTTATCGATATTATAATCAATACATGACAAGATTTGTCTTAATAACTATACAAGAACGTGTATCACATACATCTCCTTAAACTTAGTATAAAAGTCATTAACAATTAAGCATTTCCAATTGCAAACCACACAATTTATTTCAATAAGAAAGTCAAAAAATATAGTTGTATTCATGTTGTTACATAATTTGTGCAGAAAGAATTTGGTACAAACATTATATATATCTGATATCAGAACAAGTACCGCCAGCACGAACATCTAATACCCTCCACCACTGGGTTAAGAAAACATTTGTATATAGAAGTATCTTAATTCAACCGTGTTCCACTTTACACTACAAATACCAGTAAGATCGTCTGGGTAATGTAGTTAAATTAAAAAAAAAAAAACGCGAGTAAGGCCGTTTTACGGGGGCCCATATCAAAAAGGCTACCCATTTAGACGAATTTATACTACAAGGATTGTTATCTATTTCAAAGTTCCATGGGTTAATGTGACAAGGAATATCAAAATACCGAACATGAGTAGGTACCATTATATGCCGGATATAGGACAACATGGACCTAGATATTTAATCCATTAAGAACTACAAATACCAATTTTTAGACAAATCCGTGGATAATGTAACAAAAATCATCAAAATACCGAATATCGGTAAGTACCGTTAGATGAGGGCTAGACGAAAACGTGGACCTATACATACAATGTTCTGCCACCGGAGCTAGAACCCATTATGACCTACAAATACCAATTTTTATACAAATCCGTGGAAAAATAGGCAACAATCATGAAAATATCAAATACCACCTCTTAACAAAACTAATATTTAAGTAAAAAATTAAACTTGAATGAAGGTAAATGTCTGGTCAGGAAACTAGCTCACTGTTGACAATGTTCCTGTTCAACCTGGAACAATACAATAAATCAATCACACCACAAAAAAGGTGTATAATAATTGTTTTTTATAATAATTGCTAGTATTTTAATTTGGTATTAAAAGAAGGTAAAACACAATCACTTCTCCAGTGTAGATCTTTCAAAGCAAAAAACAGTAATTGTTTTTGTACTGATACTATTTAATCAGAGTACATTGCATTTTGAGAATCCCACATAACAGAACCATATTGTAATATAGGTCTAAAAAAAACGTAAATAAATGGAAAATTCTTTGGCGCATCGTTTTACAAAACCTAAAACACCATTATTAAACGACTTTTAACATTTAAAATTGGATCCATTAAAAGACCAATATTTACTAGTGTATCCCCAGTTGAGAAAACATGACTGTTAATACTAAATTGCAAAATCAAAGAAGAAAACCTGGAGAAGCACTTAAGTTTACATCTGCTAAAATTTAAGTCCATTCAATTTAAACTGCACTCGTAGGTAAATTATCTTGTTTCTCGGAATTATGAGTAATAAATAACTTATCGTCATCTGCGTATATTAACAATTTCGAATAATTTATAGAATTAGTTTAGGTATCATTAACAAAGTAAAGAAAAAGAACCGGTCCAAGGTGACTTCTGATAGAGCATTAATAGATTTTGATAGACACTCTTTAAACAAAACAATCTGTGATATATCCATGCCACCCCATGTACTTTATATATTAGGAGTTCCTGTTAACCCTAACAAAAGCTTTGCTAAAGTGTCAGTTTGATTACGCCAAACAATTCCTCTTATAACCATTTATGTAAATTGTATAAGGTTTATAGTAGTTAAGAAATTATTACGAAAGTCATGCTGATATGGACTCAGTAAGGATTTGAATTTTGAAATTGCCGCGGTTATTAAATTTCAAACAATTCGGAATGGCACTTAAATTTGCAATTCTTATACTAGTAACAGAGTTCCTGTCCTTTTGTTTTGTAATTCGTTATTGATATTTTTCATGTATGCTTGCATACATCTTTTACTAATAAGCTGAAATACTCATATTTATTTTGTCATTTCCCAGTAAGCAAAAAAAAATCCCACAAATCACTTAGAAGTTACTCCTAAGCGAAAGAAATCATCGCGTTTGATATCGCTTTCTCACCCCGGAAGGGACGAACCACGCCCGCGATAGTTTTAAGCATGACTTAATAGAGCTTACAGCGTTACTTCTAATAATCGTGGAAGTCACTTCCTCGATAGTTATTGGAAGTGAAAAGAAAATATTTTTTTTATTCCAGACTTAAGCATTTATTTTTATACCCTTCACCATACTATGGAGGGCATATTAACTTTGTCATTCCGTTTGTAACTCCTCGAAATACTCATGTCAGACCCAAAAAAGTATATATATTCCTGATCAATGAAAATTCTAAGTCGATTTAGCGACGTCCGTCTGTCTGTTGTAATCACGCTATCTTTCGAACGAATTGAGATAGAAGGCTAAAATTTTGCGGGTCCAGGTCTTTGTATGCGGGTCCAGGTCATTGATTAGGCCCCATATATTAGTACCTCCTTACATTCTGTATTTTGACGATTTTAGGTACAATACTTAACGAAATTGTTTGAGATGTCGTATTTTAAGTTCGTAATGGATGATACAGCCTGTGACAAAAAATAGTCGATGCAAGTCCAGGTCTTCGTATAGCTCCGATATAACGGTACCTCCCTATACACGGTACTTTGACGATTTTAGCGTTATTCACTGCTTATTTCATGTTTGGAATTTGAATATGATAATGGTTTGTGACAAACAAAGCCTATGTAGGTTCACTCCGTAGAGACCCCAATATAACGGCTATATTCGGTATTTTTTAAATTTTAACAGAATTTTTAACGGATTTTATTTTTTGAAAATTTCAAAATTCGTTCCAAATGGTGGAGGGTATTCAAAGTTCGGCCCAGCTGAATTTTCTGCTTTTAAACTTGTTTTTTTTATTGTTACTTTTTCCAATGTGCACTTTCATAGAACTCTTACTTATTAGATGAAATACTCAATTTTTTTCGTTTTAAAAATGTGATGTTTGGATTGGGAATCGAATCGAGGTGTTCAGAGAGCAAAGCTGGCATGCTTGCCACTGCGCCACAGTGTCTTATATTCCTCAGATAGAATAAAGTCTTATTTTTCTTCAATTCGTAAATAATTGTAAACTATCAATGTTTTATCCGATGGAAGTCACAAAATAGTGTCTGCACACAGGACACCTTATTTTATCTTCCCTGGCGCCACTACGTAGTAACTCCGTGACGATAAAAAGTAGACAACAGTCGTTGTGTTATTGTAAATGTACATACTATCGTATTCATTAGTATACTATCGTATTCATTAGTATTACCTTACTAACCTTTTTTCTGAAATATGAATTGTAATACTGATTCTGATATAAATCACAATAACCTTGTTGTCTTGTTCCAGTAGCAATCTAACTGTGGAAGAATTTCTATATCGAATCAAAATGTTAACAAGAGTATATATATTTTACAACCTTTCTCACATATGTAAAAACCTTTAATAACAGGTACACACTTTTTACACCCTCCACCATAGTATGAAGGGTATATTAAGTTTGTCATTCCATTTGTAACACCTCGAAATATACATTTTAGACCCCATTGATCAGCATAAAATGCTATGTCGATTTAGCGAGGTCCGTCCGTCTATCCGTCTGTGGAAATCGCTCTAGCTTCTGAAGGAATTGAAGTAGATTGATAAAGTTTGATTCAAATGTATATTATGTTAGCAGGACTTTTGGTATTGAAAATGGGCCATGTAGGTCCACGTTTTGGTATAGCCCCCATAAAACGGTTCCTCCCGATATTCAGTATTTTAATGATTTCAACGACATTATTCACCGAAATTGTTTCAAATTTGGTATTTGAAGTTCGTAGCGGATACTACAGCCTAGGACAGAAAATTGTCTGTGCAGGACCACTGAATTTTTAACGGATTTTATTGTTTTTGAGAATTGCAAAATTCGTTCCTAATGGTGGGGGATATTCAAAGTTCGACCCGACTTACAGCTTACAGCTGTCTTATTTGGTATAGAATTTCACCGCAGGTCAATGTGAACATATTTTTAGCGTAATAATAAGAAATAGCGGGTCAATGTGAACATATTTTTAGCGTAATAATAAATAATTAAGAAAACGCCAATGGTTAAGGAGCAGCGACACCACAAAAGTTACGATGGTCGTATATTTCAAGTTTTCTGAAATTTGCAAAATGTAGAATACGTTCTGTATATATGTAATTTGGTTGCATTATGAAAGGGGATTTCTTGAACACTCAGGGGAATGATATGAAAGCATTAAATTAAAATATTTAAAGAACTATTCTTCTGCATTTCAAATTTAATAATCTCAATTCTAAAATTGAATATTTTTATTTTAACATTAAAATAATTTATAGAAAATTAATCTCTGACACTTGTATTACATACAAAAACAAATTTGTATGTGGTTGTTGTTACGTTTTTTGTACAACAAAACTAGCTGTTACCTGTATCAATCTTCAATCTCCATGACGTGATCAAGATCGTTAAATGATGTGCCACAATGCAATGTGTGATTTAGAGTTTGTAGAATGTTGTGGTTGCCACATTCCGCGGCTCTATCTTTTGGTAAATGGAGTTTGTAGTGTTGCCTTGGTACGGGAAAAATGCTGATTTTCTTGCAGGTATTTGCTTTCTCCGAATATCTCACATAAAGCAACATGAGATTGTTTATTTTAAAACCCTTAACATTAGAAACAAATAAAATATCGGATACCGATATTCGTGAAAAAAAAAATGAATTATGAAAAATTTCTTTGATATCTTCATTATCTATAATTGTTGGACTGAGCATATATAAATGTTGTCATAATGCGTGAATATAAGTCCTATAATTCAATAATAAACTTTCTAGTTTTCGTGGCTAAAATTTCGAAAAAATGGAGTTAATTTTCTCTTTTTTTGTTTGCCTATTAAGAGTACTTATCAAATCCGCGGTCTGCACCTGTAATGTTGTATTAATTCTAATTTGTCTATTCTTATAGTCAGTCAGTTATTTTAATGTGAGGACCTTCAAAATCAAATGATTTAATGACCAATTTTCTTTAATGAGAACAGCCGTTCCCTCATCGCCTTCGACAGCAACTTCCTCTTATAATAGGCTTAGATCTTACCCTTTGTTCGATTTTACAAATAACAAGTTAAAAAGCAGTAAGTTTCGGAATTTGGAAAGTTTCAAAAAATAAAATCCTAAAAAATTCTGTTAAAATTTACAAATTATATTGGGGTCTATACGACGTGGACCTACATAGGTAACATTTTTCATAAGCCATTACCATATTCAAATTCGAAACTTGAAATAAACGGTGAATAATGTAGCTAAAATATTCAAAATACCGTATATAGGGAGGTACCGTTATATCGGAGCTGTGCGACCTGGAGCAGCATAGTTAATTTTCTGTATCGGCTGTAGCATCCATCACAAACTTCAAATACAACGTTCCAAACAATTTCGTTGTGTATTGCACCTAAACTCGTCAAAATACCGAATATAGGGAAGTACTGATATATGGGGTCTATACGAAGAATATTTTCTGTCACAGACTGCAGTTCCCATTACGAACTCTAAATACGTACTTTGAAACAATTCCGTTGAATATGACTCTAAAATCATCAAAACACCGAATATTGGGAGGTACCGTTATATGGGGGCTATACGAAGACGTCTACCTGCACAGACAATTTTCTGCCTTGGGCTGTAGTATCCATTACGATCTTCAAATACCAAATTTGAAACAATTTCGGTGAATAATGTCGCTAAAATCATCAAAATACCGAATATCAGGAGGTACCGTTATATGGGGGCTATATGAAAATGTGGACCTACATCGCCTATTTACGAACTTAACTGTCTACTGGAAAAATAAACATGTGTGCAAAATTTTAGCCTTCTATCTCAATTCGTTCGAAAGATAGTGTGGTTACAATAGACAGACAGACGTACGGACAGACACACAGACGGACAACGCTAAATCGACTTACGCTGATCAAGAATATATATACTTTGTTGGGTCTGACATGAATACTCATGAGTTTACAAAGGGAATGACAAAGTTAATATACCCTCCATACTATGGTGGAGGGTATAAAAATTCGTAGATATACCTAAATCGTAGCTTCTCTGACGTCACAATTTGTACAGGCATTATTCGTTTCAATTAGCAAATTTTCCTAAGTTTGGTCTGATGGAGTATTAACACCGTCTACTCCAGCTGATGAGAGTTTGTTCTTTTTATACCCTCCACCATAGTATGGAGGGTATATTAAGTTTGTCATTCCGTTTGTAACACCTCGAAATATACATTTTAGACCCCACAAAGTATATATATTCTTGATCAGCATAAAATTCTATATCGATTTAGAAATGTCCGTCCGTCTGTCCGTCTGTGGAAATCACTCTAGCTTCCGAACGAAATGAAGTAGGTTGATAAAATTTTACTCAAATATGTATTATATCTGCAGGGCTTTTGGTATTGAAAATGGGTCATATAGGTCCACGTCTTCGTATAGCCCCCATATAACGGTACCTCCCGACATGCGGTATTTTGATGATTTTATTTTCCGGAATTGTTTCAAAATTGGTATTTAAAGTTCGTAATATATTGTACGGCTTAGGAGAGAAAATGGTCCATATAGCTCTACTGTAGTGTGTCACCATCACATTATGTTGCCATGCATTTTGATGTTCAGTATTTTGTTTTGTTGAGTTGGCCAGTGCCACAACGAGTTCATTGCTTTCATTGTTTCTTTGTTTTCAAAGCGCTACTCATATGAAGTTCATTGCTTCATGCTTACTCATATGTTGGGCGACAGTTTAGAGTTTCCAATTGGAAACTCAAATACTATTGTAATGAATCAGAGTTCGGCCAATAGGAATGAAGAATATCCCAATAGTAAATTTGATTGAGTGAAATTCCAAAATATGAGTATGAATGAAAATATGAAATGCATGACAACATATGTAAAAATATCACATACACACATACAAATATACTTCGTTGTAAAATAGATTTGTAAGAACTCTTTTCTGATTGGTTAACAGAAAAGAGTATTGAGTGATATCTAGATTTAAGAATTTTTGTTAGAATTAAGAATTTTATTATAAATACAAAAAGGAAAAATAAAGAAGTCAGACTTGTGCTGACATCCATCAAGCTTGCTCTATCAGCAAGTCAACAAAACATAAAAGTAACTTATTACATGGCGATCCTGCCAAATCTTGCTCTCTAGTCAGCAAGTATCCTGCGTTCCATCCGCAGTTCCTGCGTTCTATCCGCAGTTAAAAAAAAAGAAAATCAGCCGCAGATCCTTGCTAGAAATTTTTGAAGACACTGCCATACTGTCCGGGCAGTCCGATCCAAGCCGTGGATCGTGGATTAAAAACAGATGTCGGGACCGCAGCCACTAACGATTGACGACTATAGAAGAAGAAACAGGCTAAATAGTGCAAGAGAGGATGAAATAAAGATCCCGAAGGTGACCAGACCGAGGACGAGAGGAGGTTACACTTGGAGGCTTAAAAAGGAGAGAGCTCTCCTGATACGTGAAATAAATGCCGATCCGCCACCTCCCTGGGAACGTACTTCCAGGCTCTGGATACGCATCGATGAAATAGATTTCCTCTTGAGGAACTATCTCAGCACTAGGAGTTAGAAAAATAAATAAAACGCTGCATCAATCTGCAGACGTTAGGACCAGAAAGCGCGTTGCGCTCGTGGTCAACAGATTATATTTTTTTTTTAAATAACAATAACAAAAACTATGACTTTATTAAAAATTAAATAAAAAAAAAAATATATATATATATATATATATATATATATATATATATATATATATTATTTTATAAAAACAGAAAAAAAGGGAAAAATAGGACTATATTTTGATAATTATGGGAAGTACCCAAACAAAAATAAGCGAGGTGATACAGGCTACGGCCAATGCACCAACAGCCGTTAGTATTAGCATTGAGGTACTAATATTAGTTTGCATAATAATAACTTTGGTGGTTATTATTAAGTACTTAAAGAAATATGTAAAGAAGCAAACACGTAAGCAACAAGCTCGATTAAGCGCGTTGCAATAATTTCAAAAATATATTAATGATTAATATCGTATATTGTAAAAATGATTAATATTGTAAAATTGTAATAGCAATAAGTCCACTCACACATCACTGATTTGGTACCATGGATAAGGTTTTACAATCGTTAGAAATTTTGCTGTCGAATGCTAAAAAATCATTAGGCAAACCTTATACGAGGGAAACAATAGAGAAAAAGAAATTAGAAATTGTAAACCTACAGACGGATTTCAACGAGTTAGTAGAAAAGGAAAAATTGGAAGATTCAGTTAAATATAAGACAAGATTTAGCGAGTTAAAAGCAGAAGTTTTAAGTTTGTTGTTAGAACACTCAGAGTTAGCTCAACAGGTTAAAGAAAAGGATACAGTAAAACAAGAAAACAAGATGGAAACTAATGATTTAAAGACTATCGTTGCTTTAGTACCGGTTTTTACAGGCAAAAAAGAAGATTTGGAAAGTTTTACTGCTAACCTAGAGTTAGTATACGAAACAATTCCCAATGAAAAGAAAGAATTCTTCTTTAAATATGTTTTTTGCTCAAGATTAGATAGTCGGGTCCAGAATAGAATTAAACAGAAAGGAATACCAAAGAATATCAACGATTTAATATCTGCCTTGAAGACGGCCTATAAGCCTGTAAAGTCATCCAATGCTGTTTTGAATGAGTTGTCTGGTTTAACTCAAAGAAACAACAATTTGCAAGGTTTCGCTAATAAAATAGAAAGTCTTGTTTCTGAGCTCAACGAGATTCAAATTTCTGATTTATGTGAGCAATGTAGGAATGCAATTATAGCTACTAATAACCTGACAGCATTCAATACGTTCTTGAATGGACTTCAGGATCAACAGATTGTTTCAACTATTGAGGCTAGTCGTGTATCGACATTTGCCGATGCTTTGCGAATTGCAGAAAGTTACGTATCTCGTACAAAACAGAAAGATGTGATGTACCATAATGCACAAGCTAATAGGGATAATAAACATGGTAAAAAGAAATATTACAATAACGGCAATAATAATAACAAACGGTACAATAACGGTAACAATAACGATAATAATGGCTACAACCGAAATAAAGGGAATAAAAACAACAAAAAATATAACAAGAATGGACGTAATAACAATAATAAGAATGATAATAGGAACAACAATAACAACTGGAATAAGAATAATAATAATGGCAACAGTAACAGAAACAACAATAACTACAATAGTAGGGATTATAATGTTAACCAGGTACAAGATCAGGGAAACTTTCAAGTTCCGGAGACCCCAAGACCTTCGTCTTCGGAGAACACACAATAAAAAACAGAAACATTTTCAGTATATCATCTAACCTCAAAAATTACGTGAGATTGAATATAATAGATGTAGATTATCCACTCACTTTCTTGATTGATACAGGTGCAGATATTTCTTTATGTAAAGAAAAATTTTTGTACCGATATGAGGAAAATCCAGATGAATACTGCAATCTAACAGGCATTTCGAGGGAAGTTATTAAATCTTTTGGGTCAACTAAAGTTAAAATAGATATAAATGGTATGGTTATTGAACATAGTATCCAGCTAGTATCAAATGATATTCCACTTAGTACAGATGGGATTTTAGGTAGAGATTTTCTATCAAAGCATAAATGTAATGTTGATTATGGCAGGTATATCCTAACCTTTAATTTAAATAGTGAAAACATCACAATTCCTATACATGATAGTTCTTTCAAAGTTATTCAGGTAGTTGTACCAAAGAGGAGTGAAATCATTCTACCTTTGACCATCAATTTGTGTGAAAGGTGTGTTTTTAGCTAATTCTATAATTCCGAAAGATGGAAATAAGCATATCAAATTACTGAACGTTACTGACCAAGACATGACGATAGATCATATGAAATTAGAAACAGTTCCTTTGAGCAATTATGATATACTTACAGTCAACCATTGTTACTTACACGGTAGTTATACTGACGAACGTTGTGAGAGGTTAATAAGCAAAATTAATTTGGATGATTTAAGCGAATGTCATAGGAAAGAAATTGTAACTATATTGAAGAAATATCAGTCGACATTCCATCTTGAAGATGAAGATTTAACGACGAACAATTTTTATAAGCAGAAAATTAACCTAGAAGACAAAAGTCCTGTTTATATAAAGAATTATAGATTACCACAAGCGCATAAAGAAGAAATAAATGCTCAAGTACAAGATCTTTTGAAGAGTAGAGTAATTGAACCGTCAGTTAGTCCTTATAATGCACCATTGCTATTAGTCCCAAAGAAAGGGCAAACAGATTTGAAGAAATGGAGATTAGTTGTTGATTTTAGGAAACTTAATGATAAGATTGTTAATGACATGTTTCCATTAACTCGTTTGGACGATATTTTGGATAGATTAGGTAGAGCGAAATATTTTTCAACGTTAGATATGACTAGTTCTTTTCATCAGATTGAACTTGATTGTAAGTCGAGGCCACTAACAGCATTTTCAACACCCAATGGTCATTATCAATATACGAGATTACCCTTTGGTCTCAAAATATTATCTAACAGTTTTCAACGCATGTTGACTATAGCTTTATCTGGTTTAGAGTCTGAAGCATTTCTTTATGTTGATGACATAATAGTTTTTGGATGTAGTTTCAAACACCACAATGAGAATCTCATTAAGGTACTTGATAGGCTGAATAGATACAATTTGAAACTAAACCCTAATAAGTGTTGTTTTTTGAAATCAGAAGTAGTTTATTTAGGTCACTTGATAACTCCTAATGGAATTAGACCAGATCCTTCAAAATATGATGCGATAACAAAATATCCGGTTCCGAAGAACGCGGATGATGTTAGAAGATTCGTTGCATTTTGTAATTACTATAGACGTTTCATTAAAAATTTTGCAGAAATAACTACATGTTGCAGAAATAACTACATGAAGAATACTAAATTTGAATGGACAGAAGAATGTCAAAAAGCATTTGAGACACTTAAAAATAGGTTGATAACACCACCAATTTTACAGTATCCAGATTTCGATAAACCTTTTATTTTAACTACTGATGCTTCTGATTTCGCTTTGGGGGCAATACTATCGCAAGGTGAGATAGGAAACGATAGACCAATAACTTATGCGAGTCGTTCTTTGAACAAGCATGAGAAAAATAAGCCGGTTATTGAAAAGGAATTATTAGGTATACATTGGGGAATTCAATTTTTCCATCCTTATCTTTACGGTAGGAAATTTGTAGTGGTTACGGATCATCGTCCACTAGTCTCATTGTTTTCTCATAAGAATCCAAGTTCCAAATTGACAAGAATTAGATTAGAATTATCAGACTATGATTTTGAAATTGTGTATAAAAAAGGAATTAATAATACTAATGCTGATGCACTTTCACGTATAAAAATAGACTCCGATATATTAAAAAGAATGATACCTCAGAATATTGATGAAAAAATTAAGAAATCACTGGTGATAACACGAGGAATGAAAAATAAATTGCGCAATATTATAAATAAAGAAAATGAGATGACATATCCTGATGAGCCTGATCAACTCAAAGTATTGGAATGTACATCCATTAAAGATATAAAGCTGGCTAAAAAATTAAAATTTATAATTAATGAGTCGACAAAAGAATTCACTTTTCTTGATAATCATTCTATGAACGAGTTGGCCATAAGATGTAGCGATAATCCTTATTATCTAGATAATATTTTGGAGAAACTATCATCTGAGTTAAGCAGATTGAGTATTAAGAATTTCGCACTTAGTAAAAGTGACGAAATATTTGAAATAATAACCCATGGGAAATTTAAAGAAAAAATGAATAAATATTTGAAAAATAGTGACGTCAGAATTCTTTTATATGAAAATCCTCGAAAAATCTTTAATGAAAAAGAAAAATATGAATTGATAAAATTATATCATGATACACCATGCGGAGGTCATTTTGGAGTAAGAAAAACATTATTAAAACTTAAACAAAAATATATATGGAAGAATATGTGCAAAATGGTAAAGAAATACGTATCTTCATGCGATTTGTGCCAAAGAAATAAACAGATTAGACATACCAAAGAACCATTAATGAAAACTGATACGCCATTAAGCAGTTTTGATACAGTGGTAATTGACACTGTAGGACCGTTGAGACCCTCAGATAATTATAGATATATTTTAACTATGCAGTGTGAATTAACAAAATATATAATAGCAGTACCAATGCAGACAAAAGAAGCTAAATCAATAGCTAGAAGTTTAAATGAACATTTAATATTAAAGTACGGAATATTTAAGACTCTAAAATCTGACAGAGGCTCAGAATTTGTTAATGAACTGATGAATGAGATGTGTAAACTATTGAATATAGAACAGAAATTTTCCACAGCTTACCATCATGAAACAGTAGGTTCAGTAGAAAGAAATCATAGAGTCCTAAATGAATATTTTCTTACTTTTGTTAATAATGATAGTTGGAGTGAATGGATACCGTATTATGCTTTTGCATACAACATAACGCCACATGTTGACACAGGGTATTCACCATTTGAATTAATTTTCGGAAAATTACCAACAATGCCAGGCGAAAAAGTAATGAATTATGAACAAATATATGATACAGAAAATTATGCTAAGGAAATGAAGCTTAGGTTAAAAAATTCAGAAATTGAACAGACTAAAATTAAGAGAAGTTTAAATTCATTAAGTAATACAAATAGCATAGATATTAAAATAGGAGATTTAGTTTTAGTTAAAAAGGAGAATAGAAGAAAAAATGAATCACCTTATCATGGTCCGTATGAAGTAATCAATATTGAAAATTTAAATGTAACTATAAGAATTAATAACAAAGAGAAAACATTTCATAAGAATTTGTTAAAGAAATATCAAAACTAATCTTAAGCCAAAATATTTTTAAACAAAACACTTAATATGTATGAATGTAAACAAAAAAAAAAAAAAAAAAAAAAAAAAAAAAAAGTATTTTATTACCAAATAAAAAAAAGAGAACAAAGAAAAATACTTAGCCCACTTAAGATCATATTCAATGAAAACAATTATGTAATTATAACTACTTATAAAAAAGGAGAAAAAGAAACAAAAATTATGTGTTACTTGAAACCTAAAGAATTTGTCATAAAATGCACACAATTTGTTTATGCACACAAAAAAAAATTGTATACATTTCTTTTAAGGGTGAGGGTGTAGTGTGTCACAATCACATTATGTTGCCATGCATTTTGATGTTCAGTATTTTGTTTTGTTGAGTTGGCCAGTGCCACAACGAGTTCATTGCTTTCATTGTTTCTTTGTTTTCAAAGCGCTACTCATATGAAGTTCATTGCTTCATGCTTACTCATATGTTGGGCGACAGTTTAGAGTTTCCAATTGGAAACTCAAATACTATTGTAATGAATCAGAGTTCGGCCAATGGGAATGAAGAATATCCCAATAGTAAATTTGATTGAGTGAAATTCCAAAATATGAGTATGAATGAAAATATGAAATGAATGACAACATATGTAAAAATATCACATACACACATACAAATATACTTCGTTGTAAAACAGATTTGTAAGAACTCTTTTCTGATTGGTTAACAGAAAAGAGTATTGAGTGATATCTAGATTTAAGAATTTTTGTTAGAAATAAGAATTTTATTATAAATACAAAAAGGAAAAATAAAGAAGTCAGACTTGTGCTGACATCCATCAGCAAGTCAAAAAAAAAATAAAAGTAACTTATTACACTACGTCTTCGTATAGCCCCCATATGACAGTACCTCCCGATATTCGGTATTTTGATGATTTAAGCGACATTATTTGCCGGAATTGTTTCAAAATTGGTACTTGAAGTTCTTAACGGATATTACATACCAAGACAGAAAATGCGCCATGTGGGTCCGCATCTTCGTATAGCCCCCATATAACGGTACCCCTCTATATTGCGTATTTTGATAATTTTAACGACATTACTTACAGTAACTATTTCAAATTTAGTGTTTGAAGTTCGTAATGAATACTACACCCTATGACAGAAAATTGTCTGTGCACGTCTACGTCTTCGTATAGCCCCCTTATAACGGTACCCCCCGATATTCTCTATTTTGATGATTTTAGCGACATAACTTACGGGAAATATTTCAAATTTTGTATTTGAAGTTCGTAATGGATACTACAGCCTATGCCAGAAAATTGTCTGTGCAGGTCCACGTATTGTACCTCCCTATATTCGGTATTTTGTTTATTATAAACAGATTTTTTTTTTCAAGTTAAGCATTTGAATATTATAATAGCTTATGGCAAAAGTTGCCAATGCAGGTCCACGTCGTCGTATAGACCCAAATATACGGCTACATTCGGTATTTTTAAGATTTTAACAGAATTTTTAATGGATTTAATTTTATCGAAAATTGCCAAATTTGTAACAAATGGTGGATGGTATTCAAAGTTCGGCCCGGCCGAACTTACAACTTTTTTACTTGTTCTTTATGAAATTGTTTAGTTTTAATCATCAAAATACCGAATATCGGGAGGTACCATTATATGGGGCTATGAGAAGACGTGAACATGCGCAGACAATTTTCTTTCATAGGGTGTAGTATTCATTACGAACTTCAAATACTAAATTTGAAACAATTCCGGTGAATAATGTCGCAGACATAATATATATTTGAGTACAATTTTATCAATCTACTTCATTTCGGTCGGAAGTTTGAGTGATTTCCACAGATGGATAGACGGACAGACGTCACTATATCGACATAGAATTTTATGCTGATCAAGAATATATATGCTTTGTGAGGTCTAAAATGTATATTTCGAGGTGTTACAAACGGAATTACAATCTTAATATAACCTTTTTGGTATGTGCGTGAAGATACAAACGATTTTAACTAGCGAAGACAACACCCAGTCTGGACGCACTTACTGTTGTATAATAGTGTGTAACAGATATGCGGAAAATAAAAACGTTTTTTGTAGATGCGAAATAAAAACGATTTTTGAAGGTGAGAAACAAAAATGTTATTTTTTTAAATTTGTAGTTATTTTTGTTTTGTAATGAACATAATTATAGGTTTAGAAAAAATAAAATAACTGATTTAAAGCTGTTTCAATTAAAAACCTTCGTCATCATATCGATTATTTTTTAATGGAAGAAAATTACATAGCCCACTGTGCAGCAATCAAAAATTGTGCACGCATATGAATGGTCGTTTCAAGAGCTTTCTAAAACGCTATTACTTGACCAAATCGATCGTGGAAAATTAGAAAAAAATAGATTTCTCCTATTTTTCAAAAGTTACCAACGAGTCCCACTGTACGAAAACTAAAAATAGTGCAAGCACGTGGAATAGCACGTTGGAAAGCCCATGAGGTGTACTTTCAAGATATAAACACATATTTTTCCTAAAATCAAGTGTTTTCTAGAGGGAAACATTAAATAGCCCACTGTGCAGCAATAAAAAATAGTGCAAGCATACGAATGGCACTGCAGGAAAGGTTGTTCCAAGAGCTTTCTAAAACGCTATAACTTGGCCAAATCGATCGTGAAAAAATGTTTTTTCTTATATTTCAAAAGTTATTAACGAGTCCAACTGTGTGAAAGCTAAAAAGAGTGTAAGCTCATGGAATAGCGCGTTGGAAATCCCATGAGGTCTACTTTCAAATCCCATGAGGTCTACTTTCCTGAAAGATTAATCCGACAGATTTTTTTTTTAAATATATTTCCTAAAATCAAGTGTTTTCTAGAGGGAAGCATAAAATGGTCCACTGTGCAGTAATTAAAAATTGTGCACGCATATGAATGGCAGTGCAGGAAAGGTCGTTCCAAGAGCTTTCTAAAACGCTATTACTTGGCCAAATCGAACGTGAAAATTGATTTTTCTTATTTTTCAAAAGTTACCAACGAGTCCCACTGTGCGAAAACTAAAAATAGAGCAAGCTCATGGAATAGAACGTTGGAAAGCCCATGAGGTGTACTTTCAACATATAAACACTCCTAAAAGATTAATCAGGCAAATTTTTTAAAAAATATTTTTCCTAAAATCAAGTGTTTTCTAGAAGGAAATATAAAATGGCCGACTGTGCAGCAATAAGAAAAGTGCCGCATATGAATGGCACTGCAGGAAAGGTCGTTCCAAGAGCTTTCTAAAACGCTATTACTTGGCCAAATCGATCGTGGAAAATTAGAGAAAAATTGATATTTCTTATTTTTCAAAAGTTATCAATAATATTGCAAGCTCATGGAATAGCACGTTAGAAAGCTCATGAGGTGTACTTTCAAGATATAAACACTCCTGAAAGATTGTTCGGGCAGATTTTTTTAAAAATATTTTTCCTAAAATCAAGTGTTTTCTAGAGGGAAACATAATATGGAGCACTGTGCAGCAATAAAAAATAGTGCACGCATATTAATGACACTGCAAGAAAGGTCGTTCCAAGAGCTTTCTAAAACGTTATTACTTGGCCAAATCGATCGTGGAAAATTAGAGAAAAATTCATTTTTCTTATTTTTCAAAAGTTATCAACGAGTCCCACTTTGCGAAAACTAAAAATAGTGCAAGCTAATAGAATAGCGCGTTGGAAAGGCCATGAGGTGTACTTTCAACATATACAAACTCCTGTAAAATTAATCAGGCAGATTTTTCTAGAGGGAATCTTAAAATGGCCCACTGTGCAGCAATAAAAAATAGTGCCGCATATGAATGGCAATGCAGGCCAAAATCGATCGTGAAAAATTGATTTTTCTTACTTTTCAAAAGTTATCAACGAGTCCCACTGTGCGAAAACTAAAAATAGTGCAAGCTCATGAAATAGCACGTTGGAAAGCCCATGAGGTGTACTTTCAAGATATAAACACTCCTGAAAGATTAATCAGGCAGATTTTTTTAAAAAATATTTTTCTTAAAATCAAGTTTTTTCTAGAGGGAAACATAAAATGGCCCACTGTGCGGCAATCAAAAGTAGTGCCGCATATGAATGGCACTGCAGGAAAGGTCGTTCCAAGAACTTTCTAAAACGCTATTACTTGGCCAAATCGATCGTGAAAAATTGATTTTTCTTATTTTTCAAAAGTTATCAACGAGTCCCACTGTGCAAAAACTAAAAATAATGTAATCTCATGGAATAGCACGTTGGAAATCCCATGAGGTGTAATCTCAAGATATAAACACTCCTGAAAGATTAATCAGGCAGATTGTTGTAAAAAATATTTTTCCTAAAATCAAGTGTTTTCTAGAGGAAAACATAAAACTTCCCACTGTGCAGCAATAAAAAATAGCGCCGTATATGAATGGAACTGCAGGAAAGGTCGTTCCAAGAGCTTTCTAAAACGTTATTACTTGGCCAAATCGATAGTGGAAAATTATAGAAAAATTCATTTTTCTTATTTTTCAAAAGTTATCAACGAGTACCACTGTGCGAAAATCTCAAGATATAAACACTCCTGAAAGATTAATCGGGCAGATTTTTTTAAAAATTATTTCTCCTAAAATGAAGTGTTTTCTAGAGGAAAACATAAAATGGCCCACTGTGCAGCAATAACAAATAGTGCCGCATATGAATGGCACTGTAGGAAGGTCGTTTCAAGAGCTTTCTAAAACGCTATTACTTGGCCAAATCGATAGTGGTAAATTAGAGAAAAATTCATTTTCATTCATTCTTCTTTATTTTTCTTATTTTTCAAAAGTTATCAACGAGTCCCGCTGTGCGAAAACTAAAATTGTGTAATCTCATGGAATAGCACGTTGGAAATCCCATGAGGTGTAATCTCAAGATATAAACACTCCTGAAAGATTAATCGGCAGATTTTTGTAAAAAATATTTTTCCTAAAATCAAGTGTTTTCTAGATGGAAACGTAAAATGGCCCACTGTGCAGCAATTAAAAATTGTGCACGCATATGAATGGCACTGCAGTAAAGGTCGTTCCAAGAGCTTTCTAATACACTATTACTTGGCCAAAGCGATCGTGAAGTATTGATTGATTGATGATTGATAATCTCATGGAATGACACGTTGGAAAGCCCATAGGGTGTACTTTCAAGATATAAACACTCCTGAAAGATAATTCGGCAGATTTTTTTAAAAAATATTTTTCCTAAAATCAAGTATTTTCTAGAGGGAAACATAAAATGGCTCACTGTGCAGCAATAAAAAATAGCGCATGCATATGAATTATACTACAGGAAAGACCGTTCCAAGAGCTTTCCAAAACGCAAATCGATTGTGAAAAATTAGAGAAAAATTGATTTTCCTTATTTTTCAAAAGTTATCAACGAGTCCCACTGTGCGAAAACTAAAAAAAAATGTAAGCTCATGGAATAGCGTATTGGAAAGCCCATGAGGTCTTCTTTCAAGATATAAACACTCCTGAAAGATTAATCGGACAGATTTTTTTAAATATTTTTCCTAAAATCAAGTGTTTTTTAGATGGAAACATAAAATGGCCCACTGTGCAGCAATTAAAAATTGTGCACGCATATGAATGGCACTGCAGGAAAAGTCGTTCCAAGAGCTTTCTAAAACGCTATTACTTGGCCAAATCGATCGTGGAAAATTAGAGAAACATTTATTTTTCTTTTTTTTTCAAAAGTTATCAACGAGTACCACTGAGCGAAAACCAAAAATAGTAAAAGCTCATGGAATACCACGTTGGAAAGCCCATGAGGTGTAATCTCAAGATATAAACACTCCTGAAAGATTAATCGGGCAGATTTTTTTAAAAAATATTTTTCTTAAAGTGCAAGCTCATGGAATAGCACGTTGGAAAGCCCATGAGGTGTACATTCAAGATATAAACACTCCTGAAAGATTAATCAGGCAGATTTTTTTTTTAAAATATTCTTCCTAAAATCAAGTGTTTTCTAGAGAGAAACATAAAATGGACCACTGTGCAGCAATAAAAAAATAGTGCCGCATATGAATGGCACTGCAGGAAAGGTCGTTCCAAGAGCTTTCTAAAACGCTATTACTTGGCCAAATCGATCGTGAAAAATTGATTTTTCTTATTTTTCAAAGGTTATCAACGAGTCCCACTGTGCGAAAACTAAAATTGTGTAATCTCATGGAATAGCACGTTGGAAAGGCCATGAGGTGTACTTTCAAGATATAAACACTCCTGAAAGATTAATCGGGCAGATTTTTTTAAAAAATATTTTTCCAAAAATCATGTATTTTCTAGAGGGAAACATAAAATGGCCCACTGTGCAGCAATAAGAAATAGTGCATGCATACGAATGGCACTGCAGGAAAGGTCGTTCCAAGAGCTTTCTAGAACGCTATTACTTGGCCAAATCGATAATTAAAAATTGGAGAAAAATTGATTTTTCTTATTTTTCAAAAGTTACCAACGAGTCCCACTGTGCGAAAACTAAAAATAGTGCACTGCAGGGAAGGACGTTCCAAGAGCTTTCTAAAACGCTATTACTTGGAAAAATCGATTGTGGAAAATTAGAGAAAAAATCATTTTTCTTATTTTTCAAAAGTTATGAACGAGTCCCACAATGCGAAAACTAATAATACTGCAAACTCATGGAATAGAACGTTGGAAAGCCCATGAGGTGTAATCTCAAGATATAAACACTCCTGAAAGTTTAATCGGGCAAATTTTGTTTTTAAAAATATTTTTTCTAAAATCAAGTGTTTTCTAGAGGAAACATAAAATGGCCCACTGTGCAGCAATAAGAAATAGTGCACGCATATGAATGGCACTGCAGGAAAGGCAGTTCCAAGAGCTTTCTAAAACGCTATTACTTGGCCAAATCGATCGTGGAAAATTAGAGAAACATTTTTTTTTTCTTTTTTTTTCAAAAGTTATCAACGAGTACCACTGAGCGAAAACCAAAAATAGTAAAAGCTCATGGAATACCACGCTGGAAAGCCCATGAGGTGTAATCTCAAGATATAAACACTTCTGAAAGATAAATCGGACAGATTTTTTTTAAATATTTTTCCTAAACTGAAGTGTTTTCTTGAGGAAAACATAAAATATCCCACTGTGCAGCAATAAAAATATCGCCGTATATGAACGGCACTGCAGGAGAGGTCGTTCCAAGAGCTTTCTAAGACGCTATTACTTGGCCAAATCGATCGTGGAATATTAGAGACAATTTTTTTTTTTATTTTTCAAAAGTTATCAACGAGTTCCACTGTGCGAAAACTAAAAATAGTACAAGCTCATGAGATTAATCGGGCAGATTTTTTTAAAAATTATTTCTCTTAAAAAGAAGTGTTTTCTAGAGGGAAACATAAAATGGCCCACTGTGCAGCAATAAAAAATAGTGCCGCAAATGAATGGCACTGCGGGAAAGGCCGTTCCAAGAGCTTTCTAAAACACTATTACTTGGCCAAATCGATAGTGGTAAATTAGAGAAAAATTAATTTTCATTCATTTTTCTTTATTTTTCTTATTTTTCAAAATTATCAACGAGTCCCACTGTGCGAAAACTAAAAATAGTTAAAGCTCATAGAATACCACGTTGGAAAGCCCATGAGGTGTAATCTCAAGATATAAACACTCCTGAAAGATTAATCGGGCAGATTTTTTTAAAAATTATTTCTCCTAAACTGAAGTGTTTTCTAGAGGGAAACATAAAATGGCCCACTGTGCAGCAATAACAAATAGTGCCGCATATGAATGGCACTGTAGGAAAGGTCGTTTCAAGAGCTTTCTGAAACGCTATTACTTGGCCAAATCGATAGTGGTAAATTAGAGAAAAATTAATTTTCATTCATTTTTCTTTATTTTTCTTATTTTTCAAAAGTTATCAACGAGTCCCACTGTACGAAAACTAAAAATAGTTAAAGCTCATATAATACCACGTTGGAAAGCCCATGAGGTGAAATCTCAAGATATAAACACTCCTGAAAGATTAATCGGCAGATTTTTGTAAAAATATTTTTCCTAAAATCAAGTGTTTTCCAGATGGAAACATAAAATGGCCCACTGTGCAGCAATTAAAAATTGTGCACGCATATGAATGGCACTGCAGGAAAGGTCGTTCCAAGAGGTTTCTAAAACACTATTTCTTGGCCAAATCGATCGTGAAATATTGATTGATTGATGATTGATAATCTCATGGAATGACACGTTGGAAAGCCCATAAGGTGTACTTTCAAGATATAAACACTCCTGAAAGATAATCCGGCAGATTTTTTTAAAAAATATTTTTCCTAAAATCAAGTATTTTCTAGAGGGAAACATAAAATGGCTCACTGTGCAGCAATAAAAAATAGCGCATGCATATGAATTATACTACAGGAAAGACCGTCACAAGAGCTTTCCAAAACGCAAATCGATTGTGAAAAATTAGAGAAAAATTGATTTTTCTTATTTTTCAAAAGTTTTCAACGAGTCCCACTGTGCGAAAACTAAAAAAAAATGTAAGCTCATGGAATAGCGCATTGGAAAGCCCATGAGGTCTTCTTTCAAGATATAAACACTCCTGAAAGATTAATCGGGCAGATTTTTTTAAAAATATTCTTTCTAAAATCAAGTGTTTTCTAGAGAGAAACATAAAATGGACCACTGTGCAGCAATAAAAAAATAGTACCGCATATGAATGGCACTGCAGGAAAGGTCGTTCCAAGAGCTTTCTAAAACGCTATTACTTGGCCAAATCGATCGTGAAAAATTGATTTTTCTTATTTTTCAAAGGTTATCAACGAGTCCCACTGTGCGAAAACTAAAATTGTGTAATCTCATGGAATAGCACGTTGGAAAGGCCATGAGGTGTACTTTCAAGATATAAACACTCCTGAAAGATTAATCGGGCAGATTTTTTTAAAAAATATTTTTCTTAAAGTGCAAGCTCATGGAATAGCACGTTGGAAAGCCCATGAGGTGTACATTCAAGATATAAACACTCCTGAAAGATTAATCGGCAGATTTTTGTAAAAAATATTTTTCCTAAAATCAAGTGTTTTCTAGATGGAAACATAAAATGGCCCACTGTGCAGCAATAAGAAATAGTGCATGCATACGAATGGCACTGCAGGAAAGGTCGTTCCAAGAGCTTTCTAAAACGCTATTACTTGGCCAAATCGATAATTAAAAATTGGAGAAAAATTGATTTTTCTTATTTTTCAAAGGTTATCAACGAGTCCCACTGTGCGAAAACTAAAATTGTGTAATCTCATGGAATAGCACGTTGGAAAGGCCATGAGGTGTACTTTCAAGATATAAACACTCCTGAAAGATTAATCGGGCAGATTTTTTTAAAAATATTTTTCTTAAAGTGCAAGCTCATGGAATAGCACGTTGGAAAGCCCATGAGGTGTAATCTCAAGATATAAACACTCCTGAAAGATTAATCGGCAGATTTTTGTAAAAAATATTTTTCCTAAAATCAAGTATTTTCTAGAGGGAAACATAAAATAGCTCACTGTGCAGCAATAAAAAATAGCGCATGCATATGAATTATACTACAGGAAAGACCGTTCCAAGAGCTTTCCAAAACGCAAATCGATTGTGAAAAATTAGAGAAAAATTGATTTTTCTTATTTTTCAAAAGTTACTAACGAGTCCCACTGGGCGAAAACTAAAAAAAAAAATGTAAGCTCATGGAATAGCGCATTGGAAAGCCCATGAGGTCTTCTTTCAAGATATAAACACTCCTGAAAGATTAATCGGATAGATTTTTTTAAATATTTTTCCTAAAATCAAGTGTTTTTCAGATGGAAACATAAAATGGCCCACTGTGCAGCAATTAAAAATTGTGCACGCATATGAATGGCACTGCAGGAAAGGTCGTTCCAAGAGCTTTCTAAAACGCTATTACTTGGCCAAATCGATCGTGGAAAATTAGAGAAACATTTATTATTCTTTCTTTTTTCAAAAGTTATCAACGAGTACCACTGAGCGAAAACCAAAAATAGTAAAAGCTCATGGAATACCACGTTGGAAAGCCCATGAGGTGTAATCTCAAGATATAAACACTCCTGAAAGATTAATCGCGCAGATTTTTTTTAAAAAAATTTTTTCTTAAAGTGCAAGCTCATGGAATAGCACGTTGGAAAGCCCATGAGGTGTACATTCAAGATATAAATACTCCTGAAAGATTAATCAGGCAGATTTTTTTAAAAATATTCTTCCTAAAATCAAGTGTTTTCTAGAGAGAAACATAAAATGGACCACTGTGCAGCAATAAAAAAATAGTGCCGCATATGAATGGCACTGCAGGAAAGGTCGTTCCAAGAGCTTTCTAAAACGCTATTACTTGGCCAAATCGATCGTGAAAAATTGATTTTTCTTATTTTTCAAAGGTTATCAACGAGTCCCACTGTGCGAAAACTAAAATTGTGTAATCTCATGGAATAGCACGTTGGAAAGGCCATGAGGTGTACTTTCAAGATATAAACACTCCTGAAAGATTAATCGGGCAGATTTTTTTTAAAAATATTTTTCCAAAAATCAAGTGTTTTCTAGAGGGAAACATAAAATGGTCCACTGTGCAGCAATAAAAAATAGTGCATGCATACGAATGGCACTGCAGGAAAGGTCGTTCCAAGAGCTTTCTAAAACGCTTTTACTTGGCCAAATCGATAATTAAAAATTGGAGAAAAATGATTTTTCTTATTCTTCAAAAGTTACCAACGAGTCCCACTGTGCGAAAACTAAAAATAGTGCACTGCAGGGAAGGACGTTCCAAGAGCTTTCTAAAACGCTATTACTTGGCAAAATCGATAGTGGAAAATTAGAGAAAATTAATTTTTCGTATTTTCCAAAAGTTATCAACGAGTCCCACTGTGCGAAAACTAAGAATAGTACAAGCTCATGGAACAGCACGTGGGAAAGCCTATGAGGTGCACTTTCAAGATATAAACACTCCTGAAAGATTAAGCGGACAGATTTCTTTTTAAATATTTTTCCTAAAGTCAAGTGTTTTCTAGAGGGAAACATAAAATTGCCCACTGTGCAGCAATAAAAAATAGTGCACGCATATGAATGACACTGCAGGAAAGGTCGTTCCAAGAGCTTTCTAAAACGCTATTACTTGTCCAAATCGATCGTGGAAAATTAGAGAAACATTTATTTTTCTTTTTTTTCAAAAGTTATCAACGAGTACCACTGAGCGAAAACCAAAAATAGTAAAAGCTCATGGAATACCACATTGGAAAGCCCATGAGGTGTAATCTCAAGATATAAACACTCCTGAAAGATAAATCGGACAGATTTTTTTAAATATTTTTCTTAAAATCAAGTGTTTTCTAGAGGAAAACATAAAATGGCCCACTGTGCAGCAATAAAAAATATCGAAAGAGAAATCAAACACATAAATAAAAAATATCGCCGTATATGAACGGCACTGCAGGAGAGGTCGTTCCAAGAGCTTTCTAAAACGCTATTACTTGGCCAAATCGATCGTGGAAAATTAGAGACAATTTTTTTTTTTAATTTTTCAAAAGTTATCAACGAGTTCCACTGTGCGAAAACTAAAAATAGTACAAGCTCATGAGGTGCACTCTCAAGATATAAACACTTCTGAAAGATTAATCGGGCAGATTTTTTTAAAAATTATTTCTCCTAAAATGAAGTGTTTTCTAGAGGGAAACATAAAATGGCCCACTGTGCAGCAATAAAAAACAGTGCCGCATATGAATGGCACTGTAGGAAAGGTCGTTTCAAGAGCTTTCTAAAACGCTATTACTTGGCCAAATCGATAGTGGTAAATTAGAGAAAAATTCATTTTCATTCATTTTTCTTTATTTTTCTTATTTTTCAAAAGTTATAAACGAGTCACACTGTGCGAAAACTAAAATTGTGTAATCTCATGGAATAGCACGTTGGAAATCCCATGAGGTGTAATCTCAAGATATAAACACTCCTGAAAGATTAATCGGCAGATTTTTGTAAAAAATATTTTTCCTAAAATCAAGTGTTTTCTAGATGGAAACATAAAATGGCCCACTGTGCAGCAATTAAAAATTGTGCACGCATATGAATGGCACTGCAGGAAAGGTCGTTCCAAGAGCTTTCTAAAACACTATTACTTGGCCAAATCGATCGTGAAATATTGATTGATTGATGATTGATAATCTCATGGAATAGCACGTTGGAAAGCCCATAATGTGTACTTTCAAGATATAAACACTCCTGAAAGATAATTCGGCAGATTTTTTTAAAAAATATTTTTCCTAAAATCAAGTATTTTCTAGAGGGAAACATAAAATAGCTCACTGTGCAGCAATAAAAAATAGCGCATGCATATATAAATCAAGTGTTTTCTAGAGGAAAACATAAAATGGCCCACTGTGCAGCAAAAAAAAATATCGCCGCATATGAACGGCACTGCAGGAGAGGTCGTTCCAAGAGCTTTCTAAAACGCTATTACTTGGCCAAATCGATCGTGGAAAATTAGAGACAATTTTTTTTTTATTTTTCAAAAGTTATCAATGAGTTCCACTGTGCGAAAACTAAAAATAGTACAAGCTCATGAGGTGCACTCTCCAGACATAAACACTCCTGAAAGATTAATCAGGCAGATTTTTTTAAAAATTATTTCTCTTAAAATGAAGTGTTTTCTAAAGGGAAACATAAAATGGCCCACTGTGCAGCAATAAAAGATAGCGCATGCATATGAATGATACTACAGGATAGGCCGTTCCAAGAGCTTTCCAAAACGCAAATCGATTGTGAAAAATTAGAGAAAAATTGATTTTTCTTATTTTTCAAAAGTTATCAACGAGTCCCACTGTGCGAAAATTAAAAAAAAGTGTAAGCTCATGGAATAGCGCATTGGAAAGCCCATGAGGTCTTCTTTCAAGATATAAACACTCCTGAATCATTCATCGGACAGATTTTTTTAAATATTTTTCCTAAAATCAAGTGTTTTTTAGATGGAAACATAAAATGGCCCACTGTGCAGCAATTAAAAATTGTGCACGCATATGAATGGCACTGCAGGAAAGGTCGTTTCAAGAGCTTTCTAAAACGCTATTACTTGGCCAAATCGATCGTGGAAAATTAGGGAGACATTTATTTTTCTTTCTTTTTTCAAAAGTTATCAACGAGTACCACTGAGCGAAAACCAAAAATAATAAAAGCTCATGGAATACCACGTTGGAAACCCCATGAGGTGTAATCTCAAGATATAAACACTCCTGAAAGATTAATCGGGCAGATTTTTTTAAAAAATATTTTTCTTAAAGTGCAAGCTCATGGAATAGCACGTTGGAAAGCCCATGAGGTGTACATTCAAGATATAAACACTTCTGAGAGATTAATCAGGCAGATTTTTTTTAAAAATATTCTTCCTAGAATCAAGTGTTTTCTAGAGAGAAACATAAAATGGACCACTATGCAGCAATAAAAAAATAGTGCCGCATATGAATGGCACTGCAGGAAAGGTCGTTCCAAGAGCTTTCTAAAACGCTATTACTTGGCCAAATCGATCGTGAAAAATTGATTTTTCTTATTTTTCAAAAGTTATGAACGAGTCCCACTGTGCGAAAACTAAAAATACTGCAAACTCATGGAATAGAACGTTGGAAAGCCCATGAGGTGTAATCTCAAGATATAAACACTCCTGAAAGATTAATCGGGCAGATTTTGTTTTTAAAAATATTTTTCCTAAAATCAAGTGTTTTCTAGAGGAAAACATAAAATGGCCCAATATGCAGCAATAAAAAATATCGCCGCATATGAACGGCACTGCAGGAGAGGTCGTTCCAAGAGCTTTCTAAAACGCTATTACTTGGCCAAATCGATCGTGGAAAATTGGAGACAATTTTTTTTTTTATTTTTCAAAAGTTATCAACGAGTTCCACTGTGCGAAAACTAAAAATAGCACAAGCTCATGAGGTGCACTCTCAAGATATAAACACTCCTGAAAGATTAATCGGGCAGATTTTTTTAAAAATTATTTCTCCTAAAATGAAGTGTTTTCTAGAGGGAAACATAAAATGGCCCACTGTGCAGCAATAAAAAATAGTGCCGCATATGAATGGCACTGTAGGAAAGGTCGTTCCAAGAGCTTTCTAAAACGCTATTACTTGGCCAAATCGATCGTGAAAGATTATTTTCTTATTTTTCAAAAGTTATCAACGAGTCTCACTGTGCGAAACTAAAAATAGTGCAAGCTAATGGAATAGCACGTTGGAAATCCTATGAGGTGTAATCTCAAGATATAAACACTCCTGAAAGATTAATCAGGCAGATTGTTGTAAAAAATATTTTTCCTAAAATCAAGTGTTTTCGAGAGGGAAATATAAAATGGCCCACTGTGCAGCTTTCTAAAACGCTATTATTTGGCCAAATCGATCGTTTAATATAAGAGAAAAATTGATTTTTCTTATTTTTCAAAAGTTATCAACGAGTCCCACTGTGCAAAACTAAACATAGTGCAAGCTCATGGAATAGAACGTTGGAAAGCTCATGAGGTGTACTTTCAAAATATAAACACTCCATGGAATACCTCGTTGGAACGCCCATGAGGTTTAATCTCAAGATATAAACACACAATTTCAATTCAATTGAAATTTATGGCAACTGCAGGAAAGGTCGTTCCAAGAGCTTTCTAAAACGCTATTACTTGGCCAAATCGATAGTGGAAAATTAGAGAAAAATTCATTGTTCTTATTTTTCAAAAGTTATCAACGAGTCCCACTGTGCGAAAACTAAAAATAGTGTAATCTCATGGAATAGCTCGTTGGAAAGCTCATGAGGTGTACTTTCAAAATATAAACATTCCATGGAATACCACGTTGGAAAGCCCATGAGGTTTAATCTCAAGATATAAACACACAATTTCAATTCAATTCAAATTTATTGAGTGTTTTTTTAAAAAAAGTTTACAATTTAAAAGTGAAGAAAGAAATACTTAATACTTTAATGTTTTGTTTTAATGACAAATGCGTATTTTCAGCGTCTGGCTTTACTAAAATTTGTTAATTAGTGTTTACTAAACTCAATGTGTATATCGTGCTTGCTCCCGGCACTGCAATGTTTGAGAGCATGTCTCATTTTATTTGCCTTAAAACTAACTTAACCTAAACCTAACCTACACTTAAACAACAGATATGATCAAACGAAAGATTGTTCATCTAAGTTGTTAACTAGCCCCTGTGAATTCCACGAGAGGTGATAACGTAAAATTCTGGACTCTGAATATCTTCCAGAGACATGTACAAGTTAATACCTAACGGTGAGACGTAATTAGTATTTTCCCACGTGAAATTAGATTCCTTATTCCTGAATAAGCAAGTTTGAATGCATAAAAGCCCTGTTCGCCTAGTTTTTAATTAAACGCATAGCATAAACTGAGATTGGGGTAACTTTCGATGCTTCGTATATATACCGATTTGAGAAACGCTTATTATGGTACTTAAAATTTTTTCCAACGCAGAGACGAAGTATTTTTCTTTCGAGTATCTCAAACTCTTTCATTACCGTTAGAGAGATTGGGAACCATATAGGTAGTGCGTACACCAGTACAGACCTAATTCTAGTTTTGTAAAGCATTATCTAGGTTTTCGCCGGTAATGACTTGCTATTAAGAAGTCTTCCAAATGACCCCTTAATACCATATGCCTTACCTAAGTAGCCTCGCGCATTTGCATTAAATTTGAATAATTTATTGTACCAAACACCTAAATATTTAAATCTATCTCTAAATGGTATTTCTACTACATTCAGAGACAACTTCAAGGACTTGCTTTCTGGTACAACCCATCTCTTACATTTCCCTGAAGCGTTCCTCAAACACATAGCCTCGCTCTTAGAAGTATTGATTTTTATACCCCAATCAGTATAGAAAGCATTAACTGTGTTTAAATGACAAGATACCATAGACAACGCCGCAGCCGGAGATTCAGCGTGCGCATACAAAAGACAGTCGTCTGCATACAATACACCCAAAGAATTTTGCATAGTATGAGGGAAGTCATACATGTAAATATTGAATAAATGGGGAGATAAAATTGATCCCTGAGGAACACCGCATGACACATTCTCCACACATGATTTCAAATTTCCCAATTGTATATAAAATTTTCTATTGGTAAAAAAACTTTGAAATAACTTCACCACATTAGCTGCATATCCAAATTCTGTCATTTTAAATAATATACCATTATGATATGTTCTATCAAATGATTTTTCAACATCCAAAGAAACTGCGACAGTACATTTCCTTTGACGTAAATTAGAAATTATATCACTGTTAAATTTAGTCAAAGCATCTACAGTCGAATGCTCTCTTTTGAAGCCAAATTGATAATTTGGAATATACTCGGATCCTAAACCCTCATTCATTTTTTCAAGTATAATTTTTTCAAATAATTTACCTACATTAGATAACAACGAAATAGGCCTTAAATTGTTGATATCTGATGAATATTGTTTCTTTTTGATTGGCAGAATCTTTCCAATCTTCCAGACTGTAGGAAAATATGAATTATTTAAGCAATTGTTAAATATGACAACTAGATACTGTAGTGCTTTTAAAGGAAGCTTGCGAAGGAGGTAATTAGAAATATTGTCTAAACCACCCGACATTTTATTATTTAATTTCGCTAAAATTAGGCAAACTGTTTCTAAAGGTGTGAATTTACTGTCGTGTTCATTATTAAAAGATGTAAATTCAGCATTGAATTGAATAATTTGATTTGGCACATCGGCCAGATAGCTATTTACCGATGTCTCTACTTGAGTCGGAGCTGGCCCATTATAAATTTGAGCAAAATGATTCCTCAATATATCCACTTTTTCATTTTCATCATTAATGACAACTCCATTTACTGATAATTCGTTGTCTATCAAGTTCCTAGATTTCCCTATTAGTCCGTAAATTTGCCTATATGCATTAGGGCTTGGCTTAATATTCCTAAGTTTTTCATCAAACATTTGCGATTGTTCAATCTTTACCTTTTCTTTGATTAAAATCTTGAGTAGTTGAATTTGTTTAGATAATAATAAATGCTGCGAATTTTGTTGTTGTTGTAGCAGTAGTACATGTATGTGTTTGCGTTCTGCTAATCTGGTTCCAGCTCCAGGTTTAGAAATTCGGCTACTTTAACGGGCTGGAGTGAGTTGGGTAGGTTTGGCTGTGCAATTAAAGAGGTGTAGCGTATTGTGCGGGCCTGTATCGCACGCCGGGCAGGCGTCACGCACATCTTCATCAATTCGTGCCCAATACGAATTGAGACGACTACACCATCCTGAACGTAATTGCGCCAAAACTACCCTGGTTTGTCTAGGCAGCTGACGTTCTTCAGCTGCAATGGATGGGGGGTGGACTCCGATGACGGGATTCACTTTAAAACTGCTAATAGCATCCGCGACTGCATCGGTGTGAATGCCACTCAGACCTGCCTGATAGGCTTCTTGATCTAGAGGTTCTCTCTTGTAGCGCTGGACCTCCCTCTCTAGATCATGTATGTCCTTCCTGACACGCCTGGGTGGGGGAGATTTATCCACCATATGATGGTTGGGATGACTCTCACGGTAACACCCAAGCAGGTACTGCAACGAAAGCATATGATTATGCTGACGTAAGGGAAGGACTTTCGCCTCCTCATGTAGATGGTCCACTGGTGTCATGAGGAGGCACCCTGTCGCAGTTCTCAGGGCAGCGTTCTGGCAGGTCTGGATATGCTTCCACTGCGTAGCACTAGTATCACACTGGAGCCGCATAGCTGACCACAAACCGACCTATCGCGTTATAAGAGGTCAACAAGGTTTCTTTGTCCGCACCCCAAGAGCTGCCGGCTAGCGCCTTGAGTACCTTGTTCCTACTTTTCATCTTGTCGCAGATAGCTGTGGCTTGCGCGGACGACTTGAACATGCTGTCGAACGTGACCCCAAGAATCTTGGGGTAGTTCGTGGTCGGTATTAGATTCCCCTCCACCTGAACATTCAGCTGTGTTCTCATCTCAGCAGACAATGTGGTGAAGAGTGTGGCCGTTGATTTTGTGGCGGATATTTTCATATTCCTCGCGTGGAAGTATGCGGCAAGCTCCGTGAGATAGGGGTTCAACCTTTCGCATATGTCATCGACCACTGGACCCGACGCCATGATCGTACAATCATCCACATACGTTACGATCTCAATGCCGTCTGGAGGGCGAGGAATTCCGGAAAGGTAGAGGTTAAACAGTTCCGGAGATATCACCCCACCTTGGGGAACTCCCTGTTTCACTCTACGGACTTTGAACTTCTTGTTCCGGAATTGCACTTACGACTGGCGTCCACACATATAGTTGATTATCCAACGTTTCAAACTTGGCCGGAGGGTAGTTCTTTGCACGTCCTCGAACAGTGTGGCATGATTGACCGTATCAAATGCCTTTGATAAGTCAAGGGCTACCAACACTGTTCTGTCACACGGCCTGTTCTGGTTCAGTCCTCTACTAATATGTGTTGAAATGGCGTGTAATGCTGTTGTGGTACTATGTTGCGGACGGAGTCCGTGCTGGTGGTTAGCAACTGTATAGCTTCCTCTAATGCTGGGGAGGAGTAAAGCCTCAAGAGTCTTTGCTACTGGCGACAAAAGCGAAATCGGCCTGTACGATTCGCCTTTACTGACATCCTTGCTGGCTTCAGTAGCGGGACCACCCGGCCCATTTTCCAGGTTTCGGGCACTATGTGGGTGGCTAGCGACAAATTGAGAACTTTCGTTAAGTACTCGACTCCCGGCGTATCCAGCTGCTTCAACATTACCATTGAGATTCCGTCTGGGCCCAACGCTTTGGATGACTTAGCGTTACGGATGACATTTGCAACATCACCCATCGTAAACTGTGGTGGTTCCTCCTCGGCGGGAAGAGATCTGATACGACGTTGTACTCTTCGCTTCACCCTATCGCTCTCGGGGTGCTCGACTAAATGGCGATTAAAATATTCCGCGCACCTCTTCGGATCAGTCACAGTTACGTCGTCAAAAGTGACTGAGGTCCTATCATCCTTTTTTCCAGGGTTCGAGAGCGACTTAACCGTTACCCACAGCTAACTTATATCGGTTCCAATGTTGCAGCACTTCAGATGGTCTAGCCACTTTTTCCTCTTATGCTCCTATACCAACCGGTCCACTGTCAAATCACTGATTGTAGGATCAGTAGGGTTGGTACGACGCAGATCATCACGCTCGTTTGCTAATCCCGCTGCCTCTGCTGAGAAGTTTGGTCTTATCTCGGGTATTCGACCAGCAGGTATATAGCGAGCGGCTGCAGCTTTGATGATGTTTCGGAAAATCCTTTCTGCTACACGAACATCAGAAGGGTTGGGCAGTTCTCTGAAGCGGCGGTTGGTGAATTCTCTGAACTCTGGCGAATTTTGTCTATTCACTTGCCTGCGATATATTCTTTTTAGTTCCTTTTGCCAGTCGTGCTTTAATTTAAAACCAGTAAAGAAAGTCTTCAAGTCGGGCGGGGCCGACTTTATGATACCCTACACCACTTTGCTAATTAAGTAGAGCTCCACATAACAATTAAAAGTTTTTATGGGAGAATTCAATCATACACGCTATGATTATAACTATAATTTAAAGTTCAAAGGACTAAATATGCCGAAGCATTTGTATCTTTTAAATTCGGATTTGTATTGCCCATTTGGTGCACAATTAATTTGAAATCGGATAAAGATATATATGGGAGCTATATCCAAATCTGAACCGATCTCGATAAAATTTGGCAAAGATATTTCTGAGCTGAATTTGATATATTTCCCTGAATATCGTTGTTACGGAGTGCATATTACGGTTGTGGGTAACAAATATAACAAAGCGGATGAATAATATATATGGAAGCTATAGCTATATCTGAACCGATCTTCACCAAATTTGACATACTAGCTTTTAGACTCAATTCGGTCGTAAGTGCCAAATTCCATCCCATTTGGACAAATATTAAATAAAAGGTAAATCGGACGAAGTTATATATGGGAGCTATATCCAAATCTGAACCGATCTCGATAAAATTTAGCAAATGTATTTCTGAGCTGTATTTGATATATTTCCCCAAATATTGTTTTTGCATAGTGCATATTACGGCGGCGGTGGACAAAAAGAACAAATCGGATGAACAATATATATGGGAGCTATAGCTATATCTGAACCGATTTCGATCAAATTTGGCATACATATTTCCAGGCCTAATTTGGGTGTATATGCAAAATTAAATACAATTCGGGCTGATATTACACGTTTGGTGCACAATAAAAAGCAAATCGGACGAAGATATATATGAGAGCTATATCTAAATTTTGACCGATTATCTAATTCAATAGGGTTCTTCCTAGAGCCAAACAAGAGATCTTTGCAAAATTTCATCTGGATCGGGCAATAAATGCGACCTGTACTTTGTTTACAAAAATACATGGACAGACGGACAGACGGACGGACGGATATGCATAAATCGACTCAGAATGTGATTCTATGCAGATCATCAAAAGGAACTATGGGTCTATCTCGTTTCCTTCTGCCTGTTACAAACAAATGCACAAAGACATAATACCCTGACCACCTTGTGGTGTAGGGTATAAAGATGTTGTACCTCCCTTGATATACTATATTTCCAATTTTTCATACTAATTCTCTTTGAATGTAGCGGGGACACACAATTAACTGCGGTATTAAAGTGATCAATATATGTGTCAAACTCACTGTTTGAAAGATTTGAATCATGGGAGGGGAAATGAACTTCCAATTCGGCGTCCAAATCGGCTCGAAACTGACTCCAGTTAGTATCTTTAAACGACATAAACACTTGGGGCTGTCTAATAATGAACTCAAGATCTCCGAATTTCAGTTCTAATTTCAATGCATAATGATCTGAAAATGTTGATAAACTTTTTATACGGAAACTTGGCTGAAGAATATTAACTAAATTTGGACTGGCTAAAAAATGGTCAAGAAATGAAGAACCATTTGGAAATGATGGCATACAATCACACAATCTTCAGCCAACGTTGAAGTGATCTGCCATTTATATTTGTAAATGATTCACCCCAAGATACGATATAAACACTCCTGAAAGATTAATCGGGCAGATTTTGTTTTTAAAAATATTTTTCCTAAAATCAAGTGTTTTCTAGAGGAAACATAAAATCGTAAAAAAAAAAAAATTTTCTTATTTTTCAAAAGTGATCAACGAGTCCCACTGTGCGAAAACTAAAAATAGTGCAAGCTCATGGAATAGCACGTTGGAAAGCCCATGAGGTGTACTCTCGAGATATAAACACTCCTGAAAGATTAATCGCGCAGATTTTTTTTTTTAAATATTTTTCCTAAAATCAAGTGTTTTCGAGAGGGAAATATAAAATGGCCCACTGTGTAGCTTTCTAAAACGCTATTATTTGGCCAAATCTATCGTGGAAAATTAGAGAAAAATTCATTTTTCTTATTTTCCAAAAGTTATCAACGAGTCCCACTGTGCGAAAACTAAGAATATTGCAAGCTCATGGAATAGCACGTTAGAAAGCTTATGGGATGTACCCTCAAGATATAAACACTACTAAAAGTTTAATCGGGCAGATTTTTTTTTTTAAATATTTTCCTTAAATCAAGTGTTTTCTAGAGAGAAACATAAAATGACCCACTGTGCAGCAATAAAATATAGTGCACGCATATGAATGGCACTGCAGGAAAGGTCGTTCCAAGAGCTTTCTAAAACACTAAACGTTTGGCCAAATTGACCGTGGAAAATTAGAGAAAAATTGATTTTTCGTATTTTCCAAAAGTTATCAACGAGTCCCACCGGGCAGGCGTCACGCACATCTTCATCAATTCGTGCCCAATACGAATTGAGACGACTACACCATCCTGAACGTAATTGCGCCAAAACTACCCTGGTTTGTCTAGGCAGCTGACGTTCTTCAGCTGCAATGGATGGGGGGTGGACTCCGATGACGGGATTCACTTTAAAACTGCTAATAGCATCCGCGACTGCATCGGTGTGAATGCCACTCAGACCTGCCTGATAGGCTTCTTGATCTAGAGGTTCTCTCTTGTAGCGCTGGACCTCCCTCTCTAGATCATGTATGTCCTTCCTGACACGCCTGGGTGGGGGAGATTTATCCACCATATGATGGTTGGGATGACTCTCACGGTAACACCCAAGCAGGTACTGCAACGAAAGCATATGATTATGCTGACGTAAGGGAAGGACTTTCGCCTCCTCATGTAGATGGTCCACTGGTGTCATGAGGAGGCACCCTGTCGCAGTTCTCAGGGCAGCGTTCTGGCAGGTCTGGATATGCTTCCACTGCGTAGCACTAGTATCACACTGGAGCCGCATAGCTGACCACAAACCGACCTATCGCGTTATAAGAGGTCAACAAGGTTTCTTTGTCCGCACCCCAAGAGCTGCCGGCTAGCGCCTTGAGTACCTTGTTCCTACTTTTCATCTTGTCGCAGATAGCTGTGGCTTGCGCGGACGACTTGAACATGCTGTCGAACGTGACCCCAAGAATCTTGGGGTAGTTCGTGGTCGGTATTAGATTCCCCTCCACCTGAACATTCAGCTGTGTTCTCATCTCAGCAGACAATGTGGTGAAGAGTGTGGCCGTTGATTTTGTGGCGGATATTTTCATATTCCTCGCGTGGAAGTATGCGGCAAGCTCCGTGAGATAGGGGTTCAACCTTTCGCATATGTCATCGACCACTGGACCCGACGCCATGATCGTACAATCATCCACATACGTTACGATCTCAATGCCGTCTGGAGGGCGAGGAATTCCGGAAAGGTAGAGGTTAAACAGTTCCGGAGATATCACCCCACCTTGGGGAACTCCCTGTTTCACTCTACGGACTTTGAACTTCTTGTTCCGGAATTGCACTTACGACTGGCGTCCACACATATAGTTGATTATCCAACGTTTCAAACTTGGCCGGAGGGTAGTTCTTTGCACGTCCTCGAACAGTGTGGCATGATTGACCGTATCAAATGCCTTTGATAAGTCAAGGGCTACCAACACTGTTCTGTCACACGGCCTGTTCTGGTTCAGTCCTCTACTAATATGTGTTGAAATGGCGTGTAATGCTGTTGTGGTACTATGTTGCGGACGGAATCCGTGCTGGTGGTTAGCAACTGTATAGCTTCCTCTAATGCTGGGGAGGAGTAAAGCCTCAAGAGTCTTTGCTACTGGCGACAAAAGCGAAATCGGCCTGTACGATTCGCCTTTACTGACATCCTTGCTGGCTTCAGTAGCGGGACCACCCGGCCCATTTTCCAGGTTTCGGGCACTATGTGGGTGGCTAGCGACAAATTGAGAACTTTCGTTAAGTACTCGACTCCCGGCGTATCCAGCTGCTTCAACATTACCATTGAGATTCCGTCTGGGCCCAACGCTTTGGATGACTTAGCGTTACGGATGACATTTGCAACATCACCCATCGTAAACTGTGGTGGTTCCTCCTCGGCGGGAAGAGATCTGATACGACGTTGTACTCTTCGCTTCACCCTATCGCTCTCGGGGTGCTCGACTAAATGGCGATTAAAATATTCCGCGCACCTCTTCGGATCAGTCACAGTTACGTCGTCAAAAGTGACTGAGGTCCTATCATCCTTTTTTCCAGGGTTCGAGAGCGACTTAACCGTTACCCACAGCTAACTTATATCGGTTCCAATGTTGCAGCACTTCAGATGGTCTAGCCACTTTTTCCTCTTATGCTCCTATACCAACCGGTCCACTGTCAAATCACTGATTGTAGGATCAGTAGGGTTGGTACGACGCAGATCATCACGCTCGTTTGCTAATCCCGCTGCCTCTGCTGAGAAGTTTGGTCTTATCTCGGGTATTCGACCAGCAGGTATATAGCGAGCGGCTGCAGCTTTGATGATGTTTCGGAAAATCCTTTCTGCTACACGAACATCAGAAGGGTTGGGCAGTTCTCTGAAGCGGCGGTTGGTGAATTCTCTGAACTCTGGCGAATTTTGTCTATTCACTTGCCTGCGATATATTCTTTTTAGTTCCTTTTGCCAGTCGTGCTTTAATTTAAAACCAGTAAAGAAAGTCTTCAAGTCGGGCGGGGCCGACTTTATGATACCCTACACCACTTTGCTAATTAAGTAGAGCTCCACATAACAATTAAAAGTTTTTATGGGAGAATTCAATCATACACGCTATGATTATAACTATAATTTAAAGTTCAAAGGACTAAATATGCCGAAGCATTTGTATCTTTTAAATTCGGATTTGTATTGCCCATTTGGTGCACAATTAATTTGAAATCGGATAAAGATATATATGGGAGCTATATCCAAATCTGAACCGATCTCGATAAAATTTGGCAAAGATATTTCTGAGCTGAATTTGATATATTTCCCTGAATATCGTTGTTACGGAGTGCATATTACGGTTGTGGGTAACAAATATAACAAAGCGGATGAATAATATATATGGAAGCTATAGCTATATCTGAACCGATCTTCACCAAATTTGACATACTAGCTTTTAGACTCAATTCGGTCGTAAGTGCCAAATTCCATCCCATTTGGACAAATATTAGACGTTTGGTGCACAATAAAAGGTAAATCGGACGAAGTTATATATGGGAGCTATATCCAAATCTGAACCGATCTCGATAAAATTTAGCAAATGTATTTCTGAGCTGTATTTGATATATTTCCCCAAATATTGTTTTTGCATAGTGCATATTACGGCGGCGGTGGACAAAAAGAACAAATCGGATGAACAATATATATGGGAGCTATAGCTATATCTGAACCGATTTCGATCAAATTTGGCATACATATTTCCAGGCCTAATTTGGGTGTATATGCAAAATTAAATACAATTCGGGCTGATATTACACGTTTGGTGCACAATAAAAAGCAAATCGGACGAAGATATATATGAGAGCTATATCTAAATTTTGACCGATTACCTAATTCAATAGGGTTCTTCCTAGAGCCAAACAAGAGATCTTTGCAAAATTTCATCTGGATCGGGCAATAAATGCGACCTGTACTTTGTTTACAAAAATACATGGACAGACGGACAGACGGACGGACGGATATGCATAAATCGACTCAGAATGTGATTCTATGCAGATCATCAAAAGGAACTATGGGTCTATCTCGTTTCCTTCTGCCTGTTACAAACAAATGCACAAAGACATAATACCCTGACCACCTTGTGGTGTAGGGTATAAAGATGTTGTACCTCCCTTGATATACTATATTTCCAATTTTTCATACTAATTCTCTTTGAATGTAGCGGGGACACACAATTAACTGCGGTATTAAAGTGATCAATATATGTGTCAAACTCACTGTTTGAAAGATTTGAATCATGGGAGGGGAAATGAACTTCCAATTCGGCGTCCAAATCGGCTCGAAACTGACTCCAGTTAGTATCTTTAAACGACATAAACACTTGGGGCTGTCTAATAATGAACTCAAGATCTCCGAATTTCAGTTCTAATTTCAATGCATAATGATCTGAAAATGTTGATAAACTTTTTATACGGAAACTTGGCTGAAGAATATTAACTAAATTTGGACTGGCTAAAAAATGGTCAAGAAATGAAGAACCATTTGGAAATGATGGCATACAATCACACAATCTTCAGCCAACGTTGAAGTGATCTGCCATTTATATTTGTAAATGATTCACCCCAAGATACGATATAAACACTCCTGAAAGATTAATCGGGCAGATTTTGTTTTTAAAAATATTTTTCCTAAAATCAAGTGTTTTCTAGAGGAAACATAAAATCGTGAAAAATAATTTTCTTATTTTTCAAAAGTGATCAACGAGTCCCACTGTGCGAAAACTAAAAATAGTGCAAGCTCATGGAATAGCACGTTGGAAAGCCCATGAGGTGTACTCTCGAGATATAAACACTCCTGAAAGATTAATCGCGCAGATTTTTTTTTTTAAATATTTTTCCTAAAATCAAGTGTTTTCGAGAGGGAAATATAAAATGGCCCACTGTGTAGCTTTCTAAAACGCTATTATTTGGCCAAATCTATCGTGGAAAATTAGAGAAAAATTCATTTTTCTTATTTTCCAAAAGTTATCAACGAGTCCCACTGTGCGAAAACTAAGAATATTGCAAGCTCATGGAATAGCACGTTAGAAAGCTTATGGGATGTACCCTCAAGATATAAACACTACTAAAAGTTTAATCGGGCAGATTTTTTTTTTTTAAATATTTTCCTTAAATCAAGTGTTTTCTAGAGAGAAACATAAAATGACCCACTGTGCAGCAATAAAATATAGTGCACGCATATGAATGGCACTGCAGGAAAGGTCGTTCCAAGAGCTTTCTAAAACACTAAACGCTTGGCCAAATTGACCGTGGAAAATTAGAGAAAAATTGATTTTTCGTATTTTCCAAAAGTTATCAACGAGTCCCACTGTGCGAAAACTAAGAATAGTGCAAGCTCATGGAACAGCACGTGGGAAAGCCCATGAGGTGTACTTTCAAGATATAAACACTCCTGAAAGATTAATCGGACAGATTTCTTTTTTAAATATTTTTCCTAAAGTCAAGTGTTTTCTAGAGGGAAACATAAAATGGCCCACTGTGCAGCAATAAAATATAGTGCACGCATATGAATGGCACTGCAGGAAATGTCGTTCCAAGTGCTTTCTAAAACGCTATTACTTGGCCAAATCGATCGTGGAAAATTAGATACAAATTGTTTTTTTTTTTTTTATTTTTCAAAAGTTATCAACGAGTCCCACTGTGCGAAAACTAAGAACAGTTCAAGCTCATAGAAAAGCACGTTGGAAAGCCCATGAGGTGTACTTTCATGATATAAACTCTCCTGAAAGATTAATGGGGAAGATTTTTTTAATAAATATTTTTTCTAAAATCAAGTGTTTTCTAGAGGGAAACATAAAACGGCCCACTGTGCAGCAATCAAAAATAGTGCACGCATATGAATGGCACTGCAGGAAAGGTCGTTCCAAGAGCTTTTTTATTTTTCAAAACTTACCAATGAGTCCCACTGTGCGAAAACTAAAAATAGTGCAAGCTATTGGAATAGCACATTGGAAAGCCCACGAGGTGAACTTTCAAGATATAAACACTCCTGAAAGATTATTTGGGCAGATTTTTTTAAAAAATATTTTCCTAAAATCGAGTGTTTTCTAGAGGGAAACATAAAACGGCCCCCTGTGCAGCAATAAAAAATAGTGCACGCAAATGAATGGCACTGCAGGAAAGGTCGTTCCAAGAGCTTTCTAAAACGCTATTACTTGGCCAAATCGATCGTGGAAAATTAGAGAAAAAATCATTTTTCTTATTTTCCAAAAGTTATCAACGAGTCCCACTGTGCGAAAACTAAGACTAGTGCAAGCTCATGGAATAGCACGTTGGAAAGCCCATGAGGTGTACTTTCAAGATATAAAGTCTTGAAAGATTAATCGGACAATTTTTTTTAAATATTTTTCCTAAAATCAAGTGTTTTCTAGAGGGAAACATAAAATGGCCCACTGTGCAGCAATAAAAAATAGTGCACGTATATGAATGGCACTGCAGGAAAGGTCGTTCCAAGAGCTTTCTAAAACGTTATTACTTGGCCAAGTCGATGGTGAAAAATTAATTTTTCGTTTTTTTCCAAAAGTTATCAACGAGTCCCACTGTGCGAAAACTAAGAATATTGCAAGCTCATGGAATAGCACGTTAGAAAGCTTATGGGATGCATTCTCAAGATATAAACACTACTGAAAGTTTAATCGGGCAAATTTTTTTTTTTAAATATTTTTCCTTAAATGAAGTGTTTTCTAGAGGGAAACATAAAATGACCCACTGTGCAGCAATAAAATATAGTGCACGCATATGAATGGCACTGCAGGAAATGTCGTTGCAAGAGCTTTCTAAAACGCTATTACTTGGCCAAATCGATCGTGGAAAATTAGAGAAAATTAATTTTTCGTTTTTTCCAAAAGTTATCAACGAGTCCCACTGTGCGAAAACTATGAATAGTGCAAACTCATGGAACAGCACGTGGGAAAGCCCATGAGGTGCACTTTGAAGATATAAACACTCCTGAAAGATTAAGCGGAAAGTTTTTTTTTTAAATATTTTTCCTAAAGTCAAGTGTTTTCTAGAGGGAAACATAAAATGGCCCACTGTGCAGCAATAAAAAATAGTGCACGTATATGAATGGCACTGCAGGAAAGGTCGTTCCAAGAGCTTTCTAAAACGTTATTACTTGGCCAAGTCGATGGTGAAAAATTAATTTTTCGTTTTTTTCCAAAAGTTATCAACGAGTCCCACTGTGCGGGAACTAAAAATATAGCAAGCTCACGGAATAGCACGTTATAAAGCTCATGGGATGTACTCTCAAGATATAAACACTACTGAGTGATTAATCGGGCAGATTTTTTTAAAATTTTTTTTCCTAAAATCAAGTGTTTTCTACAGGGAAACATAAAATGGCCCACTGTGCAGAAATAAAAAATAGAGCCGCATACGAATGGCACTGCAGGGAAGGTCGTTCCAAGAGCTTTCTAAAACGCTATTACTTGACCAAATCGATTGTGGAAAGCTAGATAAAAATTAATTTTTTTATTTTTCAAAAGTTACCAACGAGTCCCACTGTGCGAAAACTAAAAATAGTGCAAGCTAATGGAATAGCACATTGGAAAGCCCACGAAGTGAACTTTCAAGATATAAACACTCCTGAAAGATTATTTGGGCAGATCTTTTTAAAAAATATTTTCCTAAAATCGAGTGTTTTCTAGAGGGAAACACAAAACGGCCCACTGTGCAGCAATAAAAAATAGTGCACGCATATGAATGATACTACAGGAAAGGCCGTTCCAAGAGCTTTCCAAAACGCAAATCGATCGTGGAAAATTGATTTTTCTTATTTTTCAAAAGTTATCAACGAGTCCCGCTGTGCGAAAACTAAAAGTAGTGCAAGCTTATGAGGTGTACTCTCAAGATATGAACACTGCTGAAAGATTAATCGGGCAGATTTTTTTAAAAAATATTTCTCCTAAAATGAAGTGTTTTCTAGAGGGAAACATAAAATGGCCCACTGTGCAGCTATAATAGTGTACGCATATAATTGGCACTGCAGGAAAGGTCGTCCCAAGAGCTTTCTAAAACGCTATTATTTGGCCAAATCCATAGTGAAAAATTAGAGAAAATTGTTTTTTTCTTATTTTTCAAAAGTTATCAACGAGTCCGACTGTGCGAAAACTACAAATACTGCAAACTCATGGAATAGCACGTTAGAAAGCCCATGAGATGTACTTTCAAGATATAAACACTCCTGAAAGATTATTTGGGCAGATTTTTTTAAAAAATATTCTTGCTAAAATCAAGTGTTTTCTAGAGGGAAACATAAAATGGCCCACTGTGCAGCTATAATAGTGTACGCATATAATTGGCACTGCAGGAAAGGTCGTCCCAAGAGCTTTCTAAAACGCTATTATTTGGCCAAATCCATAGTGAAAAATTAGAGAAAATTGTTTTTTTCTTATTTTTCAAAAGTTATCAACGAGTCCGACTGTGCGAAAACTACAAATACTGCAAACTCATGGAATAGCACGTTAGAAAGCCCATGAGATGTACTTTCAAGATATAAACACTCCTGAAAGATTATTTGGGCAGATTTTTTTAAAAAATATTCTTGCTAAAATCAAGTGTTTTCTAGAGGGAAACATAAAATGGCCCACTGTGCAGCAATATAATATAGTGCACGCATATGAATGGCACTGCAGGAAAGGTCGTTGCAAGAGCTTTCTAAAACGCTATTACTTGGCCAAATCGATTGTGGAAAATTAGAGAAAATTAATTTTTCGTATTTTCCAAAAGTTATCAACGAGTCCCACTGTGCGAAAACTAAGAATAGTACAAGCTCATGGAACAGCACGTGGGAAAGCCTATGAGGTGCACTTTCAAGATATAAACACTCCTGAAAGATTAAGCGGACAGATTTCTTTTTAAATATTTTTCCTAAAGTCAAGTGTTTTCTAGAGGGAAACATAAAATTGCCCACTGTGCAGCAATAAAAAATAGTGCACGCATATGAATGACACTGCAGGAAAGGTCGTTCCAAGAGCTTTCCAAAACGCAAATCGATCGTGGAAAATTGATTTTTCTAATTTTTCAAAAGTTATCAACGAATCCAACTGTGCGAAAACTAAAAGCAGTGCAAGCTTATGAGATGTACTTTCAAGATATAAACACTGAGAGATTAATCGGGCAAGATTTTTTTAAAAAATATTCTTCCTAAAATCATGTATTTCCTAGAGAGAAACATAAAATGGCCCACTGTGCAGCAATAATAGTGTACGCATATAATTGGCACTGCAGGAAAGGTCGTTCCAAGAGCTTTCTAAAACGCTATTACTTGGCCAAATCGATTGTGAAAAATTAGAGAAAAATTGGTTTTTCTTATTTTTTCAAAAGTTATCAACGAGTCCCACTGTGCGGGAACTAAAAATATAGCAAGCTCACGGAATAGCACGTTATAAAGCTCATGGGATGTACTCTCAAGATATAAACACTACTGAGAGATTAATCGGGCAGATTTTTTTAAAAAATATTTCTCCTAAAATCAAGTGTTTTCTAGAGGGAAACATAAAATGGCCCACTGTGCAGAAATAAAAAATAGTGCCGCATATGAATGGCACTGCAGGGAAGGTCGTTCCAAGAGCTTTCTAAAACGCTATTTCTTGACCAAATCGATTGTGGAAAGCTAGATAAAAATTAATTTTTTTATTTTTCAAAAGTTATCAACGAGTCCCACTGTGCGAAAACTAAAAATAGTGCAAGCTAATGGAATAGCACATTGGAAAGCCCACGAGGTGAACTTTCAAGATATAAACACTCCTGAAAGATTATTTGGGCAGATCTTTTTAAAAAATATTTTCCTAAAATCGAGTGTTTTCTAGAGGGAAACACAAAACGGCCCACTGTGCAGCAATAAAAAATAGTGCACGCATATGAATGATACTACAGGAAAGGCCGTTCCAAGAGCTTTCCAAAACGCAAATCGATCGTGGAAAATTGATTTTTCTTATTTTTCAAAAGTTATCAACGAGTCCCGCTGTGCGAAAACTAAAAGTAGTGCAAGCTTATGAGGTGTACTCTCAAGATATGAACACTGCTGAAAGATTAATCGGGCAGATTTTTTTAAAAAATATTTCTCCTAAAATGAAGTGTTTTCTAGAGGGAAACATAAAATGGCCCACTGTGCAGCTATAATAGTGTACGCATATAATTGGCACTGCAGGAAAGGTCGTCCCAAGAGCTTTCTAAAACGCTATTACTTGGCCAAATCGATAGTGAAAAATTAGAGAAAATTGTTTTTTTCTTATTTTTCAAAAGTTATCAACGAGTCCGACTGTGCGAAAACTACAAATACTGCAAACTCATGGAATAGCACGTTAGAAAGCCCATGAGATGTACTTTCAAGATATAAACACTCCTGAGAGATTAATCGGGCAGATTTTTTTAAAAATATTCTTCCTAAAATCAAGTGTTTTCTAGAGGGAAACATAAAATGGCCCACTGTGCAGCAATAAAAAATAGTGCCGCATATGAATTGCACTGCAGGAAAGTTCGTTCCAAGAGCTTTCTATAACGTTATTACTTGGCCAAATCGATTGTGAAAAAGTGATTTTTCTTATTTTTCAAAAGTTATCAACGAGTCCGACTGTGCGAAAACTACAAATACTGCAAGCTCATGGAATAGCACGTTAGAAAGCCCATGAGATGTGCTTTCAAGATATAAACACTCCTAAACGATTAATCAGGCAGATTTTTTTTTAAATATTTTTCCTAAAATCGAGTATTTTCTAGAGGGAAACATAAAATGGCCCACTGTGCAGCAATATAATATAGTGCACGCATATGAATGGCACTGCAGGAAAGGTCGTTGCAAGAGCTTTCTAAAACGCTATTACTTGGCCATATCGATCGTGGAAAATTAGAGAAAATTAATTTTTCGTATTTTCCAAAAGTTATCAACGAGTCCCACTGTGCGAAAACTAAGAATAGTACAAGCTCATGGAACAGCACGTGGGAAAGCCCATGAGGTGCACTTTCAAGATATAAACACTCCTGAAAGATTAAGCGGACAGATTTCTTTTTAAATATTTTTCCTAAAGTCAAGTGTTTTCTAGAGGGAAACATAAAATTGCCCACTGTGCAGCAATAAAAAATAGTGCACGCATATGAATGACACTGCAGGAAAGGTCGTTCCAAGAGCTTTCTAAAACGCTATTACTTGACCAAATCGATTGTGGAAAGCTAGAGAAAAATTATTTTTTTTATTTTTCAAAAGTTACCAACAAGTCCCACTGTGCGAAAACTAAAAATAGTGCAAGCTCGTGGAATAGCACATTGGAAAGCCCACGAGGTGAACTTTCAAGATATAAACACTCCTGAAAGATTATTTGGGTAGATTTTTTTAAAAAATATTTTCCTAAAATCGAGTGTTTTCTAGAGGGAAACATAAAACGGCCCACTGTGCAGCAATAAAAAATAGTGCACGCATATGAATGGCACTGCAGGAAAGGTCGTTCCAAGAGCTTTCTAAAACGCTATTACTTGACCAAATCGATTGTGGAAAGCTAGAGAAAAATTATTTTTTTTATTTTTCAAAATTTACCAACGAGTCCCACTGTGCGAAAACTAAAAATAGTGCAAACTCGTGGAATAGCACGATGGAAAGCCCATGAGATGTACTTTCAAGATATAAACACTCCTGAAAGATTATTTGGGCAGATTTTTTTTTAAAAAATATTTTCCTAAAATCGAGTGTTTTCAAGAGGGAAACATAAAACGGTCCACTGTGCAGCAATAAAAAATAGTGCACGCATATGAATGGAACTGCAGGAAAGGTCGTTCCAAGAGCTTTCTAAAAACGCTATTACTTGACCAAATCGTTTGTGGAAAGCTAGAGAAAAATTATTTTTTTTATTTTTCAAAAGTTAACAACGAGTCCCACTGTGCGAAAACTAAAAATAGTGCAAACTCGTGGAATAGCACGATGGAAAGCCCATGAGATATACTTTGAAGATATAAACACTCCTGAGTGATTAATCGGGTAGATTTTTTTAAAAAATATTTTCCCTAAAATCAAGTGTTTTCTAGAGGGAAACATAAAATGACCCACTGTGCAGAAATAAAAAATAGTGCCGCATATGAATGGCACTGCAGGAAAGGTCGTACCAAGAGCTTTCTAAAACGCTATTACTTGGCCAAATCGAGCGTGGAAAATTAGGGAAAAATTCATTTTTCTTATTTTTCAAAAGTTATCAACGAGTCCCACTGTGCGACAACTAAAAATAATGCAAGCTCATGGAATAGCATGTTATAAAGCTCATGGGATGTACTTTCAAGATATAAACAATCCTAAAAGATTAATCAGGCAGATTTTTTTTAAAAAATATTTTTCCTACAATCAAGTATTTTCTAGAGGGAAACATAAAATGGTCCACTGTGCAGCAATAAAAAATAGTGCACGCATATAAATGATACTACAGGAAAGGCCGTTCCAAGAGCTTTCCAAAACGCAAATCGATCGTGGAAAATTTATTTTTCTTACTTTTCAAAAGTTATCAACGGGTCCAACTGTGCGAAAACTAAAAGTAGTGCAAGCTTATGAGGTGTACTCTCAAGATATGAACACTGCTGAAAGATTAATCGGGCAGATTTTTTTAAAAAATATTTCTCCTAAAATGAAGTGTTTTCTAGAGGGAAACATAAAATGGCCCACTGTGCAGCAATAATAGTGTACGCATATAATTGGCACTGCAGGAAAGGTCGTCCCAAGAGCTTTCTAAAACGCTATTACTTGGCCAAATCGATAGTGAAAAATTAGAGAAAATTGTTTTTTTCTTATTTTTCAAAAGTTATCAACGAGTCCGACTGTGCGAAAACTACAAATACTGCAAACTCATGGAATAGCACGTTAGAAAGCCCATGAGATGTACTTTCAAGATATAAACACTCCTGAGAGATTAATCGGGCAGATTTTTTTAAAAAATATTCTTCCTAAAATCAAGTGTTTTCTAGAGGGAAACATAAAATGACCCACTGTGCAGCAATAAAATATAGTGCACGCATATGAATGGCACTGCAGGAAAGGTCGTTGCAAGAGCTTTCTAAAACGCTATTACTTGGCCGCATCGATTGTGGAAAGCGAGAGAAAAATTATTTTTTTTTATTTTTCAAAAGTTATCAAAGAGTCCCACTGTGCGAAAACTAAAAATAGTGCAAGCTAATGGAATAGCACATTGGAAAGCCCACGAAGTGAACTTTCAAGATATAAACACTCCTGAAAGATTATTTGGGCAAATCTTTTTAAAAAATATTTTCCTAAAATCGAGTGTTTTCTAGAGGGAAACATAAAACGGCCCACTGTACAGCAATAAAAAATAGTGCACGCATATGAATGGCACTGCAGGATAGGTCGTTCCAAGAGCTTTCTAAAACGCTTTTACTTGGCCTAATCAATCGTGGAAAATTAGAGAACAAATCATTTTTCTTATTTTCCAAAAGTTATCAACGAGTCCCACTGTGCGAAAACTAAGAATAGTGCAAGCGAATGGAATAGCATGCTGGAAAGCCCATGAGGTGTACTTTCAAGATATAAAGTCTTGAAAGATTAATCGGACAATTTTTTTTTTAAATATTTTTCCTAAGATCAAGTGTTTTCTAGAGGGAAACATATAATGGCCCACTGTGCAGCAATAAAAAATAGTGCACGCATATGAATGGCACTGCAGGAAAGGCCGTTCCAAGAGCTTTCTAAAACGCTCTTACTTGGCCAAATCGATCGTGGAAAATTAGATACAAATTGTTTTTTTTTTTTTATTTTTCAAAAGTTATCAACGAGTCCCACTGTGCGAAAACTAAAAATAGTGCAAGCTCGTGGAATAGCACGATGGAAAGCCCATGAGATGTACTTTCAAGATATAAACACTACTGAGAGATTAATCGGGCAGATTTTTTTAAAAATTTGTTTCCTAAAATCAAGTGTTTTCTAGAGGGAAACATAAAATGGTCCACTGTGCAGAAATAAAAAATAGTGCCGCATATGAATGGCACTGCAGGGAAGGTCGTTCCAAGAGCTTTCTAAAACGCTATTACTTGACCAAATCGATTGTGGAAAGCTAGAGAAAAATTAATTTTTTTTATTTTTCAAAAGTTAACAACGAGTCCCACTGTGCGAAAACTAAAAATAGTGCAAGCTCGTGGAATAGCACGATGGAAAGCCCATGAGATGTACTTTCAAGACATAAACACTACTGAGAGATTAATAGGGCAGATTTTTTTAAAAAATATTTTTCCTAAAATCAAGTGTTCTCTAGTGGGAAACATAAAATGGCCCACTGTGCAGCAATAAAAAATAGTGCCGCATATGAATGGCACTACAGGAAAGGTCGTTCCAAGAGCTTTCTAAAACGTTATTACTTGGCCAAATCGATCGTGAAAAATTGATTTTTCTTATTTTTCAAAAGTTATTAACGAGTCCGACTGTGCGAAAACTACAAATACTGCAAGCTCGTGGAATAGCACGTTAGAAAGCCTATGAGATGTACTTTCAAGATATAAACACTCCTAAAAGATTAACCAGGCAGATTTTTTTTTAAAAATATTTTTCCTACAATCAAGTATTTTCTAGAGGGAAACATAAAATGGTCCACTGTGCTGCAATAAAAAATAGTGCACGCATATGAATGATACTACAGGAAAGGCCGTTCCAAGAGCTTTCCAAAACGCAAATCGATCGCGGAAAATTGATTTTTCTTATTTTTCAAAAGTTATCAACGAGTCCAACTGTGCGAAAACTAAAAGTACTGCAAGCTTATGAGGTGTACTCTCAAGATATGAACACTGCTGAAAGATTAATAGGGCAGATTTTTTTTTAAATATTTCTCCTAAAATCAAGTGTTTTCTAGAGGGAAACATAAAATGGCCCACTGTGCAGCAATAATAGTGTACGCATATAATTGGCACTGCAGGAAAGGTCGTTCCAAGAGCTTTCTAAAACGCTATTACTTGGCCAAATCGACAGTGAAAAATTAGAGAAAAATTGGTTTTTCTTATTTTTCAAAAGTTATCAACGAGCCCGACTGTGCGAAAACTACAAATACTGCAAACTCATGGAATAGCACGTTAGAAAGCCCATGAGATGTACTTTCAAGATATAAACACTCCTGAGAGATTAATCGGGCAGATTTTTTTAAAAATTATTCTTCCTAAAATCAAGTGTTTTCTAGAGGGAAACATAAAATGGCCCACTGTGCAGCAATAAAAAATAGTGCCGCATATGAATTGCACTGCAGGAAAGTTCGTTCCAAGAGCTTTCTATAACGTTATTACTTGGCCAAATCGATTGTGAAAAAGTGATTTTTTTTATTTTTCAAAAGTTATCAACGAGTCCGACTGTGCGAAAACTACAAATACTGCAAGCTCATGGAATAGCACGGTAGAAAGCCCATGAGATGTACTTTCAAGATATAAACACTCCTAAACGATTAATCAGGCAAATTTTTTTTTAAAAAAAATTTTCCTAAAATCAAGTATTTTCTAGAGGGAAATATAAAATGGCCCACTGTGCAGCAATAAAATATAGTGCAAGCATATAAATGATACTACCGGAAAGGCCGTTCCAAGAGCTTTCCAACACGCAAATCGATCGTGGAAAATTGATTTTTCTTATTTTTCAAAAGTTATCAACGATTCCAACTGAGCGAAAACTAAAAGTAGGGCAAGCTTATGAGGTGTACTCTCAAGATGTAAACACAGCTGAAAGATTAATCGGGCAGATTTTTTTAAAAAATATTTCTCCTAAAATCAAGTGTTTTCTAGAGGAAAACATAAAATGGCCCACTGTGCAGCAATAATAGTGTACGCATATAATTGGCACTGCAGGAAAGGTCGTTCCAAGAGCTTTCTAAAACGCTATTACTTGACTAAATCGATTGTGGAAAGCTAGAGAAAAATTAATTTTTTTTATTTTTCAAAAGATACCAACGAGTCCCACTGTGCGAAAACTAAAAATAGTGCAAGCTAATGGAATAGCGCATTGGAAAGCCCACGAGGTGAACTTTCAAGATATAAACACTCCTGAAAGATTATTTGGGCAGATTTTTTTAAAAAATATTTTCCTAAAATCGAGTGTTTTCTAGAGGGAAACATAAAACGGCCCACTGTGCAGCAATAAAAAATAGTGCACGCATATTAATGGCACTGCAGGAAAGGTCTTTCCAAGAGCTTTCTAAAACGCTATTACTTGGCCAAATCGATCGTGGAAAGCTAGAGAAAAATTAATTTTTCTTATTTTTCAAAAGGTATCAACGAGTCCCACTGTGCGAAAACTAAAAATAGTGCAGGCTCGTGGAATAGCACGATGGAAAGCCCATGAGATGTACTTTCAAGATATAAACACTACTGAGAGATTAATCGGGCAGATTTTTTTAAAAAATATTTTTCCTAAAATCGAGTGTTTTCTAGAGGGAAACATAAAATGGCCCACTGTGCAGCAATAAAAAATAGTGCACGCATATGAATGGCACTGCAGGAAAGGTCGTTCCAAGAGCTTTCTATAACGTTATTACTTGGCCAAATCGATTGTGAAAAAGTGATTTTTCTTATTTTTCAAAAGTTATCAACGAGTCCGACTGAGCAAAAACTACAAATACTGCAAGCTCATGGAATAGCACATTAGAAAGCCCATGAGATGTACTTTCAAGATATAAACACTCCTAAACGATTAATCAGGCAGATTTTTTTTTTTAAATATGTTTCCTAAAATCGAGTATTTTCTAGAGGGAAACATAAAATGGCCCACTGTGCAGCAATAAAATATAGTGCACGCATATAAATGATACTACAGGAAAGGCCGTTCCAAGAGCTTTCCAAAACGCAAATCGGTCGTAGAAAATTGCTTTTTCTTATTTTTCAAAAGTTATCAACGAGTCCAACTGTGCGAAAACTAAAAGTAGTGCAAGCTTATGGGGTGTACTCTCAAGATATTAACACAGCTGAAAGATTAATCGGACAGATTTTTTTAAAAAATATTTCTCCTAAAATCAAGTGTTTTCTAGAGGGAAACATAAAATGGCCCACTGTGCAGCAATATAATGTAGTGCACGCATATAATTGGCACTGCAGGAAAGGTCGTTCCAAGAGCTTTCTAAAACGCTATTACTTGACCAAATCGATTGTGGAAAGCTAGAGAAAAATAATTTTTTTTATTTTTCAAAAGTTACCAACGAGTTCCACTGTGCGAAAACTAAAAATAGTGCAAGCTCGTGGAATAGCACATTGGAAAGCCCACGAGGTGAACTTTCAAGATATAAACACTCCTGAAAGATTTTTTGGGCAGAAACATAAAACGGCCCACTGTGCAGCAATAAAAAATAGTGCACGCATATGAATGGCACTGCACTAAAACGCTATTACTTGACCAAATCGATTGTGGAAAGCTAGAGAAAAATTAATTTTTTTTATTTTTCAAAAGTTAACAACGAGTCCCACTGTGCGAAAACTAAAAATAGTGCACACTCGTGGAATAGCACGATGGAAAGCCCATGAGATGTACTTTCAATATATAAACACTCCTGAAAGATTATTATTATTATTTCCTAAAATCGAGTGTTTTCAAGAGTGAAACATAAAACGGCCCACTGTGCAGCAATAAAAAATAGTGCAAGCATATGAATGGCACTGCAGGAAAGGTCGTTCCAAGAGCTTTCTAAAAACGCTATTACTTGACCAAATCAGTTGTGGAAAGCTAGAGAAAAATTATTTTTTTTTTATTTTTCAAAAGTTACCAACGAGTCCCACTGTGCGAAAACTAAAAATAGTGCAAACTCGTGGAATAGTACGATGGAAAGCCCATGAGATGTACTTTGAAGATATAAACACTCCTGAGAGATTAATCGGCTAGATTTTTTTAAAAAATATTCTTCCTAAAATCAAGTGTTTTCTAGAGGGAAATATAAAATGGCCTACTGTGCAGCAATAAAAAATAGTGCCGCATATGAATGGCACTGCTGGAAAGGTCGTTCCAAGAGCGTTCTAAAACGTTATTACTTGGCCAAATCGATCGTGAAAAATTGATTTTTCTTATTTTTCAAAAGTTATCAACGAGTCCCTCTGTGCGAAAACTAAAAATAATGCAAGCTTATGGAATAGCTCGTTGGAAAGCCCATGAGGTGTACATTCAAGATATAAAAACTCCTGAAAGATTAACCAGGCAGATTTTTTTAAAAAATATTTTCCCTAAAATCAAGTGTTTTCTAGAGGGAAACATAAAATGACCCACTGTGCAGCAATAAAAAATAGTGCCGCATATGAATGGCACTGCAGGAAAGGTCGTTCCAAGAGCTTTCTAAAACGCTATTACTTGGCCAAATCGATCGTGGAAAATTAGAGAAAAATTCATTTTTCTTATTTTTCAAAAGTTATCAACGAGTCCCACTGTGCGAAAACTAAAAATAATGCAAGTTCACGGAATAGCTCGTTGGAAAGCTCATGAGGTGTACTTTCAAGATATAAACTCCTGAAAGATTAATCGGACGATTATTTTTTTAATATTTTTCCTAAAGTCAAGTATTTTTTAGAGGGAAACATAAAATGGCCCCCTATGCAGCAATAAAAAATAGTGCACGCATATGAATGGCACTGCAGGAAAGGTCGTTCCAAGGGCTTTCTAAAACGCTATTACTTGGCCAAATCGATCGTGGAAAATTAGAGAAAAAATCATTTTTCTTATTTTTTAAAAGTTATCAACGAGTCCCACCGTGCGAAAACAAAAAATAGTGCAAGTAAAACGCTATTACTTGGCCAAATCGATCGAGGAAAGCTAGAGAAAAATTAATTTTTTTTTTTTATTTTTCAAAAGTTACCAACGAGTCCCACTGTGCGAAAACTACAAATACTGCAAGCTCATGGAATATCACTTTAGAAAGCCCATGAGATGTACTTTCGAGATATAAACACTCCTAAACGATTAATCAGGCAGATTTAAATAAAAATAGTGCAAGCTAATGGAATAGCGCATTGGAAAGCCCACGAGGTGAACTTTCAAGATATAAACACTCCTGAAAGATTATTTGGGCAGATTTTTTTAAAAAATATTTTCCTAAAATCGAGTGTTTTCTAGAGGGAAACATAAAACGGCCCACTGTGCAGCAATAAAAAATAGTGCACGCTTATGAATGGCACTGCAGGAAAGGTCTTTCCAAGAGCTTTCTAAAACGCTATTACTTGGCCAAATCGATCGTGGAAAATTAGAGAAAAATTCATTTTTCTTATTTTTCAAAAGGTATCAACGAGTCCCACTGTGCGAAAACTAAAAATAGTGCAAGCTCGTGGAATAGCACGATGGAAAGCCCATGAGATGTACTTTCAAGATATAAACACTACTGAGAGATTAATCGGGCAGATTTGTTTAAAAAATATTTTTCCTAAAATCAAGTGTTTTTTTGACGGAAACATAAAATGGCCCACTGTGCAGCAATAAAAAATAGTGCACGCATATGAATGGCACTGCAGGAAAGGTCGTTCCAAGAGCTTTCTAAAACGCTATTACTTGACCAAATCGATTGTGGAAAGCTAGAGAAAAATTAATTTTTTTTATTTTTCAAAAGTTAACAACGAGTCCCACTGTGCGAAAACTAAAAATAGTGCAAGCTCGTGGAATAGCACGATGGAAAGCCCATGAGATGTACTTTCAAGACATAAACACTACTGAGAGATTAATCGGGCAGATTTTTTTAAAAAATATATTTCCTAAAATCAAATGTTCTCTAGAGGGAAACATGAAATGGCCCACTGTGCAGCAATAAAAAATAGTGCCGCATATGAATGGCACTGCAGGAAAGGTCGTTCCAAGAGCTTTCTAAAACGTTATTACTTGGCCAAATCGATCGTGAAAAATTGATTTTTCTTATTTTTCAAAAGTTATTAACGAGTCCGACTGTGCGAAAACTACAAATACTGCAAGCTCGTGGAATAGCACGTTAGAAAGCCCATGAGATGTACTTTCAAGATATAAACACTCCTAAAAGATTAATCAGGCAGTTTTTTTTTTTTTTAAATATTTTTCCTACCATAAAGTATTTTCTAGAGGGAAACATAAAATGGTCCACTGTGCAGCAATAAAAAATAGTGCCGCATATGAATGATACTACAGGAAAGGCCGTTCCAAGAGCTTTCCAAAACGCAAATCGATCGTGGAAAATTGATTTTTCTTATTTTTCAAAAGTTATCAACGAGTCCAACAATGCGAAAAGTAAAAGTAGTGCGAGCTTATGAGGTGTACTCTCAAGATATGAACACTGCTGAAAGATTAATCGGGCAGATTTTTTTTTTTAAATATTTCTCCTAAAATCAAGTGTTTTCTAGAGGGAAACATAAAATGGCCCACTGTGCACCAATAATGGTGTACGCAGGAAAGGTCGTCCCAAGAGCTTTCTAAAACGCTATTACTTGGTCAAATCGATAGTGAAAAATTAGAGAAAATTGTTTTTTTCTTATTTTTCAAAAGTTATCAACGAGTCCGACTGTGCGAAAACTACAAATACTGCAAACTCATGGAATAGCACGTTAGAAAGCCCATGAGATGTACTTTCAAGATATAAACACTCCTGAGAGATTAATCGGGCAATTTTTTTAAAAAATATTCTTCCTAAAATCAAGTGTTTTCTAGAGGGAAACATAAAATGGCCCACTGTGCAGCAATAAAAAATAGTGCCGCATATGAATTGCACTGCAGGAATGTTCGTTCCAAGAGCTTTCTATAACGTTATTACTTGGCCAAATCGATTGTGAAAAAGTGATTTTTCTTATTTTTCAAAAGTTATCAACGAGTCCGACTGAGCAAAAACTACAAATACTGCAAGCTCATGGAATAGCACGTTAGAAAGCCCATGAGATGTACTTTCAAGATATAAACACTCCTAAACGATTAATCAGGCAGATTTTTTTTTTTTTTTAAATATGTTTCCTAAAATCGAGTATTTTCTAGAGGGAAACATAAAATGGCCCACTGTGCAGCAATATAATGTAGTGCACGCATATAATTGGCACTGCAGGAAAGGTCGTTCCAAGAGCTTTCCAAAACGCAAATCGGTCGTAGAAAATTGCTTTTTCTTATTTTTCAAAAGTTATCAACGAGTCCAACTGTGCGAAAACTAAAAGTAGTGCAAGCTTATGGGGTGTACTCTCAAGATATTAACACAGCTGAAAGATTAATCGGACAGATTTTTTTAAAAAATATTTCTCCTAAAATCAAGTGTTTTCTAGAGGGAAACATAAAATGGCCCACTGTGCAGCAATATAATGTAGTGCACGCATATAATTGGCACTGCAGGAAAGGTCGTTCCAAGAGCTTTCTAAAACGCTATTACTTGACCAAATGGATTGTGGAAAGCTAGAGAAAAATTATTTTTTTTATTTTTCAAAAGTTACCAACGAGTCCCACTGTGCGAAAACTAAAAATAGTGCAAGCTCGTGGAATAGCACATTGGAAAGCCCACGAGGTGAACTTTCAAGATATAAACACTCCTGAAAGATTTTTTGGGCAGAAACATAAAACGGCCCACTGTGCAGCAATAAAAAATAGTGCACGCATATGAATGGCACTGCACTAAAACGCTATTACTTGACCAAATCGATTGTGGAAAGCTAGAGAAAAATTAGTTTTTTTATTTTTCAAAAGTTAACAACGAGTCCCACTGTGCGAAAACTAAAAATAATGCAAACTCATGGAATAGCACGATGGAAAGCCCATGAGATGTACTTTCAAGATATAAACACTCCTGAAAGATTATTATTATTATTTCCTAAAATCGAGTGTTTTCAAGAGTGAAACATAAAACGGCCTACTGTGCAGCAATAAAAAATAGTGCAAGCATATGAATGGCACTGCAGGAAAGGTCGTTCCAAGAGCTTTCTAAAAACGCTATTACTTGACCAAATCAGTTGTGGAAAGCTAGAGAAAAATTTTTTTTTTTCTTATTTTTCAAAAGTTATTAACGAGTCCGACTGTGCGAAAACTAAAAATAGTGCAAACTCGTGGAATAGCACGATGGAAAGCCCATGAGATGTACTTTGAAGATATAAACACTCCTGAGAGATTAATCTTGTAGATTTTTTTTAAAAAATATTCTTCCTAAAATCAAGTGTTTTCTAGAGGGAAATATAAAATGGCCTACTGTGCAGCAATAAAAAATAGTGCCGCATATGAATGGCACTGCTCGAAAGGTCGTTCCAAGAGCGTTCTAAAACGTTATTACTTGGCCAAATCGATCGTGAAAAATTGATTTTTCTTATTTTTCAAAAGTTATCAACGAGTCCCTCTGTGCGAAAACTAAAAATAATGCAAGCTTATGGAATAGCTCGTTGGAAAGCCCATGAGGTGTACATTCAAGATATAAAAACTCCTGAAAGATTAACCAGGCAGATTTTTTTAAAAAATATTTTCCCTAAAATCAAGTGTTTTCTAGAGGGAAACATAAAATGACCCACTGTGCAGCAATAAAAAATAGTGCCGCATATGAATGGCACTGCAGGAAAGGTCGTTCCAAGAGCTTTCTAAAACGCTATTACTTGGCCAAATCGATCGTGGAAAATTAGAGAAAAATTCATTTTTCTTATTTTTCAAAAGTTATCAACGAGTCCCACTGTGCGAAAACTAAAAATAATGCAAGCTCATGGAATAGCTCGTTGGAAAGCTCATGAGGTGTACTTTCAAGATATAAACTCCTGAAAGATTTATCGGACGATTTTTTTTTTTAATATTTTTCCTAAAGTCAAGTATTTTCTAGAGGGAAACATAAAATGGCCCACTATGCAGCAATAAAAAATAGTGCACGCATATGAATGGCACTGCAGGAAAGGTCGTTCCAAGGGCTTTCTAAAACGCTATTACTTGGCCAAATCGATAGTGGAAAATTAGAGAAAAAATCATTTTTCTTATTTTTCAAAAGTTATCAACGAGTCCCACTGTGCGAAAACAAAAAATAGTGCAAGTAAAACGCTATTACTTGGCCAAATCGATCGAGGAAAGCTAGAGAAAAATTATTTTTTTTTTTATTTTTCAAAAGTTACCAACGAGTCCCACTGTGCGAAAACTAAAAATAGTGCAAGCTCGTGGAATATCACTTAAGAAAGCCCATGAGATGAACTTTTAAGATATAAACACTACTGAAAGATTAATCGGGCAGATTTTTTTAAAAAATATTTTCCCTAATATCAAGTGTTTTCTAGAGGGAACATAAAATGACCCACTGTGCAGCAATAAAAAATAGTGCCGCATATGAATGGCACTGCAGGAAAGGTCGTTCCAAGAGCTTTCTAAAACGTTATTACTTGGCCAAATCGATCGTGAAAAATTGATTTTTCTTATTTTTCAAAAGTTATCAACGAGTCCGACTGTGCGAAAACTACAAATACTTCAAGCTCATGGAGTATCACTTAAGAAAGCCCATGATATGTACTTTCGAGATAAAAACACTCCTGAGAGATTAATCGGGTAGCTTATTTTAAAAAATATTTTTCCTAAAATCAAGTGTTTTCTAGAGGGAAACATAAAATGGCCCACTGTGCAGCAATAAAAAATAGTGCCGCATATGAATGGCACTGCTGGAAAGGTCGTTCCAAGAGCGTTCTAAAACGTTATTACTTCTTATTTTTCAAAAGTTATCAACGAGTCCGACTGTGCGAAAACTACAAATACTGCAAGCAATAGCACGTTAGAAAGCCAATGAGATGTACTTTCAAGATATAAACACTCCTAAAAGATTAATCGGGCAGATTTTTTTTTTAAATATATTTCCTTAAATCAAGTATTTTCTAGAGGGAAACATTCAATGGTCCACTGTGCAGCAATAAAAAATAGTGCAAGCATATGAATAATACCACAGGAAAGGCCGTTCCAAGAGCTTTCTAAAACGTTATTACTTGGCCAAATCGATCGTGAAAAATTGATTTTCCTTATTTTTCAAAAGTTATCAACGAGTCCGACTGTGCGAAAACTACAAATACTGCAAGCTCATGGAATATCACACTAGAAAGCCCATGAGATGTACTTTCAAGATATAAACACTCCTGAGAGATTAATCGGGTAGATTTTTTTAAAAAATATTTTTCCTAAAATCAAGTGTTTTCTAGAGGGAAACATAAAATGGCCCACTGTGCAGCAATAAAAAATAGTGCCGCATATGAATGGCACTGCTGGAAAGGTCGTTCCAAGAGCGTTCTAAAACGTTATTACTTCTTATTTTTCAAAAGTTATCAACGAGTCCGACTGTGCGAAAACTACAAATACTGCAAGCAGTAGCACGTTAGAAAGCCAATGAGATGTACTTTCAAGATATAAACACTCCTAAAAGATTAATCGGGCAGATTTTTTTTAAATATATTTCCTTAAATCAAGTATTTTCTAGAGGGAAACATAAAATGGTCCACTGTGCAGCAATAAAAAATAGTGCAAGCATATGAATAATACCACAGGAAAGGCCGTTCCAAGAGCTTTCCAAAACGCAAATCGATCGCGGAATATTGATTTTTCTTATTTTTCAAAAGTTATCAACGAGTCCACCTGTGCGAAAACTAAGAGTAGTGCAAGCCCATGAGATGTACTTTCAAGATATGAACACTACTGAAAGATTAATCGGGCAGATATTTTTAAAAAATATTTCTGCTAAAATCAAGTGTTTTCTAGAGGGAAACATAAAATGACCCACTGTGCAGCAATAATAGTGTACGCATATGAATGGCACTACAGGAAAGGTGGTTCGAAGAGCTTTCTAAAACGCTATTACTTGGCCAAATCGATCGTGAAAAAATGATTTTTCTTATTTTTCAAAAGTTATCAACGAGTCCGACTGTGCGAAAACGACAAATACTGCAGGTTGATGGAATAGCACGTTAGAAAGCCCATGAGATGTACTTTCAAGATATAAACACTCCTGAGAGATTAATCGGGCAGATTTTTTTAAAAAATATTTTTCCTAAAATCAAGTGTTTTCTAGAGGGAAACATAAAATGGCCCACTGTGCAGCAATAAAAATAATGCCGCATATGAATGGCACTGCAGGAAATTTCGTTCCAAGAGCTTTCTAAAACGTTATTACTTGGCCAAATCGATCGTGGAAAATTAATGAAAAATTCATTTTTCTTATTTTTTCAAAAGTTATCAACGAGTCCCACTGTGCGAAAACTAAAAATGCTGCAAGCTCATGGAATAGCACGTTAGAAAGCCCATGCGGTGTACATTTAAGATATAAACACTCCTGAAGGATTAATCGGGCAGATTTTTTTAAAAATATTCTTCCTAAAATCAAGTGTTTTCTAGAGGGAAACATAAAATGGCCCACTGTGCAGCAATAAAAATTAGTGCTGCATATGAATGGCACTGCAGGAAAGGTCGTTCCAAAATCTTTCTAAAACGCTATTACTTGGGCAAATCGATCGTGAAAAATAGATGTTTCTCATATTTCAAAAGTTATCAACGAGTCCCATTGTGGAAATCTACAAATACTGCAAGCTCATGGAATAGCACGTTGGAAAGCCCATGGGGTGTACTTTCAAGATATAAACACTCCTGAAAGATTAATCAGGCAGATTTTTTTTAAAAATATTTTCCCTAAAATCAAATGTTTTCTAGAGGGAAACATAAAATGGCCCACTGTGCAGCAATAAAAAATAGTGCCGCATATGAGTGGCACTGCAGGAAAGGTCGTGCTAAGAGCTTTCTAAAACGCTATTACTTGGCCAAATCGATCGTGGAAAATTAGAGAAAAATTGATTTTTCTTATTTTTCAAAAGTTATCAACGAGTCTCACTGTGCGAAAACTAAAAATAATGCAAGCTTATGGAATAGCTCGTTGGAAAGCTCATGAGGTGTACATTCAAGATATAAACACTCCTGAAAGATTAATCAGGCAGATTTTTTAAAAAATATTTTCTCTAAAATTAAGTGTTTTCTAGAGGGAAAAATAAAATGACCCACTGTGCAGCAATAGAAAATAGTGCCGCATATGAATGGCACTGCAGGAAAGGTCGTTCCAAGAGCTTTCTAAAACGCTATTACTTGGCCAAATCGATCGTGGAAAATTAGAGAAAAATTCATTTTTCTTATTTTTCAAAAGTTATCAACGAGTCCCACTGTGCGAAAACTAAAAATAATGCAAGCTCATGGAATAGCTCATTGGAAAGCTCATGAGGTGTACTTTCAAGATATATACTCCTGAAAGATTAATCGGACGAATTTTTTTTTAATATTGTTCCTAAAGTCAAGTGTTTTCTAGAGGGAAACATAAAATGGCCCACTATGCAGCAATAAAAAATAGTGCACGCATATGAATGGCACTGCAGGAAAGGTCGTTCCAAGGGCTTTATAAAACGCTATTACTTGGCCCAATCGATCGTGGAAAATTAGAGACAAATTTTTTTTTTATTTCTTTTTTTAGAGAAACATTTATTTTTCTTTTTCTTCAAAAGTTATCAACGAGTCCCACTGTGCGAAAACTAAAAATACTGCAAGCTCATGGAATAGCACGTTGGAAAGCCCATGAGGTGTTCATTCAAGATATAAACACTCCTGAAAGATTAATCGGGCAGATTTTTTTAAAAAATATTTTCCCTAAAATCAATTGTTTTCTAAAGGGAACATAAAAGGGAACATAACTGTGCAGCAATAAAAAATAGTGCCGCATATGAATGGCACTGCAGGAAAGGTCGTTCCATGAGCTTTCTAAAACGTTATTACTTGGCCAAATCGATTGTGAAAAATTGATTTTCCTTATTTTTCAAAAGTTATCAACGAGTCCGACTGTGCGAAAACTACAAATACTGCAAGCTCATGGAATATCTTTTTAGAAAGCCCATGAGATGTACTTTCAAGATATAAACACTCCTGAGAGATTAATCGGGTAGATTTTTTTAAAAAATATTTTTCCTAAAATCAAGTGTTTTCTAGAGGGAAACATAAAATGGCCCACTGTGCAGCAATAAAAAATAGTGCCGCATATGAATGGCACTGCTGGAAAGGTCGTTCCAAGAGCGTTCTAAAACGTTATTACTTCTTATTTTTCAAAAGTTATCAACGAGTCCGACTGTACGAAAACTACAAATACTGCAAGCTCATAACACGTTAGAAAGCCTTTGAAATGTAAATTAAAAATATAAACACTCCTGAGAGATTAATCGGGTAGATTTTTTTAAAAAATATTTTTCCTAAAATCAAGTGTTTTCTAGAGGGAAACATAAATTGGCCCACTGTGCAGCAATAAAAAGTAGTGCCGCATATGAATGGCACTGCGGGAAAGGTCGTTCCAAGAGCGTTCTAAAACGTTATTACTTGGCCAAATCGATCGTGAAAAATTGATTTTTCTTATTTTTCAAAAGTTATCAACGAGTCCGACAGTGCGAAAACTACAACTACTGCAAGCAATAGCACGTTAGAAAGCCCATGAGATGTACTTTCAAGATATAAACACTCCTAAAAGATTAATCAGGCAGATTTTTTTTTTAAATATATTTCCTTAAATCAAGTATTTTCTAGAGGGAAACATAAAATGGTCCACTGTGCAGCAATAAAAAATAGTGCAAGCATATGAATGATACCACAGGAAAGGCCGTTCCAAGAGCTTTCCAAAACGCAAATCGATCGAAAAATTGATTTTTCTTATTTTTCAAAAGTTATCAACGAGTCCAACTGTGCGAAAACTAAAAGTAGTGCAAGCCCATGAGATGTACTTTCAAGATATGAACACTACTGAAAGATTAATAGGGCAGATATTTTTAAAAAATATTTCTGCTAAAATCAAGTGTTTTCTAGAGGGAAACATAAAATGACCCACTGTGCAGCAATAATAGTGTACGCATATGAATGGCACTACAGGAAAGGTCGTTCCAAGAGCTTTCTAAAACGCTATTACTTGGCCAAATCGATCGTGAAAAAATGATTTTTCTTATTTTTCAAAAGTTATCAACGAGCCCGACTGTGCGAAAACGACAAATACTGCAGGTTGATGGAATAGCACGTTAGAAAGCCCATGAGATGTACTTTCAAAATATAAACACTCCTGAGAGATTAATCGGGCAGATTTTTTTAAAAAATATTTTTCCTAAAATCAAGTGTTTTCTAGAGGGAAACATAAAATGGCCCACTGTGCAGCAATAAAAAATAGTGCCGCATATGAATGGCACTGCAGGAAATTTCGTTCCAAGAGCTTTCTAAAACGTTATTACTTGGCCAAATCGATCGTGGAAAATTAAAGAAAAATTCATTTTTCTTATTTTTTCAAAAGTTATCAACGAGTCCCACTGTGCGAAAACTAAAAATACTGCAAGCTCATGGAATAGCACGTTAGAAAGCCCATGCGGTGTACATTTAAGATATAAACACTCCTGAAAGATTAATCTGGCAGATTTTTTTAAAAATATTCTTCCTAAAATCAAGTGTATTCTAGAGGGAAACATAAAATGGCCCACTATGCAGCAATAAAAAATAGTGCACGCATATGAATGGCACTGCTGGAAAGGTCGTTCCAAGAGCGTTCTAAAACGTTATTACTTCTTATTTTTCAAAAGTTATCAACGAGTCCGACTGTGCGAAAACTACAAATACTGCAAGCTCATGGAATAACACGTTAGAAAGCCCATGAAATGTAAATTCAAAATATAAACACTCCTGAGAGATTAATCGGGTAGATTTTTTAAAAAATATTTTTCCTAAAATCAAGTGTTTTCTAGAGGCCAAATCGATCGTGAAAAATTCATTTTTCTTATTTTTCAAAAGTTATCAACGAGTCCCACTGTGCGAAAACGAAAAATAATGCAAGCTCATGGAATAGCTCGTTGGAAAGCTCATGAGGTGTACTTTCAAGATATAAACTCCTGAAAGATTAATCGGACGATTTTTTTTTTTAATATTTTTCCTAAAGTCAAGTATTTTCTAGAGGGGAACATAAAATGGCCCACTATGCAGCAATAAAAAATAGTGCACGCATATGAATGGCACTGCAGGAAAGGTCGTTCCAAGAGCTTTCTAAAACGCTATTACTTGGCCAAATCGATCGTGGAAAATTAGAGAAAAAATCATTTTTCTTATTTTTCAAAAGTTATCAACGAGTCCCACTGTGCGAAAACAAAAAATAGTGCAAGTAAAACGCTATTACTTGGCCAAATCGATCGAGGAAAGCTAGAGAAAAATTAATTTTTTTTTTATTTTCCAAAACGCAAATCGATCGTGGAATATTGATTTTTCTTATTTTTCAAAAGTTATCAACGAGTCCGACTGTGCGAAAACGACAAATACTGCAGGTTGATGGAATAGCACGTTAGAAAGCCCATGAGATGTACTTTCAAAATATAAACACTCCTGAGAGATTAATCGGCAGATTTTTTTTAAAAATATTCTTCCTAAAATCAAGTGTATTCTAGAGGGAAACATAAAATGGCCCACTGTGCAGCAATAAAAATTAGTGCCGCATATGAATGGCACTGCAGGAAAGGTCGTTCCAAAATCTTTCTAAAACGCTATTACTTGGGCAAATCGATCGTGAAAAATAGATGTTTCTTATATTTCAAAAGTTATCAACGAGACCCATTGTGGAAATCTACAAATACTGCAAGCTCGTGGAATAGCACGTTGGAAAGCCCATGAGGTGTACTTTCAAGATATAAACACTCCTGAAAGATTAATCAGGCAGATTTTTTTAAAAAATATTTTCCCTAAAATCAAGTGTTTTCTAGAGGGAAACATAAAATGGCCCACTGTGCAGCAATAAAAAATAGTGCCGCATATGAGTGGCACTGCAGGAAAGGTCGTTCCAAGAGCTTTCTAAAACGCTATTACTTGGCCAAATCGATCGTGGGAAATTAGAGAAAAATTGATTTTTCTTATTTTTCAAAAGTTATCAACGAGTCCCACTGTGCGAAAACTAAAAATAATGAATGGCACTGCTGGATATGTCGCATATGAATGGCACTGCAGGAAAGGTCGTTCCAAGAGCTTTCTAAAACGCTATTACTTGGCCAAATCGATCGTGGAAAATTAGAGAAAAATTCATTTTTCTTATTTTTCAAAAGTTATCAACGAGTCCCACTGTGCGAAAACTAAAAATAATGCAAGCTCATGGAATAGCTCGTTGGAAAGCTCATGAGGTGTACTTTCAAGATATAAACTCCTGAAAGATTTATCGGACGATTTTTTTTTTTAATATTTTTCCTAAAGTCAAGTATTTTCTAGAGGGAAACATAAAATGGCCCACTATGCAGCAATAAAAAATAGTGCACGCATATGAATGGCACTGCAGGAAAGGTCGTTCCAAGGGCTTTCTAAAACGCTATTACTTGGCCAAATCGATAGTGGAAAATTAGAGAAAAAATCATTTTTCTTATTTTTCAAAAGTTATCAACGAGTCCCACTGTGCGAAAACAAAAAATAGTGCAAGTAAAACGCTATTACTTGGCCAAATCGATCGAGGAAAGCTAGAGAAAAATTATTTTTTTTTTTATTTTTCAAAAGTTACCAACGAGTCCCACTGTGCGAAAACTAAAAATAGTGCAAGCTCGTGGAATATCACTTAAGAAAGCCCATGAGATGAACTTTTAAGATATAAACACTACTGAAAGATTAATCGGGCAGATTTTTTTAAAAAATATTTTCCCTAATATCAAGTGTTTTCTAGAGGGAACATAAAATGACCCACTGTGCAGCAATAAAAAATAGTGCCGCATATGAATGGCACTGCAGGAAAGGTCGTTCCAAGAGCTTTCTAAAACGTTATTACTTGGCCAAATCGATCGTGAAAAATTGATTTTTCTTATTTTTCAAAAGTTATCAACGAGTCCGACTGTGCGAAAACTACAAATACTTCAAGCTCATGGAGTATCACTTAAGAAAGCCCATGATATGTACTTTCGAGATAAAAACACTCCTGAGAGATTAATCGGGTAGCTTATTTTAAAAAATATTTTTCCTAAAATCAAGTGTTTTCTAGAGGGAAACATAAAATGGCCCACTGTGCAGCAATAAAAAATAGTGCCGCATATGAATGGCACTGCTGGAAAGGTCGTTCCAAGAGCGTTCTAAAACGTTATTACTTCTTATTTTTCAAAAGTTATCAACGAGTCCGACTGTGCGAAAACTACAAATACTGCAAGCAATAGCACGTTAGAAAGCCAATGAGATGTACTTTCAAGATATAAACACTCCTAAAAGATTAATCGGGCAGATTTTTTTTTTAAATATATTTCCTTAAATCAAGTATTTTCTAGAGGGAAACATTCAATGGTCCACTGTGCAGCAATAAAAAATAGTGCAAGCATATGAATAATACCACAGGAAAGGCCGTTCCAAGAGCTTTCTAAAACGTTATTACTTGGCCAAATCGATCGTGAAAAATTGATTTTCCTTATTTTTCAAAAGTTATCAACGAGTCCGACTGTGCGAAAACTACAAATACTGCAAGCTCATGGAATATCACACTAGAAAGCCCATGAGATGTACTTTCAAGATATAAACACTCCTGAGAGATTAATCGGGTAGATTTTTTTAAAAAATATTTTTCCTAAAATCAAGTGTTTTCTAGAGGGAAACATAAAATGGCCCACTGTGCAGCAATAAAAAATAGTGCCGCATATGAATGGCACTGCTGGAAAGGTCGTTCCAAGAGCGTTCTAAAACGTTATTACTTCTTATTTTTCAAAAGTTATCAACGAGTCCGACTGTGCGAAAACTACAAATACTGCAAGCAGTAGCACGTTAGAAAGCCAATGAGATGTACTTTCAAGATATAAACACTCCTAAAAGATTAATCGGGCAGATTTTTTTTAAATATATTTCCTTAAATCAAGTATTTTCTAGAGGGAAACATAAAATGGTCCACTGTGCAGCAATAAAAAATAGTGCAAGCATATGAATAATACCACAGGAAAGGCCGTTCCAAGAGCTTTCCAAAACGCAAATCGATCGCGGAATATTGATTTTTCTTATTTTTCAAAAGTTATCAACGAGTCCACCTGTGCGAAAACTAAGAGTAGTGCAAGCCCATGAGATGTACTTTCAAGATATGAACACTACTGAAAGATTAATCGGGCAGATATTTTTAAAAAATATTTCTGCTAAAATCAAGTGTTTTCTAGAGGGAAACATAAAATGACCCACTGTGCAGCAATAATAGTGTACGCATATGAATGGCACTACAGGAAAGGTGGTTCGAAGAGCTTTCTAAAACGCTATTACTTGGCCAAATCGATCGTGAAAAAATGATTTTTCTTATTTTTCAAAAGTTATCAACGAGTCCGACTGTGCGAAAACGACAAATACTGCAGGTTGATGGAATAGCACGTTAGAAAGCCCATGAGATGTACTTTCAAGATATAAACACTCCTGAGAGATTAATCGGGCAGATTTTTTTAAAAAATATTTTTCCTAAAATCAAGTGTTTTCTAGAGGGAAACATAAAATGGCCCACTGTGCAGCAATAAAAAATAATGCCGCATATGAATGGCACTGCAGGAAATTTCGTTCCAAGAGCTTTCTAAAACGTTATTACTTGGCCAAATCGATCGTGGAAAATTAATGAAAAATTCATTTTTCTTATTTTTTCAAAAGTTATCAACGAGTCCCACTGTGCGAAAACTAAAAATGCTGCAAGCTCATGGAATAGCACGTTAGAAAGCCCATGCGGTGTACATTTAAGATATAAACACTCCTGAAGGATTAATCGGGCAGATTTTTTTAAAAATATTCTTCCTAAAATCAAGTGTTTTCTAGAGGGAAACATAAAATGGCCCACTGTGCAGCAATAAAAATTAGTGCTGCATATGAATGGCACTGCAGGAAAGGTCGTTCCAAAATCTTTCTAAAACGCTATTACTTGGGCAAATCGATCGTGAAAAATAGATGTTTCTCATATTTCAAAAGTTATCAACGAGTCCCATTGTGGAAATCTACAAATACTGCAAGCTCATGGAATAGCACGTTGGAAAGCCCATGGGGTGTACTTTCAAGATATAAACACTCCTGAAAGATTAATCAGGCAGATTTTTTTTAAAAATATTTTCCCTAAAATCAAATGTTTTCTAGAGGGAAACATAAAATGGCCCACTGTGCAGCAATAAAAAATAGTGCCGCATATGAGTGGCACTGCAGGAAAGGTCGTGCTAAGAGCTTTCTAAAACGCTATTACTTGGCCAAATCGATCGTGGAAAATTAGAGAAAAATTGATTTTTCTTATTTTTCAAAAGTTATCAACGAGTCTCACTGTGCGAAAACTAAAAATAATGCAAGCTTATGGAATAGCTCGTTGGAAAGCTCATGAGGTGTACATTCAAGATATAAACACTCCTGAAAGATTAATCAGGCAGATTTTTTAAAAAATATTTTCTCTAAAATTAAGTGTTTTCTAGAGGGAAAAATAAAATGACCCACTGTGCAGCAATAGAAAATAGTGCCGCATATGAATGGCACTGCAGGAAAGGTCGTTCCAAGAGCTTTCTAAAACGCTATTACTTGGCCAAATCGATCGTGGAAAATTAGAGAAAAATTCATTTTTCTTATTTTTCAAAAGTTATCAACGAGTCCCACTGTGCGAAAACTAAAAATAATGCAAGCTCATGGAATAGCTCATTGGAAAGCTCATGAGGTGTACTTTCAAGATATATACTCCTGAAAGATTAATCGGACGAATTTTTTTTAATATTGTTCCTAAAGTCAAGTGTTTTCTAGAGGGAAACATAAAATGGCCCACTATGCAGCAATAAAAAATAGTGCACGCATATGAATGGCACTGCAGGAAAGGTCGTTCCAAGGGCTTTATAAAACGCTATTACTTGGCCCAATCGATCGTGGAAAATTAGAGACAAATTTTTTTTTTATTTCTTTTTTTAGAGAAACATTTATTTTTCTTTTTCTTCAAAAGTTATCAACGAGTCCCACTGTGCGAAAACTAAAAATACTGCAAGCTCATGGAATAGCACGTTGGAAAGCCCATGAGGTGTTCATTCAAGATATAAACACTCCTGAAAGATTAATCGGGCAGATTTTTTTAAAAAATATTTTCCCTAAAATCAATTGTTTTCTAAAGGGAACATAAAGGGAACATAACTGTGCAGCAATAAAAAATAGTGCCGCATATGAATGGCACTGCAGGAAAGGTCGTTCCATGAGCTTTCTAAAACGTTATTACTTGGCCAAATCGATCGTGAAAAATTGATTTTCCTTATTTTTCAAAAGTTATCAACGAGTCCGACTGTGCGAAAACTACAAATACTGCAAGCTCATGGAATATCTTTTTAGAAAGCCCATGAGATGTACTTTCAAGATATAAACACTCCTGAGAGATTAATCGGGTAGATTTTTTTAAAAAATATTTTTCCTAAAATCAAGTGTTTTCTAGAGGGAAACATAAAATGGCCCACTGTGCAGCAATAAAAAATAGTGCCGCATATGAATGGCACTGCTGGAAAGGTCGTTCCAAGAGCGTTCTAAAACGTTATTACTTCTTATTTTTCAAAAGTTATCAACGAGTCCGACTGTACGAAAACTACAAATACTGCAAGCTCATAACACGTTAGAAAGCCTTTGAAATGTAAATTAAAAATATAAACACTCCTGAGAGATTAATCGGGTAGATTTTTTTAAAAAATATTTTTCCTAAAATCAAGTGTTTTCTAGAGGGAAACATAAATTGGCCCACTGTGCAGCAATAAAAAGTAGTGCCGCATATGAATGGCACTGCGGGAAAGGTCGTTCCAAGAGCGTTCTAAAACGTTATTACTTGGCCAAATCGATCGTGAAAAATTGATTTTTCTTATTTTTCAAAAGTTATCAACGAGTCCGACAGTGCGAAAACTACAACTACTGCAAGCAATAGCACGTTAGAAAGCCCATGAGATGTACTTTCAAGATATAAACACTCCTAAAAGATTAATCAGGCAGATTTTTTTTTTAAATATATTTCCTTAAATCAAGTATTTTCTAGAGGGAAACATAAAATGGTCCACTGTGCAGCAATAAAAAATAGTGCAAGCATATGAATGATACCACAGGAAAGGCCGTTCCAAGAGCTTTCCAAAACGCAAATCGATCGAAAAATTGATTTTTCTTATTTTTCAAAAGTTATCAACGAGTCCAACTGTGCGAAAACTAAAAGTAGTGCAAGCCCATGAGATGTACTTTCAAGATATGAACACTACTGAAAGATTAATAGGGCAGATATTTTTAAAAAATATTTCTGCTAAAATCAAGTGTTTTCTAGAGGGAAACATAAAATGACCCACTGTGCAGCAATAATAGTGTACGCATATGAATGGCACTACAGGAAAGGTCGTTCCAAGAGCTTTCTAAAACGCTATTACTTGGCCAAATCGATCGTGAAAAAATGATTTTTCTTATTTTTCAAAAGTTATCAACGAGCCCGACTGTGCGAAAACGACAAATACTGCAGGTTGATGGAATAGCACGTTAGAAAGCCCATGAGATGTACTTTCAAAATATAAACACTCCTGAGAGATTAATCGGGCAGATTTTTTTAAAAAATATTTTTCCTAAAATCAAGTGTTTTCTAGAGGGAAACATAAAATGGCCCACTGTGCAGCAATAAAAATAGTGCCGCATATGAATGGCACTGCAGGAAATTTCGTTCCAAGAGCTTTCTAAAACGTTATTACTTGGCCAAATCGATCGTGGAAAATTAAAGAAAAATTCATTTTTCTTATTTTTTCAAAAGTTATCAACGAGCCCCACTGTGCGAAAACTAAAAATACTGCAAGCTCATGGAATAGCACGTTAGAAAGCCCATGCGGTGTACATTTAAGATATAAACACTCCTGAAAGATTAATCTGGCAGATTTTTTTAAAAATATTCTTCCTAAAATCAAGTGTATTCTAGAGGGAAACATAAAATGGCCCACTATGCAGCAATAAAAAATAGTGCACGCATATGAATGGCACTGCTGGAAAGGTCGTTCCAAGAGCGTTCTAAAACGTTATTACTTCTTATTTTTCAAAAGTTATCAACGAGTCCGACTGTGCGAAAACTACAAATACTGCAAGCTCATGGAATAACACGTTAGAAAGCCCATGAAATGTAAATTCAAAATATAAACACTCCTGAGAGATTAATCGGGTAGATTTTTTAAAAAATATTTTTCCTAAAATCAAGTGTTTTCTAGAGGCCAAATCGATCGTGAAAAATTCATTTTTCTTATTTTTCAAAAGTTATCAACGAGTCCCACTGTGCGAAAACGAAAAATAATGCAAGCTCATGGAATAGCTCGTTGGAAAGCTCATGAGGTGTACTTTCAAGATATAAACTCCTGAAAGATTAATCGGACGATTTTTTTTTTTTAATATTTTTCCTAAAGTCAAGTATTTTCTAGAGGGGAACATAAAATGGCCCACTATGCAGCAATAAAAAATAGTGCACGCATATGAATGGCACTGCAGGAAAGGTCGTTCCAAGAGCTTTCTAAAACGCTATTACTTGGCCAAATCGATCGTGGAAAATTAGAGAAAAAATCATTTTTCTTATTTTTCAAAAGTTATCAACGAGTCCCACTGTGCGAAAACAAAAAATAGTGCAAGTAAAACGCTATTACTTGGCCAAATCGATCGAGGAAAGCTAGAGAAAAATTAATTTTTTTTTTATTTTCCAAAACGCAAATCGATCGTGGAATATTGATTTTTCTTATTTTTCAAAAGTTATCAACGAGTCCGACTGTGCGAAAACGACAAATACTGCAGGTTGATGGAATAGCACGTTAGAAAGCCCATGAGATGTACTTTCAAAATATAAACACTCCTGAGAGATTAATCGGCAGATTTTTTTTAAAAATATTCTTCCTAAAATCAAGTGTATTCTAGAGGGAAACATAAAATGGCCCACTGTGCAGCAATAAAAATTAGTGCCGCATATGAATGGCACTGCAGGAAAGGTCGTTCCAAAATCTTTCTAAAACGCTATTACTTGGGCAAATCGATCGTGAAAAATAGATGTTTCTTATATTTCAAAAGTTATCAACGAGACCCATTGTGGAAATCTACAAATACTGCAAGCTCGTGGAATAGCACGTTGGAAAGCCCATGAGGTGTACTTTCAAGATATAAACACTCCTGAAAGATTAATCAGGCAGATTTTTTTAAAAAATATTTTCCCTAAAATCAAGTGTTTTCTAGAGGGAAACATAAAATGGCCCACTGTGCAGCAATAAAAAATAGTGCCGCATATGAGTGGCACTGCAGGAAAGGTCGTTCCAAGAGCTTTCTAAAACGCTATTACTTGGCCAAATCGATCGTGGGAAATTAGAGAAAAATTGATTTTTCTTATTTTTCAAAAGTTATCAACGAGTCCCACTGTGCGAAAACTAAAAATAATGAATGGCACTGCTGGATATGTCGCATATGAATGGCACTGCTGGATATGTCGTTCCAAGAGCGTTCTAAAACGTTATTACCTTTTATTTTTCAAAAGTTATCAACGAGTCCGATTGTGCGAAAACTACAAATACTGCAAGCTCATAACACGTTAGAAAGCCCATGAAATGTAAATTCAAAATATAAACACTCCTGCTAGATTAATCTGGTAGATTTTTTTAAAAAATATTTTTCCTAAAATCAAGTAGTGCAAGCCCATGAGATGTACTTTCAAGATATGAACACAACTGAAAGATTAATCGGGCAGATATTTTTAAAAAATATTTCTGCTAAATTCAAGTGTTTTCTAGAGGGAAACATAAAATGACCCACTGTGCAGCAATAATAGTGTACGCATATGAATGGCACTACAGGAAAGGTCGTTCCAAGAGCTTTCTAAAACGCCATTACTTGGCCAAATCGATCGTGAAAAAATGATTTTTCTTATTTTTCAAAAGTTATCAACGAGTCCGACTGTGCGAAAACGACAAATACGGCAAGTTGATGGAATAGCACGTTAGAAAGCCCATGAGATGTACTTTCAAGATATAAACACTCCTGAGAGATTAATCGGGCAGATTTTTTTAAAAAATATTTTTCCTAAAATCAAGTGTTTTCTAGAGGGAAACATAAAACGGCCCACTGTGCAGCAATAAAAAATAGTGCCGCATATGAATGGCACTGCAGGAAATTTCGTTCCAAGAGCTTTCTAAAACGTTATTACTTGGCCAAATCGATCGTGGAAAATTAGAGAAAAATTCATTTTTCTTATTTTTCAAAAGTTATCAACGAGTCCCACTGTGCGAAAACTAAAAATAATGCAAGCTCATGGAATAGCACGATAGAAATCCAGATTTTTTTAAAAAATATTTTTCCTAAAATCAAGTATTTTCTAGAGGGAAACATAAAATGGCCCACTGTGCAGCAATAAAAAATAGTGCATGCATATGAATGATACTACAGGAAAGGCCGTTCCAAGAGCTTTCCAAAACGCAAATCGATCGTGGAAAATTAGAGAAAAATTGATTTTTTTTATTTTTCAAAAGTTATCAACGAGTCCGACTGTGCGAAAACGACAAATACTGCAAGTTGATGGAATAGCACGTTAGAAAGCCCATGAGATGTACTTTCAAGATATAAACACTCCTGAGAGATTAATCGGGCAGATTTTTTTCAAAAATATTTTTCCTAAAATCAAGTGTTTTCTAGAGGGAAACATAAAACGGCCCACTGTGCAGCAATAAAAAATAGTGCCGCATATGAATGGCACTGCAGGAAATTTCGTTCCAAGAGCTTTCTAAAACGCTATTACTTGTCCAAATCGATCGTGGAAAATTAGAGACACATTTATTTTTCTTTTTTTTTCAAAAGTTATCAACGAGTCCCACTGTGCGAAAACTAAAAATACTGCAAGCTCATGGAATAGCACGTTAGAAAGCCCATGAGGTGTACATTTAAGATATAAACACTCCTGAAAGATTAATCGGGCAGATGTTTTCAAAAATATTCTTCCTAAAATCAAGTGTTTTCTAGAGGGAAACATAAAATGGCCCACTGTGCAGCAATAAAAATTAGTGCCGCATATGAATGGCACTGCAGGAAAGGTGGTTCCAAAATCTTTCTAAAACGCTATTACTTGGGCAAATCGATCGTGAAAAATAGATGTTTCTTATATTTCAAAAGTTATGAACGAGTCCCATTGTGGAAATCTACAAATACTGCAAGCTCATGGAATAGCACGTTGGAAAGCCCATGAGGTGTACTTTCAAGATATAAACACTCCCGAAAGATTAATCAGGCAGATTTTTTTAAAAAATATTTTCCCTAAAATCAAGTGTTTTCTAGAGGGAAATATAAAATGACCCACTGTGCAGCAATAAAAAATAGTGCCGCATATGAGTGGCACTGCAGGAAAGGTCGTTCCAAGAGCTTTCTAAAACGCTATTACTTGGCCAAATCGATCGTGGAAAATTAGAGAAAAATTGATTTTTCTTATTTTTCAAAAGTTATTAACGAGTCCCACTGTGCGAAAACTAAAAATAATGCAAGCTTATGGAATAGCTCGTTGGAAAGCTCATGAGGTGTACATTCAAGATATAAACACTCCTGAAAGATTAATCAGGCAGATTTTTTAAAAAAATATTTTCCCTAAAATCAAGTGTTTTCTAGAGGGAAACATAAAATGACCCACTGTGCAGCAATAGAAAATAGTGCGGCATATGAATGGCACTGCAGGAAAGGTCGTTCCAAGAGCTTTCTAAAACGCTACTACTTGGCCAAATCGATCGTGGAAAATTAGAGAAAAATTCATTTTTCTTATTTTTCAAAAGTTATCAACGAGTCCCACTGTGCGAAAACTAAAAATAATGCAAGCTCATGGAATAGCACGTTGGAAAGCTCATGAGGTGTACTTTCAAGATATATACTCCTGAAAGATTAATCGTGCGAATTTTTTTTTTTTAATATTGTTCCTTAAGTCAAGTGTTTTTTAGAGGGAAACATAAAATGGCCCACTATGCAGCAATAAAAAATAGTGCACGCATATGAATGGCACTGCAGTAAAGGTCGTTCCAAGGGCTTTATAAAACGCTATTACTTGGCCAAATCGATCGTGGAAAATTAGAGACAAATTTTTTTTATTTCTTTTTTTAGAGAAACATTTATTTTTCTTTTTTTTCAAAAGTTATCAACGAGTCCCACTGTGCGAAAACTAAAAATACTGCAAGCTCATGGAATAGCACGTTGGAAAGCCCATGAGGTGTACTTTCAAGATATAAACACTCCTGAAAGATTAATCGGGCAGATTTTTTTTAAAAATATTCTTCCTAAAATCAAATGTTTTCTAGAGGGAAACATAAAATGGCCCACTGTGCAGCAATAAAAATTAGTGCCGCATATGAATGGCACTGCAGGAAAGATCGTTCCAAAATCTTTCTAAAACGCTCTTACTTGGCCAAATCGATCGTGAAAAATAGATTTTTCTTATATTTCAAAAGTTATCAACGAGTCCCATTGTGCGAAATCTACAAATACTGCAAGTTCATGGAATAGCACGTTAGAAAGCCCACGAGGTGTACTTTCAAGATATAAACACTCCTGAAAGATTAATCAGGCAGATTTTTTTAAAAAATATTTTCCCTAAAATCAAGTGTTTTCTAGAGGGAAACATAAAATGGCCCACTGTGCAGCAATAAAAAAACAGTGCCGCATTTGAATGGCACTGCAGGAAAGGTAGTTCCAGGAGCTTTCCAAAACGCAAATCGATTGTGGAAAATTAGAGAAAATTAGATTTTTCTTATTTTTCAAAAGTTATCAACGAGTCCAACTGTGCGAAAACTACAAATAGTGTAAGCTCATGGAATAGCGCGTTGGAAAGCCCATGAGGTGTACTTTCAAGATATAAACACTCCTGAAATATTAATCGGACAGATTTTTTTTTAAATATTTTTCCTAAAATCAAGTGTTTTCTAGATGGAAACATAAAATGGCCCACTGTGCAGCAATTAAAAATTGTGCACGCATATGAATGGCACTGCAGGAAAGGTCGTTCCAAGAGCTTTCTAAAACGCTATTACTAGGCCAAATCGATCGTGAAAAATTGATTTTTCTTATTTTTCAAAAGTTATCAACGAGTCCCACTGTGCGAAAACTAAAAATAATGTAAGCTCATAGAAGAGCGCGTTGGAAAGCCCATGAGGTCTACTTTCAAGATATAAACACTCCTGAAAGATTAATCAGACAATTTTTTTTTTTAAAAATATTTTTCGTTAAATCAAGTGTTTTCTAGAGCGATACATAAAGTTGCCCACTGTGCAGCAATAAAAAATAGTGCATGCATACGAATGGCACTGCGGGAAAGGTCGTTCCAAGAGCTTTCTAAAACGCTATTACTTGGCCAAATCAATAGTGGAAAATTAGAGAAAAATTCATTTTTCTTATTTTTCAAAAGTTATCAACGAGTCCCACTGTGCGAAAACTAAAAATAGCGTAATCTCATGGAATAGCGCGTTGCAAATCCCATGAGGTGTACTTTGAAGATATAAACACTCCTGAAAGATTAATCAGGCAGATTTTTTTTAAAAAATATTTTTCCTGAAATCAAGTATTTTTAGAGGGAAACATAATATGGTCCACTGTGCAGCAATAAAAAGTAGTGCCGCATATGAATGGCACTGCAGGAAAGGTCGTTCCAAGAGCTTTCTAAAACGTATTACTCGGAAAAATCGATCGTGAAGAATTGATTTTTCTTATTTTTCAAAAGTTATCAACGGGTCCGACTGTGCGAAAACTACAAATTCTGCAAGCTCATGGAATAGCACGTTAAAAAGTCCATAAGATGTACTTTCAAGATCAGGCAGATTTTTTTTTTAATATTTTTCCTAAAATCAAGTATTTTCTAGAGGGAAACATAAAATGGCCCACTGTGCAGCAATAAAAAATAGTGCACGCATTTGAATGATACTACAGGAAATGACCGTTCCATGAGCTTTCCAAAACGCAAATCGATCGTGGAAAATTGATTTTTCTTATTTTTCAAAAGTTATCAACGAGTCCAACTGTGCGAAAACTAAAAGTAGTGCAAACTTATGAGGTGTACTCTCAAGATATAAACACTGCTGAAAGATTAGTCGAGCAGATTTTTTTAAAAAATATTTCTCCAAAAATCAAGTGTTTTCTAGAGGGAAACATAAAATGTGTACACATATAATTGGCACTGCATGAAAGGTCGTTCCAAGAGCTTTCTAAATCGCTATTACTTGGCCAAATCGATCGTGGAAAATTAGAGAAAAATTAATTTTTCTTATTTTTCAAAAGTTATCAACGAGTCCCACAGTGCGAAAATTAAAAATAGTGTAATCTCATGGAATAGCGCGTTGCAAAGCACATGATGTGTACTTTTAAGATATAAACACTCCTGAAAGATTAATCAGGCAGATTTTTTTTAAATATTTTTCTTAAATCAAGTATTTTCTAGAGGGAAACATAAAGTGGCCCACTGTGCAGCAGTAAAAAATAGTGCACGCATATGAATGGCACTGCAGGAAAGGTCGTTCCGAAATCTTTCTAAAACGCTCTTACTTGGCCAAATCGATCGTGAAAAATAGATTTTTCTTATATTTCAAAAGTTATAAACGAGTCCCATTGTGCGAAATCTACAAATACTGCAAGTTCATGGAATAGCACGTTGGAAAGCCCATGAGGTGTACTTTCAAGATATAAACACTCCTAAACGATTAATCAGGCAGATTTTATTTAAAATATTTTCCCTAAAATCAAGTGTTTTCTAGAGGGAAACATAAAATGGCCCACTGTGCAGCAATAAAAAATAGTGCCGCATATGAATGGCACTGCAGGAAAAGGTAGTTCCAGGAGCTTTCCAAAACGCAAATCGATTGTGGAAAATTAGAGAAAATTAGATTTTTCTTATTTTTCAAAAGTTATCAACGAGTCCAACTGTGCGAAAACTACAAATAGTGTAAGCTCATGGAATAGCGCGTTGGAAAGCCCATGAGGTGTACTTTCAAGATATAAGCACTCCTGAAATATTAATCGGACAGATTTTTTTAAAATATTTTTCCTAAAATCAAGTGTTTTCTAGATGGAAACATAAAATGGCCCACTGTGCAGCAATTAAAAATTGTGCACGCATATGAATGGCACTGCAGGAAAGGTCGTTCCAAGAGCTTTCTAAAACGCTATTACTTGGCCAAATCGATCGTGAAAATTTGATTTTTCTTATTTTTCAAAAAAAAACTAAAAATAATGTAAGCTCATAGAAGAGCGCGTTGGAAAGCCCATGAGGTCTACTTTCAAGATATAAACACTCCTGAAAGATTAATCGGACAGATTTTTTTTTAAAAAATATTTTTCGTTAAATCAAGTGTTTTCTAGAGGGATACATAAAGTTGCCCACTGTGCAGCAATAAAAAATAGTGCATGCATACGAATGGCACTGCGGGAAAGGTCGTTCCAAGAGCTTTCGAAAACGCTATTACATGGCCAAATCAATAGTGGAAAATTAGAGAAAAATTCATTTTTCTTATTTTTCAAAAGTTATCAACGAGTCCCACTGTGCGAAAACTAAAAATAGCGTAATCTCATGGAATAGCGCGTTGCAAATTCCATGAGGTGTACTTTGAAGATATAAACACTCCTGAAAGATTAATCAGGCAGATTTTTTTTTAAAAAATATTTTTCCTGAAATCAAGTATTTTTAGAGGGAAACATAATATGGTCCACTGTGCAGCAATAAAAAATAGTGCCGCATATGAATGGAACTGCAGGAAAGGTCGTTCCAAGAGCATTCTAAAACGTATTACTTGGAAAAATCGATCGTGAAAAATTGATTTTTCTTATTTTTCAAAAGTTATCAACGGGTCCGACTGTGCGAAAACTACAAATTCTGCAAGGTCATGGAATAGCACGTTAAAAAGTCCATGAGATGTACTTTCAAGATATAAACACTCCTAAAAGATTAATCAGGGAGTTTTTTTTTTTTTAAATATTTTTCCTACCATCAAGTATTTTCTAGAGGGAAACATAAAATGGCCCACTGTGCAGCAATAAAAAATAGTGCACGTATATGAATGATACTACAGGAAAGGCCGTTCCAAGAGCTTTCCAAAACGCAAATCGATCGTGGAAAATTGATTTTTCTTTTTCAAAAGTTATCAACGAGTCCAACTGTGCGAAAACTAAAAGTAGTGCAAACTTATGAGGTGTACTCTCAAGATATAAACACTGCTGAAAGATTAGTCGAGCAGATTTTTTTAAAAAATATTTCTCCAAAAATCAAGTGTTTTCTAGAGGGAAACATAAAATGTGTACGCATATAATTGGCACTGCAAGAAAGGTCGTTCCAAGAGCTTTCTAAATCGCTATTACTTGGCCAAATCGATCGTGGAAAATTAGAGAAAAATTAATTTTTCTTATTTTGCAAAAGTTATCAACGAGTCCCACAGTGCGAAAATTAAAAATATTGTAATCTCATGGAATAGCGCGTTGCAAAGCCCATGAGGTGTACTTTGAAGATATAAACACTCCTGAAAAATTAATCAGGCAGATTTTTTTAAAAAATATTTTCCCTAAAATCAAGTATTTTCTAGAGGGAAACATAAAATGGCCCACTGTGCAGCAATAAAAAATAGTGCACGCATATGAATGATACTACAGGAAAGGCCGTTCCAAGATCTTTCTAAAACGCAAATCGATCGTGGAAAATTAGAGAAAAATTAATTTTTCTTATTTTGCAAAAGTTATCAACGAGTCCCACAGTGCGAAAACTAAAAATAATGCAAGCTCATGGAATAGCACGATGGAAAGCCCATGAGGTGTACTTTGAAGATATAAACACTCCTGAAAGATTAATCGGGCAGATTTTTTTAAAATATATTTTCCCTAAAATCAAGTGTTTTCTAGAGGGAAACATAAAATGGCCCAGTGTGCAGCAATTAAAAATTGTGCACGCATATGTACGGCACTGCAGGAAAGGTCGTTCCAAGAGCACATAAATGGCATATAAAATGGCCCACTGTGCAGCAATAAAAAATAGTGCACGCATATGAATGATACTACAGGAAAGGCCGTTCCAAGAGCTTTCCAAAACGCAAATCGATCGTGGAAAATTGATTTTTCTTATTTTTCAAAAGTTATCAACGAGCCCAACTGTGCGAAAACTAAAAGTAGTGCAAACTTATGAGGTGTACTCTCAAGATATAAACACTGCTGAAAGATTAGTCAGGCAGATTTTTTAAAAAATATTTCTCCTAAAATCAAGTGTTTTCTAGAGGGAAACATAAAATGGCCCACTGTGCAGCAATAATAGTGTACGCATATAATTGGCACTGCAGGAAAGTTCGTTCCAAGAGCTTTCTAAAACGCTATTACTTGGCCAAATCGATCGTGGAAAATTAGTGAAAAATTCATTTTTCTTATTTTTCAAAAGTTATCAACGAGTCCCGCTGTGCGAAAACTAAAAATACTGCAAGCTCATGGAATAGCACTATAAACACTACTGAGAGATTAATCGGGCAGATTTTTTTTTAAATATTTTTCCTAAAATCAACTATTTTCTAGAGGGAAACATAAAATGGCCCACTGTGCAGCAATAAAATATAGTGCACACATATGAATGATACTACAGGAAAGGCCGTTCCAAGAGCTTTCCAAAACGCAAATCGATCGTGGAAAATTGGTTTTTCTTATTTTTCAAAAGTTATCAACGAGTCCAACTGTGCGAAAACTAAAAGTACTGCAAGCTTATGAGGTGTACTCTCAATATATAAACACTGCTGAAAGATTAGTCAGGCAGATTTTTTTAAAAAATATTTCTCCTAAAATCAAGTGTTTTCTAGAGGGAAACATAAAATGGCCCACTGTGCAGCAATAATAGTGTACGCATATAATTGGCACTGCAGGAAAGGTCGTTCCAAGGGCTTTCTAAAACGCTATTACTTGGCCAAATTGATCGTGGAAAATTAGAGAAAAATTCATTTTTCTTATTTTTCAAAAGTTATCAACGAGTCCCGCTGTGCGAAAACTAAAAATACTGCAAGCTCATGGAATAGCACGATGGAAAGCCCATGAGATGTACTTTCAAGATATAAACAATCCTGAGAGACTAATAGGACAGATTTTTTTTTAAAAAATATTTTTCCTAAAATCAAGTGCTTTCTAGAGGGAAACATAAAATGGCCCACTGTGCAGCAATAAAAAATAGTGCCGCATATGAATGGCACTGCAGGAAAGGTCGTTTCAAGAGCTTTCTAAAGCATTATTACTTGGCCACATCGATCGTGGAAAATTAGAGAAAAATTCATTTTTCTTATTTTTCAAAAGTTATTAACGAGACCCGCTGTGCGAAAACTACAAATACTGCAAGCTCATGGAATAGCACGTTAGAAAGCCCATGAGATGTTCTTTCAAGATATAAACACTCCTAAAAGATTAATTTTGCAGATTTTTTTTTAAATATTTTTCCTAAAATCAAGTGTTTTCTAGAGGGAACATAAAATGGCCCACTGTGCAGCAATACAAAATAGTGCATGCATATGAATGATACTACAGGAAAGGCCGTTCCAAGAGCTTTCCAAAACGCAAATCGATCGTGGAAAATTAGAGAAAAATTGATTTTTCTTATTAATGCAAGCTCATGGAATAGCACGATGGAAAGCCCATGAGGTGTACTTTGAAGATATAAACACTCCTGAAAGATTAATCGGGCAGATTTTTTTAAAAAATATTTTCCCTAAAATCAAGTGTTTTCTAGAGGGAAACATAAAATGGCCCAGTGTGCAGCAATTAAAAATTGTGCACGCATATGTACGGCACTGCAGGAAAGGTCGTTCCAAGAGCTTTCTAAAAGCTATTACTTGGCCAAATCGATCGTGGAAAATTAGAGAAAAATTCATTTTTCTTATTTTTCAAAAGTTATCAACGAGTCCCACTGTGCGAAAACTAAAAATAATGCAAGCTTATGGAATAGCTCGTTGGAAAGCTCATGAGGTGTACATTCAAGATATAAACACTCCTGAAAGATTAATCAGGCAGATTTTTTTATAAAATATTTTCCCTAAAATCAAGTATTTTCTAGAGGGAAACATAAAATGGCCCACTGTGCAGCAATAAAAAATAGTGCACGCATATGAATGATACTACAGGAAAGGCCGTTCCAAGAGCTTTCCAAAACGCAAATCGATCGTGGAAAATTGGTTTTTCTTATTTTTCAAAAGTTATCAACGAGTCTAACTGTGCGAAAACTAAAAGTAGTGCAAGCCCATGAGATGTACTCTCAAGATATAAACACTGCTGAAAGATTAGTCATGCAGATTTTTTAAAAAATATTTCTCCTAAAATCAAGTGTTTTCTTGAGGGAAACATAAAATGGCCCACTGTGCAGCAATAATAGTGTACGCATATAATTGGCACTGCAGGAAAGTTCGTTCCAAGAGCTTTCTAAAACGCTATTACTTGGCCAAATCGATCGTGGAAAATTAGTGAAAAATTCATTTTTCTTATTTTTCAAAAGTTATCAACGAGTCACGCTGTGCGAAAACTAAAAATACTGCAAGCTCATGGAATAGCACTATAAACACTACTGAGAGATTAATCGGGCAGATTTTTTTTTAAATATTTTTCCTAAAATCAACTATTTTCTAGAGGGAAACATAAAATGGCCCACTGTGCAGCAATAAAATATAGTGCACACATATGAATGATACTACAGGAAAGGCCGTTCCAAGAGCTTTCCAAAACGCAAATCGATCGTGGAAAATTGGTTTTTCTTATTTTTCAAAAGTTATCAACGAGTCCAACTGTGCGAAAACTAAAAGTACTGCAAGCTTATGAGGTGTACTCTCAAGATATAAACACTGCTGAAAGATTAGTCAGGCAGATTTTTTTAAAAAATATTTCTCCTAAAATCAAGTGTTTTCTAGAGGGAAACATAAAATGGCCCACTGTGCAGCAATAATAGTGTACGCATATAATTGGCACTGCAGGAAAGGTCGTTCCAAGGGCTTTCTAAAACGCTATTACTTGGCCAAATTGATCGTGGAAAATTAGAGAAAAATTCATTTTTCTTATTTTTCAAAAGTTATCAACGAATCCCGCTGTGCGAAAACTAAAAATACTGCAAGCTCATGGAATAGCACGATGGAAAGCCCATGAGATGTACTTTCAAGATATAAACAATCCTGAGAGACTAATAGGACAGATTTTTTTTTAAAAAATATTTTTCCTAAAATCAAGTGCTTTCTAGAGGGAAACATAAAATGGCCCACTGTGCAGCAATAAAAAATAGTGCCGCATATGAATGGCACTGCAGGAAAGGTCGTTTCAAGAGCTTTCTAAAGCATTATTACTTGGCCACATCGATAGTGGAAAATTAGAGAAAAATTCATTTTTCTTATTTTTCAAAAGTTATTAACGAGTCCCGCTGTGCGAAAACTACAAATACTGCAAGCTCATGGAATAGCACGTTAGAAAGCCCATGAGATGTTCTTTCAAGATATAAACACTCCTAAAAGATTAATTTTGCAGATTTTTTTTTTAAATATTTTTCCTAAAATCAAGTGTTTTCTAGAGGGAAACATAAAATGGCCCAGTGTGCAGCAATTAAAAATTGTGCACGCATATGTACGGCACTGCAGGAAAGGTCGTTCCAAGAGCTTTCTAAAAGCTATTACTTGGCCAAATCGATCGTGAAAAATTGTTTTTTCTTATTTTTTAAAAGTGATCAACGAGTCCCACTGTGCGAAAACTAAAAATACTGCAAGCTCATGGAATAGCACTATAAACACTACTGAGAGATTAATCGGGCAGATTTTTTTTTAAATAATTTTCCTAAAATCAACTATTTTCTAGAGGGAAACATAAAATGGCCCACTGTGCAGCAATAAAAAATAGTGCACACATATGAATGATACTACAGGAAAGGCCGTTCCAAGAGCTTTCCAAAACGCAAATCGATCGTGGAAAATTGGTTTTTCTTACTTTTCAAAAGTTATCAACGAGTCCAACTGTGCGAAAACTAAAAGTAGTGCAAGCTTATGAGGTGTACTCTCAAGATATAAACACTGCTGAAAGATTAGTCAGGCAGATTTTTTTAAAAAATATTTCTCCTAAAATCAAGTGTTTTCTAGAGGGAAACATAAAATGGCCCACTGTGCAGCAATAATAGTGTACGCATATAATTGGCACTGCAGGAAAGATCGTTCCAAGAGCTTTCTAAAACGCTATTACTTGGCCAAATTGATCGTGGAAAATTAGAGAAAAATTCATTTTTCTTATTTTTCAAAAGTTATCAACGAGTCCCGCTGTGCGAAAACTAAAAATAAAGCAAGCTCAAGAATAGCACGTTATAAAGCTCATGGGATGTACTCTCAAGATATAAACACTACCGAAATATTAATCGGACAGATTTTTTTTAAAAAATATTTTTCGTAAATGCAAGTGCTTTCTAGAGGGAAACATAAAATGGCCCACTGTGCAGCAATAAAAAATAGTGCACGCATATGAATGGCACTGCAGGAAAGGTCGTTCCAAGAGCTTTCTAAAACGCTATTACTTGGCCAAATTGATCGTGGAAAATTAGAGAAAAATTCATTTTTCTTATTTTTCAAAAGTTATCAACGAGTCCCGCTGTGCGAAAACTAAAAATACTGCAAGCTCGTGGAATAGCACGTTAGAAAGCCCATGAGATGTTCTTTCAAGATATAAACACTCCTAAAAGATTAATTTTGCAGATTTTTTTTTTAAAATATTTTTCCTAAAATCAAGTGTTTTCTAGAGGGAAACATAAAATGGCCCACTGTGCAGCAATACAAAATAGTGCATGCATATGAATGATACTACAGGAAAGGCCGCTCCAAGAGCTTTCCAAAACGCAAATCGATCGTGGAAAATTAGAGAAAAATTCATTTTTCTTATTTTTCAAAAGTTATCAACGAGTCCCTCTGTGTGAAAACTAAAAATACTGCAAGCTCATGGAATAGCACCATGAACACTACTGAGAGATTAATCGGGCAGATTTTTTTTAAATATTTTTCCTAAAATCAACTATTTTCTAGAGGGAAACATAAAATGGCCCACTGTGCAGCAATAAAAAATAGTGCACACATATGAATGATACTACAGGAAAGGCCGTTCCAAGAGCTTTCCAAAACGCAAATCGATCGTGGAAAATTGGTTTTTCTTATTTTTCAAAAGTGATCAACTAGTCCAACTGTGCGAAAACTAAAAGTAGTGCAAGTTTATGAGGTGTACTCTCAAGATATAAACACTGCTGAAAAATTAGTCAGGCAGATTTTTTAAAAAAATACTTCTCCTAAAATCAAGTGTTTTCTAGAGGGAAACATAAAATGGCCCACTGTGCAGCAATAATAGTGTACGCATATAATTGGCACTACAGGAAAGGTCGTTCCAAGAGCTTTCTAAAACGCTATTACTTGGCCAAATTGATCGTGGAAAATTAGAGAAAAATTCATTTTTCTTATTTTTCAAAAGTTATCAACGAGTCCCGCTGTGCGAAAACTAAAAATAATGCAAGCTCAAGAATAGCACGTTATAAAGCTCATGGAATGTACTCTCAAGATATAAACACTACTGAAATATTAATCGGACAGATTTTTTTAAAAAATATTTTTCCTAAAATCAAGTGTTCTCTAGAGGGAAACATTAAACGGCCCACTGTGCAGCAACAAAAAAAATTGCACGCATATGAATGGCACTGCAGGAAAGGTCGTTCCAAGAGCTTTCTAAAACGCTATTACTTGGCCAAATTGATCGTGGAAAATTAGAGAAAAGTTCATTTTTCTTATTTTTCAAAAGTTATCAACGAGTCCCGCTGTGCGAAGACTAAAAATACTGCAAGCTCATGGAATAGCACGATGGAAAGCAAATGAGATGTACTTTCAAGATATAAACACTACTGAGAGATTAATCGGACAGATTTTTTTAAAAAATATTTTTCCTAGAATCAAGTGTTTTCTAGAGGAAACATAAAATGGCCCACTGTGCAGCAATTAAAAATAGTGCCGCATATGAATGGCACTGCAGGAAAGGTCGTTCCAAGAGCTTTCTAAAACGTTATTACTTGGCCAAATCGATCGTGACAAATTGATTTTTCTTATTTTTCAAAAGTTATCAACGAGTCCGACTGTGCGAAAACTACAAATACTACAAGCTCATGGAATAGCACGTTAGAAAGCCCATGAGATGTTCTTTCAAGATATAAACACTCCTAAAAGATTAATAGGACAGATTTTTTTTAAATATTCTTCCTAAAATCAAGTGCTTTCTAGAGGGAAACATAAAATGGCCCAGTGTGCAGCAATTAAAAATTGTGCACGCATATGTACGGCACTGCAGGAAAGGTCGTTCCAAGAGCTTTCTAAAACGCTATTACATGGCCAAATCGATCGTGGAAAATTAGAGAAACATTTATTTTTCTTAATTTTTTTCAAAAGTTACCAACGAGTCCCACTGTGCGAAAACTACAAATACTGCAAGCTCATCGAATAGCACGATGGAAAGCCCATGAGATATACTTTCAAGATATAAACAATCCTGAGAGATTAATAGGACAGATTTTTTTAAATATTCTTCCTAAAATCAAGTGCTTTCTAGAGGGAAACATAAAATGGCCCAGTGTGCAGCAATTAAAAATTGTGCACGCATATGTACGGCACTGCAGGAAAGGTCGTTCCAAGAGCTTTCTAAAACGCTATTACATGGCCAAATCGATCGTGGAAAATTAGAGAAACATTTATTTTTCTTAATTTTTTTCAAAAGTTACCAACGAGTCCCACTGTGCGAAAACTACAAATACTGCAAGCTCATCGAATAGCACGTTGGAAAGCCCATGAGGTGTACATTCAAGATATAAACACTCCTGAAAGACTAATCGGACAGATTTTTTTTTTTAAATATTTTTCCTAAAATCAAGTGTTTTCTAGAGGGAAACATAAAATGGCCCACTGTGCAGCAATTAAAAATAATGCCGCATTTGAATGGCACTGCAGTAAAGGTCGTTCCAAGAGTTTTCTAAAACGCTATTACTTGGCCAAATCAATCGTGAAAAATTAGAGCAAAATTCATTTTTCTTATTTTTCAAAAGTTATCAACGAGTCCCACTGTGCGAGAACTAAAAATAATGCAAGCTCATGGAATAGCTCGTTGGAAAGCTCATGAGGTGTACTTTCAAGATATAAACTCCTGAAAGATTAATCGGACGAATTTTCTTTTTAAAATTTTTCCTAAAGCCAAGTGTTTTCTAGAGGGAAACATAAAATGGCCCACTATGCAGCAATAAAAAATAGTATACGCATATGAATGGCACTGAAGGAAAGGTCGTTCCAAGGGCTTTCTAAAACGCTATTACTTGGCCAAATCGATCGTGGAAAATTAGATACAAATTTTTTTTTATTTTTCAAAAGTTATCAACGAGTCCCACTGTGCGAAAACTAAAAATAGTACAAGCTCATGAGGTGTACTCTCAAGATATAAACACTGCTGAAAGATTAGTCAGGCAGATTTTTTTTAAAAATTATTTCTCCTAAAATGAAGTGTTTTCTAGAGGGAAACATAAAATGGCCCACTGTGCAGCAATAAAAAATAGTGTACGCATATATTTGACACTGCAGGAAAGGTCGTTCCAAGAGCTTTCTAAAACGCTATTACTTGGCCAAATCGATCGTGAAAAATTAGAACAAAATTGGTTTTTCTTATTTTTTAAAAGTTATCAACAAGTCCCACTGTGCGAAGACTAAAAATATAGTAAGCTCACGGAATACCACGTTATAAAGCTCATGGGATGTACTCTCAAGATATAAACACTACTGAAAGTTTAATCGGGCAGATTTTTTTAAAAAATATTTTTCCTAAAATCAAGTGTTTTCTAGAGGGAAACATTAAACAGCCCACTGTGCAGCAATAAAAAATAGTGCCGCATTTGAATGGCACTGCAGGAAAGGTCGTTCCAAGAGCTTTCTAAAACGTTATTACTTGGCCAAATCGATCGGACAAATTGATTTTTCTTATTTTTCAAAAGTTATTAACGAGTCCCGCTGTGCGAAAACTACAAATACTGCAAGCTCATGGAAAGCACGTTAGAAAACCCATGAGGTCTACTTTCAAGATATAAACACTCCTGAAAGATTAATCGGGCAGATTTTTTTAAAAATATTCTTCCAAAATCAAGTGTTTTCTAGAGGGAAACATAAAGTGGCCCATGAGGTGTACTTTTAAGATATAAACACTCCTGAAAGATTAATCGGACAGATTATTTTTTAAATATTTTTCCTAAAATCAAGTGTTTTCTAGAGGGAAACATAAAATGGCCCACTGGGCAGCAATAAAAAATAGTGCCGCATATGAATGGCACTGCAGGAAAGGTCGTTCCAAGAGCTTTCCAAAACGCAAATCGATCGTGGAAAATTAGAGAGAAATTGATTTTTCTTATTTTTCAAAAGTTATCAACGAGTCCAACTGTGCGAAAACTAAAAATAGTGTAATCTCATGGAATAGCGTGTTGCAAAGCCCATGAGGTGTGTTTTTAAGATATAAACACTCCTGAAAGATTAATCGGACAGATTATTTTTTAAATATTTTTCCTAAAATCAAGTGTTTTCTAGAGGGAAACATAAAATGGCCCACTGGGCAGCAATAAAAAATAGTGCCGCATATGAATGGCACTGCAGGAAAGGTCGTTCCAAGAGCTTTCGAAAACGCTATTACTTGGCCAAATCGATCGTGGAAAATTAGAGACAAATTCATTTTTCTTATTTTTCAAAAGTTATCAACGAGTCCAACTGTGCGAAAACTAAAAATAGTACAAGCTCATGAGGTGTACTCTCAAGATATTAACACTCCTGAAAGATTAATCGGGCAGATTTTTTTTAAAAATTATTTCTCCTAAAATGAAGTGTTTTCTAGAGGGAAACATAAAATGGCCCACTGTGCAGCAATAAAAAATAGTGTACGTATATATTTGACACTGCAGGAATGGTCGTTCCAAGAGCTTTCTAAAACGCTATTACTTGGCCAAATCGATCGTGAAAAATTAGAACAAAATTGGTTTTTCTTATTTTTTAAAAGTTATCAACAAGTCCCACTGTGCGAAGACTAAAAATATAGTAAGCTCACGAAATACCACGTTATAAAGCTCATGGGATGTACTCTCAAGATATAAACACTACTGAAAGTTTAATCGGGCAGATTTTTTTAAAAAATATTTTTCCTAAAATCAAGTGTTTTCTAGAGGGAAACATTAAACGGCCCACTGTGCAGCAATAAAAATAGTGCACGCATATGAATGGCACTGCAGGAAAGGTCGTTCCAAGAGCTTTCTAAAACGCTATTACTTGGCCAAGTCGATCGTGGAAAATTAGAGGAAAAATCATTTTTCTTATTTTTCAAAAGTTATCAACGAGTCCCACTGTGCGAAAACAAAAAAATAGTGCAAGCTCATGGAATAGCTCGATGGAAAGCCCATGAGTTGTACTTTCCAGACATATACACTCCTAAAAGCTTAATCAGGCAGATTTTGTTAAAAAATATTTTTCCTAAAATCAAGTGTTCACTAGAGGGAAACATAAAATGGCCCACTGTGCAGCAATAAAAAATAATGCCGCATATGAATGGCACTGCAGGAAAGGTCGTTCCAAGAGCTTTCTAAAACGTTATTCTTGGCCAAATCGATAGTGAAAATTTGATTTTTCTTATTTTTCAAAAGTTATCAACGAGTCCGACAGTGCGAAAACTACAAATACTGCAAGCTGATGGAAAGCACGTTAGAAAGCCCATGAGGTCTACTTTCAAGATATAAACACTCCTGAAAGATTAATCGGGCAGATTTTTTTTAAAAATATTCTTCCAAAATCAAGTGTTTTCTAGAGGGAAACATAAAGTGGCCCATGAGGTGTACTTTTAAGATATAAACACTCCTGAAAGATTAATCGGACAGATTATTTTTTAAATATTTTTCCTAAAATCAAGTGTTTTCTAGAGGGAAACATAAAATGACCCACTGGGCAGCAATAAAAAAAAGTGCCGCATATGAATGGCACTGCAGGAAAGGTCGTTCCGAGAGCTTTCCAAAACGCAAATCGATCGTGGAAAATTAGAGACAAATTCATTTTTCTTATTTTTCAAAAGTTATCAACGAATCCAACTGTGCGAAAACTAAAAATAGTGCAAGCTCATGCAATAGCTCGTTGGAAAGCTTATGAGGTGTACTTTCAAGATATAAACACTCTTGAAAGATTAATCGGCCAAATTTTTTTTAAAAAATATTTTTCCTAAAATCAAGTGTTTCTAGAGGAGAACATAAAATGGCCGACTGTGCAGCAATTAAAAATAATGCCGCATTTGAATGGCACTGCAGTAAAGGTCGTTCCAAGAGTTTTCTAAAACGCTATTTCTTGGCCAAATCAATCGTGAAAAATTAGAGCAAAATTCATTTTTCTTATTTTTCAAAAGTTATCAACGAGTCCCACTGTGCGAAAACTAAAAATAATGCAAGCTCATGGAATAGCTCGTTGGAAAGCTCATGAGGTGTACTTTCAAGATATAAACTCCTGAAAGATTAATCGGACGAATTTTCTTTTTAAAATTTTTCCTAAAGCCAAGTGTTTTCTAGAGGGAAACATAAAATGGCCCACTATGCAGCAATAAAAAATAGTATACGCATATGAATGGCACTGAAGGAAAGGTCGTTCCAAGGGCTTTCTAAAACGCTATTACTTGGCCAAATCGATCGTGGAAAATTAGATACAAATTTTTTTTTATTTTTCAAAAGTTATCAACGAGTCCCACTGTGCGAAAACTAAAAATAGTACAAGCTCATGAGGTGTACTCTCAAGATATAAACACTGCTGAAAGATTAGTCAGGCAGATTTTTTTAAAAAATATTTCTCCAAAAATCAAGTGTTTTCTAGAGGGAAACATAGAGTGGCCCACTGTGCAGCAATAAAAAATAGTGGCCAACTCGATCGTGAAAAATTGATTTTTTTTATTTTTCATAAGTTAACAACGAGTCCCACTATGCGAAATCTACAAATACTGCAAGCGCATGGAATAGCTCGTTGGAAAGCTCATGAGGTGTACTTTCAAGATATAAACACTCTTGAAAGATTAATCGGCCAAATTTATTTTAAAAAATATTTTTCCTAAAATCAAGTGTTTCTAGAGGAGAACATAAAATGGCCGACTGTGCAGCAATAAAAAATAGTGCAGCATATTTATGGCACTGCAGGAAAGGTCGTTCCAAGAGCTTTCTAAAACGCTATTACTTGTCCAAATCGATCGTGGAAAATTAGAGAAACATTTATTTTTCTTTTTTTTTTTCAAATGTTATCAACGAGTCCCGCTATGCGAAAACTAAAAATAGTGCAAGCTCATGGAATAGCACGTTGGAAAGCCCACAAGATGTACTTTCAAGATATAAACACTCCTGAAAGATTAATCGGCCAGATTTTTTTTAAATATTCTTCCTAAAATCAAGTGTTTTCTAGAGGGAAATATAAAATGGCCCACTGTGCAGCAATAAAAAATAGTGCCGCATATGAATGGCACTGCAGGAAAGGTCGTTCCAAGAGCTTTCTAAAACGCTAGTACTTGGCCAAATCGATCGTGAAAAATTGATTTTTCTCATTTTTCAAAAGTTATCAACGAGTCCCACTGTGCGAAAACTAAAAATAGTGCAAGCTCATGCAATAGCTCGTTGGAAAGCTTATGAGGTGTACTTTCAAGATATAAACACTTCTGAAAGATTAATCGGCCAGATTTTTTTTAAAAAATATTTTTTATTAAATCAAATGTTTTCTAGAGGAGAACATAAAATGGCCAACTGTGCAGCAATAAAAAATAGTGCAGCATATTTATGGCACTGCAGGAAAGGTCGTACCAAGAGCTTTCTAAAACGCTATTACTTGTCCAAATCGATCGTGGACAATTAGAGAAACATTTATTTTTCTCTTTTTTTTCATAAGTTACCAACGAGTCCCACTGTGCGAAAACTACAAATACTGCAAGCTCATGGAATAGCACGTTGGAAAGCCCATGAGGTGTACATTCAAGATATAAACACTCCTGAAAGATTAATCAGGCAGATTTTTTTAAAAAATATTCTTCCTAAAATCAAGTGTTTTCTAGAGGGAAACATAGAGTGGCCCACTGTGCAGCAATAAAAAATAGTGGCCAACTCGATCGTGAAAAATTGATTTTTTTTATTTTTCATAAGTTAACAAAGAGTCCCACTATGCGAAATCTACAAATACTGCAAGCGCATGGAATAGCTCGTTGGAAAGCTCATGAGGTGTACTTTCAAGATATAAACACTCTTGAAAGATTAATCGGCCAAATTTTTTTTAAAAAATATTTTTCCTAAAATCAAGTGTTTCTAGAGGAGAACATAAAATGGCCGACTGTGCAGCAATAAAAAATAGTGCAGCATATTTATGGCACTGCAGGAAAGGTCGTTCCAAGAGCTTTCTAAAACGATATTACTTGTCCACATCGATCGTGGAAAATTAGAGAAACATTTATTTTTCTTTTTTTTTCAAATGTTATCAACGAGTCCCGCTATGCGAAAACTAAAAATAGTGCAAGCTCATGGAATAGCACGTTGGAAAGCCCACAAGGTGTACTTTCAAGATATAAACACTCCTGAAAGATTAATCGGCCAGATTTTTTTTAAATATTCTTCCTAAAATCAAGTGTTTTCTAGAGGGAAATATAAAATGGCCCACTGTGCAGCAATAAAAAATAGTGCCGCATATGAATGGCACTGCAGGAAAGGTCGTTCCAAGAGCTTTCTAAAACGCTAGTACTTGGCCAAATCGATTGTGAAAAATTGATTTTTCTCATTTTTCAAAAGTTATCAACGAGTCCCACTGTGCGAAAACTAAAAATAGTGCAAGCTCATGCAATAGCTCGTTGGAAAGCTTATGAGGTGTACTTTCAAGATATAAACACTTCTGAAAGATTAATCGGCCAGATTTTTTTTAAAAAATATTTTTTCTAAAATCAAATGTTTTCTAGAGGAGAACATAAAATGGCCAACTGTGGAGCAATAAAAACTAGTGCAGCATATTTATGGCACTGCAGGAAAGGTCGTTCCAAGAGCTTTCTAAAACGTTATTACTTGTCCAAATCGATAGTGGAAAATTAGAGAAACATTTATTTTTCTCTTTTTTTCAAAAGTTATCAACGAGTCCCACTGTGCGAAAACTAAAAATAGTGCTAGCTCATGGAATAGCGCGTTGGAAAGGCCATGAGGTGTACATTCAAGATATAAACACTCCTGAAAGATTAATCAGGCAGATTGTTTTAAAAAATATTCTTTCTAAAATCAAGTGTTTTCTAGAGAGAAACATAAAGTGGCCCACTGTGTAGCAAAAAAAAATAGTGGCCAACTCGATCGTGAAAATCTGATTTTTCTTATTTTTCAAAAGTTATCAACGAGTCCCACTATGCGAAATCTACAAATACTGCAAGCGCATGGAAAAGCTCGTTGGAAAGCTCATGAGGTGTACTTTCAAGATATAAACACTCCTGAAAGATTAATCGGCCAGATTTTTTTAAAAAATATTTTTCCTAAAATCAGGTGTTTCTAGAGGAGAACATAAAATGGCCGACTGTGCAGCAATAAAAAATAGTGCAGCACTGCAGGAAAGGTCGTTCTAAGAACTTTCTAAAACGTTATTACTTGTCCAAATCGATCGTGGAAAACTAGAGAAACATTTATTTTTCTCTTTTTTTTCAAATGTTATCAACGAGTCCTGCTATGCGAAAACTAAAAATAGTGCAAGCTCATGGAATAGCACGTTGGAAAGCCCATGAGGTGTACTTTCACGATATAAACAATCCTGAAAGATTAATCGGGCAGATATTTTTTAAAAATATTTTTCTTAAAGTCAAGTGGTTTCTAGAAGTAAACATAAAGTTGCCCACTGTGCAGCAATAAAAAATAGTGCAGCATATTTATGGCACTGCAGGAAAGGTCGTTCCAAGAGCTTTCTAAAACGCTATTACTTGTCCAAATCGATCGTGGACAATTAGAGAATAATTCAGTTTCTTAATTTTCAAAATTTACCAACGCGTCCAACTGTGCGAAAACTAAAAATAGTGTAAGCTCATTGAAGAGCGCGTTGGAAAGCCCATGAGGTCTACTTTCAAGATATAAACACTCCTGAAAAATTAATCGGACCGATTTTTTTTTTAAATATTTTTCCTAAAATCAAGTATTTTCTAGAGGGAAACCTAAAATGGCCCACTGTGCAGCAATAAAAAATAGTGCACGCATATGAATGATACTACAGGAAAGGTCGTTTCAAGAGCTTTCCAAAACGCAAATCATTCGTGGAAAATTATAGAAAATTTGATTTTTCTTATTTTTCAAAAGTTATCAACGCGTCCAACTGTGCGAAAACTAAAAATAATGTAAGCTCATGGAAGAGCGCGTTGGAAAGCCCATGACGTCTACTTTCAAGATATAAACACTTCTGAAAGATTAATCGGACAGATTTTTTTTTTTTAAATATTTTTCCTAAAATCAAGTGTTTTGTAGAGGGAAACATAAAATGGCCCACTGTGCAGCAATTAAAAATTGTGCAGGCATATAAATGGCACTGCAGGAAAGGTCGTTCCAAGAGCTTTCTAAAACGCTATTACTTGGCCAAATCGATCGTGAAAAATTATTTTCTTATTTTTTAAAAGTTATCAACGAGTACCACTGTGCGAAAACTTAAAATTGTACAAGCTCATGGAATATCACGATGGAAAGCCCATGAGGTGTACATTCAAGATATAAACACTCCTGAAAGATTAATCAGGCAGATTTTTTTAAAAATACTCTTTCTAAAACCAAGTGTTTTCTATAGGGAAAAATAAAATGGCCCACTGTGCAGCAAAAAAAAATAGTGCCGCATATGAATGCCACTGCAAGAAAGGTCGTTCCAAGAGCTTTCTAAAACGCTATAATTTGGCCAAATCGATCGTGAAATATTAGAGAAAAATTTATTTTTCTTAGTTTTCAAAAGTTATCAACGAGTCCCACTGTGCGAAAACTAAGCATAGTGCAAGCTCATGGAATAGAACGTTGGAAAGCCCATGAGGTGTACTTTCAAGATATAAACACTCCTGAAAGATTAATCGGCCAGATTTTTTTAAAAAATATTTTACCTAAAATCAAGTTTTTCTAGAGGAGAACATAAAATGGCCGACTGTGCAGCAATAAAAAATAGTGCAGCATATTTATGGCACTGCAGGAAAGGTCGTTCCAAGAGCTTAATAAAACGCTATTACTTGTCCAAATCGATTGCGGAAAATTAGAGAAACATTCATTTTTCTTTTTTTTTTCAAATGTTATCAACGAGTCCCACTGTGCGAAAACTAAAAATACTGCAAGCTCATGGAATAGCACGTTGGAAAGCCCATGAGGTGTACATTTAAGATATAAACACTCGTAAAAGATTAATCATGCAGATTTTTTTAAATATATTCTTCCTAAAATCAAGTGTTTTCTAGAGGGAAATATAAAATGGCCCACTGTGCAGCAATAAAAAATAGTGCCGCATATGAATGGCACTGCAGGAAAGGTCGTTCCAAAAGCTTTCTAAAACGCTATTACTTGGCCAAATCGATCGTGAAAAATTGATTTTTCTCATTTTTCAGAAGTTAACAACGAGTCCCACTGTGCGAAAACTAAGCATAGTGCAAGCTCATGGAATAGAACGTTGGAAAGCCCATGAGGTGTACTTTCAAGATATAAACACTCCTGAAAGATTAATCGGGTAGATTTTTTTAAAAATATTTTCCCTAAAATATAGTTTTTTTCTAGAGGGAAACATAAAATGACCCACTGTGCAGAGATAAAAAAATAGAGAAACATTTATTTGTCTTTTTTTTTCAAAAGTTATCAACGAGTACCACTGTGCGAAAACTAAAAATTGTACAAGCTCATGGAATAGCTCGATGGAAAGCCCATGAGGTGTACTTTCAAGATATAAACAATCCTGAAAGATTAATCGGGCAGATTTTTTAAAAATATTTTTCTTAAAATCAAGTGTTTTCTAAAAGTAAACATAAAGTTGCCCACTGTGCAGCAATACCAAATAGTGCCGCATATGAATGGCAGTGCAGGAAAGATCGTTCCAAGAGCTTTCTAAAACGCTATTACTTGGCCAAATCGATCGTGAAAAATTAGAGAAAAATTGTTTTTTCTTATTTTTTAAAAGTTATCAACGAGTCCCACTGTGCGAAATCTAAAAATAGTGCAAGCTCATGAGGTGTACTTTCCAGATATAAACACTCCTAAAAGATTAATCAGCCAGATTTTTTTTTTAAAAATATTTTTCCTAAAATCAAGTATTTTATAGAGGGAAACCTAAAATGGCCCACTGTGCAGCAATAAAAAGTAGTGCACGCATATGAATGATACTACAGGAAAGGTCGTTTCAAGAGCTTTCCAAAACGCAAATCAATCGTGGAAAATTATAGAAAATTTGATTTTTCTTATTTTTCAAAAATTATCAACGCGTCCAACTGTGCGAAAACTAAAAATAATGTAAGCTCATGGAAGAGCGCGTTGGAAAGCCCATGAGGTCTACTTTCAAGATATAAACAATCCTGAAAGATTAATTGGGCAGATTTTTTTAAAATACTTTTCTTAAAATCAAGTGTTTTCTAGAAGTAAACATAAAGTTGCCCACTGTGCAGCAATCAAAAATAGTGCCGCATATGAATGGCACTTCAGGAAAGGTCGTTCCAAGAGCTTTCTAAAACGCTATTACTTGGCCAAATCGATCGTGAAAAATTGATTTTTCTCATTTTTCAAAAGTTAACAACGAGTCCCACTGTGCGAAATCTACAAATACTGCAAGCTCATGGAATAGCACGACGGAAAGCCCATGAGGTGTACTTTCCAGATATAAACACTCCTAAAAGATTAATCAGGCAGATTTTTTTAAAAAATATTTTTCCTAAAATCAAGTATTTTCTAGAGGGAAACATAAAATGGCCCACTGTGCAGCAATAAAAAATAGTGCACGCATATGAATGATACTACAGGAAAGGTCGCTCCAAGAGCTTTCTAAAACGCTATTACTTGGCCAAATCGATCGTGAAAAATTAGAGAAAAATTGTTTTTTCTTATTTTTTAAAAGTTATCAACGAGTCCCACTGTGCGAAATCTAAAAATAGTGCAAGCTCATGGAATAGCACGATGGAAAGCCCATGAGGTGTACTTTCCAGATATAAACACTCCTAAAAGATTAATCAGCCAGATTTTTTTTTAAAAAATATTTTTCCTAAAATCAAGTATTTTATAGAGGGAAACCTAAAATGGCCCACTGTGCAGCAATAAAAAATAGTGCACGCATATGAATGATACTACAGGAAAGGTCGTTTCAAGAGCTTTCCAAAACGCAAATCAATCGTGGAAAATTATAGAAAATTTGATTTTTCTTATTTTTCAAAAGTTATCAACGCGTCCAACTGTGCGAAAACTAAAAATAATGTAAGCTCATGGAAGAGCGCGTTGGAAAGCCCATGAGGTCTACTTTCAAGATATAAACACTCCTGAAAGATTAATCGGGCAGATTTTTTTAAAAAATATTTTCCCTAAAATAAAGTTTTTTTCTAGAGGGAAACATAAAAAGACCCACTGTGCAGAGATAAAAAAATAGAGAAACATTTATTTGTCTTTTTTTTTCAAAAGTTATCAACGAGTACCACTGTGCGAAAACTAAAAATTGTACAAGCTCATGGAATAGCTCGATGGAAAGCCCATGAGGTGTACTTTCAAGATATAAACAATCCTGAAAGATTAATCGGGCAGATTTTTTTAAAATATTTTTCTTAAAATCAAGTGTTTTCTAAAAGTAAACATAAAGTTGCCCACTGTGCAGCAATACCAAATAGTGCCGCATATGAATGGCAGTGCAGGAAAGATCGTTCCAAGAGCTTTCTAAAACGCTATTACTTGGCCAAATCGATCGTGAAAAATTAGAGAAAAATTGTTTTTTCTTATTTTTTAAAAGTTATCAACGAGTCCCACTGTGCGAAATCTAAAAATAGTGCAAGCTCATGAGGTGTACTTTCCAGATATAAACACTCCTAAAAGATTAATCAGCCAGATTTTTTTTTAAAAAATATTTTTCCTAAAATCAAGTATTTTATAGAGGGAAACCTAAAATGGCCCACTGTGCAGCAATAAAAAGTAGTGCACGCATATGAATGATACTACAGGAAAGGTCGTTTCAAGAGCTTTCCAAAACGCAAATCAATCGTGGAAAATTATAGAAAATTTGATTTTTCTTATTTTTCAAAAGTTATCAACGCGTCCAACTGTGCGAAAACTAAAAATAATGTAAGCTCATGGAAGAGCGCGTTGGAAAGCCCATGAGGTCTACTTTCAAGATATAAACAATCCTGAAAGATTAATTGGGCAGATTTTTTTAAAATACTTTTCTTAAAATCAAGTGTTTTCTAGAAGTAAACATAAAGTTGCCCACTGTGCAGCAATAAAAAATAGTGCCGCATATGAATGACACTTCAGGAAAGGTCGTTCCAAGAGCTTTCTAAAACGCTATTACTTAGCCAAATCGATCGTGAAAAATTGATTTTTTTCATTTTTCAAAAGTTAACAACGAGTCCCACTGTGCGAAATCTACAAATACTGCAAGCTCATGGAATAGCACGACGGAAAGCCCATGAGGTGTACTTTCCAGATATAAACACTCCTAAAAGATTAATCAGGCAGATTTTTTTAAAAAATATTTTTCCTAAAATCAAGTATTTTCTAGAGGGAAACATAAAATGGCCCACTGTGCAGCAATAAAAAATAGTGCACGCATATGAATGATACTACAGGAAAGGTCGCTCCAAGAGCTTTCTAAAACGCTATTACTTGGCCAAATCGATCGTGAAAAATTAGAGAAAAATGGTTTTTTCTTATTTTTTAAAAGTTATCAACGAGTCCCACTGTGCGAAATCTAAAAATAGTGCAAGCTCATGGAATAGCACGATGGAAAGCCCATGAGGTGTACTTTCCAGATATAAACACTCCCAAAAGATTAATCAGCCAGATTTTTTTTTAAAAAATATTTTTCCTAAAATCAAGTATTTTATAGAGGGAAACCTAAAATGGCCCACTGTGCAGCAATAAAAAATAGTGCACGCATATGAATGATACTACAGGAAAGGTCGTTTCAAGAGCTTTCCAAAACGCAAATCAATCGTGGAAAATTATAGAAAATTTGATTTTTCTTATTTTTCAAAAGTTATCAACGCGTCCAACTGTGCGAAAACTAAAAATAATGTAAGCTCATGGAAGAGCGCGTTGGAAAGCCCATGAGGTCTACTTTCAAGATATAAACACTCCTGAAAGATTAATCGGGCAGATTTTTTTAAAAAATATTTTCCCTAAAATAAAGTTTTTTTCTAGAGGGAAACATAAAATGGCCCACTGTGCAGAGATAAAAAAATAGAGAAACATTTATTGGTCTTTTTTTTCAAAAGTTATCAACTAGTACCACTGTGCCAAAACTAAAAATTGTACAAGCTCATGGAATAGCTCGATGGAAAGCCCATGAGGTGTACTTTCAAGATATAAACAATCCTGAAAGATTAATCGGGCAGATTTTTTTAAAATATTTTTCTTAAAATCAAGTGTTTTCTAAAAGTAAACATAAAGTTGCCCACTGTGCAGCAATACCAAATAGTGCCGCATATGAATGGCAGTGCAGGAAAGATCGTTCCAAGAGCTTTCTAAAACGCTATTACTTGGCCAAATCAATCGTGAAAAATTAGAGAAAATTTGTTTTTTCTTATTTTTTAAAAGTTATCAACGAGTCCCACTGTGCGAAATCTAAAAATAGTGCAAGCTCATGGAATAGCACGATGGAAAGCCCATGAGGTGTACTTTCCAGATATAAACACTCCTAAAAGATTAATCAGCCAGATTTTTTTTTTTAAATATTTTTCCTAAAATCAAGTATTTTATAGAGGGAAACCTAAAATGGCCCACTGTGCAGCAATAAAAAATAGTGCACGCATATGAATGATACTACAGGAAAGGTCGTTTCAAGAGCTTTCCACAACGCAAATCAATCGTGGAAAATTATAGAAAATTTGATTTTTCTTATTTTTCAAAAGTTATCAACGCGTCAAACTGTGCGAAAACTAAAAATAATGTAAGCTCATGGAAGAGCGCGTTGGAAAGCCCATGAGGTCTACTTTCAAGATATAAACACTTCTTAAAGATTAATCCGACAAATTTTTTTTTTAAAAAATATTTTTCCTAAAATCAAGTATTTTATAGAGGGAAACCTAAAATGGCCCACTGTGCAGCAATAAAAAAATAGTGCACGCATATGAATGATACTACAGGAAAGGTCGTTTCAAGAGCTTTCCACAACGCAAATCAATCGTGGAAAATTATAGAAAATTTGATTTTTCTTATTTTTCAAAAGTTATCAACGCGTCCAACTGTGCGAAAACTAAAAATAATGTAAGCTCGTGGAAAGCCCATGAGGTCTACATTCAAGATATAAACACTTCTGAAAGATTAATCGGACAGATTTTTTTTTTAAATATTTTTCCTAAAATCAGGTGTTATGTAGAGGGAAACATAAAATGGCCCACTGTGCAGCAATTAAAAAATAGTGCCGCATATGAATGGTTAACAACGAGTCCCACTATGCGAAAACTAAGCATAGTGCAAGCTCATGGAATAGAACGTTGGAAAGCCCATGAGGTGTACTTTCAAGATATAAACACTCCTGAAAGATTAATCGGGCAGATTTTTTTAAAAATATTTTCCCTAAAATAAAGTTTTTTTCTAGAGGGAAACATAAAAAGACCCACTGTGCAGAGATAAAAAAAATAGAGAAACATTTATTTGTCTTTTTTTTCAAAAGTTATCAACGAGTACCACTGTGCGAAAACTAAAAATTGTACAACCTCATGGAATAGCTCGATGGAAAGCCCATGAGGTGTACTTTCAAGATATAAACAATCCTGAAAGATTAATCGGGCAGATTTTTTAAAATATTTTTCTTAAAATCAAGTGTTTTCTAAAAGTAAACATAAAGTTGCCCACTGTGCAGCAATACCAAATAGTGCCGCATATGAATGGCAGTGCAGGAAAGATCGTTCCAGGAGCTTTCTAAAACGCTATTACTTGGCCAAATCAATCGTGAAAAATTAGAGAAAATTTGTTTTTTCTTATTTTTTAAAAGTTATCAACGAGTCCCACTGTGCGAAATCTAAAAATAGTGCAAGCTCATGGAATAGCACGATGGAAAGCCCATGAGGTGTACTTTCCAGATATAAACACTCCTAAAAGATTAATCAGCCAGATTTTTTTTTTTAATATTTTTCCTAAAATCAAGTATTTTATAGAGGGAAACCTAAAATGGCCCACTGTGCAGCAATAAAAAATAGTGCACGCATATGAATGATACTACAGGAAAGGTCGTTTCAAGAGCTTTCCAAAACGCAATCCAATCGTGGAAAATTATAGAAAATTTGATTTTTCTTATTTTTCAAAAGTTATCAACGCGTCCAACTGTGCGAAAACTAAAAATAATGTAAGCTCATGGAAGAGCGCGTTGGAAAGCCCATGAGGTCTACTTTCAAGATATAAACACTTCTGAAAGATTAATCCGACAAATTTTTTTTTTAAATATTTTTCCTAAAATCAAGTGTTTTGTAGAGGGAAACATAAAATGGCCCACTGTGCAGCAATTAAAAATTGTGCAGGCATATAAATGGCACTGCAGGAAAGGTCGTTCCAAGAGCTTTCTAAAACGCTATTACTTGGCCAAATCGATCGTGAAAAATTATTTTCTTATTTTTTAAAAGTTATCAACGAGTACCACTGTGCGAAAACTAAAAATTGTACAAAGCCCATGAGGTGTACTTTCCAGATATAAACACTCCTAAAAGATTAATCAGCCAGATTTTTTTTTTTAAATATTTTTCCTAAAATCAAGTATTTTATAGAGGGAAACCTAAAATGGCCCACTGTGCAGCAATAAAAAATAGTGCACGCATATGAATGTTACTACAGGAGGGGTCGTTTCAAGAGCTTTCCACAACGCAAATCAATCGTGGAAAATTATAGAAAATTTGATTTTTCTTATTTTTCAAAAGTTATCAACGCGTCCAACTGTGCGAAAACTAAAAATAATGTAAGCTCGTGGAAAGCCCATGAGGTCTACTTTCAAGATATAAACATTTCTGAAAGATTAATCGGACAGATTTTTTTTTTTTTTAATATTTTTCCTAAAATCAAGTGTTTTGTAGAGGGAAACATAAAATGGCCCACTGTGCAGCAATTAAAAATTGTGCAGGCATATAAATGACACTGCAGTAAAGGTCGTTCCAAGAGCTTTCTAAAACGCTATTACTTGGCCAAATCGATCGTGAAAAATTATTTTCTTATTTTTTAAAAGTTATCAACGAGTACCACTGTGCGAAAACTAAAAATTGTACAAGCTCATGGAATAGCACGATGGAAAGCCCATGAGGTGTACTTTCCAGATATAAACACTCCTAAAAGATTTATCAGCCAGATTTTTTTTTAAAAAATATTTTTCCTAAAATCAAGTATTTTATAGAGGGAAACCTAAAATGGCCCACTGTGCAGCAATAAAAAATAGTGCACGCATATGAATGATACTACAGGAAAGGTCGTTTCAAGAGCTTTCCACAACGCAAATCAATCGTGGAAAATTATAGAAAATTTGATTTTTCTTATTTTTCAAAAGTTATCAACGCGTCCAACTGTGCGAAAACTAAAAATAATGTAAGCTCGTGGAAAGCCCATGAGGTCTACTTTCAAGATATAAACACTTCTGAAAGATTAATCGGACAGATTTTTTTTTTAAATATTTTTCCTAAAATCAGTTGTTTTGTAGAGGGAAACATAAAATGGCCCACTGTGCAGCAATTAAAAAATGTGCAGGCATATAAATGGCACTGCAGGAAAGGTCGTTCCAAGAGCTTTCTAAAACGCTATTACTTGGCCAAATCGATCGTGAAAAATTATTTTCTTATTTTTTAAAATTTATCAACGAGTCCCACTGTGCGAAAACTAAAAATACTGCAAGCTCATGGAATAGCACGTTGGAAAGCCCATGAGGTGTACATTCAAGATATAAACACTCCTGAAAGATTAATCAGGCAGATTTTTTTTAAAATATTCTTTCTAAAACCAAGTGTTTTCTATAGGGAAACATAAAATGGCCAACTGTGCAGCAAAAAAAAATAGTGCCGCATATGAATGGCACTGCAGGAAAGGTCGTTCCAAGAGCTTTCTAAAACGCTATAATTTGGCCAAATCGATCGTGAAATATTAGAGAAAAATTTATTTTTCTTATTTTTCACAAGTTATCAACGAGTCCCACTGTGCGAAAACTAAAAATAGTGCAAGCGCATGGAATAGCACGATGGAAAGCCCATGAGGTGTACTTTCCAGATATAAACACTCCTAAAAGATTAATCAGCCAGATTTTTTTTTAAAAAATATTTTTCCTAAAATCAAGTATTTTATAGAGGGAAACCTAAAATGGCCCACTGTGCAGCAATAAAAAATAGTGCACGCATATGAATGATACTACAGGAAAGGTCGTTTCAAGAGCTTTCCAAAACGCAAATCAATCGTGGAAAATTATAGAAAATTTGTTTTTTCTTATTTTTCAAAAGTTGTCAACGAGTATCACTGTGCGAAAACTAAAAATAGTGTAAGCTCATGGAATAGCGCGTTGGAAAGCCCATGAAGTCTACTTTCAAGATATAAGCACTCCTGAAAGATTAATCGGACAGATTTTGTTTTAACAATATTTTTCCTAACATCAAGTGTTTTCTAGAGGAAAACATGAAATGACACACTGTGCAGCAATCAAAAATAGTGCACGCATATGAATGGCACTGCAGGAAAGGTCGTTCCAAGAGCTTTATAAAACGCTATTACTTGGCCAAATCGATCGTGAAAAATTATTTTCTTATTTTTCAAAAGTTTTCAACGAGTCCCACTGTGCGAAAACTAAAAATACTGCAAGTTCATGGAAAAGCGCGTTGGAAAGCCCATGGGGTGTACATTTAAGATATAAACACTCCTGAAAGATTAATCAGGCAGATTTTTTTAAAAATATTCTTCCTAAAAACAAATGTTTTCTACAGGGAAACATAAAATGGCCCACTGTGCAGCAATAAAAAATAGTGCACGCATATGAATGGCACTGCAGGAAAGGTCATTCCAAGAGCTTTCTAAAACGCTATTACTTGGGCAAATCGATCGTGAAAAAATGATTTTTCTTATTTTTCGAAAGTTATCAACGAGTACCACTGTGCGAAAACTAAAAATAGTGCAAGCTCATGGAATAGCACGTTGGAAAGCCAATGAGGTGTACTTTCAAGATATAAACTCCTGAAAGATTAATCGGACGAATTTTTTTTTTAAATATTTTTCCCAAAGTCAAGTGTTTTCTAGAGGTAAACATAAAATGGTCCACTGTGCAATAATCAAAAACGGTGCACGCATATGAATGGCACTGCAGGAAAGGTCGTTCCAAGAACTTTCTAAAATGCTATTACTTGGCCAAATCAATCGTGGAAAATTAGAGAAAAATTGATTTTTCTTATTTTTCAAAAGTTATGAACCAGTCCCACTGTGCGAAAACTAATAATATTGCAAGCTCATGGAATTGCACGTTAGAAAGCTCATGCGATGTACTCTCAAGATACAAACACTCCTGAAAGATTAATCGGGCTCATTTTTTTTTAAATATTTTTCCTAAAATCAAGTGTTTTCTAGAGGTAAATATAAAATGGTCCACTGTGCAATAATAAAAAATAGTGCACCCATATGAATGGCACTGCAGGAAAGGTCGTTCCAAGAGCTTTCTAAAACGCTATTACTTGGCCAAATCGATCGTGGAAAATGAGAGAAAAATTGATTTTTCTTATTTTTCATAAGTTATCAACGAGTCCCACTGTGCGAAAACTAAAAATAGTGCAAGCTCATGGAATAGAACGTTGAAAAGCCCATGAGGTGTACTCTCGGGGTATAAACACTCCTGAAAGATTAATCGTGCAAATTTTCTTTTTACCACAAGTTGTTCAGGGTATTATGTCTTTGTGCATTTTTTTGTACCAGGCAGAAGGAAACGAGATAGACCCATAGTTCCTTTTGAAGATCTGCATAGAATCACATTCTGAGTCTATTTATGCATGTCCGTCCGTCCGTCTGTCCTTCTGTCCATGTATTTTTGTAAACAAAGTACAGGTTTCATTTATTGCCCGATCCAGATGAAATTTTGCAAAGATCTTTTGTTTGGCCCAAGGACGAACCCTATTGAAATTGGAGATAATCGGTCAAAATTTAGATATAGCTCCCACATATATGTCTTCGTCCGATTTGTCTTTTATTGTGCACCAAACGTGTAATATCAGCCCGAATTGTATGGAATTTTGCATATACACACAAATTAGGCCTAAAAATATGTTTGCCAAATTTGATCGAAATCGGTTCAGATATAGCTATAGCTCCCATATATATTGTTCATCCGATTTGTTCTTTTTGTCCACCGCCGCCGTAATATGCACTATGCAACAACAATATTTGGGGAAATATATCAAATACAGCTCAGAAATACATTTGCTAAATTTTATCGAGATCGGTTCAGATTTGGATATAGCTCCCATATATAACTTCGTCCGATTTACCTTTTATTGTGCACCAAACGTCTAATATTTGTCCAAATGGGATGGAATTTGACACTTAAGACCGAATTGAGTCTAGAAGCTAGTATGTCAAATTTGGTGAAGATCGGTTCAGATATACCTATAGCTTCTATATATATTATTCATCCGATTTTTTATATTTGTTACCCACAACCGTAATATGCACTCCGTAACAACGATATTCAGGAAAATATATCAAATACAGCTCAGAAATATCTTTGCCAAATTTTATCGAGATCGGTTCAGATTTGGATATAGCTCCCATATATATCTTTATCCGATTTCAAATTAATTGTGCACCAAATGGGCAACACAATTCCGAATTTAAAAGATACAAATGCTTCGGCATATTTAGTCCTTTGAACTTTAAATTATAATTATAATCATAGCGTGTATGATTGAATTCTCCCATAAAAACCTTTAATTGTTATGTGGAGCTCTACTTAATTAGCAAAGTGGTGTAGGGTATCATAAAGTCGGCCCCGCCCGACTTGAAGACTTTCTTGACTGGTTTTTAAATAGTTATCCTTAAATCAAGTGTTTTCTAGAGGGAAACATAAAATGACCCACTGTGCAGCAATAAAAATGGTGCACGCATATGAATGGCACTGCAGGAAAGGACGTTCCAAGAGCTTTCTAAAACGTTATTACTTGGCCAAATCGATCGTGAAAAATTGATTTTTCTTATTTTTCAAATGTTATCAACGAGTCCGATTGTTCGAAAACTACAAATACTGCAAGCTCATGGAATAGCACGTTAGAAAGCCCATGAGATGTACTTTCAAGATATAAACACTTCAAAAAGATTAATCAGGCAGATTTTTTTTTAAATATTTTTCCTAAAATCAAGTATATTCTAGAGGGAAACATAAAATGGCCCACTGTGCAGCAATAAAAAATAGTGCACGCATATGAATGATACTACAGGAAAGGCCGTTCCAAGAGCTTTCCAAAACGCAAATCGATCGTGGAAAATTGATTTTTCTTATTTTTCAAAAGTTATCAACGAGTCCAACTGTGCGAAAACTAAAAGTAGTGCAAGCTTATGAGGTGTACTCTCAGGATATAAACACTGCTGAAAGATTAATCGGGCAGATTCTTTTAAAAAATATTTTTCCTCAAATCAAGTGTTTTCTAGAGGGAAACATAAAACGGCCCACTGTGCAGCAATAAAAAATAGTGCACGCATATGAATGGCACTGCCGGAAAGGTCATTCCAAGAGCTTTCTAAACCGCTATTACTTGGCCAAATCGATGGTGAAAAATGAGGTGAGAGAAATTGGTTGTTCTTATTTTTCAAAAGTTATCAACGAGTCCCACTGTGCGAAAACTAAAAATATTGCAAGCTTACGGAATAGCACGTTGGAAAGCTCATGGGTTGCACTCTCAAGATATAAACACTTCTGAAAGTTTAATCGGGCAGATTTCCTTTTTAAATATTTTTCCTTAAATCAAGTGTTTTCTAGAGGAGAACATAAAATGGTCCACTGTGCAATAATAAAAACGGTGCACGCGTATGAATGGCACTGCAGGAAAGGTCGTTCCAAGAACTTTCTAAAATGCTATTACTTGGAAAACCAATCGTGGAAAATTAGAGAAAAATTGTTTTTTCTTATTTTTCAAAAGTTATGCGAAACTAATAATATTGCAAGCTCATGGAACTGCACGTTAGAAAGCTCATGGGATGTATTCTCAAGATACAAACACTCCTGAAAGATTAATCGGGCACTGCAGGAAAGGTCGTTCCAAGAGCTTTCTAAAACGCTATTACTTGGCCAAATCGATTGATTGATTTTTCTTATTTTTCATAAGTTATCAACGAGTCCCACTGTGCGAAAACTAAAAATAGTGCAAGCTCATGGAATAGAACATTGGAAAGCCCATGAGGTGTACTCTCGGGGTATAAACACTCCTGAAAGATTAATCGTGCAGATTTTCTTTTTATACCCTACACCACAAGGTGGTCAGGGTATTATGTCTTTGTGCATTTGTTTGTACCAGGCAGAAGGAAACGAGATAGACCCATAGTTCCTTTTGATGATCTGCATAGAATCACATTCTGAGTCTATTTATGCATGTCCGTCCTTCCGTCTGTCCGTCTGTCCATGTATTTTTGTAAACAAAGTACAGGTTTCATTTATTGCCCGATCCAGATGAAATTTTGCAAAGATCTTTTGTTTGGCCCAAGGACGAACCCTATTGGAGATAATCGGTCAAAATTTAGATATAGCTCCCATATATATCTTCGTCCGATTTGCCTTTTATTGTGCACCAAACGTGTAATATCAGCCCGAATTGTATGGAATTTTGCATATACACCCAAATTAGGCCTGAAAATATGTATGCCAAATTTGATCGAAATCGGTTCAGATATAGCTATAGCTCCTATATATATTGTTCATCCGATTTGTTCTTTTTGTCCACCGCCGCCGTAATATGCACTATGCAACAACAATATTTGGGGAAATATATCAAATACAGCTCAGAAATACATTTGCTAAATTTTATCGAGATCGGTTCAGATTTGGATATAGCTCCCATATATAACTTCGTCCGATTTACCTTTTATTGTGCACCAAACGTCTAGTATTTGTCCAAATGGGATGGAATTTGACACTTAAGACCGAATTGAGTCTAGAAGCTAGTATGTCAAATTTGGTGAAGATCGGTTCAGATATACCTATAGCTTCTATATATATTATTCATCCGATTTGTTATATTTGTTACCCACAACCGTAATATGCACTCCGTAACAACGATATTCAGGAAAATATATCAAATACAGCTCAGAAATATCTTTGCCAAATTTTATCGCGATCGGTTCAGATTTGGATATAGCTCCCATATATATCTTTATCCGATTTCAAATTAATTGTGCACCAAATGGGCAACACAATTCCGAATTTAAAAGATACAAATGCTTCGGCATATTTAGTCCTTTGAACTTTAAATTATAATTATAATCATAGCGTGTATGATTGAATTCTCCCATAAAAACCTTTAATTGTTATGTGGAGCTCTACTTAATTAGCAAAGTGGTGTAGGGTATCAGAAAGTCGGCCCCGCCCGACTTGAAGACTTTCTTGACTGGTTTTTAAATATTTATCCTTAAATCAAGTGTTTTCTAGAGGGAAACATAAAATGACCCATTGTGCAGCAATAAAAAATGGTGCACGCATATGAATGGCACTGCAGGAAAGGTCGTTCCAAGAGCTTTCTAAAACGCTATTACTTGGCCAAATCGATCGTGAAAAATTGATTTTTCTTATTTTTCAAAAGTTATCAACGAGTCCGATTGTGCGAAAACTACAAATACTGCAAGCTCATGGAATAGCACGTTAGAAAGCCCATGAGATGTACTTTCAAGATATAAACACTCCAAAAAGATTAATCAGGCAGATTTTTTTTTAAATATTTTTCCTAAAATCAAGTATATTCTAGAGGGAAACATAAAATGGCCCACTGTGCAGCAATAAAAAATAGTGCACGCATATGAATGATACTACAGGAAAGGCCGTTCCAAGAGCTTTCCAAAACGCAAATCGATCGTGGAAAATTGATTTTTCTTATTTTTCAAAAGTTATCAACGAGTCCAACTGTGCGAAAACTAAAAGTAGTGCAAGCTTATGAGGTGTACTCTCAGGATATAAACACTGCTGAAAGATTAATCGGGCAGATTCTTTTAAAAAATATTTTTCCTCAAATCAAGTGTTTTCTAGAGGGAAACATAAAACGGCCCACTGTGCAGCAATAAAAAATAGTGCACGCATATGAATGGCACTGCCGGAAAGGTCATTCCAAGAGCTTTCTAAACCGCTATTACTTAGCCAAATCGATGGTGAAAAATGAGGTGAGAGAAATTGGTTGTTCTTATTTTTCAAAAGTTATCAACGAGTCCCACTGTGCGAAAACTAAAAATATTGCAAGCTTACGGAATAGCACGTTGGAAAGCTCATGGGTTGCACTCTCAAGATATAAACACTTCTGAAAGTTTAATCGGGCAGATTTCCTTTTTAAATATTTTTCCTTAAATCAAGTGTTTTCTAGAGGAGAACATAAAATGGTCCACTGTGCAATAATAAAAAACGGTGCACGCGTATGAATGGCACTGCAGGAAAGGTCGTTCCAAGAACTTTCTAAAATGCTATTACTTGGAAAACCAATCGTGGAAAATTAGAGAAAAATTGTTTTTTCTTATTTTTCAAAAGTTATGCGAAACTAATAATATTGCAAGCTCATGGAACTGCACGTTAGAAAGCTCATGGGATGTATTCTCAAGATACAAACACTCCTGAAAGATTAATCGGGCACTGCAGGAAAGGTCGTTCCAAGAGCTTTCTAAAACGCTATTACTTGGCCAAATCGATTGATTGATTTTTCTTATTTTTCATAAGTTATCAACGAGTCCCACTGTGCGAAAACTAAAAATAGTGCAAGCTCATGGAATAGAACATTGGAAAGCCCATGAGGTGTACTCTCGGGGTATAAACACTCCTGAAAGATTAATCGTGCAGATTTTCTTTTTATACCCTACACCACAAGGTGGTCAGGGTATTATGTCTTTGTGCATTTGTTTGTACCAGGCAGAAGGAAACGAGATAGACCCATAGTTCCTTTTGATGATCTGCATAGAATCACATTCTGAGTCTATTTATGCATGTCCGTCCTTCCGTCTGTCCGTCTGTCCATGTATTTTTGTAAACAAAGTACAGGTTTCATTTATTGCCCGATCCAGATGAAATTTTGCAAAGATCTTTTGTTTGGCCCAAGGACGAACCCTATTGGAGATAATCGGTCAAAATTTAGATATAGCTCCCATATATATCTTCGTCCGATTTGCCTTTTATTGTGCACCAAACGTGTAATATCAGCCCGAATTGTATGGAATTTTGCATATACACCCAAATTAGGCCTGAAAATATGTATGCCAAATTTGATCGAAATCGGTTCAGATATAGCTATAGCTCCTATATATATTGTTCATCCGATTTGTTCTTTTTGTCCACCGCCGCCGTAATATGCACTATGCAACAACAATATTTGGGGAAATATATCAAATACAGCTCAGAAATACATTTGCTAAATTTTATCGAGATCGGTTCAGATTTGGATATAGCTCCCATATATAACTTCGTCCGATTTACCTTTTATTGTGCACCAAACGTCTAGTATTTGTCCAAATGGGATGGAATTTGACACTTAAGACCGAATTGAGTCTAGAAGCTAGTATGTCAAATTTGGTGAAGATCGGTTCAGATATACCTATAGCTTCTATATATATTATTCATCCGATTTGTTATATTTGTTACCCACAACCGTAATATGCACTCCGTAACAACGATATTCAGGAAAATATATCAAATACAGCTCAGAAATATCTTTGCCAAATTTTATCGCGATCGGTTCAGATTTGGATATAGCTCCCATATATATCTTTATCCGATTTCAAATTAATTGTGCACCAAATGGGCAACACAATTCCGAATTTAAAAGATACAAATGCTTCGGCATATTTAGTCCTTTGAACTTTAAATTATAATTATAATCATAGCGTGTATGATTGAATTCTCCCATAAAAACCTTTAATTGTTATGTGGAGCTCTACTTAATTAGCAAAGTGGTGTAGGGTATCAGAAAGTCGGCCCCGCCCGACTTGAAGACTTTCTTGACTGGTTTTTAAATATTTATCCTTAAATCAAGTGTTTTCTAGAGGGAAACATAAAATGACCCATTGTGCAGCAATAAAAAATGGTGCACGCATATGAATGGCACTGCAGGAAAGGTCGTTCCAAGAGCTTTCTAAAACGCTATTACTTGGCCAAATCGATCGTGAAAAATTGATTTTTCTTATTTTTCAAAAGTTATCAACGAGTCCGATTGTGCGAAAACTACAAATACTGCAAGCTCATGGAATAGCACGTTAGAAAGCCCATGAGATGTACTTTCAACATATAAACACTCCTAAAAGATTAATCAGGCAGATTTTTTTTAAATATTTTTCCTAAAATCGTGTATTTTCTAGAGGGAAACATAAAATGGCCCACTGTGCAGCAATAAAAATAGTGCACGCATATGAATGATACTACAGGAAAGGCCGTTCCAAGAGCTTTCCAAAACGCAAATCGATCGTGGAAAATTGATTTTTCTTATTTTTCAAAAGTTATCAACGAGTCCAACTGTGCGAAAACTGAAAGTAGTGCAAGCTTATGAGGTGTACTCTCAAGATGTAAACACTGCTGAAAGATTAGTCGGGCAGAGTTTTTTAAAAAATATTTCTCCTAAAATCAAGTGTTTTCTAGAGGGAAACACAAAATGGCCCACTGTGCAGCAATAATAGTGTACGCATATAATTGGCACTGCAGGAAAGGTCGTTCCAAGAGCTTTCTAAAACGCTATTACTTGGCCAAATCGATTGATTGATTTTTCTTATTTTTCATAAGTTATCAACGAGTCCCACTGTGCGAAAACTAAAAATAGTGCAAGCTCATGGAATAGAACATTGGAAAGCCCATGAGGTGTACTCTCGGGGTATAAACACTCCTGAAAGATTAATCGTGCAGATTTTCTTTTTATACCCTACACCACAAGGTGGTCAGGGTATTATGTCTTTGTGCATTTGTTTGTACCAGGCAGAAGGAAACGAGATAGACCCATAGTTCCTTTTGATGATCTGCATAGAATCACATTCTGAGTCTATTTATGCATGTCCGTCCTTCCGTCTGTCCGTCTGTCCATGTATTTTTGTAAACAAAGTACAGGTTTCATTTATTGCCCGATCCAGATGAAATTTTGCAAAGATCTTTTGTTTGGCCCAAGGACGAACCCTATTGGAGATAATCGGTCAAAATTTAGATATAGCTCCCATATATATCTTCGTCCGATTTGCCTTTTATTGTGCACCAAACGTGTAATATCAGCCCGAATTGTATGGAATTTTGCATATACACCCAAATTAGGCCTGAAAATATGTATGCCAAATTTGATCGAAATCGGTTCAGATATAGCTATAGCTCCTATATATATTGTTCATCCGATTTGTTCTTTTTGTCCACCGCCGCCGTAATATGCACTATGCAACAACAATATTTGGGGAAATATATCAAATACAGCTCAGAAATACATTTGCTAAATTTTATCGAGATCGGTTCAGATTTGGATATAGCTCCCATATATAACTTCGTCCGATTTACCTTTTATTGTGCACCAAACGTCTAGTATTTGTCCAAATGGGATGGAATTTGACACTTAAGACCGAATTGAGTCTAGAAGCTAGTATGTCAAATTTGGTGAAGATCGGTTCAGATATACCTATAGCTTCTATATATATTATTCATCCGATTTGTTATATTTGTTACCCACAACCGTAATATGCACTCCGTAACAACGATATTCAGGAAAATATATCAAATACAGCTCAGAAATATCTTTGCCAAATTTTATCGCGATCGGTTCAGATTTGGATATAGCTCCCATATATATCTTTATCCGATTTCAAATTAATTGTGCACCAAATGGGCAACACAATTCCGAATTTAAAAGATACAAATGCTTCGGCATATTTAGTCCTTTGAACTTTAAATTATAATTATAATCATAGCGTGTATGATTGAATTCTCCCATAAAAACCTTTAATTGTTATGTGGAGCTCTACTTAATTAGCAAAGTGGTGTAGGGTATCAGAAAGTCGGCCCCGCCCGACTTGAAGACTTTCTTGACTGGTTTTTAAATATTTATCCTTAAATCAAGTGTTTTCTAGAGGGAAACATAAAATGACCCATTGTGCAGCAATAAAAAATGGTGCACGCATATGAATGGCACTGCAGGAAAGGTCGTTCCAAGAGCTTTCTAAAACGCTATTACTTGGCCAAATCGATCGTGAAAAATTGATTTTTCTTATTTTTCAAAAGTTATCAACGAGTCCGATTGTGCGAAAACTACAAATACTGCAAGCTCATGGAATAGCACGTTAGAAAGCCCATGAGATGTACTTTCAACATATAAACACTCCTAAAAGATTAATCAGGCAGATTTTTTTTAAATATTTTTCCTAAAATCGTGTATTTTCTAGAGGGAAACATAAAATGGCCCACTGTGCAGCAATAAAAATAGTGCACGCATATGAATGATACTACAGGAAAGGCCGTTCCAAGAGCTTTCCAAAACGCAAATCGATCGTGGAAAATTGATTTTTCTTATTTTTCAAAAGTTATCAACGAGTCCAACTGTGCGAAAACTGAAAGTAGTGCAAGCTTATGAGGTGTACTCTCAAGATGTAAACACTGCTGAAAGATTAGTCGGGCAGAGTTTTTTAAAAAATATTTCTCCTAAAATCAAGTGTTTTCTAGAGGGAAACACAAAATGGCCCACTGTGCAGCAATAATAGTGTACGCATATAATTGGCACTGCAGGAAAGGTCGTTCCAAGAGCTTTCTAAAACGCTATTACTTGGCCAAATCGATTGATTGATTTTTCTTATTTTTCATAAGTTATCAACGAGTCCCACTGTGCGAAAACTAAAAATAGTGCAAGCTCATGGAATAGAACATTGGAAAGCCCATGAGGTGTACTCTCGGGGTATAAACACTCCTGAAAGATTAATCGTGCAGATTTTCTTTTTATACCCTACACCACAAGGTGGTCAGGGTATTATGTCTTTGTGCATTTGTTTGTACCAGGCAGAAGGAAACGAGATAGACCCATAGTTCCTTTTGATGATCTGCATAGAATCACATTCTGAGTCTATTTATGCATGTCCGTCCTTCCGTCTGTCCGTCTGTCCATGTATTTTTGTAAACAAAGTACAGGTTTCATTTATTGCCCGATCCAGATGAAATTTTGCAAAGATCTTTTGTTTGGCCCAAGGACGAACCCTATTGGAGATAATCGGTCAAAATTTAGATATAGCTCCCATATATATCTTCGTCCGATTTGCCTTTTATTGTGCACCAAACGTGTAATATCAGCCCGAATTGTATGGAATTTTGCATATACACCCAAATTAGGCCTGAAAATATGTATGCCAAATTTGATCGAAATCGGTTCAGATATAGCTATAGCTCCTATATATATTGTTCATCCGATTTGTTCTTTTTGTCCACCGCCGCCGTAATATGCACTATGCAACAACAATATTTGGGGAAATATATCAAATACAGCTCAGAAATACATTTGCTAAATTTTATCGAGATCGGTTCAGATTTGGATATAGCTCCCATATATAACTTCGTCCGATTTACCTTTTATTGTGCACCAAACGTCTAGTATTTGTCCAAATGGGATGGAATTTGACACTTAAGACCGAATTGAGTCTAGAAGCTAGTATGTCAAATTTGGTGAAGATCGGTTCAGATATACCTATAGCTTCTATATATATTATTCATCCGATTTGTTATATTTGTTACCCACAACCGTAATATGCACTCCGTAACAACGATATTCAGGAAAATATATCAAATACAGCTCAGAAATATCTTTGCCAAATTTTATCGCGATCGGTTCAGATTTGGATATAGCTCCCATATATATCTTTATCCGATTTCAAATTAATTGTGCACCAAATGGGCAACACAATTCCGAATTTAAAAGATACAAATGCTTCGGCATATTTAGTCCTTTGAACTTTAAATTATAATTATAATCATAGCGTGTATGATTGAATTCTCCCATAAAAACCTTTAATTGTTATGTGGAGCTCTACTTAATTAGCAAAGTGGTGTAGGGTATCAGAAAGTCGGCCCCGCCCGACTTGAAGACTTTCTTGACTGGTTTTTAAATATTTATCCTTAAATCAAGTGTTTTCTAGAGGGAAACATAAAATGACCCATTGTGCAGCAATAAAAAATGGTGCACGCATATGAATGGCACTGCAGGAAAGGTCGTTCCAAGAGCTTTCTAAAACGCTATTACTTGGCCAAATCGATCGTGAAAAATTGATTTTTCTTATTTTTCAAAAGTTATCAACGAGTCCGATTGTGCGAAAACTACAAATACTGCAAGCTCATGGAATAGCACGTTAGAAAGCCCATGAGATGTACTTTCAAGATATAAACACTCCAAAAAGATTAATCAGGCAGATTTTTTTTTAAATATTTTTCCTAAAATCAAGTATATTCTAGAGGGAAACATAAAATGGCCCACTGTGCAGCAATAAAAAATAGTGCACGCATATGAATGATACTACAGGAAAGGCCGTTCCAAGAGCTTTCCAAAACGCAAATCGATCGTGGAAAATTGATTTTTCTTATTTTTCAAAAGTTATCAACGAGTCCAACTGTGCGAAAACTAAAAGTAGTGCAAGCTTATGAGGTGTACTCTCAGGATATAAACACTGCTGAAAGATTAATCGGGCAGATTCTTTTAAAAAATATTTTTCCTCAAATCAAGTGTTTTCTAGAGGGAAACATAAAACGGCCCACTGTGCAGCAATAAAAAATAGTGCACGCATATGAATGGCACTGCCGGAAAGGTCATTCCAAGAGCTTTCTAAACCGCTATTACTTGGCCAAATCGATGGTGAAAAATGAGGTGAGAGAAATTGGTTGTTCTTATTTTTCAAAAGTTATCAACGAGTCCCACTGTGCGAAAACTAAAAATATTGCAAGCTTACGGAATAGCACGTTGGAAAGCTCATGGGTTGCACTCTCAAGATATAAACACTTCTGAAAGTTTAATCGGGCAGATTTCCTTTTTAAATATTTTTCCTTAAATCAAGTGTTTTCTAGAGGAGAACATAAAATGGTCCACTGTGCAATAATAAAAAACGGTGCACGCGTATGAATGGCACTGCAGGAAAGGTCGTTCCAAGAACTTTCTAAAATGCTATTACTTGGAAAACCAATCGTGGAAAATTAGAGAAAAATTGTTTTTTCTTATTTTTCAAAAGTTATGCGAAACTAATAATATTGCAAGCTCATGGAACTGCACGTTAGAAAGCTCATGGGATGTATTCTCAAGATACAAACACTCCTGAAAGATTAATCGGGCACTGCAGGAAAGGTCGTTCCAAGAGCTTTCTAAAACGCTATTACTTGGCCAAATCGATTGATTGATTTTTCTTATTTTTCATAAGTTATCAACGAGTCCCACTGTGCGAAAACTAAAAATAGTGCAAGCTCATGGAATAGAACATTGGAAAGCCCATGAGGTGTACTCTCGGGGTATAAACACTCCTGAAAGATTAATCGTGCAGATTTTCTTTTTATACCCTACACCACAAGGTGGTCAGGGTATTATGTCTTTGTGCATTTGTTTGTACCAGGCAGAAGGAAACGAGATAGACCCATAGTTCCTTTTGATGATCTGCATAGAATCACATTCTGAGTCTATTTATGCATGTCCGTCCTTCCGTCTGTCCGTCTGTCCATGTATTTTTGTAAACAAAGTACAGGTTTCATTTATTGCCCGATCCAGATGAAATTTTGCAAAGATCTTTTGTTTGGCCCAAGGACGAACCCTATTGGAGATAATCGGTCAAAATTTAGATATAGCTCCCATATATATCTTCGTCCGATTTGCCTTTTATTGTGCACCAAACGTGTAATATCAGCCCGAATTGTATGGAATTTTGCATATACACCCAAATTAGGCCTGAAAATATGTATGCCAAATTTGATCGAAATCGGTTCAGATATAGCTATAGCTCCTATATATATTGTTCATCCGATTTGTTCTTTTTGTCCACCGCCGCCGTAATATGCACTATGCAACAACAATATTTGGGGAAATATATCAAATACAGCTCAGAAATACATTTGCTAAATTTTATCGAGATCGGTTCAGATTTGGATATAGCTCCCATATATAACTTCGTCCGATTTACCTTTTATTGTGCACCAAACGTCTAGTATTTGTCCAAATGGGATGGAATTTGACACTTAAGACCGAATTGAGTCTAGAAGCTAGTATGTCAAATTTGGTGAAGATCGGTTCAGATATACCTATAGCTTCTATATATATTATTCATCCGATTTGTTATATTTGTTACCCACAACCGTAATATGCACTCCGTAACAACGATATTCAGGAAAATATATCAAATACAGCTCAGAAATATCTTTGCCAAATTTTATCGCGATCGGTTCAGATTTGGATATAGCTCCCATATATATCTTTATCCGATTTCAAATTAATTGTGCACCAAATGGGCAACACAATTCCGAATTTAAAAGATACAAATGCTTCGGCATATTTAGTCCTTTGAACTTTAAATTATAATTATAATCATAGCGTGTATGATTGAATTCTCCCATAAAAACCTTTAATTGTTATGTGGAGCTCTACTTAATTAGCAAAGTGGTGTAGGGTATCAGAAAGTCGGCCCCGCCCGACTTGAAGACTTTCTTGACTGGTTTTTAAATATTTATCCTTAAATCAAGTGTTTTCTAGAGGGAAACATAAAATGACCCATTGTGCAGCAATAAAAAATGGTGCACGCATATGAATGGCACTGCAGGAAAGGTCGTTCCAAGAGCTTTCTAAAACGCTATTACTTGGCCAAATCGATCGTGAAAATTTGATTTTTCTTATTTTTCAAAAGTTATCAACGAGTCCGATTGTGCGAAAACTACAAATACTGCAAGCTCATGGAATAGCACGTTAGAAAGCCCATGAGATGTACTTTCAACATATAAACACTCCTAAAAGATTAATCAGGCAGATTTTTTTTAAATATTTTTCCTAAAATCGTGTATTTTCTAGAGGGAAACATAAAATGGCCCACTGTGCAGCAATAAAAATAGTGCACGCATATGAATGATACTACAGGAAAGGCCGTTCCAAGAGCTTTCCAAAACGCAAATCGATCGTGGAAAATTGATTTTTCTTATTTTTCAAAAGTTATCAACGAGTCCAACTGTGCGAAAACTGAAAGTAGTGCAAGCTTATGAGGTGTACTCTCAAGATGTAAACACTGCTGAAAGATTAGTCGGGCAGAGTTTTTTAAAAAATATTTCTCCTAAAATCAAGTGTTTTCTAGAGGGAAACACAAAATGGCCCACTGTGCAGCAATAATAGTGTACGCATATAATTGGCACTGCAGGAAAGGTCGTTCCAAGAGCTTTCTAAAACGCTATTACTTGGCCAAAGTTATCAACGAGTCCCACTATGCAAAAACTAAGAACAGTTCAAGCTCATAGCAAAGCACGTTGGAAAGCCCATCAGGTGTACTTTCAAGATATAAACACTACTGAAGGATTAATCGGGCTGATTCTTTTAAAAAATATTTTTCCTAAAATCATGTGTTTTCTAGAGGGAAACATAAAACGGCCCACTGTGCAGCAATAAAAAATAGTGCACGCATATGAATGTCACTGCAGGAAAGGTCGTTCCAAGAGCTTTCTAAACCGCTATTACTTGGCCAAATCGATGGTGAAAAATGAGAGAAAAATTAGTTGTTCTTATTTTTCAAAAGTTATCAACGAGTCCCACTGTGCGAAAACTAAAAATATTGCAAGCTTGCGGAATAGCACGTTGGAAAGCTCATGGGTTGTACTCTCAAGATATAAACACTTCTGAAAGTTTAATCGGGCACATTTTCTTTTTAAATATTTTTCCTTAAATCAAGTGTTTTCTAGAGGAGAACATAAAATGATCCACTGTACAATAATAAAAAACGGTGCACGCGTATGAATGGCACTGCAGGAAAGGTCGTTCCAAGAGCTTTCTAAAACGCTATTACTTGGCCAAATCAATCGTGGAAAATTAGAGAAAAATTGGTTTTTCTTATTTTTCAAAAGTTATCAACGAGTGCACTGTGCGAAAACTAATAATATTGCAAGCTCATGGAATAGCACGTTAGAAAGCTCATGGGATGTACTCTCAAGATACAAACACTACTGAAAGTTTAATCGGGCAAATTTTGTTTTTAAAAAATATTTTTCCTTAAATCAAGTGTTTTCTAGAGGGAAACACAACATGGCCCACTGTGCAGCAATAAAAAATAGTGCACGCATATGAATGGCACTGCAGAAAATGTCGTTCCAAGAGCTTTCCAAAACGCTATTACTTGGCCAAATCGATCGTGGAAAATTAGAGAAAAATTGATTTTTCTTATTTTTCAAAAGTTATCAATAATATTGCAAGCTCATGGAATAGCACGTTAGAAAGCTCATGGGATGTACTCTCAAGATACAAACACTACTGAAAGTTTAATCGAGCAAATTTTGTTTTTAAAAAATATTTTTCCTTAACTCAAGTGTTTTCTAGAGGGAAACATAACATGGCCCACTGTGCAGCAATAAAAAAAAAGTGCACGCATATGAATGGTACTGCAGAAAATGTCGTTCCAAGAGCTTGGCCAAATCGATCATGGAAAATTAGAGAAAAATTGATTTTTCTTATTTTTCACAAGTTAACAACGAGTCCCACTGTGCGAAAACTAAAAATAGTGCAAGCTCATGGAATAGAACGTTGGAAAGCCCATGAGGTGTACTCTCGAGATATAAACACTCCTTAAAGATTAATTGGGCAGATTTTCTTTTTTTAAACATTTTTCCTTAAATCAAGTGTTTCCTAGAGGGAAACATAACATGGCCCACTGTGCAGCAATTAAAAATAGTGCACGCATATGAATGGCACTGCAGGAAAGGTCGTTCCAAGAGCTTTCTAAAACGCTATTACTTGACCAAATCGATTGTGGAAAATTAGAGAAAAATTATTTTTTTTATTTTTCAAAAGTTACCAACGAGTCCCACTGTGCGAAAACTAAAAATAGTGCAAGCTCATGGAATAGCACATTGGAAAGCCCACGAGGTGTACTTTCAGGCAGATTTTTTTAAAAAATATTTTTCCTAAAATCAAGTGTTTTCTAGAGGGAAACATTAAACGGCCCACTGTGCAGCAATAAAAAATAGTGCACGCATATGAATGGCACTGCAGGAAAGGTCGTTCCAAGAGCTTTCTAAAACGCAATTACTTGGTAAAATCAATCGTGAAAAATTAGAGAAAAGTCGATTTTTCTTATTTTTCAAAAGTTATCAACGAGTCCCACTGTGCGAAAACTAAGAACAGTTCAAGCTCATAGAAAAGCACGTTGGAAAGCCCATGAGGAATTCCTTTTAGAAAAGACAGACTTTCAAGATCTGAAAGATTAACCGGACAGATTTATATATTAATATTAATATATGTTAATTGTTATGATAAATATAATATTTTAATTTAATTTTCGACAGAAGACGCCATTCAACATTGTATCTATCTTTCGCAGTGTTTAGTCCTCCTGAAAAATTTTCAAATTTCATTAACTATTGCTAACCTCGATGTTAACGATAGTTTGAAAATGTGCGCAGATTATACATTGTTCCATGGTAGAAAGATATAGGTAGATGCATCAACTCTTGGGAACATTAATATGTCCATTTTTTAAGTGCTTTGTCAAAAATAAGTCGATTTTTATATGTTTTCTTATACGACGCAAATCGGAGGTTGTAATGATATGTATTTTCAACAATTTTTTTTTTTTCATTTACGATTTTCAATATCAAAATCGGTTTGACAGCTCATTGTCCCAGCAGCTGTGTCGATGCGACTACCTGTATTCTTCTACCATGCATAGTTCCCTCGAATATTTTTATACTCACCACCTTGGAAAGGAGGGTATATTAACTTTGTCATTCCGTTTGTAACATCCTTAAATATTCGTCTTAGACCCCATATAGTATATATATATTCATAATCAGCAAAAAATTCTAAGTCGATTTAACGATGTCCGTCTGTCTGTTGAAATCACGATACAGCCCACATTATTTGACGTAGAGCGCCAAAATTTAGCAGAGCTATTTGCATTGTGTCTAGGATGGTTGGTATTGAAAATGAAAATATGTGAAAAATGACATATCGGTCCACGTTCTGGTATAGTCCCCATATAACGGTACCTCCCGATATTCGGTATTTTGATGATTTATGCCACATTTTTCACGGATTTGTCTGGAAATTGGTATTTGTAGGTCATAACGGGTCCTTGAGCGTGTGGCAAAACATTGCATGTATAGGTCCACGTTGTGGTATAGCCCCCATATAAAGGTACCTCCCAATATTCGGTATTTTAGTTTTTTTCGCCACATTTTTTCACGGATTTGTCTAAAAATTGGTATTTGTGGGTCATAATGGTTTCCAGCTCCGGTGGCGAAACATTGCATGTATGGGTCCATGATTTGGTATAGCCCCCATATAACGGTACCTCCCGATATTCGGTAGTTTGATGATTTTTGCAACCTTTTTCAGAATTATGTCAGAATTATTCAAAATTATAGGCAACAAGTTGCTTTCATTTTACTGCTATTTTTTGTTCATTTCTAAAATGAGTCAAATAACACGAAGGATGAATGAAATGCTTGGATGTTCTCTCATTAATATGATCCTAAGTGTTCAATATTTCAATTCCATGGCAAATCTGGTTAATATTATTAATGCGCGCCCCGTAAATAAGTTTCTTCCAATCATTGATTTTACAAACAAATACATACACAAAATTGGCAGAAGTCGGGCAAACTTAGAAAGCAAATTGTTATCAGCTGGGAGCTCTATCTTACCTTTTTATTGTACCATGGATTATACTTTGTTCCCTCGAATATTTTTCACATGTCTAAATGAATGGCACATTACCAGACTATCGGGAAAACATCGATAGTTCTGTTCCAGAACCTACAAATTAGTACTAATTCTTCTAAAACGCGTTCGTACTAAAGGGCTGCAAGTGTGACATATTTCTCTATTTATGCCATGGAAAGAAAACGCTCGTCATGTTGTGCCCTGTTTGGTCTATGCGTTTGACATCCAAACAAATGCTCGATGTCTCGTCATGTCCGTCAGACTCAAACCCATCGTCATAACATGTAATGACCAATAAAAGGGGATGTTGAATAGTGTGTCATACAAAAATGTTCTACCACAAAAATTACAACAATAATGAAACAATTGCCAACGAAAAAGACACACACACAAACCGCAATCGCTACCTGTTTTTCCGATATGTGAAAAATACATTTGTTGTAATAAAGTATTTCTTGGCGAATAATAACATATTTCAGGTACTTCTTGGTCCACACAAAATTTTCACATTTCGGTTATTGACGAAACAATCCCAAATGTCAATCCTTATTAAAAAAAAACTTATAGTTTCATAATATCTCTGCCCTCAACTACATCATAAAGAATATTTTTTAATTATTGATTTCGTTCTCACTTTTATATGTATGCCGTGTTTGTAAGTTCAAAATTACAGCACACACAAAAACACATATTCACCATCGAAAGTAACACACACTCTCTCAATTTAAGCACACGTACACAAACGACACACAATTTGACGATAACATGGTTCGATGTAATCGTCGACACAATGCATTTATGGAGAACACCATGCAAATATTCGAGTCAGCCATGCCACGATTGAACCTTAGACAATGGCACACATGAATCAAAATTTGGGATGTTGTTGGTTGTCATTTTCTATCAAATACATAGCACATGATTGAATAGACAAAGTCAGCGTGTCAAAAAAAGCATAATTCATACAATTCGTCTCGTGCAGGCCTTTAGTTCGTACTCCAAAAACCAGCAAAACTTGCAGCTCTCTCGAGAAAAAAATGGCGCTGAGTGGTGCACATTTCTGCTTGTTTTAGCTACATGAATTTGGCCGAGCAGAAATGTGCATACTGTAAATTTTACATTTAATTGGTAGGGCTAACAAGGTTGAAAAATGTATTGATACATTTCAATGTTCGCGCGTCACAGCAAAAATAAAGAAAATGATCAACTTAAAAACTAAAGGAAAAACTAATAGTTGTCGTGCAAAAAAGAGAAAATATGGAGCAACTGAGTGAATACATTAGATGAATGAGAAATCAGATTATTAATTATTATTTTGGTTTTTAATTTTAACTTATCGTCTTCAATACTCATTTTTTAAATTTTGGCGTCCTTTTCAGTAAAGTTTCACCAGTCCGATTTAGAAAGTTTTCTTTTGGAACTTTGAATTTTGACATTTATCACATTTCTGCTAATTTTCCGTTCCCTTATTTTTTTGAGCACACCTAAATGAGAATGAAATTTCGAACTGTTCTCTCTTTTGCTAGTTTTACTACTAAAAAAGTACTGGAACACAACTGATGTTAGCGATAGTTAGAATAATACAAATATAAGAAGATATTTATATGTTTTCTTATATGGCATCATTCGGAGGTTATTATAATTCACGTTTTTAAACAATTTTTACAAATTTAAATAATTTTTCATTCAAGATTTTCAATTCCAAAATTGGTTTGACAGTTCATTGTACCAGCGGCTGTGTCAATGCATCTACCTATATTCTTCTACCATCGATTATAGCTTGTTCCCTCGAATATTTTTCATATGTCTAAATATATTGCACATTACCAGACTATCGAGAAAAACATCGATGTTAGCGATAGTTTGGAAATGTGCGCATATTATACCATGGTACAATAAGCAGGTAGAACAGCTTCGTGAAATTACAGAAATACAGCCTTAAGGCTATACCCGCTTCCTGTCAGAATTATTCAAAATTATAGGCAACAAGTTGTTTTCATTTAATTAATATTTTTGTTCATAAATATGATCCTAAGTGTTCAATATTTTAATTCCATGGCAAATCTGGTTGATATTATTAATGAGCGCCCCGTAAATAAGTTTCTTCCAATCATTGATTTTACAAACAAATACATACATAAAATTGGCAGAAGTCGGGCACACTTAGAAAACAAATTCTTATCAGCTACCTTACCTTTTTATTGCACCATGATAGAAGTAATAGGTAGACGCATCGACACAGCTGTCAAACCAATTTTGGAATTGAAAATGTTGAATGAAAAATTATTTAAATTTGTAAAAATTGTTGAAAAACGCGAATTATAAAAGCCTCCGAATGACGTAATATATGAAAACATATTAAAATCCACTTATATTTGTAAAAATATTTAAATTTTTTTGACATATCAATGCTCCCAAGCGTTGATGCATCTACCTGTATTCTTCTGTCATGTATTGTACCATGGATTATACTTTGTTCCCTCGAATATTTTTCACATGTCTAAATGAATGGCACATTACCAGACTATCGAGAAAAACAACGATGTTAGCGATAGTTTGGTAATGTGCACAGATTATAGCTTGTTCCCTCGAATATTTGTCATATGTCTAAATCAGCGGTGCTCAAGAAAAAATACCTCTTTTCAGTGAAATTTCTCTTTGCTTATTTAAATCAAGTTAGTCAGTGTTAAGTCATTATTTATACAAATATTATTTATTAATTTGCTTTATTAATTAATTTGGCAAACATTCGTGTCTAAAAACAATTTAATAGAACCGTAAAATATAAGGAAAAACAGAATTTTAATTTTCTCTTAAATTATCTCTTTTTTCGGTTCATGTTCTAGAACACGGTTTTGAGCACCGCTGGTCTAAATGTATTGCACATTACCACTCTATCGAGAAAAACCTTCTTTTTTCAATTTTTTTGTATGTTGATTTTTATAAAATTTGTACGAAAGTACATGAAATTCGCATTAATGATAATAGGAGAAATTATTGCTTTTCCTTAACAGATTTATTTTATCTTTCATTTAGAATTTTTCATTAATGTTCTGAACCTTTTGTTAAAATATTGATATTTAACATATATATTTGTATTTTTCTGTTTTAAATTCGGTTGGGGAGTCACTTGTCAAAAACTTTTTCGTCTATGCAAACATTTTGAAAATATTGCCTCTTTTATTTCCAATTTTCTTTCATTTATCTTTTATCATCCACCATTTGCAACGAATTTGGAAATTTTTAAACAATAAAATCTTTAAAAAATTCTGTTAAAATTTTAAAAATACCGAATATAGCCGTTATATTGGGGTCTATACGACGTGGACATACATAGGCATTGTTTGTCATAAGCCATTACCATATTCAAATTGGAAACTTGAAATAAGCGGTGGTGAATGTTGTAGCTAAGATCATCAAAATATCGTATATAAGGAGGTGCCGTTAAATTGGAGCTGTGCAAAGACCTGGACCAGCATAGACAATTTTCTGTCCCAGGCTGTAGTGTTCATTACGAACTTCAAATACCAATTTTGAAAAAATTCCGGTGAATAATGTCGCTAAAATCATCAAAATACCGAATATAGGGAAGTACCGTTATATGGGGGCTATACGAAGACGTGGACCTGCACAGACAATTTTCTGTCTTAGAATGTAGTATCCATTTTGAGCTTCAAGTACCAAATTTTAAACAATTCCCGTGAATAATGTCGTTAAAATCATCAAAATACCGAATACCGGGAGGTACCGTTATATGGGGGCTAAACGAAAACATGGACTTGCACAGACAATTTTCTATCTTAGACTGTAGTATTCATTACGAACTTCAAATACCAATTTTGAAACAATTCCGGTGAATAGTGTCGCTAAAATCATCAAAATACCGAATATAGTGAAGTAATGATATACGGGGCCTATACGAAGACGTGGACCCGCACAGACAATTTTCTGTCACAGACTGTAGTTGCTATAACGAACTTCAAATACCAAATTTGAAACAATTCCCGTGAATAATGTCGTTAAAATCATCAAAATACCGAATATCGGGAGGTACCGTTATATGGCGGCTATACGAAGACATGGACTTACACAGACAATTTTCTATTTTAGACTGTAGTATTCATTACGAACTTCAAATACCAATTTTGAAACAATTCCCGTGAATAATGTTGCTAAAATCATCAAAATACCGAATATCGGGAGGTACCGTTATATGGCGGCTATACGAAGACGTGGACCTGCACAGACAATTTTCTACATTAGGGTGTAGTATTCATTTTGAACTTCAAATACCAAATTTGAAACAATTCCCGTGAATAATGTTGCTAAAATCATCAAAATACCGAATATCGGGAGGTACCGTTATATGGCGGCTATACGAAGACGTGGACCTGCACAGACAATTTTCTGTTTTAGGGTGTAGTATCCATTTTGAGCTTCAAGTACCAAATTTGAAACAATGCCGGTGAAAAATGTCCCTAAAATCATCAAAATACCGAATATAGGGTGGTACCGTTATATGGGGGCTATATGAAAACGTGGACCTACATGGCCCATTTACGAACTTAACCTGCCTACTGGAAAAATAAACATGAAAATTTTTCAGGAGGACTAATATCTACGAATGATGTATATAATGCGGAATGGCGTTTTCTGTCGAAAATTAAATTAAATATTTAACATAACATTTAACATATATTAATATATAAATCTGTCCGATTAATCTTTCAGATCTTGAAAGTCTGTCTTTTCTTAAAGGAATTCCTCATGGGCTTCCCAAAGTGCTATTCAGTAAGCTTGCACTATTTTTAGTTCTCGCACAGTGGGATTCGTTGATAACTTTTGAAAAATACGATCGATTTGGCCAAGGAACAGCGTTTTAAAAAGCTCTTGGAACGACCTTTCCTGCAGTGCCATTCATACGCGTGCACTATTTTTTATTGCTGCACAGTGTGCCATTTTATGTTTCCCTCTAGAAAACACTTGATTTTAGAAAAAATATTTCAAAAAATCTGTCCGATTAATCTTTCAGTAGTGTTTATATCTTGAAAGTACACCTCATGGGCCTTCCAACGTGCTATTCCATGAGCTTGCACTATTTTTAGTTTTCGCACAGTGGGACTCTTTGATAACTTTTGAAAAATAAGGAAAATCAATTTTTCATGATCGATTTTGGCCTGCATTGCCATTCATATGCGGCACTATTTTTTATTGCTGCACAGTGGGCCATTTTATGATTCCCTCTAGAAAAATCTGCCTGATTAATTTTTCAGGAGTTTGTATATGTTGAAAGTACACCTCATGGCCTTTCCAACGAGCTATTCTATTAGCTTGCACTATTTTTAGTCTTCGCACAGTGGGACTCGTTGATAACTTCTGAAAAATAAGAAAAATCAATTTTTCTTTTATTTTTCCCAATCGATTTGGCCAAGTAATAACGTTTTAGAAAGCTCTTGGAACGGCCTTTCCTGCAGTAACATTCGTATACGTGAACTATTTTTTATTGCTGCACAGTGGGCCATTTTATGTTTCCCTCTAGAAAACACTTGATTTTAGGAAAAATATTTAAAAACAAGTAAAAAACATTAAGTTCGGCCGATCCAAACTTTTAATGCCCTCCACCTTAGGGTATAACAAACATTAGAAGAAATGTGGCAAAAACCATTAAAATGCAGAATATCGGGAGGAACCGTTATATGGGGGCTACACCAAAACGTGGACCTATAATTACAATGTTTCGCCACACGAACTAGGACCCACAAATACCACTTTTCAGACAAATCCGTGAAAAAATGTGGCAAAAATCATCAAATTACCGAATATCGGGAAGTACCTTTATATGGGGGCTATACCAAAACGTGGACCTATAATTACAATGTTTCGCCACACGAACTAGGACCCACAAATACCAATTTTTAGACAAATCAGTGAAAAAATGTGGCAAAAACCATCAAAATACCGAATATTGGGAGGTACTGTTATATGGGGGCTATATCAAATCATGGACTCATACATGCAATGTTTCGCCACCGGAGCTCAGGGACCCGTTATGACCTGCAAATACCAATTTCCGAAGAAATCCGTGAAAATTGTGGCATAAATCATCAAAATACCGAATATCGGGAGGTACCGTTATATACGCACAGACAATTTTCTGTCACAGACTGTAGTTGCTATAACGAACTTCAAATACCAAATTTGAAACAATTCCCGTGAATAATGTCGTTAAAATCATCAAAATACCGAATATCGGGAGGTACCGTTATATGGCGGCTATACGAAGACATGGACTTACACAGACAATTTTCTATTTTAGACTGTAGTATTCATTACGAACTTCAAATACCAATTTTGAAACAATTCCCGTGAATAATGTTGCTAAAATCATCAAAATACCGAATATCGGGAGGTACCGTTATATGGCGGCTATACGAAGACGTGGACCTGCACAGACAATTTTCTACATTAGGGTGTAGTATTCATTTTGAACTTCAAATACCAAATTTGAAACAATTCCCGTGAATAATGTTGCTAAAATCATCAAAATACCGAATATCGGGAGGTACCGTTATATGGCGGCTATACGAAGACGTGGACCTGCACAGACAATTTTCTGTTTTAGGGTGTAGTATCCATTTTGAGCTTCAAGTACCAAATTTGAAACAATGCCGGTGAAAAATGTCCCTAAAATCATCAAAATACCGAATATAGGGTGGTACCGTTATATGGGGGCTATATGAAAACGTGGACCTACATGGCCCATTTACGAACTTAACCTGCCTACTGGAAAAATAAACATGAAAATTTTTCAGGAGGACTAATATCTACGAATGATGTATATAATGCGGAATGGCGTTTTCTGTCGAAAATTAAATTAAATATTTAACATAACATTTAACATATATTAATATATAAATCTGTCCGATTAATCTTTCAGATCTTGAAAGTCTGTCTTTTCTTAAAGGAATTCCTCATGGGCTTCCCAAAGTGCTATTCAGTAAGCTTGCACTATTTTTAGTTCTCGCACAGTGGGATTCGTTGATAACTTTTGAAAAATACGATCGATTTGGCCAAGGAACAGCGTTTTAAAAAGCTCTTGGAACGACCTTTCCTGCAGTGCCATTCATACGCGTGCACTATTTTTTATTGCTGCACAGTGTGCCATTTTATGTTTCCCTCTAGAAAACACTTGATTTTAGAAAAAATATTTCAAAAAATCTGTCCGATTAATCTTTCAGTAGTGTTTATATCTTGAAAGTACACCTCATGGGCCTTCCAACGTGCTATTCCATGAGCTTGCACTATTTTTAGTTTTCGCACAGTGGGACTCTTTGATAACTTTTGAAAAATAAGGAAAATCAATTTTTCATGATCGATTTTGGCCTGCATTGCCATTCATATGCGGCACTATTTTTTATTGCTGCACAGTGGGCCATTTTATGATTCCCTCTAGAAAAATCTGCCTGATTAATTTTTCAGGAGTTTGTATATGTTGAAAGTACACCTCATGGCCTTTCCAACGAGCTATTCTATTAGCTTGCACTATTTTTAGTCTTCGCACAGTGGGACTCGTTGATAACTTCTGAAAAATAAGAAAAATCAATTTTTCTTTTATTTTTCCCAATCGATTTGGCCAAGTAATAACGTTTTAGAAAGCTCTTGGAACGGCCTTTCCTGCAGTAACATTCGTATACGTGAACTATTTTTTATTGCTGCACAGTGGGCCATTTTATGTTTCCCTCTAGAAAACACTTGATTTTAGGAAAAATATTTAAAAACAAGTAAAAAACATTAAGTTCGGCCGATCCAAACTTTTAATGCCCTCCACCTTAGGGTATAACAAACATTAGAAGAAATGTGGCAAAAACCATTAAAATGCAGAATATCGGGAGGAACCGTTATATGGGGGCTACACCAAAACGTGGACCTATAATTACAATGTTTCGCCACACGAACTAGGACCCACAAATACCACTTTTCAGACAAATCCGTGAAAAAATGTGGCAAAAATCATCAAATTACCGAATATCGGGAAGTACCTTTATATGGGGGCTATACCAAAACGTGGACCTATAATTACAATGTTTCGCCACACGAACTAGGACCCACAAATACCAATTTTTAGACAAATCAGTGAAAAAATGTGGCAAAAACCATCAAAATACCGAATATTGGGAGGTACTGTTATATGGGGGCTATATCAAATCATGGACTCATACATGCAATGTTTCGCCACCGGAGCTCAGGGACCCGTTATGACCTGCAAATACCAATTTCCGAAGAAATCCGTGAAAATTGTGGCATAAATCATCAAAATACCGAATATCGGGAGGTACCGTTATATGGGGACTATACCAGAACGTGGACCGATATATATATTCAATACCAACAATCCTAGACACAATGCAAATAGCTCTACTAAATTTTAGCGCTCTACGTCAAATAATGTGGGCTGTATCGTGATTTCAACAGACAAACAGACAGACAGCCGGACATCGTTAAATCGACTTAGAATTTTATGCGGATTATGAATATATATACTTTATGGGGTCTAAGACAAATACTTAAGGATGTTACAAACGGAATGACAAAATTAATACACCCTCCTTTCCAAGGTGGAGGGTATAAAAACTGCCCGATTAATCTTTCGGGAGTGTTTATATCTTGAGAGTACACCTAATGGCCTTTCCAACGTGCTATTGCATGAGCGTGCACTGTTTTAATACCCTCCACCATGGTATGGAGGGTATATAAAGTTTGTCATTCCGTTTGTAACACCTCGAAATATACATTTTAGACCCCACAAAGTATATATATTTATTTATTTGATTTATCAATGTCCGTCCGTCTATCCGTCTGTCCGTCTGTGGAAATCACTCTAGCTTCCGAACGAAATGAAGTAGGTTGATAAAATTTTACTCAAATGTGTACAATGTCTGCAGGACTTTTGGTATTGAAAATGGGCCATGTAGGTCCATAGCCCCCATATAACGGTACCTCCCGATATGCGGTATTTTGATGATTCTAGCGACATTTTTTACTGGAATTGTTTCAAAATTAATATTTAAAGTTCATAATAGATGCTATGGCTTAAGACAGAAAATGGGCTATGTAGGTCCACGTCTTCGTATAGCCCCCATATAACGGTACCTCCCGATATTCGGTATTTTGATGATTTCAGCGACATTATTTACCGGAATTGTTTCAGTTTTAGTATTTGAAGTTCGTAATGAATACTACATACTAAGACAAAAAATGAGCCATGTAGGTCCACGTCTTCGTATAGCCCCCATATAACGGTACCTCCCAATATTCGAAATTTGGAAGATTTTAGCGGCATTATTTACCGGAATTGTTTCACATTTTGCATTTGAAGTTCATAATTGATGCTACAGCCTATCACAGAAAATTGTCTGTGCAGGTCCACATCGTCGTATAGACCCTAATTTACGGCTATATTAGGTATTTTCAAGATTTTAACAGATTTTAAGGGATTTTATTTTTTTCTTTGAAAATTGTTAAATTTGTACCAAATGGTGGAGGGTATTCAAAGTTCGTCCAGGCCAGGAACTTACAGCTTTTTTACTTGTTAGTTTTCGCACAGTGGGTCTCGTTGATAACTTTTGAAAAATAAGAAAAATCAATTTTCCTTTAATTTTTCACGATCGATTTGGCCAAGTTATAATGTTTTAGAAAGCCCTGATGCCAAAAAGTATATACCGGCACGACAAAACCAAAATTAAAAACTAGACAAACCTTTAGAACACAAGACAGCTCTAGCAGCACATTTACAGGACATAGACCGAGTTTTAAGGATATTAATATAATGGCACAGGAAAACAACTACAAAAGACGATTCACATTAGAAATGTTACATATCATTAATGTACCACCGGAAAAAAGGATGAACTTCAAAACTGATACGGACCTCTGTACACATATTTACAGAAATTTAGAACAGGGTTGCCCATATTCGACGGACCCATCTGGCAACGCCATAACTTTTGACAGAGAAGTCACATCGCTTAATGACATACCGCGTTTGAAGCGTCAGTCCAAGCATATTTTTACCATGCACCAATACACGCCACGCGGGCGCTCTGAAATAGTTGAAATTTACATTGAAGTCAATTGTAAAACTTAACGTGCTTTTGAAACATTAAAAAGTGTGAGAAGTGCGCCTTCTAAGAACTCCATTAAGCGTTTATACGAAAAATTTTCGACTGGAAAGGCTCCTTCTCCGAAGAGGCCATATAAAAGTCGACCAAGGCGATCGGCCGAAAATATCGCTGCCGTACGAGCCAGTGTTGAGAGGTCTCCAAGAACATCCCAAAAACGCCGTTCTCAGCAGTTGGGCACGGCTCGGTCTACTTTACAACGGATTATTCGCATTGATTTGCATTTGTTCCCGTACAAAATTCAATTGACGCAAAGAATGTGGCCTGTGGACAAGCCCCGTCGATTGGAATGGGCCCAAAGGGCCCGAAGGTCCGTCGAATATGGGCCACCCTGTACATAAACACAGATGGAAAAAGACTTAGTTCGAATTTGACGTCAAATTAGAGTAGACGTTTTCCTCTAAAACAAAGTTAATGTAAGATTTGTGTGTTGTGTAATTTCTCTTATTTCTCAGATCCCTGAAGATGATTGTCGATGACAATCGAAATATTGGATGTAATAAAGAGAAAAAAGGAGATAAATAAATAAAATTGTTTTATTGACCTTCAGCCGAACTATCATCAAACAGAGAAAACTATTTAAAAAAAAAATCTGTCCGATTTATCTTTCAGGAGTTTTTATATCTTGAAAGTACACCTCATGGGCCACTTTATGTTTCCCTCTAGAAAACACTTGATTTTAGGAAGAATATTTTTAAAAAAATCTGCCCGATTAATCTTTCAGGAGTGTTTGTATCTTGAGAGTACATCCCATGAGCTTTCTAACGTGCAATTCCATGAGCTTGCAATATTATTAGTTTTCGCACAGTGGGACTCGTTCATAACTTTTGAAAAATAAGAAAAATCAATTTTTCTCTAATTTTCCACGATTGATTTGGCCAAGTAATAGCTTTTAGAAAGCTCTTGGAACGGTCTTTCCTGCAGTGCCATTCATATGCATGCACTATTTTTTATTGCTGCACAGTGGGCCATTTTATGTTTCCCTCTAGAAAACACTGGATTTTAGGAAAAATATTAAAAAAAAATGTTTGATTAATCTTTCAGAAGTGTTTATATCTTGAAAGTACACCTCATGGGCTTTCCAACGTGCTATTCCGTAAGCTTGCACTGTTTTTAGTTTTCGCAAAGCGGGACTCGATGATAACATTTGAAAAATTAGAAGAAATCAATTTTTCTCTAATTTGCCACTATCGATTTGGCCAAGTAATAGCGTTTTAGAAAGCTGTTGGAAGACCTCTCCTGCAGTGCCATTCATATGCGTGCACTATTTTTTTTATTGCTGCACAGTGTGCCATTTTATATTCCCCTCTAGAAAACACTTGATTTTAGAAAAAAAATATTTAAAAAAAAATTGTTTGATTAATCTTTCAGGAGTGTTTATATCTTGAAAGTACACCTCATGGGCTTTCCAACGTGCTATTCCGTAAGCTTGCACTATTTTTAGTTTTCGCACAGTGGGACTCGTTGTTAACTTTTGAAAAATATGAAAAATCAATTTTTCTCTAATTTTTCACGATCGATTTGGCCAAGTAATAACCTTTTTAGGAAGCTCTTGGAACGACCTTTCCTGCAGTGCCATTCATATGCGGCACTATTTTTTATTGCTGCACAGTGTGCCATTTTATGTTTCCCTCTAGAAAAGACTTGATTTTAGGAAAAATATTTAAAAAAAGCTACCCGATTAATCTTTCAGGAGTGTTTATATCTTGAAAGTACTTCTCATGGGCTTTCCAACGTGCTATTGCACTATTTTTAGTTTTCGCATAGTGGGACTTTTGAAAAATAAGAAATATCAATTTTTCTATAATTTTTCACGATCGATTTGGCCAAGTAATAATGTTTTAGAAAGCCCCGATTGTCACGACAAAAACAAAATTAAAAACAATACTTTCCGGACATAAATCGGACAAAAAATCAGATAAACCTTTAGAACAAAAGACAGCTCTAGCAGCACATTGCACATTTACAGGACATAGACCGAACTTTAAGGATACTAATATAATGGTACAAGAAAACAACTACAAACCAGTAAAGAAAGTCTTCAAGTCGGGCTGGGTCGACTTTATGATACCCTACACCACTTTGCTAATTAAGTAGAGCTCCACATAACAATTAAAAGTTTTTATGGGAGAATTCAATCATACACGCTATGATTATAATTATAATTTAAAGTTCAAAGGACTAAATATGCCGAAGCATTTGTATCTTTTAAATTCGGAATTGTATTGCCCATTTGGTGCACAATTAATTTGAAATCGGATAAAGATATATATGGGAGCTACATCCAAATCTGAACCGATCTCGATAACATTTGGCAAAGATATTTCTGAGCTGTATTTGATATATTTCCCTGAATATCGTTGTTACGGAGTGCATATTACGGTTGTGGGTAACAAATATAACAAAGCGAAAGAATAATATATATGGAAGCTATAGCTATATCTGAACCGATCTTCACCAAATTTCAATAGGGTTCGTCAAAACAAAAGATCTTTGCAAAATTTCATCAGGATCGGGCAACAAATGCGACCTGTACTTTATTTACAAAAATACATGGACAGACGGACAGACGGACGGACGGACATGCATAAATCGACTCAGAATGTGATTCTGTGCAGATCATCAAAAGGAACTATGGGTCTATCTCGTTTCCTTCTGCCTGTTACAAACAAATGCACAAAGACATAATACCCTGACCACCTTGTGGTGTAGGGTATAAAGACGATTCACATTAGAAATGTTACATATCATAAATGTACCACCGGAAAAAAGGATGAACTTTAAAACTGATACGGACCACTGTGCACATATTTAGAGAAATTTAGTACATAAACAGAGATGGAAAAAGACTTAGTTCGAATTTGACGTCAAATTAGAGTAGACGTTTTCCTCTAAAACAAAGTTAATGTAAGATTTGTGTGTTGTGTAATTTCTCTTATTAATTTGTAATAAATTGTTTTGTTTGTAACAGATACCTGAAGATGATTGTCGAGAGAAAAAAGGAGATAAATAAATAAAATTGTTTTATTGACCTTCATATGGATATACAAATTCCAAGTAACAGCTCATTTGAATGGAAAATGTTGCAAGGCTCTTTACAATACCAAAAATTGAGCTGAGTTGTCACATGGGGCTATTATAAATGTTCTATATCATATAGCATTCCCACACTCAAATTAAAGCCTTTGGCTGAAAAATAAGATCGGACTATTCAAGATATCTTACACCGAACATCTATTATAATTTTTGCCTTGAACATTTATTTTTTATTTCAAACAGAGAAAAATATTTAAAAAACAAGTAAGAAAACATTAAGTTCGGCCGGGCCAAACTTTTAATACCCTCCACCTTAGGGTAAAAGAAACATTAGCAAAAACCATTAAAATGCCGAATATCGGGAGGTACCGTTATATGGGGGCTACACCAAAACGTGGACCTATAATGACAATATTACGCCACACGAACTAGGACCCACAAATACCAATTTTTAGACAAATCAGTGAAAAAATGTGGCAAAAACCATCAAAATACCGAATATCGGGAGGTACCGTTATATGGGGGCTATATCAAATCATGGACCCATGCATGCAATGTTTCGCCACACGCTCAGGGACCCGTTATGACCTACAAATACCAATTTCCAGAAAAATCTGTGAAAAATGTGGCATAAATCATCAAAATACCGAATATCGGGAGGTACCGTTATATGGGGACTATACCAGAACGTGGACCGATATATCTCATTTTCAATACCAACCATCCTAGAAACAATGCAAATAGCTCTGCTAAATTTTGGCGCTCTACGTCAAATGATGTGGGCTGTATCGTGATTTCAACAGACAGACAGACGGACGGACATCGTTAAATCGACTTAGAATTTTATGCTGACTATGAATATATATACTTTATGGGGTCTAAGACAAATATTTAAGGAGGTTACAAACGGAATGACAAAGTTAATATACCCTCGTTTCCAAGGTGGAGGGTATAAAAATCTGCCCGATTTATCTTTCAGGAGTGTTTATATCTTGAAAGTACACCTCATGGGCTTTCCAACGTGCTATTCCATGAGCTTGCACAATTTTTAGTTTTCGCAAAGTGGGACTCGTTGGTAACTTTTGAAAAATAAGAAAAATCAATTTTTCTCTAATTTTCCACGTTCGATTTGGCCAAGTAATAGCGTTTTAGAAAGCTGTTTCAACGGTCTTTCCTGCAGTGCCATTCATATGCATGCACTATTTTTTATTACTGCACAGTGGGCCATTTTATGTTTCCCTCTAGAAAACACTGGATTTTAGGAAAAATATTAAAAAAAAATGTTTGATTAATCTTTCAGAAGTGTTTATATCTTGAAGGTACACCTCATGGGCTTTCCAACGTGCTATTCCGTAAGCTTGCACTGTTTTTAGTTTTCGCAAAGCGGGACTCGATGATAACATTTGAAAAATTAGAAGAAATCAATTTTTCTCTAATTTGCCACTATCGATTTGGCCAAGTAATAGCGTTTTAGAAAGCTGTTGGAAGACCTCTCCTGCAGTGCCATTCATATGCGTGCACTATTTTTTTATTGCTGCACAGTGTGCCATTTTATATTCCCCTCTAGAAAACACTTGATTTTAGAAAAAAAATATTTAAAAAAAAAATTGTTTGATTAATCTTTCAGGAGTGTTTATATCTTGAAAGTACACCTCATGGGCTTTCCAACGTGCTATTCCGTAAGCTTGCACTATTTTTAGTTTTCGCACAGTGGGACTCGTTGTTAACTTTTGAAAAATATGAAAAATCAATTTTTCTCTAATTTTTCACGATCGATTTGGCCAAGTAATAACCTTTTTAGGAAGCTCTTGGAACGTCCTTTCCTGCAGTGCCATTCATATGCGTGCACCATTTTTATTGCTGCACAGTGGGTCATTTTATGTTTCCCTCTAGAAAACACTTGATTTAAGGATAACTATTTAAAAACCAGTCAAGAAAGTCTTCAAGTCGGGCGGGGCCGACTTTATGATACCCTACACCACTTTGCTAATTAAGTAGAGCTCCACATAACAATTAAAGGTTTTTATGGGAGAATTCAATCATACACGCTATGATTATAATTATAATTTAAAGTTCAAAGGACTAAATATGCCGAAGCATTTGTATCTTTTAAATTCGGAATTGTGTTGCCCATTTGGTGCACAATTAATTTGAAATCGGATAAAGATATATATGGGAGCTATATCCAAATCTGAACCGATCTCGATAAAATTTGGCAAAGATATTTCTGAGCTGTATTTGATATATTTTCCTGAATATCGTTGTTACGGAGTGCATATTACGGTTGTGGGTAACAAATATAAAAAATCGGATGAATAATATATATAGAAGCTATAGGTATATCTGAACCGATCTTCACCAAATTTGACATACTAGCTTCTAGACTCAATTCGGTCTTAAGTGTCAAATTCCATCCCATTTGGACAAATATTAGACGTTTGGTGCACAATAAAAGGTAAATCGGACGAAGTTATATATGGGAGCTATATCCAAATCTGAACCGATCTCGATAAAATTTGGCAAATGTATTTCTGAGCTGTATTTGATATATTTCCCCAAATATTGTTGTTGCATAGTGCATATTACGGCGGCGGTGGACAAAAAGAACAAATCGGATGAACAATATATATGGGAGCTATAGCTATATCTAAACCGATTTCGATCAAATTTGGCATACATATTTTCAGGCCTAATTTGGGTGTATATGCAAAGTTCCATACAATTCGGTCTGATATTACACGTTTGGTGCACAATAAAAGGGAAATCGGACGAAGATATATATGGGAGCTATATCTAAATTTTGACCGATTATCTCCAATTTCAATAGGGTTCGTCCAAACAAAAGATCTTTGCAAAATTTCATCAGGATCGGGCAACAAATGCGACCTGTACTTTATTTACAAAAATACATGGACAGACGGACAGACGGACGGACGGACATGCATAAATCGACTCAGAATGTGATTCTGTGCAGATCATCAAAAGGAACTATGGGTCTATCTCGTTTCCTTCTGCCTGTTACAAACAAATGCACAAAGACATAATACCCTGACCACCTTGTGGTGTAGGGTATAAAGACGATTCACATTAGAAATGTCACATATCATAAATGTACCACCGGAAAAAAGGATGAACTTTAAAACTGATACGGACCACTGTGCACATATTTAGAGAAATTTAGTACATAAACAGAGATGGAAAAAGACTTAGTTCGAATTTGACGTCAAATTAGAGTAGACGTTTTCCTCTAAAACAAAGTTAATGTAAGATTTGTGTGTTGTGTAATTTCTCTTATTAATTTGTAATAATAAATAAATAAAATTGTTTTATTGACCTTTATATGGATATACAAATTCCAAGTAACAGCTCATTTGAATGGAAAATGTTGCAAGGCTCTTTACAATACCAAAAATTGAGCTGAGTTGTCACATGGGGCTATTATAAATGTTCTATATCATATAGCATTCCCACACTCAAATTAAAGCCTTTGGCTGAAAAATAAGATCGGACTATTCAAGATATCTTAAATCGAACATCTATTATAATTTTTGCCATGAACATTTATTTTTTATTTCAAACAGAGAAAAATATTTAAAAAAACAAGTAAGAAAACATTAAGTTCGGCCGGGCCAAACTTTTAATACCCTCCACCTTAGGGTAAAAGAAAAATTAGAAGAAATGTGGCAAAAACCATTAAAATGCCGAATATCGGGAGGTACCGTTATATGGGGGCTACACCAAAACGTGGACCTATAATGACACACGCCACACGAACTAGGACCCACAAATACCAATTTTTAGACAAATCAGTGAAAAAATGTGGCAAAAACCATCAAAATACCGAATATCGGGAGGTACCGTTATATGGGGGCTATATCAAATCAAGGACCCATGCATGCAATGTTTCGCCACCGAAGCTGGAACCCATTATGACCAACAAATACCAATTTTCAGAAAAATCCGTGAAAAAATGTGGCAAAAATCATCAAATTACCGAATATCGGAAGGTACCGTTACATGGGGGCTATACCAAAGCGTGGACCTATAATTACAATGTTTCGCCACACGAACTAGGACCCATTATGACCCACAAATACCAATTTTTAGACAAATCTGTGAAAAATGTGGCATAAATCATCAAAATACCGAATATCGGGAGGTACCGTTATATGGGGACTATACCAGAACGTGGACCGATATATCTCATTTTCAATACCAACCATCCTAGACACAATGCTAAATTTTGGCGCTCTACGTCAAATGATGTGGGCTGTATCGTGATTTCAACAGACAGACGGACAGACAGACGGACATCGTTAAATCGACTTAGAATTTTATGCTGACTATGAATATATATACTTTATGGGGTCTAAGACAAATATTTAAGGAGGTTACAAACGGAATGACAAAGTTAATATACCCTCCTTTCCAAGGTGGAGGGTATAAAAATCTGCCCGATTTATCTTTCAGGAGTGTTTATATCTTGAAAGTATACCTCATGGGCTTTCCAACGTGCTATTCCATGAGCTTGCACAATTTTTAGTTTTCGCACAGTGGGACTCGTTGATAACTTTTGAAAAATAAGAAAAATCAATTTTTCTCAAATTTTCCACGATCGATTTGCGTTTTGGTAAGCTCTTGAAACGGCCTTTCCTGTAGTATCATTCATATGCGTGCATTATTTTTTATTGCTACACATACGTATTTTCATACATATTTATATTTAAGTTGTAGTTTAGTTGTGACGTAATTACAGCCATTTATTAACGTTTATTTAGGTTCAATATTTAACAATTTTATTTATTCACTTTGTATTAATAATATTTGACCTAGTTTTACTTTACGCAAGTAATCAATTATGCTAAGAAATTATTTGTATAAAAGAATGAAAATAATAAAGAGTTAATCAGTTGTCTTTTATGAAGCGACCATAACCCATTTGGATTTATTTAATAATCATCGTCTTTCCTTCAAGTTTATGTGCTTGTAAGGAGAATTTTAAGGACTGTAGGTCCGATTTATATTAACATTTTTTGGTGACCCCGACGTGATCGTTTACACACATCCTTTTGACCCACAAGTTGTAAAGGATTTTGATCGTAATACGAGTTCGTTTACACACATCCTTTTGCCCCACAAGTGGTAAAGGATTTGAATCGTAATACGCGTTCGTTTACACACATCCTTTTACCCCACAAGTGGTAAAGGATTTTGGTCGTTATACGCGTTCGTTAACACACATTCTTTTACCCCACAAGTGGTAAAAGAGGTTGATCGTGATACGTGTCGTTAAACACAGCCTTCTGCCCCACAAGTGGTAAAGGACTTGGCAACATATATCCGGTTTTGTCAGACGTGATACACACGCATCTTGTACACAAATTTCTTTGGAAAAAATTTAAATATCAACAATGGCATCGCTTCAAAACCTTATAGTCCAACAAGAAGTAAGGGGCAGTAATTTCGAAAAATTCATAGCGACAATTAAGAAGGCACCGCTTGAAAGAAGAACTGAGGAATTCTACATTGGCAAGCGTAAGGAGCTAGAGCAGCTTTGGCAGACGTTTGAATCGGCAGAAAACCAGATCCGCAAAGATCCATCATTGGCAGAGGATGATCCGTATATAGCGGAGAATCTGCACCAGCCCATAGGAGAAAAGTGCAATGCAACAGTGGACTATATAAAGGCGGAGTTGGAGAAGCTGAAGTCTGCCAAGGTCAATCCAGATAAACCCACAAAGGCAAGATCGCCAGAAAATGATTCAGAACCCCAATCATCAGCCCAGGTTAAGGAACCTGCGTCGGCTCAAGTTGAGGGACTGGCCCGAAGGGTAAAGGCGAGAATCACAGCCCTCGGTCGCCTTCTGCAGAGTTTGGAAAATATAGAGACGGGACAGTCAAACCAAGTCTATGTGATAAAAGAAGAGTCGATGAAAGGGCTGTGGAGCCAAATTACAGGCCTGTACGATGAAATTTGGCAACAGGTCGAGGATCCTTCGAGAATCGGTCTGAATCAAGACAACTACGATAGCCTAGAAGATGCAGTTCAAAGCAACTTGATAAGGCTGCCAATACTGAAAGAGAAATGCGGTGGCAATATAACAAGCACACCTCAATTGGGAACTGACTTGGTAGCACACAGCTCACTTCCACTACCAAAGATAACAATCCCTCAATTCAATGGGGATTGTCTGAAGTGGCGTCAGTTCTATGAACTCTTTCTGGAGATGGTGGACAAGCAGCATCTTCCTAATGTCCAAAAGATGTGGTACTTAAAAACAAATTTGTCGGGCGAAGCTGGAAAACTCATAAGCCACTTAGCCTTGACAGAGGACAACTACGCAACTGCATGGATGTTGCTCCAAGAACGGTACAATAACAAACGGGTTCTTGTTTCAACATTGGTAGAACGTATTCTAAACCAGCCAACAGGAACCACATCAACCGCTTCTATCAAAGCTGTGCATGATACGACGAGGGAATGTATGTTGGCCCTGAACAACCTGGATATTGACACTTCGCCGTGGGACGCGCTATTGATCCAATTGATAACGAAGAAGTTGGATCATGCGTTGTACATACGATTTATGCAATCGTTAAAAAGGCCGAAGGAGGTCCCTTCCATGAAAGAACTCTTTGCATTTTTGGAATTGCAGTTTGAGTCAATGGAATCGATTGGGAAAGTGGCAACTGCTCACAAAGGTTCAAGCAAAGCTGTTTCGTCCATAACATCAATGGAGAATCACAGTAATTGCAAGCTATGCAAAAATGGTCAACGTCGTCTTTATCAATGTAAGCAATTCTTGGCGATGTCGGAATCTGAAAGACTCCAATGGGTACAACAACATAAAATGTGCGTGAACTGTTTTAAGGCTGATCATATAGCGAAAAACTGCACATCTGGTAACTGCAAGAAATGTAATAATAAACACAATACGTTGTTACATTTATCAAGGAGATCTCAATCATCATCAACAGGCTTAAATCAAACGTCAACCACAAGTAGCAATCATACACCAGTCAATACTGCTGTAATTTCTTCGGCATCAGCAGAAGATCAGAAGAACGTAATTCTTGCCACTGCGAGAGTCACCATAAAAGCTGCAAATGGTATGTCAGGCGGTGATTCCGGTTCACAAGTAAATATTGTTACAGAACGGCTGATTAAAAGGTTATCAATTGCAACAACAGAGACCTCTTTGTCTATTGACGGAGTTGGAAAAATCCAGAAGAAGGCTTATCATCGTGTGAACATGCAAATGTTGTCTAACAATTCTGGATTTTCATCTTATTTGGAAGCATTTGTTTTACCAACGATTATACCTGCACAACCGAGTCACGATTTGGACATATCTAACTGGCAGATTCCAACGAACATTAAATTGGCCGATCTAAATTTTAATATTCAAGGAAAAATTGACATCCTACTCGGGGCGGAGTTTTACTTCAGCCTAATGCAACCGGGTACAATAAAACTGAATAATAATCAACCTATTCTGCAGAATACTGCGCTTGGCTGGATTGTAGGCGGCTTAATAGAACAATTATCAACGAACGTCACATCAGCAGCGCTAACATGTGCAATTTTCGATAGTGAAACTTCACTGGCACAAGCAATTGAGAAGTTATGGAAACTCGAAGAAGTAGCATCAACAGAAAGGGTAATGTCTCCGCTGGAAACCCGGTGCGAGTCTCATTATAATCAGCATGTCCAGACGGATCAGAACGGTCGATTCATTGTTAGTCTTCCTTTCCAAGAATCTCCAACAACATTGGAAAAATCTCATGCGATGGCGATAACCGGTTCATGGAAGGATGATATCCGCATGCAATACATCAAGTTCATGCAGGAATATCAAATGCTGGGACACATGCAGAAAATTGACGTGAATATAGTGTCGAACCCTAAATATTTCATTCCGCATCACTGTGTGCTTAAACCAGATAGTACCACGACAAAATTAAGGGTGTTATTTGATGCATCCGCGAAAACGTCATCGGGTCATTCGTTAAATGACTTAATGTACACAGGACCAACTGTGCAAAGTGAACTGTTCTCTATCCTGCTACGGTTCCGATTACCAAAGTTTGTCTTGACAACTGACATTGAAAAAATGTATAGACAAATCTTAATTCACCCCGATGATCAGAAATATCAACTGATCATTTGGAGGGAAGATCCATCGCACCCAGTTAGCTAATACAAGCTCAATACTTTTACTCGTGCAGCACCGTACCTTGCCACAAAGTGTCTACAGAAAATCGCAGACGACAACTTGGATCGCTATCCCCTTGGTTCAGAAATGCTAAAAGAGAACTTTCATATGGACGATGGTCTCGGTGGTTCTGATAGCTTAAACATAGCGATGGAGACACAAAAGGAATTGATAATCATTTTGAAAAAGCACGGCTTCAATTTAAAAAAATGGTCGTCAAACAGTTCAAGATTGCTAAAGGATATACCTTATAGTGATAGGGAAGTCAATCTAGATTTTGAAGAAAGCAAAACGAAGAAGACTTTGGGACTATTTTGGATGCCTCAGGCCGACCGAAGGCAAATAGTGATCATTGTCAAGTAATAACGAAATGATCAGTTACGTCTGAGCTAGCGAAACTCTTTGATCCTCTTGGTCTGCTTGCACCAATTGTTGTAAAAGCAAAGATGTTTATCCAGCAGCTGTGGCAACTTGCATTAGGATGGGATGAACCATTACCCGAAAAACTTTGTGCTACCTGGAAAACATTTCGAAGCGAGTTGGAAGGTCTCAACAATTTCAAAATACCACGACATGTATTCGGTGGGCAGATTCCGGCAAAGGTGCAATTACATGTGTTTGCCGATGCGTCGGAGAAAGCGTTTGGCGCTGCTGTATACATTCGCTTTGTTACAAAGGATGGTCCCGTAGCTGTACGCCTGATCTGCGCTAAATCCAGAATTGCTCCGTTGAAACAGCAAACATTTCCTCGACTAGAGCTTTGTGCCGCAGTGGTAGCAGCTGAACTGGGTAATAGAGTAAGGATTGACTTAAAGCTTCAAAGTCATCCCATGTTACTATGGACCGACTCGGAAATTGTCCTTGCCTGGATAAAATCCCGGTCAACCTTATATAAGACATTTGTGGCAAATAGGGTGTCAGTCATTCAAACATTGTCATTACCAGAGCAATGGAAGCACGTTCCGTCAAAGGAGAATCCTGCCGACATGCTTTCTCGAGGCCTGCAAACAGTAGACCTATATAAGAGCCGATTATGGTTTCATGGTCCAGTTTTTCTTCACGGAAAGGAGGAGTTGTGGCCTGCTAAATGTCCTCCTCAAAATGCTCTTACAAATAACATGGAGCTAAAGGTTGTCGCTACGACTGCTATAGTAACCTCTGACATCCACTTTATAGATGGAATCGATCACAAAAATTCCTTCAGGAGACTACAAAGGACTGTGTCATACGTCCTCAGATTCATAAGAAAAGCGTGGATGCAAAGGTCTCAGCGGCCCAGAAGTAAGGCCCTTAACCCTGAGGAGTTAGATGACTCCCTCCGGTTAATTACTCATGCTATACAATCGGCAGAATTCGCAACTGAAATAAAAGAGTTGAAAGCTGAGAAGCAAATTAGCAAACACAGCTCTCTAAGCAACCTGTCGCCGTACTTGGATGAAGAAGGTGTCCTTCGCGTAGGTGGAAGATTGGAACATTCTATGCTTCAACCGGAGGCAAAACATCCAATAATATTGCCATATAACGGTCCATTAGTAAAATTGTTTTTTACGACGATTCATGAAGAAAACAAACATTGTGGACTTCAAGCGCTGTTAAACACAATAAGACAACGATTTTGGCCAATCAGAGGGAAAATAACTGCCAGATCAACGATTCAAAAATGTATAAGGTGCACCAGAGCACGACCTCAGCTGTATCAACAAATAATGGGACAGCTGCCAGCAACAAGAGTAATTCCCGCACGGCCATTTATAAACTCTGGAGTTGATTATTGTGGGCGATTTTGGATACATTACAAAGTGAGGGGTAAGCGACCAAACAAGGCTTATGTAGCTGTCTTCTGCTGCTTTGCGACAAAGGCATTTCACCTAGAACTTGTGTCTGATTTATCCACAGAAGCTTTTATTGGCGCACTTAAACGCTTCATTGCGCGGCGTGGACACTGCCAAAACATATATTGCGACAATGCTACGAACTTCGTTGGAGCCAAGAATAATTTAGCGGAGCTATCTGAAAATATATATTCGGATAAAGCACAAGAATCAATTATTTCAACCTCAAGCGCTAAAGGCATTCACTTTCATTTCATCCCACCAAGAGCACCGCATTTCGGAGGGTTATGGGAAGCAGCAGTAAAGTCCGCGAAACGCCTCTTGGTACGTAGCGTGTCAACGGAAAACACATGAGGAATTGGAAACGATCATAATCGAGATAGAAGCAATCCTAAATTCCCAGCCGCCCACGCCTTTGTCAAACGATCCTGATTGTTTTGAAGCATTGACACCAGGACACTTTTAATCGGGGAGGCTTTAACTACACAAGTAAACAGCAGAGCAGAATCTGTTAAGACATCCAGCACATCTCATTGGAAGCTGCTCTCACATATTAAGCAGCAGTTCTGGAGAAGATGGTCGGATGAATACCTCCACGAACTGCAACAACGGAACAAATGGAGGAGAAAGATGAACAATCTTCGGAAAGGTGATATGGTCATCATCAAGGAAGATAATTTACCACCAATGACGTGGCCATTGTCAAGAATTCCCAATGTGTTCGCTGGTGACGATGGAGCTGTACGAGTTGCGAATGTGAAAACACCACCTGGAGTATACAAACGGGCCATTCAGAGGCTGGCTCCACTGTTTCCAGAGGAGCATAGTGAATTATCCACAGACCAGACAACGCAGGGTGACATCGGCTCTTCTAGGCAAGAGGAAGATGGGAAAGATACCATCCCGAGGAAAAGAATGAAGATCGCAAATAGCCCCATAAAGCACTCTAATAGCCCATAAGCCAGAAAAGTCATACTTGGCTACAGATGCGCACAGATACGAATACATACTGTTCCAACCTGAGGACATATCAAGATGACTTAAACCAAAGAATGACGAATACATCTGTAGAAATCAGCGGTCCAAACTCCGGAGGAACGCAGTCGCCAACCCCTGTGAAGTCAATATCTTTAATAATCATTCAACTGCCAATTGCAATCTCAACAAGATTATTGGATCTACAGTTTGGACCCAATTGCATCATCAAAATAAATGGATCTTCGCTACTACTGTCAATGTGGAATCTTCTATTGTGTGCGGTACGGAGACAAATCTTATCAGCATCAAGAATGCCGGAATAATGGAGATGGGTTCCAACTGTGTCATGAAGAACCATTTTGTTACCATACATGGACATTTTGAACCCCCAAACAGCATACACACTTCATATGTGAGATTAAAAGACATCCATTCTATAAGCTCACCACAGGAAATAGAAAAGATTTTAACGCTCACGAACACTTCTTCTTACAAGGTTCATGTGGAAGTATTGGATAATATGCAACGGCAGTTGAATGAATCAACTCTTAAGCATTTGCCACAACTTATCCACGCCACCAGTCTTCACCATCACGCAGTTAGCTACACCTCGTTATGTTGCTGCATTATTATTCTGCTGAGTCGAAGAATGCATTTAAGGTTCAACAAACCAGCTCAATTTACACCTACTCCAGCTGTAAGAACTCACCAATCAGCGACAAATGGCTCCGTTTCTGCTTGAACACTGTCAACGCGGTGGAGAATGTTAACACATACGTATTTACATACATATTTATATTTAAGTTGTAGTTTAGTTGTGACGTATTTACAGCTTTATTCTAGTTTGTTGATTCAGCATTTTCCTGTAAGCCATTTATTAACGTTTATTTAGGTTCAATATTTAACAATTTCATTTACTCACTTTGTATTAATAATATTTGACCTAGTTTTACTTTATGCAAGTAATCAATTATGCTAAGAAAATATTTGTATAAAAGAATAAAAATAATAAAGAGTTAATCAGTTGTCTTTTATGAAGCGACCATAACCCATTTGGATTTATTTAATAATGATCGTCTTTCCTTCAAGTTTATGTGCTTGTAAGGAGAATTTTAAGGACAGTAAGTGTCAGTTCAAATTTATGTGTTTGAACTGAATCCCACTAGGTCCGCTTTATATTAACAGGGCCATTTTATGTTTCCCTCTAGAAAACACTTGATTTTAAGCAAAATATTTAAAAAAAAAAACAATCTGGCCGCTTAATCTTTCAGGAGTGTTTATATCTTAAAAGTTCACCTCATGGGCTTTCCAACGTGCTATTCCATGAGCTTGCACTATTTGTAGTTTTCGTACAGGGGAATTCGTTGATAACTTTTGAAAAATACGATCGATTTGGCCAAGTAACAGCGTTTTAGAAAGCTCTTGGAACGACATTTCCTGCAGTGCCATTCATATGCGGCACTATTTTTTATTGCTGCACAGTGAGCCATTTTATGTTTCCCCTTCAGAAAACACTTGATTTTAGAAAAAATATTTAAAAAAAATCTGTCCGATTAATCTTTTAGTAGTTTATGTCTTGAAAGTACACTGCATGGGCTTTCCAACGTGCTATTTCATGAGCTTGCACTATTTTTAGTTTCCGCACAGTGGGACTCGATGATAACTTTTGAAAAATAAGAAAAATCAATTTGTCTCTAATTTTCCACGATCGATTTGGCCAAGTAATAGCGTTTTAGAAAGCTGTTTGAATGGTCTTTCCTGCAGTGCCATTCATATGCATGCACTATTTTTTACTGCTGCACAGTGGGCCATTTTATGTTTCCCTCTAGAAAACACTTGATTTTAGGAAAAATATTTAAAAAAAATGGTTCGATTAATCTTTCAGGAGTGTTTATATTTTGAAAGTACACCTCATGGGCTTTTCAACGTGCTATTTCATGAGCTTGCACTATTTTTAGTTTCCGCACAGTGGGACTCGATGATAACTTTTGAAAAATAAGAAAAATCAATTTGTCTCTAATTTTCCACGATCGATTTGGCCAAGTAATAGCGTTTTAGAAAGCTGTTTGAATGGTCTTTCCTGCAGTGCCATTCATATGCATGCACTATTTTTTACTGCTGCACAGTGGGCCATTTTATGTTTCCCTCTAGAAAACACTTGATTTTAGGAAAAATATTTAAAAAAAAACTGCCCGATTAATCTTTCAGGAGTGTTTATATCTTGAAAGTACACCTCATGGGCTTTCCAACGTGCTATTGCATGAGCTTGCACTATTTTTAGTTTTTGCACAGGGGAATTCGTTGATAACTTTTGAAAAATACGATCGATTTGGCCAAGTAACAGCGTTTTAGAAAGCTCTTGGAACGACATTTCCTGCAGTGACATTCATATGCGGCACTATTTTTTATTGCTGCACAGTGGGCCATTTTATGTTTCCCTGTAGAAAACACTTGATTTTAGGAAAAATATTTAAAAAAAATGGTTCGATTAATCTTTCAGGAGTGTTTATATTTTGAAAGTACACCTCATGGGCTTTTCAACGTGCTATTTCATGAGCTTGCACTATTTTTAGTTTCCGCACAGTGGAACTCATTGATAACTTTTGAAAAATAAGAAAAATTAATTTTTCTCTAATTTTTCAGGATCGATTTGGCCAAGTAATAAAGTTTTAGGAAGCTCTTGGAACGACCTTTCCTGCAGTGCCATTCATATGCATGCACTATTTTTTATTGCTGCACAGTGAGCCATTTTATGTTTCCCCTTCAGAAAACACTTGATTTTAGAAAAAATATTTAAAAAAAATCTGTCCGATTAATCTTTTAGTAGTTTATGTCTTGAAAGTACACTGCATGGGCTTTCCAACGTGCTATTTCATGAGCTTGCACTATTTTTAGTTTCCGCACAGTGGAACTCATTGATAACTTTTGAAAAATAAGAAAAATTAATTTTTCTCTAATTTTTCACGATCGATTTGGCCAAGTAATAAAGTTTTAGGAAGCTCTTGGAACGACCTTTCTTTCAGTAGTGTTTATATCTTGAAAGTACACCTCATGGGACTTCCAACGTGCTATTTCATAGCTTGCACTATTTTTAGTTTTCGCACAGTGGGACTCTTTGTTAACTGTAATCCCTCCACCTTGGAAAGGAGGGTATATTAACTTTGTCATTCCGTTTGTAACCTCCTTAAATATTCGTCTTAGTCCCCACAAAGTATATATATTCATAATCAGCATAAAATTCTAAGTCGATTTAACGATGTCCGTCTTTCTGTCCGTCCGTCTGTCTGTTGAAATCACGATACAGCCCACATTATTTGACGTAGAGCGCCAAAATTTAGCAGAGCTATTTGCATTGTGTCTAGGATGGTTGGTATTGAAAATGAGATATATCGGTCCACGTTCTGGTATAGTCCCAATATAACGGTACCTCCCGATATTCGGTATTTTGATGATTTATGCCACATTTTTCACGGATTTGTCTGGAAATTGGTATTTGTAGGTCATAACGGGTCCCTGAGCGTGTGGCAAAACATTGCATGTATAGGTCCACGTTGTTGTATAGCCCCCATATAAAGGTACCTCCCGATATTCGGTACTTTAGTTATTTTGCCACATTTTTTCACGGATTTGTCTAAAAATTGTTATTTGTGGGTCATAATGGTTTCCAGCTCCGGTGGCGAAACATTGCATGTATGGGTCCATGATTTGGTATAGCCCCCATATAACGGTACCTCCCGATATTCGGTAATTTGATGATTTTTGCAAACTTTTTTCACGGATTTGTCTGAAAATAGATATTTGTTGGTAATTATCGGTTCTAGCTCCTGTGGCGAAACATTGCAAATATGGGTCCATGATTTGGTATAGCCCCCATATAACAGTACCTCCCGATATTCGGTATTTTGATGGTTCTTGCCAAATTTTTTCACTGATTTGTCTAAAAATTGGTATTTGTGGTTCATAATGGGTCGTAGTTCGTGTGGCAAAACATTATAATTATAGGTCCACGTTTTGGTATAGCCCCCATATAACGGTACCTCCCGATATTCGGTAATTTGATGATTTTTCCCACATTTTTTCACGGATTTGTCTGAAAATTGGTATTTGTTGGTCATAATCGGTTCCAGCTTCGGTGTCGAAACATTGCATGCATGGGTCCATGATTTGATATAGCCCCCATATAACGGTACCTCCCGATATTCGGTATTTTGATGGGTTTTGCCACATTTTTTCACTGATTTGTCTAAAAATTGGTATTTGTGGGTCATAATGGTTCCTAGTTCGTGTGGCGAAACATTGTAATTATAGGTCCACGCTTTGGTATAGTCCCCATATAACGGTACCTTCCGATATTCGGTAATTTGATGATTTTTGCCACATTTTTTCACGGATTTTTCTGAAAATTGGTATTTGATGGTCATAATGGGTTCCAGCTTCGGTGGCGAAACATTGCATGCATGGGTCCTTGATTTGATATAGCCCCCATATAACGGTACCTCCCGATATTCTTCACTGATTTGTCTAAAAATTGGTATTTATGGGTCATAATGGGTCCTAGTTCGTGTGGCGAAACATTGTAATTATAGGTCCACGCTTTGGTATAGCCCCCATATAACGGTACCTCCCGATATTCGGCATTTTAATGGTTTTTGCCACATTTCTTCTAATGTTTCTTTTTCCCTAAGGTGGAGGGTATTAAAAGTTTGGCCCGGCCGAACTTACTGTTTTTTTACTTGTTTTTCATTTAGCTTAAGTTAATTTTTGTTAGATAATATTAGTTCAGTTCTAATTTGAATAAAGTAAGGGGAAGTCGCATTTTGCGGCTTCCCCAATAAAACCAAAAGAGTTTTCATTTCATAGCTCTAACATATCAAACATATTCTAACTCTAACAATTTCCACATTCAAATTAATATCAATAATTATTCGCCGGAGACCTCATAAGGTATATCTATTCGTTATCAGCATAAAACTTTAACTATTTAACCATCCCCGTCTGTTGAAATCAGGATAAATTTCATTTTATTTGGCGTAGAGCTTTTGTAAAATAGTATCACTGTGTTTAGGATGATCGGTATTGAAAAATTAAGTCATATCTTTTCAAGCATTTTATTTTCGTCTTTATTTCCCGGTTTTATTTTCGGCTGAACATTATTTATGTAAGTCCACATTTAACTATAGCTCCCATATAACGGACCTTCAGATATTCGGAATTTTTGATTTTTACCACATTTTTCGGCGAGTATGTTAAAAGCTAGTCATCCGTAATGGGTGTTACTGATTGTGTCAAAATATTGTCCATTTTGGTCCAATTTTTCCTGTAGCTCCCAAAAACCCGTATTCCTTCATGTTTCAAATTTGATATTTGAAGCTCGCAAAATTTAACAAGTTCGGCTGGGCCGAACTTTGAATACCTTCCACCATTTTGAACGAATTTGGAAATTTTCAAAAAATAAGACTCTTAGAAAATTCTTTTAAAATTTTAAAAATACCAAATATAGCTGTTATATGGGGGTCTATATGACGTGGACCTACATAGGCATTGTTTGTCATAAGCCATTTCTATATTCAAATTCAAAACTTGAAATAAACAGTGAATAATGTAGCTAAAACCATCGAAATATGTATATAGGGAGGTACCGTTATATCGGAGCTGTGCGAAGACCTGCACCTGCCCAGAAAATTTTCTGTCATAGACCTAAGTATCCACTTCGATCTTCAAACACCAAATTTGAAAGAATTCCGGTGAATAATGTCGCTAAAATCATCAAACTACCGAATATAGAGAGGTACCGTTACATGGGGGCTATACGAAGACATGGACCTGCACAGACAATTTTCTGTCTTAAGGAGTAGTATAGATTTCTAACTTCAAATACCAAGTTTGAAACAATTCCGGTGAATAATGTCGCTGAAATCATTGAAATATCGGGAGTTAACGTTATATGGGGCTATACGAAGACGTGGCCTTGCACAGACAATTTTCTGTCTTAGGGTGTAGTATCTATTTCGAACTTCAAATACCAAATTTGAAACAATTCCGGTGATTAATGTCGCTTAAATCATCAAAATGCGGAATATCGGGAGGTACCGTTATATGGGGGCTATATTAAAACGTGGACCTACATGGCTCATTTACGAACTTAACCTGCCTACTGGAAAAACAAGTAAAAAAAATTAAGTTCGGCTGTGCCAAACTTTTAATACCCTCCACCTTAGGGTAAAAGAAACATTAGAAGAGATGTGGCAAAAACAATTAAAATGCCGAATATCGAGAGGTACCGTTATATGGGGGCTACACCAAAACGTGAACCCATAATTACAATGTTTCGCCACACGAACTAGGACCCATTATGACCCACAAATACCAATTTTTAGACAAATCAGTGAAAACATGTGGCAAAAACCATCAAAATATTGAATATAGGGAGGTACTGTTATATGGGGGCTATACCAAATTATGGACCCATACTTGCAATGTTTCGCCACAGGAGCTAGAACCAATAATGACCAACAAATATCAATTTTCAGACAAATCCGTGAAAAAAGTTTGCAAAAATCATCAAATTACCGAATATCGGGAGTTAACGTTATATGGGGGCTATACGAAGACGTGGACTTGCACAGACAATTTTCTGTCTTAGGGTGTAGTATCTATTTCGAACTTCAAATACCAAGTTTGAAACAATTCCGGTGAATAATTTCGCGTAAATCATCAAAATGCCGAATATCGGGAGGTACCGTTATATGGGGGCTATATTAAAACGTGGACCTACATGGCTCATTTACGAACTTAACCTGCCTACTGGAAAAACAAGTAAAAAAACATTAAGTTCGGCTGTGCCAAACTTTTAATACCCTCCACCTTAGGGTAAAAGAAACATTAGAAGAAATGTGGCAAAAACCATTAAAATGCCGAATATCGGGAGGTACCGTTATATGGGGGCTACACCAAAACATGGACCTATAATTACTGGACCCATTATGACCCATAAATATCAATTTTTAGACAAATCAGTGAAAAAATGTGGCAAAAACCATCAAAATACCGAATATCGGGAAGTACCGTTATATGGGGGCTATATCAAATCATGGACCCATGCATGCAATGTTTCGACACCGAAGCTGGAACCGATTATGACCAACAAATACCAATTTTCAGACAAATCCGTGAAAAATGTGGGAAAAATCATCAAAATACCGAATATCGGGAGGTACCGTTATATGGGGGCTATACCAAAACGTGGACCTATAATTATAATGTTTTGCCACACGAACTACGACCAATTATGACCCACAAATACCAATTTTTAGACAAATCAGTGAAAAATTTGGCAAAACCCAGTATGATACGTTGTCGTACGGATGGTATGACAACATGGAACACACTACACCTCCCTTTTTAACAAAGAATAATCAACGGTTAAAATTGATTATTCTTAGTTGAATTTAATTCATATAATTTTATAATTCATGAATTTTATTCATATAAATTTACAATTAACAGTCAGTGCTGGCTTCATTTTAAGTTAGTTAGTTCTACTTATTTTTAAAGTTTAGTTTAATGTTTACAAATTACTCATTTTTTTTCTTTTGCATAGAGACTAATGCTTACAAATATATTTAACGTTACTTGTTAAATACGATTACAATTTTTGTCCTATAATATATTTTGTAGTAAAAAAAATTATATGAGAATAACGAAAAATAGAACCTTTTTTTGACTTAAGCGATATTTTTAAAATATAATTTATGGTTTGTAAACATCAAATATAATTTTATAAAATTTTGTTGTGGGGTCTTAAATTTTAATTTAAGTGATTTAATATGTTTTTTTTTCATTATTTTACATATATACCTATTTTTTATTATTATTATGTTTTATTAATTAATAGATGTATTTTTATACCCTCCACTATACTATGGAGGGTATATTAACTTTGTCATTCCGTTTGTAACTCGAAATACTCATGTCAGATTCAACAAAGTATATATATTCTTGATCAGCGTAAAATTCTAAGTCGATTTAGCGATGTCCGTCTGTCTGTCTGTTGTAATCACGCTATCTTTCGAATGAATTGAGATAGATGGCTAAAATTTTGCACACATGTTTATTTTTCCAGTAGGCAGGTTAAGTTCGTAAGTGGTTGTAGGTCCACGTTTTCATATAGCCCCCATATAACGGTACCTCCCTATATTCGGTATTTTGATGATTTTAGGGACATTTTTCACCGGAATTGTTTCAAATTTGGTATTTAAAGTTCAAAATGGATACTACACCCTAAGACAGAAAATTGTCTGTGCAGGTCTACGTCTTCGTATAGCCGCCATATAACGGTACCTCCCGATATTCGGTATTTTGATGATTTTAGCAACATTTTTCGCGGGAATTGTTTCAAATTTGGTATTTGAAGTTCAAAATGAATACTACACCCTAATATAGAAAATTGTCTGTGCAGGTCCACGTCTTCGTATAGCCGCCATATAACGGTACCTCCCGATATTCGGTATTTTGATGATTTTAGCAACATTATTCACGGGAATTGTTTCAAAATTGGTATTTGAAGTTCGTAATGAATACTACAGAAAATTGTCTGTGTAAGTCCATGTCTTCGTATAGCCCCCATATAACGTTACCTCCCGATATTCGGTATTTTGATGATTTTAACGACATTATTCACGGGAATTGTTTCAAATTTGGTATTTGAAGTTCGTTATAGCAACTACAGTCTGTGACAGAAAATTGTCTGTGCGGGTCCAGGTCTTCGTATAGGCCCCGTATATCAGTACCTCCCTATATTCGGTATTTTGATGATTTTAGCGACATTATTCACCGGAATTGTTTGAAAATTGGTATTTGAAGTTCGTAATGAATACTACAGTCTAAGATAGAAAATTGAAGTTCGTTATAGGAACTACAGTCTGTGACAGAAAATTGTCTGTGCGGGTCCAGGTCTTCGTATAGGTCCCATATACCAGTACCTCCCTATATTCGGTATTTTCATGATTTTAGCGACATTATTCACCGGAATTGTTTGAAAATTGGTATTTGAAGTTCTTAATGAATACTACCGTCTAAGATAGAAAATTGTCTGTGCAAGTCCATGTCTTCGTATAGCCCCCATATAACGGTACCTCCTGATATTCGGTATTTTGGTGATTTTAACGACATTATTCACGGGAATTGTTTCAAATTTGGTACTTGAAGCTCAAAATGGATACTACACCCTAAAACAGAAAATTGTCTGTGCAGGTCCACGTCTTCGTATAGCCCCCATATAACGGTACCTCACTATATTCGGTATTTTGATGATTTTAGCGACATTATTCACCGGAATTGTTTAAAAATTGGATTGATTGATTTGAAGTTCGTAATGAATACTACAGCCTGCGACAGAAAATTGTCTATGCTGGTCCAGGTCTTTGCACAGCTCCAATTTAACGGCACCTCCTTATATACGATATTTTGATTATTTTAGCTACATTATTCACCGTTTATTTCAAGTTTCCAATTTGAATATGGTAATGGCTTATGACAAACAATGCCTATGTATGTCCACGTCGTATAGACTCCAATATTACGGCTATATTCGGTATTTTTAAAATTTTAAAAGAATTTTTTAAAGATTTTATTTTTTAAAAATTTCCAAATTCGTTGCAAATGGTGGAAGGTATTAAAAGTTCGGCCCGCCGAACTTAGTGCTTTTTAACTTGTTATATATTAGTTTACTAAGTCGAATTGAAAAGTTAAATGCTCTAAAGTGGATTTAGATCAAAGTAGCCGATGATTTTAACGACATTATTCACGGGAATTGTTTCAAATTTGGTACTTGAAGCTCAAAATGGATACTACACCCTAAGACAGAAAATTGTCTTTGCAGGTCCACGTCTTCGTATAGCCCCCATATAACGGTACCTCCCTATATTCGGTATTTTGATGATTTTAGCGACATTATTCACCGGAATTGTTTCAAAATTGGTATTTGAAGTTCGTAATGAATACTACAGCCTGTGACAGAAAATTGTCTATGCTGGTCCAGGTCGTTGCACAGCTCCAATTTAACGGCACCTCCTTATATACGATATTTTGATGATTTTAGCTACATTATTCACCGTTTATTTCAAGTTTCCAATTTGAATATGGTAATGGCTTATGACAAACAATGCCTATGTATGTCCACGTCGTATAGACCCCAATATAACGGCTATATTCGGAATTTTTAAAATTTTAACAGAATTTTTTAAAGATTTTATTTTTTAGGGGTAGCAAAGCGCACCTAGTCAATACATAAATATTGTTTTTTTACTACAGTTTAATACATACATAGAAGTAAGATTGGAATCTCCTCAAGTGGTGTTTAACTGGATGAAAATTAATCCGCTGATACAATAGATGACTGCTGCAGCTGCTGATATTGTTGTAAGGATTTGTTCTGTTAATGCGGTTCCGGCTCTAACTCCAAGTTTAAAAGTTCCGCTACTTCGTTGAGCTGTAGCCAGGAATCTTTGGGATTAAGTTGGGCACGTTTGAGATTACCGAACTACGAGGACGGAATTCCAAATGTATTGATTTGCGATAATGTATTGATGTTTTGCCATTAGTAGGCAACGTTTGGGTTGCTTTTGGTTGTTGGTCCGTTCAGACACTGGACCCCGTCTTGCGCCAACATCACAGTGGTAGTTGTAGCGAAACAAGCTAACGAACATGAGTGTTTAATTAATTTACGCGCTTTAGGCTCCATTCTTTACCGTTTTGTTACTTGAAAATTGTATTATTATAATTGTTGTTGATATATAATTTCATTAGTTGTTTTTTTTTTTTTTAGAGCCGTTGCTTTCTGCATCAGTCACTTGTTTCTTTGTCTCTTTTAAACAAAACCCTTTTTCTTTCTCTTTTCTATTTATAATTTACGAGCTGGCCCGGTCCGTATTGCCCGCCCATAGTTTAAGCGTTTAATATATATAGATTAACCCACTTTTGTAAATTTAAAAGTTTTTTTTTTTTTTGTTTGGCAGGTTCGCCATGAAATGAAAACTCTTTTGGTTTTATTGGGGATGACTTCCCCTTACTTTATTCAAATTAGAACTGAACTAATATTATCTTACAAAAATTCACTTAAGCTAAATGAAAAATAAAGTGAGCGTGGGAAACGCTTACTGAGCATAATGCATGCTTACAATCTCGGAGTAGTGCGGACAACACACCTCAATAAAGTGAGTGTGTAAAGTTACATACTGAAGGTATTGTAACTTGAGTAAAAGCATATTATTAGTTGGATACAGAAGGTATGCCAACTTGGACAAATGTGTCAACCAGTATGATACGTTGTCGTACGGATGGTATGGCAACATGGATGAATCAAACACACTACAGCTAAACTTCATGGTGGTTCTATCAAAATAGTCAGTTTTATACCCTCCACGGAGTATGAAGGGTATATTAGGTTCGTCATTCCGTTTGTAACAATTCGAAATATATATTTTAGAGTAAGCAACGAGTAGAGATACATTCGTCTTAGACCCCATAAAGTATATATATTCATAATCAGCATAATATTCTAAGTCGATTAACCGATGTCCGTCTGTCTGTCTGTCTGTTGAAATCACGATACAGTCCACATTATTTGACGTAGAGCGAAAATTTAGCAGAGCTGTTTGCATTGTGTCTAGGATTGTTGGTATTGAAAATGAGATATATCGGTCCACGTTCTGGTATAATCCCAATATAACGGTACCTCCCGATATTCGGTATTTTGATGATTTATGCCACATTTTTTACGGATTTGTCTGGAAATTGGTATTTGTAGGTCATAACGGGTCCCTGAGCGTGTGGCAAAACATTGCATGTATAGGTCCACGTTGTGGCATAGCCCCCATATAAAGGTACCTCCCGATATTCGATATTTTAGTTTTTTTTTGCCACATTTTTTCACGGATTTGTCTAAAAATTGGTATTTGTGGGTCATAATGATTTCCAGCTCCGGTGGCGAAACATTGCATGTATGGGTCCATGATTTGGTATAGCCCCCATATAACGATACCTCTCGATTTTCTTTTGAAGAATAAGAAAAATCCATTTTCCTCTAATTTTTCACGATCGATTTGGCCAAGTAATAACGTTTTAGAAAGCTCTTGGAACGACCTTTCCTGCAGTGTCATTTATATGCGGCACAATTTTTTATTGCTTATTTATTTTATTTATTTTATGTTTCTCTCTAGAAAGCACTTGATTTTAGGAAACATAGTTTTATACCCTCCACCATAATATGGAGGGTATATTAAGTTTTTTATTCCGTTTGTAACACCTCGAAATATACATTTTAGACCCCACAAAGTATATATATTCTTGATCAGCATAAAATTCTTTGTCGATTTATCAATGTCCGTCCGTCTGTCCGTCTATCCGTCTGTGGAAATCACTCTAGCTTCCGAACGAAATGAAGTAGGTTGATAAAATTTTACTCAAATGTGTACTATGTCTGCAGTATTGAAAATGGGCCATGTAGGTCCACGTCTTCGTATAGCCCCCATGTAACGGTACCCCCCGATATTCGGTATTTTGATCATTTTAGCGACATTATTTACCGGAATTGTTTCAGTTTTAGTATTTGAAGTTCGTAATGAATTCTACATACTAAGACAAAAAATGAGCCATGTAGGTCCACGTCTTCGTATAGCCCCCATATAACGGTACCTCACAATATTCGGTATTTTGAAGATTTAGGCGGCATTATTTACCGGAATTGTTTCACATTTTGCATTTGAAGTTCATAATGGATGCTACACCCTCTCACAGAAAATTGTCTGTGCAGGTCCACATCGTCGTATAGACTCTAATATACGGCTACATTAGGTATTTTCAAGATTTTAAAAGATTTTTAAGGCATTTTATTTTTTTTGAAAATTGTTAAATTTGTACCAAATGGTGGAGGGTATTCAAAGTTCGGCCAGGCCGAACTTACAGTTTTTTTACTTGTTTAAAAAAAATCTGCCCGATTAATCTTTCAGGAGTGTTTATATCTTGAAAGTACACCTTGTGGGCTTCCCAACGTGCTATTCCATGAGCTTGCACTAGTTTTAGTTTTCGCATAGTGGGACTCGTTGATAACTTTTGAAAAATAAGAAAAATTAAATTTTCTTTTATTTTTCACAATCGATTTGGCCAAGTAATAACGTTTTAAAAATCCCTTGGAACGACCTTTCCTGCAGTACCATTCGTATACGTGCACTATTTTTTACTGCTGCACAGTGGGCCATTTTATGTTTCCCTCTAGAAAACACTTGATTTTAGGAAAAATATTTAAAAAAAAACTGCCCGATTAATCTTTCAGGAGTGTTTATATCTTGAAAGTACACCTCATGGGCTTTCCAACGTGCTATTGCATGAGCTTGCACTATTTTTAGTTTTTGCACAGGGGAATTCGTTGATAACTTTTGAAAAATACGATCGATTTGGCCAAGTAACAGCGTTTTAGAAAGCTCTTGGAACGACATTTCCTGCAGTGCCATTCATATGCGGCACTATTTTTTATTGCTGCACAGTGGGCCATTTTATGTTTCCCTGTAGAAAACACTTGATTTTAGGAAAAATATTTAAAAAAAATGGTTCGATTAATCTTTCAGGAGTGTTTATATTTTGAAAGTACACCTCATGGGCTTTTCAACGTGCTATTTCATGAGCTTGCACTATTTTTAGTTTCCGCACAGTGGAACTCATTGATAACTTTTGAAAAATAAGAAAAATTAATTTTTCTCTAATTTTTCAGGATCGATTTGGCCAAGTAATAAAGTTTTAGGAAGCTCTTGGAACGACCTTTCCTGCAGTGCCATTCATATGCATGCACTATTTTTTATTGCTGCACAGTGAGCCATTTTATGTTTCCCCTTCAGAAAACACTTGATTTTAGAAAAAATATTTAAAAAAAATCTGTCCGATTAATCTTTTAGTAGTTTATGTCTTGAAAGTACACTGCATGGGCTTTCCAACGTGCTATTTCATGAGCTTGCACTATTTTTAGTTTCCGCACAGTGGAACTCATTGATAACTTTTGAAAAATAAGAAAAATTAATTTTTCTCTAATTTTTCACGATCGATTTGGCCAAGTAATAAAGTTTTAGGAAGCTCTTGGAACGACCTTTCTTTCAGTAGTGTTTATATCTTGAAAGTACACCTCATGGGACTTCCAACGTGCTATTTCATAGCTTGCACTATTTTTAGTTTTCGCACAGTGGGACTCTTTGTTAACTGTAATCCCTCCACCTTGGAAAGGAGGGTATATTAACTTTGTCATTCCGTTTGTAACCTCCTTAAATATTCGTCTTAGTCCCCACAAAGTATATATATTCATAATCAGCATAAAATTCTAAGTCGATTTAACGATGTCCGTCTTTCTGTCCGTCCGTCTGTCTGTTGAAATCACGATACAGCCCACATTATTTGACGTAGAGCGCCAAAATTTAGCAGAGCTATTTGCATTGTGTCTAGGATGGTTGGTATTGAAAATGAGATATATCGGTCCACGTTCTGGTATAGTCCCAATATAACGGTACCTCCCGATATTCGGTATTTTGATGATTTATGCCACATTTTTCACGGATTTGTCTGGAAATTGGTATTTGTAGGTCATAACGGGTCCCTGAGCGTGTGGCAAAACATTGCATGTATAGGTCCACGTTGTTGTATAGCCCCCATATAAAGGTACCTCCCGATATTCGGTACTTTAGTTATTTTGCCACATTTTTTCACGGATTTGTCTAAAAATTGTTATTTGTGGGTCATAATGGTTTCCAGCTCCGGTGGCGAAACATTGCATGTATGGGTCCATGATTTGGTATAGCCCCCATATAACGGTACCTCCCGATATTCGGTAATTTGATGATTTTTGCAAACTTTTTTCACGGATTTGTCTGAAAATAGATATTTGTTGGTAATTATCGGTTCTAGCTCCTGTGGCGAAACATTGCAAATATGGGTCCATGATTTGGTATAGCCCCCATATAACAGTACCTCCCGATATTCGGTATTTTGATGGTTCTTGCCAAATTTTTTCACTGATTTGTCTAAAAATTGGTATTTGTGGTTCATAATGGGTCGTAGTTCGTGTGGCAAAACATTATAATTATAGGTCCACGTTTTGGTATAGCCCCCATATAACGGTACCTCCCGATATTCGGTAATTTGATGATTTTTCCCACATTTTTTCACGGATTTGTCTGAAAATTGGTATTTGTTGGTCATAATCGGTTCCAGCTTCGGTGTCGAAACATTGCATGCATGGGTCCATGATTTGATATAGCCCCCATATAACGGTACCTCCCGATATTCGGTATTTTGATGGGTTTTGCCACATTTTTTCACTGATTTGTCTAAAAATTGGTATTTGTGGGTCATAATGGTTCCTAGTTCGTGTGGCGAAACATTGTAATTATAGGTCCACGCTTTGGTATAGTCCCCATATAACGGTACCTTCCGATATTCGGTAATTTGATGATTTTTGCCACATTTTTTCACGGATTTTTCTGAAAATTGGTATTTGATGGTCATAATGGGTTCCAGCTTCGGTGGCGAAACATTGCATGCATGGGTCCTTGATTTGATATAGCCCCCATATAACGGTACCTCCCGATATTCTTCACTGATTTGTCTAAAAATTGGTATTTATGGGTCATAATGGGTCCTAGTTCGTGTGGCGAAACATTGTAATTATAGGTCCACGCTTTGGTATAGCCCCCATATAACGGTACCTCCCGATATTCGGCATTTTAATGGTTTTTGCCACATTTCTTCTAATGTTTCTTTTTCCCTAAGGTGGAGGGTATTAAAAGTTTGGCCCGGCCGAACTTACTGTTTTTTTACTTGTTTTTCATTTAGCTTAAGTTAATTTTTGTTAGATAATATTAGTTCAGTTCTAATTTGAATAAAGTAAGGGGAAGTCGCATTTTGCGGCTTCCCCAATAAAACCAAAAGAGTTTTCATTTCATAGCTCTAACATATCAAACATATTCTAACTCTAACAATTTCCACATTCAAATTAATATCAATAATTATTCGCCGGAGACCTCATAAGGTATATCTATTCGTTATCAGCATAAAACTTTAACTATTTAACCATCCCCGTCTGTTGAAATCAGGATAAATTTCATTTTATTTGGCGTAGAGCTTTTGTAAAATAGTATCACTGTGTTTAGGATGATCGGTATTGAAAAATTAAGTCATATCTTTTCAAGCATTTTATTTTCGTCTTTATTTCCCGGTTTTATTTTCGGCTGAACATTATTTATGTAAGTCCACATTTAACTATAGCTCCCATATAACGGACCTTCAGATATTCGGAATTTTTGATTTTTACCACATTTTTCGGCGAGTATGTTAAAAGCTAGGCATCGGTAATGGGTGTTACTGATTGTGTCAAAATATTGTCCATTTTGGTCCAATTTTTCCTGTAGCTCCCAAAAACCCGTATTCCTTCATGTTTCAAATTTGATATTTGAAGCTCGCAAAATTTAACAAGTTCGGCTGGGCCGAACTTTGAATACCTTCCACCATTTTGAAGGAATTTGGAAATTTTCAAAAAATAAAATCCTTAAAAATTCTTTTAAAATTTTAAAAATACCAAATATAGCTGTTATATGGGGGTCTATATGACGTGGACCTACATAGGCATTGTTTGTCATAAGCCATTTCTATATTCAAATTCAAAACTTGAAATAAACAGTGAATAATGTAGCTAAAACCATCGAAATATGTATATAGGGAGGTACCGTTATATCGGAGCTGTGCGAAGACCTGCACCTGCCCAGAAAATTTTCTGTCATAGACCTAAGTATCCACTTCGATCTTCAAACACCAAATTTGAAAGAATTCCGGTGAATAATGTCGCTAAAATCATCAAACTACCGAATATAGAGAGGTACCGTTACATGGGGGCTATACGAAGACATGGACCTGCACAGACAATTTTCTGTCTTAAGGAGTAGTATAGATTTCTAACTTCAAATACCAAGTTTGAAACAATTCCGGTGAATAATGTCGCTGAAATCATTGAAATATCGGGAGTTAACGTTATATGGGGCTATACGAAGACGTGGCCTTGCACAGACAATTTTCTGTCTTAGGGTGTAGTATCTATTTCGAACTTCAAATACCAAATTTGAAACAATTCCGGTGATTAATGTCGCTTAAATCATCAAAATGCGGAATATCGGGAGGTACCGTTATATGGGGGCTATATTAAAACGTGGACCTACATGGCTCATTTACGAACTTAACCTGCCTACTGGAAAAACAAGTAAAAAAAAATTAAGTTCGGCTGTGCCAAACTTTTAATACCCTCCACCTTAGGGTAAAAGAAACATTAGAAGAAATGTGGCAAAAACAATTAAAATGTTGAATATCGAGAGGTACCGTTATATGGGGGCTACACCAAAACGTGGACCCATAATTACAATGTTTCGCCACACGAACTAGGACCCATTATGACCCACAAATACCAATTTTTAGACAAATCAGTGAAAACATGTGGCAAAAACCATCAAAATATTGAATATAGGGAGGTACTGTTATATGGGGGCTATACCAAATTATGGACCCATACTTGCAATGTTTCGCCACAGGAGCTAGAACCAATAATGACCAACAAATATCAATTTTCAGACAAATCCGTGAAAAAAGTTTGCAAAAATCATCAAATTACCGAATATCGGGAGTTAACGTTATATGGGGGCTATACGAAGACGTGGACTTGCACAGACAATTTTCTGTCTTAGGGTGTAGTATCTATTTCGAACTTCAAATACCAAGTTTGAAACAATTCCGGTGAATAATGTCGCGTAAATCATCAAAATGCCGAATATCGGGAGGTACCGTTATATGGGGGCTATATTAAAACGTGGACCTACATGGCTCATTTACGAACTTAACCTGCCTACTGGAAAAACAAGTAAAAAAACATTAAGTTCGGCTGTGCCAAACTTTTAATACCCTCCACCTTAGGGTAAAAGAAACATTAGAAGAAATGTGGCAAAAACCATTAAAATGCCGAATATCGGGAGGTACCGTTATATGGGGGCTACACCAAAACATGGACCTATAATTACTGGACCCATTATGACCCATAAATATCAATTTTTAGACAAATCAGTGAAAAAATGTGGCAAAAACCATTAAAATGCCGAATATCGGGAGGTACCGTTATATGGGGGCTACACCAAAACATGGACCTATAATTACTGGACCCATTATGACCCATAAATACCAATTTTCAGACAAATCCGTGAAAAAATGTGGGAAAAATCATCAAATTACCGAATATCGGGAGGTACCGTTATATGGGGGCTATACCAAAACGTGGACCTATAATTATAATGTTTTGCCACACGAACTACGACCAATTATGACCCACAAATACCAATTTTTAGACAAATCAGTGAAAAAATTTGGCAAAACCCAGTATGATACGTTGTCGTACGGATGGTATGACAACATGGAACACACTACACCTCCCTTTTTAACAAAGAATAATCAACGGTTAAAATTGATTATTCTTAGTTGAATTTAATTCATATAATTTTATAATTCATGAATTTTATTCATATAAATTTACAATTAACAGTCAGTGCTGGCTTCATTTAAAGTTAGTTAGTTCTGGTTATTTTTAAAGTTTAGTTTAATTACTCATTTTTTTATTACTCATTTTTTTTCTTTTGTATAGAGACTAATGCTTACAAATATATTTAACGTTACTTGTTAAATACGATTACAATTTTTGTCCTATAATATATTTTGTAGTAAAAAAAATTATATGAGAATAACGAAAAATATAACCTTTTTTTTGACTTAAGCGATATTTTTAAAATATAATTTATGGTTTGTAAACATCAAATATAATTTTATAAAATTTTGTTGTGGGGTCTTAAATTTTAATTTAAGTGATTTAATATGTTTTTTTTTTTCATTATTTTACATATATACCTATTTTTATTATTATTATGTTTTATTAATTAATAGATGTATTTTTATACCCTCCACTATACTATGGAGGGTATATTAACTTTGTCATTCCGTTTGTAACTCGAAATACTCATGTCAGATCCAACAAAGTATATATATTCTTGATCAGCGTAAAATTCTAAGTCGATTTAGCGATGTCCGTCTGTCTGTCTGTTGTAATCACGCTATCTTTCGAATGAATTGAGATAGATGGCTAAAATTTTGCACACATGTTTATTTTTCCAGTAGGCAGGTTAAGTTCGTAAATGGTTGTAGGTCCACGTTTTCATATAGCCCCCATATAACGGTACCTCCCTATATTCGGTATTTTGATGATTTTAGGGACATTTTTCACCGGAATTGTTTCAAATTTGGTATTTAAAGTTCAAAATGGATACTACACCCTAAGACAGAAAATTGTCTGTGCAGGTCTACGTCTTCGTATAGCCGCCATATAATGGTACCTCCCGATATTCGGTATTTTGATGATTTTAGCAACATTTTTCGCGGGAATTGTTTCAAATTTGGTATTTGAAGTTCAAAATGAATACTACACCCTAATATAGAAAATTGTCTGTGCAGGTCCACGTCTTCGTATAGCCGCCATATAACGGTACCTCCCGATATTCGGTATTTTGATGATTTTAGCAACATTATTCACGGGAATTGTTTCAAAATTGGTATTTGAAGTTCGTAATGAATACTACAGAAAATTGTCTGTGTAAGTCCATGTCTTCGTATAGCCCCCATATAACGTTACCTCCCGATATTCGGTATTTTGATGATTTTAACGACATTATTCACGGGAATTGTTTCAAATTTGGTATTTGAAGTTTGTTATAGCAACTACAGTCTGTGACAGAAAATTGTCTGTGCTGGTCCAGGTCTTCGTATAGGCCCCGTATATCAGTACCTCCCTATATTCGGTATTTTGATGATTTTAGCGACATTATTCACCGGAATTGTTTGAAAATTGGTATTTGAAGTTCTTAATGAATACTACAGTCTAAGATAGAAAATTGTCTGTGCAAGTCCATGTCTTCGTATAGCCCCCATATAACGGTACCTCCTGATATTCGGTATTTTGGTGATTTTAACGACATTATTCACGGGAATTGTTTCAAATTTGGTACTTGAAGCTCAAAATGGATACTACACCCTAAAACAGAAAATTGTCTGTGCAGGTCCACGTCTTCGTATAGCCCCCATATAACGGTACCTCACTATATTCGGTATTTTGATGATTTTAGCGACATTATTCACCGGAATTGTTTAAAAATTGGATTGATTGATTTGAAGTTCGTAATGAATACTACAGCCTGCGACAGAAAATTGTCTATGCTGGTCCAGGTCTTTGCACAGCTCCAATTTAACGGCACCTCCTTATATACGATATTTTGATTATTTTAGCTACATTATTCACCGTTTATTTCAAGTTTCCAATTTGAATATGGTAATGGCTTATGACAAACAATGCCTATGTATGTCCACGTCGTATAGACTCCAATATTACGGCTATATTCGGTATTTTTAAAATTTTAAAAGAATTTTTTAAAGATTTTATTTTTTAAAAATTTCCAAATTCGTTGCAAATGGTGGAAGGTATTAAAAGTTCGGCCCGCCGAACTTAGTGCTTTTTAACTTGTTATATATTAGTTTACTAAGTCGAATTGAAAAGTTAAATGCTCTTAAGTGGATTTAGATCAAAGTAGCCGATGATTTTAACGACATTATTCACTGGAATTGTTTCAAATTTGGTACTTGAAGCTCAAAATGGATACTACACCATAAGACAGAAAATTGTCTTTGCAGGTCCACGTCTTCGTATAGCCCCCATATAACGGTACCTCCCTATATTCGGTATTTTGATGATTTTAGCGACATTATTCACCGGAATTGTTTCAAAATTGGTATTTGAAGTTCGTAATGAATACTACAGCCTGCGACAGAAAATTGTCTATGCTGGTCCAGGTCGTTGCACAGCTCCAATTTAACGGCACCTCCTTATATACGATATTTTGATGATTTTAGCTACATTATTAACCGTTTATTTCAAGTTTCCAATTTGAATATGGTAATGGCTTATGACAAACAATGCCTATGTATGTCCACGTCGTATAGACCCCAATATAACGGCTATATTCGGAATTTTTAAAATTTTAACAGAATTTTTTAAAGATTTTATTTTTTAGGGGTAGCAAAGCGCACCTAGTCAATACATAAATATTGTTTTTTTTTTACTACAGTTTAATACATACATAGAAGTAAGATTGGAATCTCCTCAAGTGGTGTTTAACTGGATGAAAATTAATCCGCTGATACAATAGATGACTGCTGCAGCTGCTGATATTGTTGTAAGGATTTGTTCTGTTAATGCGGTTCCGGCTCTAACTCCAAGTTTAAAAGTTCCGCTACTTCGTTGAGCTGTAGCCAGGAATCTTTGGGATTAAGTTGGGCACGTTTGAGATTACCGAACTACGAGGACGGAATTCCAAATGTATTGATTTGCGATAATGTATTGATGTTTTGCCATTAGTAGGCAACGTTTGGGTTGCTTTTGGTTGTTGGTCCGTTCAGACACTGGACCCCGTCTTGCGCCAACATCACAGTGGTAGTTGTAGCGAAACAAGCTAACGAACATGAGTGTTTAATTAATTTACGCGCTTTAGGCTCCATTCTTTACCGTTTTGTTACTTGAAAATTGTATTATTATAATTGTTGTTGATATATAATTTCATTAGTTGTTTTTTTTTTTTTTTAGAGCCGTTGCTTTCTGCATCAGTCACTTGTTTCTTTGTCTCTTTTTAACAAAACCGAGCCCTTTTTCTTTCTCTTTTCTATTTATAATTTACGAGCTGGCCCGGTCCGTATTGCCGGCCCATAGTTTAAGCGTTTAATATATATATAGATTAACCCACTTTTGTAAATTTAAAAGTTTTTTTTTTTTGTTTGGCAGGATCGCCATGAAATGAAAACTCTTTTGGTTTTATTGGGGATGACTTCCCCTTACTTTATTCAAATTAGAACTGAACTAATATTATCTTACAAAAATTCACTTAAGCTAAATGAAAAATAAAGTGAGCGTGGGAAACGCTTACTGAGCATAATGCATGCTTACTATCTCGGAGTAGTGCGGACAACACACCTCAATAAAGTGAGTGTGTAAAGTTACATACTGAAGGTATTGTAACTTGAGTAAAAGCATATTATTAGTTGGATACAGAAGGTATGCCAACTTGGACAAATGTGTCAACCAGTATGATACGTTGTCGTACGGATGGTATGGCAACATGGATGAATCAAACACACTACAGCTAAACTTCATGGTGGTTCTATCAAAATAGTCAGTTTTATACCCTCCACGGAGTATGAAGGGTATATTAGGTTCGTCATTCCGTTTGTAACAATTCGAAATATATATTTTAGAGTAAGCAACGAGTAGAGATACATTCGTCTTAGACCCCATAAAGTATATATATTCATAATCAGCATAATATTCTAAGTCGATTAACCGATGTCCGTCTGTCTGTCTGTCTGTTGAAATCACGATACAGTCCACATTATTTGACGTAGAGCGAAAATTTAGCAGAGCTGTTTGCATTGTGTCTAGGATTGTTGGTATTGAAAATGAGATATATCGGTCCACGTTCTGGTATAATCCCAATATAACGGTACCTCCCGATATTCGGTATTTTGATGATTTATGCCACATTTTTCACGGATTTGTCTGGAAATTGGTATTTGTAGGTCATAACGGGTCCCTGAGCGTGTGGCAAAACATTGCATGTATAGGTCCACGTTGTGGTATAGCCCCCATATAAAGGTACCTCCCGATATTCGATATTTTAGTTTTTTTGCCACATTTTTTCACGGATTTGTCTAAAAATTGGTATTTGTGGGTCATAATGATTTCCAGCTCCGGTGGCGAAACATTGCATGTATGGGTCCATGATTTGGTATAGCCCCCATATAACGATACCTCCCGATTTTCTTTTGAAGAATAAGAAAAATCCATTTTCCTCTAATTTTTCACGATCGATTTGGCCAAGTAATAACGTTTTAGAAAGCTCTTGGAACGACCTTTCCTGCAGTGTCATTTATATGCGGCACAATTTTTTATTGCTTATTTATTTTATTTATTTTATGTTTCTCTCTAGAAAGCACTTGATTTTAGGAAACATAGTTTTATACCCTCCACCATAATATGGAGGGTATATTAAGTTTGTTATTCCGTTTGTAACACCTCGAAATATACATTTTAGACCCCACAAAGTATATATATTCTTGATCAGCATAAAATTCTTTGTCGATTTATCAATGTCCGTCCGTCTGTCCGTCTATCCGTCTGTCCGTCTGTGGAAATCCGAACGAAATGATAAAAAAGGTTGATAAAATTTTACTCAAATGTGTACTATGTCTGCAGGATTTTTGGTATTGAAAATGGGCCATGTAGGTCCACGTCTTCGTATAGCCCCCATATAACGGTACCTCCCGATATGCAGTATTTTGATGATTCTAGCGACATTTTTTACTGGAATTGTTTCAAAATTATTATTTAAAGTTCATAATAAATGCTTTGGCTTAAGACAGAAAATGGGCTATGTAGGTCCACGTCTTCGTATAGCCCCCATATAACGGAACCTCCCGATATTCGGTATTTTGATGATTTCAGCGACATTATTTACCGGAATTGTTTCAAATTTGGTATTTGACGTTTTTAGTAGATAATACAGCATAAAACAGAAAATGGGCCATATAGGTCCACGTCTTCGTATAGCCCCCATGTAACGGTACCCCCCGATATTCGGTATTTTGATCATTTTAGCGACATTATTTACCGGAATTGTTTCAGTTTTAGTATTTGAAGTTCGTAATGAATTCTACATACTAAGACAAAAAATGAGCCATGTAGGTCCACGTCTTCGTATAGCCTACATATAACGGTACCTCACAATATTCGTTATTTTGAAGATTTTAGCGGCATTATTTACCGGAATTGTTTCACATTTTGCATTTGAAGTTCATAATGGATGCTACACCCTATCACAGAAAATTGTCTGTGCAGGTCCACATAGTCGTATAGACTCTAATATACGGCTACATTAGGTATTTTCAAGATTTTAAAAGATTTTTAAGGCATTTTATTTTTTTTGAAAATTGTTAAATTTGTACCAAATGGTGGAGGGTATTCAAAGTTCGGCCAGGCCGAACTTACAGTTTTTTTACTTGTTTAAAAAAATCTGCCCGATTAATCTTTCAGGAGTGTTTATATCTTGAAAGTACACCTTGTGGGCTTCCCAACGTGCTATTCCATGAGCTTGCACTAGTTTTAGTTTTCGTACAGTGGGACTCGTTGATAAATCTTAAAAAAATAAGAAAAATCAATTTTTCTCTAATTTTCCACGATCGATTTATGCGTGCGCTATTTTTGATTGGCGCCCAGTGGGCCATGTAATTTTTTTCCATTAAAAAATAATCGGTTTTTTATTGAAACACCTTTATTTTAGTTATTTTATTTTTTTACTTATAATCATGTTCAGTATCAGGTACAAACAAGAATAACTACAAATTTAAAAAAATAGCATTTTTGTTTCGCATCTTTAAAAATCGTTTTCATTTCGCCTCTACAAAAATCGTTTTTATTTTCCTGTATATCTGTTATACACTGTTATACAACAGAAAGTGCGTCCAGACTGGGTGTTGTCTTTGCTGGTTAAAATCGTTTTTATCTTCACGCACATTTTTTTTTTCATTATTTTACATATATACCTATTTTTTATTATTATTATTTTTTATTAATTAATAGATGTATTTTTATACCCTCCACTATACTATGGAGGGTATATTAACTTTGTTATTCCGTTTGTAACTCGAAATACTCATGTCAGATCCAACAAAGTATATATATTCTTGATCAGCGTAAAATTCTAAGTCGATTTAGCGATGTCCGTCTGTCTGTCTGTCCGTCTGTCTGTCTGTTGTAATCACACTATCTTTCGAATGAATTGAGATAGATGGCTAAAATTTTGCACACATGTTTATTTTTCCAGTAGGCAGGTTAAGTTCGTAAATGGTTGTAGGTCCACGTTTTCATATAGCCCCCATATAACGGTACCTCCCTATATTCGGTATTTTGATGATTTTAGGGACATTTTTCACCGGCATTGTTTCAAATTTGGTATTTAAAGTTCAAAATGGATACTACACCATAAGACAGAAAATTGTCTGTGCAGGTCTACGTCTTCGTATAGCCGCCATATAACGGTACCTCCCTATATTCGGTATTTTGATGATTTTAGCAACATTTTTCACGGGAATTGTTTCAAATTTGGTATTTGAAGTTCAAAATGAATACTACACCCTAATATAGAAAATTGTCTGTGCAGGTCCACGTCTTCGTATAGCCGCCATATAACGGCACCTCCCGATATTCGGTATTTTGATGATTTTAGCAACATTATTCACGGGAATTGTTTCAAAATTGGTATTTGAAGTTCGTAATGAATACTACAGAAAATTGTCTGTGTAAGTCCATGTCTTCGTATAGCCCCCATATAACGTTACCTCCCGATATTCGGTATTTTGATGATTTTAACGACATTATTCACGGGAATTGTTTCAAATTTGGTATTTGAAGTTCGTTATAGCAACTACAGTCTGTGACAGAAAATTGTCTGTGCTGGTCCAGGTCTTCGTATAGGCCCCGTATATCAATACCTCCCTATATTCGGTATTTTGATGATTTTAGCGACATTATTCACCGAACTTACAGTTTTTTTACTTGTTTAAAAAAAATCTGCCCGATTAATCTTTCAGGAGTGTTTATATTTTGAAAGTACACCTCATGGGCTTTTCAACGTGCTATTCCGTAAGCTTGCACTATTTTTAGTTTTCGCACAGTGGGACTCGTTTATAACTTTTGAAAAATAAGAAAAATTAATTTTTCTTTAATTTTTTACGATCGATTTGGCCAAGTAATAACGTTTTAAAAAGCTCTTGGAACGGCCTTTCCTGCAGTACCATTCGTATACTTGCACTATCTTTTATTGCTGCACAGTGGACCATTTTATGTTTCCCTGTAGAAAACACTTGATTTTAGGAAAAATATTTAAAAAAAAATTGTTCGATTAATCTTTCAGGAGAGTTTATATCTTGAAAGTACACCTCATGGGCTTTCCAACGTGCTATTCCATGAGCTTGCACTATTTTTAGTTTTCGTACAGTGGGACTCGTTGGTAAATTTTAAAAATAAGAAAAATCCATTTTTCTCTAATTTTCCACTATCGATTTGGCCACGTAATAACGTTTTAGAAAGCTCTTGGGACGACCTTTCCTGCAGTGCCATTCATATGCCTGCACTATTTTTTGTTGCTGCACAGTGGGCCATTTTATGTTTTCCTCTAGAAAACACTTGACTTTAGGAAAAATATTTAAAAAAATCTGTGCGATTAATCTTTCAGGATTGTTTATATCTTGAAAGTACACCTCATGGGCTTTCCAACGTGCTATTCCATGAGCTTGCACTATTTTTAGTTTTCGTACAGTGGGACTCGTTGATAAATCTTAAAAAAATAAGAAAAATCAATTTTTCTCTAATTTTCCACGATCGATTTATGCGTGCGCTATTTTTGATTGGCGCCCAGTGGGCTATGTAATTTTTTTCCATTAAAAAATAATCGGTTTTTTATTGAAACACCTTTATTTTAGTTATTTTATTTTTTTTACTTATAATCATGTTCAGTATCAGGTACAAACAAGAATAACTACAAATTTAAAAAAATAGCATTTTTGTTTCGCATCTTTAAAAATCGTTTTCATTTCGCCTCTACAAAAATCGTTTTTATTTTCCTGTATATCTGTTATACACTGTTATACAACAGAAAGTGCGTCCAGACTGGGTGTTGTCTTTGCTGGTTAAAATCGTTTTTATCTTCACGCACATTTTTTTTTTCATTATTTTACATATATACCTATTTTTTATTATTATTATTTTTTATTAATTAATAGATGTATTTTTATACCCTCCACTATACTATGGAGGGTATATTAACTTTGTCATTCCGTTTGTAACTCGAAATACTCATGTCAGATCCAACAAAGTATATATATTCTTGATCAGCGTAAAATTCTAAGTCGCTATCTCACGCTATCTTTCAAATGAATTGAGATAGATGGCTAAAATTTTGCACACATGTTTATTTTTCCAGTAGGCAGGTTAAGTTCGTAAATGGTTGTAGGTCCACGTTTTCATATAGCCCCCATATAACGGTACCTCCCTATATTCGGTATTTTGATGATTTTAGGGACATTTTTCACCGGCATTGTTTCAAATTTGGTATTTAAAGTTCAAAATGGATACTACACCCTAAGACAGAAAATTGTCTGTGCAGGTCTACGTCTTCGTATAGCCGCCATATAACGGTACCTCCCGATATTCGGTATTTTGATGATTTTAGCAACATTTTTTACGGGAATTGTTTCAAATTTGGTATTTGAAGTTCAAAATGAATACTACACCCTAATATAGAAAATTGTCTGTGCAGGTCCACGTCTTCGTATAGCCGCCATATAACGGTACCTCCCGATATTCGGTATTTTGATGATTTTAGCAACATTATTCACGGGAATTGTTTCAAAATTGGTATTTGAAGTTCGTAATGAATACTACAGAAAATTGTCTGTGTAAGTCCATGTCTTCGTATAGCCCCCATATAACGTTACCTCCCGATAATCGGTATTTTGATGATTTTAACGACATTATTCACGGGAATTGTTTAAAATTTGGTATTTGAAGTTCGTTATAGCAACTACAGTCTGTGACAGAAAATTGTCTGTGCGGGTCCAGGTCTTCGTATAGGCCCCGTATATCAGTACCTCCCTATATTCGGTATTTTGATGATTTTAGCGACATTATTCACCGGAATTGTTTGAAAATTGGTACTTGAAGTTCGTAATGAATACTACAGTCTAAGATAGAAAATTGAAGTTCGTTATAGGAACTACAGTCTGTGACAGAAAATTGTCTGTGCGGGTCCAGGTCTTCGTATAGGCCCCATATACCAGTACCTCCCTATATTCGGTATTTTCATGATTTTAGCGACATTATTCACCGGAATTGTTTGAAAATTGGTATTTGAAGTTCTTAATGAATACTACACCCTAAGATAGAAAATTGTCTGTGCAAGTCCATGTCTTCGTATAGCCCCCATATAACGGTACCTCCTGATATTCGGTATTTTGGTGATTTTAACGACATTATTCACGGGAATTGTTTCAAATTTGGTACTTGAAGCTCAAAATGGATACTACAGCCTAAAACAGAAAATTGTCTGTGCAGGTCCACGTCTTCATATAGCCCCCATATAACGGTACCTCCTATATTCGGTATTTTGATGATTTTAGCGACATTATTCACCGGAATTGTTTCAAAATTGTTTCCAATTTGAATATGGTAATGGCTTATGACAAACAATGCCTATGTATGTCCACGTCGTATAGACTCCAATATTACGGCTATATTCGGTATTTTTAAAATTTTAAAAGAATTTTTTAAAGATTTTATTTTTTAAAAATTTCCAAATTCGTTGCAAATGGTGGAAGGTATTAAAAGTTCGGCCCGCCGAACTTAGTGCTTTTTAACTTGTTATATATTAGTTTACTAAGTCGAATTGAAAAGTTAAATGCTCTAAAGTGGATTTAGATCAAAGTAGCCGATGATTTTAACGACATTATTCACGGGAATTGTTTCAAATTTGGTACTTGAAGCTCAAAATGGATACTACACCCTAAGACAGAAAATTGTCTGTGCAGGTCCACGTCTTCGTATAGCCCCCATATAACGGTACCTCCCTATATTCGGTATTTTGACGATTTTAGCGACATTATTCACCAGAATTGTTTCAAAATTGGTATTTGAAGTTCGTAATGAATACTACAGCCTGCGACAGAAAATTGTCTATGCTGGTCCAGGTCGTTGCACAGCTCCAATTTAACGGCACCTCCTTATATACGATATTTTGATGATTTTGGCTACATTATTCACCGTTTATTTCAAGTTTCCAATTTGAATATGGTAATGGCTTATGACAAACAATGCCTATGTATGTCCACGTCGTATAGACCCCAATATATTCGGTATTTTGATGATTTTAACGACATTATTCACGGGAATTGTTTCAAATTTGGTATTTGAAGTTCGTTATAGCAACTACAGTCTGTGACAGAAAATTGTCTGTGCGGGTCCAGGTCTTCGTATAGGCCCCGTATATCAGTACCTCCCTATATTCGGTATTTTGATGATTTTAGCGACATTATTCACCGGAATTGTTTGAAAATTGGTACTTGAAGTTCGTAATGAATACTACAGTCTAAGATAGAAAATTGAAGTTCGTTATAGGAACTACAGTCTGTGACAGAAAATTGTCTGTGCGGGTCCAGGTCTTCGTATAGGCCCCATATACCAGTACCTCCCTATATTCGGTATTTTCATGATTTTAGCGACATTATTCACCGGAATTGTTTGAAAATTGGTATTTGAAGTTCTTAATGAATAGAAAATTGTCTGTGCAAGTCCATGTCTTCGTATAGCCCCCATATAACGGTACCTCCTGATATTCGGTATTTTGGTGATTTTAACGACATTATTCACGGGAATTGTTTCAAATTTGGTACTTGAAGCTCAAAATGGATACTACACCCTAAAACAGAAAATTGTCTGTGCAGGTCCACGTCTTCGTATAGCCCCCATATAACGGTACCTCACTATATTCGGTATTTTGATGATTGTAGCGACATTATTCACCGGAATTGTTTCAAAATTGTTTCCAATTTGAATATGGTAATGGCTTATGACAAACAATGCCTATGTATGTCCACGTCGTATAGACTCCAATATTACGGCTATATTCGGTATTTTTAAAATTTTAACAGAATTTTTTAAAGATTTTATTTTTTAAAAATTTCCAAATTCGTTGCAAATGGTGGAAGGTATTAAAAGTTCGGCCCGCCGAACTTAGTGCTTTTTAACTTGTTATATATTAGTTTACTAAGTCGAATTGAAAAGTTAAATGCTCTAAAGTGGATTTAGATCAAAGTAGCCGATGATTTTAACGACATTATTCACTGTAATTGTTTCAAATTTGGTACTTGAAGCTCAAAATGGATACTACACCCTAAGACAGAAAATTGTCTGTGCAGGTCCACGTCTTCGTATAGCCCCCATATAACGGTACCTCCCTATATTCGGTATTTTGATGATTTTAGCGACATTATTCACCGGAATTGTTTCAAAATTGGTATTTGAAGTTCGTAATGAATACTACAGCCTGTGACAGAAAATTGTCTATGCTGGTCCAGGTCGTTGCACAGCTCCAATTTAACGGCACCTCCTTATATACGATATTTTGATGATTTTAGCTACATTATTCACCGTTTATTTCAAGTTTCCAATTTGAATATGGTAATGGCTTATGACAAACAATGCCTATGTATGTCCACGTCGTATAGACCCCAATATAACGGCTATATTCGGAATTTTTAAAATTTTAACAGAATTTTTTAAAGATTTTATTTTTTAGGGGTAGCAAAGCGCACCTAGTCAATACATAAATATTGTTTTTTTTACTACAGTTTAATACATACATAGAAGTAAGATTGGAATCTCCTCAAGTGGTGTTTAACTTGCTTTTGGTTGTTGGTCCGTTCAGACACTGGACCCCGTCTTGCGCCAACATCACAGTGGTAGTTGTAGCGAAACAAGCTAACGAACATGAGTGTTTAATTAATTTACGCGCTTTAGGCTCCATTCTTTACCATTTTGTTACCTGAAAATTGTATTATTATAATTGTTGTTGATATATAATTTCATTAGTTGTTTTTTTTAGAGCCGTTGCTTTCTGCATCAGTCACTTGTTTCTTTGTCTTTTTTTAACAAAACCGAGCCCTTTTTCTTTCTCTTCTATTTATAATTTACGAGCTGGCCCGGTCCGTATTGCCGGCCCATAGTTTAAGCGTTTAATATATAGATTAACCCACTTTTGTAAATTTAAAAGTTTTTTTTTTTTTTTTGTTTGACAGGATCGCCATGAAATGAAAACTCTTTTGGTTTTATTGGGGAAGACTTCCCCTTACTTTATTCAAATTAGAACTGAACTAATATTATCTTACAAAAATTCACTTAAGCTAAATGAAAAATAAAGTGAGCGTGGGAAACGCTTACTGAGCATAATGCATGCTTACTATCTCGGAGTAGTGCGGACAACACACCTCAATAAAGTGAGTGTGTAAAGTTACATACTGAAGGTATTGTAACTTGAGTAAAAGCATATTATTAGTTGGATACAGAAGGTATGCCAACTTGGACAAATGTGTCAACCAGTATGATACGTTGTCGTACGGATGGTATGGCAACATGGATGAATCAAATACACTACAGCTAAACTTCATGGTGGTTCTATCAAAATAGTCAGTTTTATACCCTCCACGGAGTATGAAGGGTATATTAGGTTCGTCATTCCATTTGTAACAATTCGAAATATATATTTTAGAGTAAGCAACGAGTAGAGATACATTCGTCTTAGACCCCATAAAGTATATATATTCATAATCAGCATAAAATTCTAAGTCGATTAACCGATGTTCGTCTGTCTGTCTGTCTGTTGAAATCACGATACAGTCCACATTATTTGACGTAGAGCGAAAATTAAGCAGAGCTGTTTACATTGTGTCTAGGATTGTTGGTATTGAAAATGAGATATATCGGTCCACGTTCTGGTATAATAACAATATAACGGTACCTCCCGATATTCGGTATTTTGATGATTTATGCCACATTTTTCACGGATTTGTCTGGAAATTGGTATTTGTAGGTCATAACGGGTCCCTGAGCGTGTGGCAAAACATTGCATGTATAGGTCCACGTTGTGGTATAGCCCCCATATAAAGGTACCTCCCGATATTCGATATTTTAGTTTTTTTGCCACATTTTTTCACGGATTTGTCTAAAAATTGGTATTTGTGGGTCATAATGATTTCCAGCTCCGGTGGCGAAACATTGCATGTATGGGTCCATGATTTGGTATGGCCCCCATATAACGATACCTCCCGATTTTCTTTTGAAGAATAAGAAAAATCCATTTTCCTCTAATTTTTCACGATCGATTTGGCCAAGTAATAACGTTTTAGAAAGCTCTTGGAACGACCTTTCCTGCAGTGTCATTTATATGCGGCACAATTTTTTATTGCTTATTTATTTTATTTATTTTATGTTTCTCTCTAGAAAGCACTTGATTTTAGGAAACATAGTTTTATACCCTCCACCATAATATGGAGGGTATATTAAGTTTGTTATTCCGTTTGTAACACCTCGAAATATACATTTTAGACCCCACAAAGTATATATATTCTTGATCAGCATAAAAATCTATGTCGATTTATCAATGTCCGTCCGTCTGTCCGTCTATCCGTCTGTCCGTCTGTGGAAATCACTCTAGCTTCCGAACGAAATGAAGTAGGTTGATAAAATTTTACTCAAATGTGTACTATGTCTGCAGGATTTTTGGTATTGAAAATGGGCCATGTAGGTCCACGTCTTCGTATAGCTCCCATATAACGGTACCTAACGATATTCGGTATTTTGATGATTTCAGCGACATTATTTACCGGAATTGTTTCAAATTTGGTATTTGACGTTTTTAGTAGATAATACAGCATAAAACAGAAAATGGGCCATGTAGGTCCACGTCTTCGTATAGCCCCCATGTAACGGTACCCCCGATATTCGGTATTTTGATCATTTTAGCGACATTATTTACCGGAATTGTTTCAGTTTTAGTATTTGAAGTTCGTAATGAATTCTACATACTAAGACAAAAAATGAGCCATGTAGGTCCACGTCTTCGTATAGCCCCCATATATATATGAGGTACCGTCACAATATTCGGTATTTTGAAGATTTTAGCGGCATTATTTACCGGAATTGTTTCACATTTTGCATTTGAAGTTCATAATGGATGCTACACCTTATCACAGAAAATTGTCTGTGCAGGTCCACATCGTCGTATAGACTCTAATATACGGCTACATTAGGTATTTTCAAGATTTTAAAAGATTTTTAAGGCATTTTATTTTTTTTGAAAATTGTTAAATTTGTACCAAATGGTGGAGGGTATTCAAAGTTCGGCCAGGACGAACTTACAGTTTTTTTACTTGTTTAAATAAAATCTGCCCGATTAATCTTTCAGGAGTGTTTATATCTTGAAAGTACACCTCATGGGCTTTCCAACGTGCTATTGCATGAGCTTGCACTTTTTTTAGTTTTCGCACAGGGGAATTCGTTGATAACTTTTGAAAAATACGATCGATTTGGCCAAGTAACAGCGTTTTAGAAAGCTCTTGGAACGACATTTCCTGCAGTGCCATTCATATGCGGCACTATTTTTTATTGCTGCACAGTGGGCCATTTTATGTTTCCCTGTAGAAAACACTTGATTTTAGGAAAAATATTTAAAAAAATGGTTCGATTAATCTTTCAGGAGTGTTTATATTTTGAAAGTACACCTCATGGGCTTTTCAACGTGCTATTCCGTAAGCTTGCACTATTTTTAGTTTTCGCACAGTGGGACTCGTTCATAACTTTTGAAAAATAAGAAAAATTAATTTTTCTTTATTTTTTTACGATCGATTTGGCCAAGTAATAACGTTTTAAAAAGCTCTTGGAACGGCCTTTCCTGCAGTACCATTCGTATACTCGCACTATCTTTTATTGCTGCACAGTGGACCATTTTATGTTTCCCTGTAGAAAACACTTGATTTTAGGAAAAATATTTAAAAAAAAATTGTTCGATTAATCTTTCAGGAGAGTTTATATCTTGAAAGTACACCTCATGGGCTTTCCAACGTGCTATTCCATGAGCTTGCACTATTTTTAGTTTTCGTACAGTGGGACTCGTTGATAAATTTTAAAAAATAAGAAAAATCCATTTTTCTCTAATTTTCCACTATCGATTTGGCCACGTAATAACGTTTCAGAAAGCTCTTGGGACGACCTTTCCTGCAGTGCCATTCATATGCCTGCACTATTTTTTGTTGCTGCACAGTGGGCCATTTTATGTTTTCCTCTAGAAAACAATTGACTTTAGGAAAAATATTTAAAAAAATCTGTGCGATTAATCTTTCAGGAGTGTTTATATCTTGAAAGTACACCTCATGGGCCTTCCAACGTGCTATTCCATGAGCTTGCACTATTTTTAGTTTTCGTACAGTGGGACTCGTTGATAAATCTTAAAAAAATAAGAAAAATCAATTTTTCTCTAATTTTCCACGATCGATTTATGCGTGCGCTATTTTTGATTGGCGCCCAGTGGGCTATGTAATTTTTTTCCATTAAAAAATAATCGGTTTTTTATTGAAACACCTTTATTTTAGTTATTTTATTTTTTTACTTATAATCATGTTCAGTATCAGGTACAAACAAGAATAACTACAAATTTAAAAAAATAGCATTTTTGTTTCGCATCTTTAAAAATCGTTTTCATTTCGCCTCTACAAAAATCGTTTTTATTTTCCTGTATATCTGTTATACACTGTTATACAACAGAAAGTGCGTCCAGACTGGGTGTTGTCTTTGCTGGTTAAAATCGTTTTTATCTTCACGCACATCAGAATAGTGTACCCTATACCCGTTTCATTAGTAGAACAGCTACATATTGAGAGTAATGAGCCAGACAAACAGTTTTTTAGGCGAGAAACTAGGCCCTTTATTCCACCTTCCCGTCCGATAAGGCAAGTAAACGAAATTGATGTTTACGGTAGGGTTCATGCATCTGAGGGGTTTTATGACAAGTCGGTTGAAGATTTAACAGCTACTCATGTCACCAGGGCTGTAAACTCAAACTTGACCTGCTGCAACTATCAAAAACAAGGACATACTTTCAGGGATTGTGATGTGACCAGTAGGGCACTTTTTGCTATAAATGCGGAAATCCAGGAACCACTTTTCCCAAGTGTAATATATGTCAGCAGGTAAACCGGAACAGGGGCGTGGAAAGCACGTAGGGGCCACGTTCAACTGCAAACCCTCAGTAACTATTCAAAACAAGACAAGAATAATTAACGATCCAAATTTGGAGAATATTGCTTGCAAATTTAAACCGGAATTGAGGAAAGAATAGATAATTATTATAAAGTTAGAGATAGAATTATGGGAGAAATTTTGCCAAATCCTAAAATGACAAAACTGCGCCAAAAATTCAAAGATAAGAAGAAACAGATGAGAATGATGGTTGAATCAGTGAATGTTGTGTGTGCCGAGTAGATCCCAGACTAAATGCCGATGTGGAATTAAATGGTGTTAGTATACGGGGGCTACTAGATACGGGGGCTTCGGTTAGTAGTCTGGGCAGAAATTGTAGAGAATTTATTGAAGTGCTCGATGTTACTATGAAGCCAATATTTTCCAATGTGAAAACTGCAGCTGGCCAACAGCACAGAATACTTGGAAGAGCCAAACGTGACATCAAATACAATGGTGTTATAAAGCAATTAGATTTCTACCTCTGCCCGGATTTAGACCAAGAGCTATATTTAGGGATAGACTTTTGGAATTTGTATGATCTATTGCCGGAGTTAAGACAAGTCAATGAGAGAAAAATAGAAAATAAGCAAAATGATTTAGCGGACGAAGATGTTTATAAATTAAATCCCCATGAATTGTCACTCCAACAACAACAGTTAAATGAGACCGTTAAGAATTTCGATACCTTCGAAGAAAAAGGCCTCGGCAAGAATTCTCTGGAGAAACATACGATTAAGTTGGTCGAGGGTGCTGAACCTGTAAAAGAGCGTCATTATCCTTTGTCTCCAGGCCTGCACCCATTGTTTATGAAGAAATTGATAATATGCTCCGCCTTAATGTCATTGAGGAAAGCGAAAGCCCATGGAGAAATCGCACTACGGTGGTCAGAAAGCCGGGGAAAAATAGGTTCTTTCTCGACGCCCGGAAACTTTATAAACTGACGATTAAGGACGCGTATCCGTCACAAAACATCGACGGTATATTGAGTAGGATAGACGAGAGTTACTACATCAGTAGCGTCGACTTGAAATTCGCCTTTTGGCAAATTGAGCTTGACGAGGGGAGTAAAGCCTGCACCGCGATTACAGTACCCGGAAGGCCATTATACCAATTTAGGGTAATGCCTTTTGGCATGACGCGGCGCAACACTTATGTCGACTAATGGACAAAGTAATCCCACAACAACTAAAAGAAAACGTCTTTATATACCTCGATGATTTGTTAGTAATATCACACGATTTTGAAGAACATTTACGACTTCTGAAAAAGGTCGCAGGATGTCTCAAGAAAGCAAACCTAACAATAGGTATTAAGAAGTCATAGTTCTGTTTATCAAATACCTTGGTTTCATTATTGGCCAAGGTAGACTTCGAACAGATCTAGATAAAGTGAACGCTATAAAAAATTTGAAAGTACCACGTAGCCCATGTGAAGTCAGAAGCTTTTTGGGAACGGCAGGGTGGTACCGTCGTTTTATCAAAGATTTTTCCGCTCCATTAACCGATACTCTCAAGAAGTCAAAAAAATTTCCATTGATGAAGCGGCGAAAACTTCCTTCGAGAATTTGAAAAAGGCCCTGACCTCAGCACTTGTGTTGCGTCACCCCGACTTTACGAAGCAATTTTATATACAGTGTGATGCTTCGGAGAACGGCATAGGAGCTGTCCTGTTTCAATTAAATGAGCAGAATGAAGAACATCCTATTGCATTTTATTCTAAAAAACTAAATTTCTGCCAGAAAAATTATAGCGTAACGGAGAAGGAGTGTCTCGCGGCGGTGATGGCAATCAAGAAGTTTAGACCCTATTTAGACCGATATGCTATCTAGAGCTTCAATAGAAAACCATGTTGACGATATCCGCATAAAAGACTTAATCGAATTCAATACGGGAGAATTTGAGGGAGATGAGTACGTGGGGTTAATAGAAGTCGTGAATGAGAATAAAGATAGACTACCCGATCTCAAAGTGAAAATGGGCTGATCTATAAAAAGGATCTCCGAAATTCGGAAATAGGTAACGAATGGCAATGGAAGCTATGGGTACCAGCTGGGATTACAAATAAAATAATAGAAAAATTGCACGATTCAGCGACATGTTGTCATTAGAACATATAAAAAGGTTTTTCTATTGGCCAAACATGGCAAATCAGGTTAGGCAATATATAAAACGTTGTCAGCTTTGTCAGTAAGCCAAACGTAGCAACAGAAATATGATGCCAGAAATTGGAAAAGAAGTAGTGACTGACCGTCCCTTTCAAAAATTATATATTGATTTTCTGGGTATATACCCTAGATCTAAACAAGTTAAAAAGCACTAAGTTCGGCCGGGTCGAACTTTTAATACCCTCCACCATTTGCAACGAATTTGGAAATTTTTAAAAAATAAAATCTTTAAAAAATTATGTTGAAATTTTAAAAATACCGAATATAGCTGTTATATTGGGGTCTATACGACGTAAACATACATAGGCATTGTTTGTCATAAGCCATTACCATATTCAAAGTGGAAACTTGAAATAAACGGTGAATAATGTAGCTAAAATCATCAAAATATCGTATATAAGGAGGTACCGTTATATGGGGGCTATACGAAGACGTGGACCTGCACAGACAATTTTCTGTCTTAGGGTGTAGTATCCATTTTGAGCTTCAAGTACCAAATTTGAAACAATTCCCGTGAATAATGTCGTTAAAATCACCAAAATACCGAATATCGGGAGGTACCGTTATATGGGGCTATACGAAGACATGGACTTGCACAGACAATTTTCTATCTTAGACTGTAGTATTCATTACGAACTTCAAATACCAATTTTGAAACAATTCCAGTGAATAATGTCGCTAAAATCATCAAAATACCGAATATAGGGAGGTACCGTTATATGGGGGCTATACGAAGACGTGGACCTGCACAGACAATTTTCTGTCTTAGGGTGTAGTATCCATTTTGAGCTTCAAGTACCAAATTTGAAACAATTCCCGTGAATAATGTCGTTAAAATCACCAAAATACCGAATATCAGGAGGTACCGTTATATGGGGCTATACGAAGACATGGACTTGCACAGACAATTTTCTATCTTAGACTGTAGTATTCATTACGAACTTCAAATACCAATTTTCAAACAATTCCGGTGAATAATGTCGCTAAAATCATGAAAATACCGAATATAGGGAGTTACTGATATATGGGGCCTATACGAAGACCTGGACCCGCACAGACAATTTTCTGCCACAGACTGTTTCATATAACGAACTTCAAATACCAAATTTGAAACAATTCCCGTGAATAATGTCGTTAAAATCATCAAAATACCGAATATCGGGAGGTACCGTTATATGGGGGCTATACGAAGACATGGACTTGCACAGACAATTTTCTATCTTAGACTGTAGTATTCATTACGAACTTCAAATACCAATTTTGAAACAATTCCGGTGAATAATGTCGCTAAAATCATCAAAATACCGAATATAGGGAGGTACTGATATACGGGGCCTATACGAAGACCTGGACCCGCACAGACAATTTTCTGTCACAGACTGTAGTTGCTATAACGAACTTCAAACACCAAATTTGAAACAATTCCAGTGAATAATGTCGTTAAAATCATCAAAATACCGAATATCGGGAGGTACCGTTATATGGGGGCTATACGAAGACATGGACTTACACAGACAATTTTCTATTTTAGACTGTAGTATTCATTACGAACTTCAAATACCAAATTTTGAAACAATTCCAGTGAATAATGTCGCTAAAATCATCAAAATACCGAATATAGGGAGGTACCGTTATATGGGAGCTATACGAAGACGTGGACCCGCACAGACAATTTTATGTCACAGATTGTAGTTGCTATAACGAACTTCAAATACCAAATTTGAAACAATTCCCGTGAATAATGTCGTTAAAATCATCAAAATACCGAATATCGGGAGGTACCGTTATATGGGGCCTATACGAAGACGTGGACCCGCACAGACAATTTTATGTTACAGACTGTAGTTGCTATAACGAACTTCAAATACCAAATTTGAAACAATTCCCGTGAATAATGTCGTTAAAATCACCAAAATACCGAATATCAGGAGGTACCGTTATATGGGGCTATACGAAGACATGGACTTGCACAGAAAATTTTCTATCTTAGACTGTAGTATTCATTACGAACTTCAAATAATAATTTTGAAACAATTCCAGTGAATAATGTCGCTAAAATCATCAAAATACCGAATATAGGGAGGTACCGTTATATGGGGGCTATACGAAGACGTGGACCTGCACAGACAATTTTCTGTCTTAGGGTGTAGTATCCATTTTGAGCTTCAAGTACCAAATTTGAAACAATTCCCGTGAATAATGTCGTTAAAATCACCAAAATACCGAATATCAGGAGGTACCGTTATATGGGGCCTATACGAAGACCTGGACCCGCACAGACAATTTTCTGCCACAGACTGTAGTTCCTATAACGAACTTCAAATACCAAATTTGAAACAATTCCCCTGAATAATGTCGTTAAAATCATCAAAATACCGAATATCGGGAGGTACCGTTATATGGGGGCTATACGAAGACATGGACTTGCACAGACAATTTTCTATCTTAGACTGTAGTATTCATTACGAACTTCAAATACCAATTTTGAAACAATTCCGGTGAATAATGTCGCTAAAATCATCAAAATACCGAATATAGGGAGGTACTGATATACGGGGCCTATACGAAGACCTGGACCCGCACAGACAATTTTCTGTCACAGACTGTAGTTGCTATAACGAACTTCAAACACCAAATTTGAAACAATTCCAGTGAATAATGTCGTTAAAATCATCAAAATACCGAATATCGGGAGGTACCGTTATATGGGGGCTATACGAAGACATGGACTTACACTGACAATTTTCTATTTTAGACTGTAGTATTCATTACGAACTTCAAATACCAATTTTGAAACAATTCCAGTGAATAATGTCGCTAAAATCATCAAAATACCGAATATAGGGAGGTACCGTTATATGGGAGCTATACGAAGACGTGGACCCGCACAAACAATTTTATGTTACAGACTGTAGTTGCTATAACGAACTTCAAATACCAAATTTGAAACAATTCCCGTGAATAATGTCGTTAAAATCATCAAAATACCGAATATCGGGAGGTACCGTTATATGGGGCCTATACGAAGACGTGGACCCGCACAGACAATTTTATGTCACAGACTGTAGTTGCTATAACGAACTTCAAATACCAAATTTGAAACAATTCCCGTGAATAATGTCGTTAAAATCATCAAAATACCGAATATCGGGAGGTACCGTTTAATGGGGCCTATACGAAGACGTGGACCCGCACAGACAATTTTATGTCACAGACTGTAGTTGCTATAACGAACTTCAAATACCAAATTTGAAACAATTCCCGTGAATAATGTCGTTAAAATCACCAAAATACCGAATATCAGGAGGTACCGTTATATGGGGCTATACGAAGACATGGACTTGCACAGACAATTTTCTATCTTAGACTGTAGTATTCATTACGAACTTCAAATACCAATTTTGAAACAATTCCAGTGAATAATGTCGCTAAAATCATCAAAATACCGAATATAGGGAGGTACCGTTATATGGGGGCTATACGAAGACGTGGACCTGCACAGACAATTTTCTGTCTTAGGGTGTAGTATCCATTTTGAGCTTCAAGTACCAAATTTGAAACAATTCCCGTGAATAATGTCGTTAAAATCACCAAAATACCGAATATCAGGAGGTACCGTTATATGGGGCTATACGAAGACATGGACTTGCACAGACAATTTTCTATCTTAGACTGTAGTATTCATTACGAACTTCAAATACCAATTTTGAAACAATTCCAGTGAATAATGTCGCTAAGATCATCAAAATACCGAATATAGGGAGGTACCGTTATATGGGGGCTATACGAAGACGTGGACCTGCACAGACAATTTTCTGTCTTAGGGTGTAGTATCCATTTTGAGCTTCAAGTACCAAATTTGAAACAATTCCCGTGAATAATGTCGTTAAAATCACCAAAATACCGAATATCAGGAGGTACCGTTATATGGGGCTATACGAAGACATGGACTTGCACAGACAATTTTCTATCTTAGACTGTAGTATTCATTACGAACTTCAAATACCAATTTTCAAACAATTCCGGTGAATAATGTCGCTAAAATCATGAAAATACCGAATATAGGGAGTTACTGATATATGGGGCCTATACGAAGACCTAGACCCGCACAGACAATTTTCTGCCACAGACTGTAGTTGCTATAACGAACTTCAAATACCAAATTTGAAACAATTCCCGTGAATAATGTCGTTAAAATCATCAAAATACCGAATATCGGGAGGTACCGTTATATGGGGCCTATACGAAGACGTGGACCTGCACAGACAATTTTCTGTCTTAGGGTGTAGTATCCATTTTGAGCTTCAAGTACCAAATTTGAAACAATTCCCGTGAATAATGTCGTTAAAATCACCAAAATACCGAATATCAGGAGGTACCGTTATATGGGGCTATACGAAGACATGGACTTGCACAGACAATTTTCTATCTTAGACTGTAGTATTCATTACGAACTTCAAATACCAATTTTGAAACAATTCCAGTGAATAATGTCGCTAAAATCATCAAAATACCGAATATAGGGAGGTACCGTTATATGGGGGCTATACGAAGACGTGGACCTGCACAGACAATTTTCTGTCTTAGGGTGTAGTATCCATTTTGAGCCTCAAGTACCAAATTTGAAACAATTCCCGTGAATAATGTCGTTAAAATCACCAAAATACCGAATATCAGGAGGTACCGTTATATGGGGCTATACGAAGACATGGACTTGCACAGACAATTTTCTATCTTAGACTGTAGTATTCATTGCGAACTTCAAATACCAATTTTCAAACAATTCCGGTGAATAATGTCGCTAAAATCATGAAAATACCGAATATAGGGAGTTACTGATATATGGGGCCTATACGAAGACCTAGACCCGCACAGACAATTTTCTGCCACAGACTGTAGTTGCTATAACGAACTTCAAATACCAAATTTGAAACAATTCCCGTGAATAATGTCGTTAAAATCATCAAAATACCGAATATCGGGAGGTACCGTTATATGGGGCCTATACGAAGACGTGGACCCGCACAGACAATTTTATGTCACAGACTGTAGTTGCTATAACGAACTTCAAATACCAAATTTGAAACAATTCCCGTGAATAATGTCGTTAAAATCACCAAAATACCGAATATCAGGAGGTACCGTTATATGGGGCTATACGAAGACATGGACTTGCACAGACAATTTTCTATCTTAGACTGTAGTATTCATTACGAACTTCAAATACCAATTTTGAAACAATTCCAGTGAATAATGTCGCTAAAATCATCAAAATACCGAATATAGGGAGGTACCGTTATATGGGGCTATACGAAGACGTGGACCTGCACAGACAATTTTCTGTCTTAGGGTGTAGTATCCATTTTGAGCTTCAAGTACCAATTTTGAAACAATTCCAGTGAATAATGTCGCTAAAATCATCAAAATACCGAATATAGGGAGGTACCGTTATATGGGGGCTATACGAAGACGTGGACCTGCACAGACAATTTTCTGTCTTAGGGTGTAGTATCCATTTTGAGCTTCAAGTACCAAATTTGAAACAATTCCCGTGAATAATGTCGTTAAAATCACCAAAATACCGAATATCAGGAGGTACCGTTATATGGGGCCTATACGAAGACCTGGACCCGCACAGACAATTTTCTGCCACAGACTGTAGTTCCTATAACGAACTTCAAATACCAAATTTGAAACAATTCCCCTGAATAATGTCGTTAAAATCATCAAAATACCGAATATCGGGAGGTACCGTTATATGGGGGCTATACGAAGACATGGACTTGCACAGACAATTTTCTATCTTAGACTGTAGTATTCATTACGAACTTCAAATACCAATTTTGAAACAATTCCGGTGAATAATGTCGCTAAAATCATCAAAATACCGAATATAGGGAGGTACTGATATACGGGGCCTATACGAAGACCTGGACCCGCACAGACAATTTTCTGTCACAGACTGTAGTTGCTATAACGAACTTCAAACACCAAATTTGAAACAATTCCAGTGAATAATGTCGTTAAAATCATCAAAATACCGAATATCGGGAGGTACCGTTATATGGGGGCTATACGAAGACATGGACTTACACAGACAATTTTCTATTTTAGACTGTAGTATTCATTACGAACTTCAAATACCAATTTTGAAACAATTCCAGTGAATAATGTCGCTAAAATCATCAAAATACCGAATATAGGGAGGTACCGTTATATGGGAGCTATACGAAGACGTGGACCCGCACAAACAATTTTATGTCACAGACTGTAGTTGCTATAACGAACTTCAAATACCAAATTTGAAACAATTCCCGTGAATAATGTCGTTAAAATCATCAAAATACCGAATATCGGGAGGTACCGTTATATGGGGCCTATACGAAGACGTGGACCCGCACAGACAATTTTATGTCACAGACTGTAGTTGCTATAACGAACTTCAAATACCAAATTTGAAACAATTCCCGTGAATAATGTCGTTAAAATCATCAAAATACCGAATATCGGGAGGTACCGTTTAATGGGGCCTATACGAAGACGTGGACCCGCACAGACAATTTTATGTCACAGACTGTAGTTGCTATAACGAACTTCAAATACCAAATTTGAAACAATTCCCGTGAATAATGTCGTTAAAATCACCAAAACACCGAATATCAGGAGGTACCGTTATGTGGGGCTATACGAAGACATGGACTTGCACAGACAATTTTCTATCTTAGACTGTAGTATTCATTACGAACTTCAAATACCAATTTTGAAACAATTCCAGTGAATAATGTCGCTAAAATCATCAAAATACCGAATATAGGGAGGTACCGTTATATGGGGGCTATACGAAGACGTGGACCTGCACAGACAATTTTCTGTCTTAGGGTGTAGTATCCATTTTGAGCTTCAAGTACCAAATTTGAAACAATTCCCGTGAATAATGTCGTTAAAATCACCAAAATACCGAATATCAGGAGGTACCGTTATATGGGGCTATACGAAGACATGGACTTGCACAGACAATTTTCTATCTTAGACTGTAGTATTCATTTCGAACTTCAAATACCAATTTTGAAACAATTCCAGTGAATAATGTCGCTAAAATCATCAAAATACCGAATATAGGGAGGTACCGTTATATGGGGGCTATACGAAGACGTGGACCTGCACAGACAATTTTCTGTCTTAGGGTGTAGTATCCATTTTGAGCTTCAAGTACCAAATTTGAAACAATTCCAGTGAATAATGTCGTTAAAATCACCAAAATACCGAATATCAGGAGGTACCGTTATATGGGGCTATACGAAGACATGGACTTGCACAGACAATTTTCTATCTTAGACTGTAGTATTCATTACGAACTTCAAATACCAATTTTCAAACAATTCCGGTGAATAATGTCGCTAAAATCATGAAAATACCGAATATAGGGAGTTACTGATATATGGGGCCTATACGAAGACCTAGACCCGCACAGACAATTTTCTGCCACAGACTGTAGTTCCTATAACGAACTTCAAATACCAAATTTGAAACAATTCCCGTGAATAATGTCGTTAAAATCATCAAAATACCGAATATCAGGAGGTACCGTTATATGGGGGCTATACGAAGACATGGACTTGCACAGACAATTTTCTATCTTAGACTGTAGTATTCATTACGAACTTCAAATACCAATTTTGAAACAATTCCGGTGAATAATGTCGTTAAAATCCTCAAAATACCGAATATAGGGAGGTACTGATATACGGGGCCTATACGAAGACCTGGACCCGCACAGACAATTTTCTGTCACAGACTGTAGTTGCTATAACGAACTTCAAACACCAAATTTGAAACAATTCCAGTGAATAATGTCGTTAAAATCATCAAAATACCGAATATCGGGAGGTACCGTTGTATGGGAGCTATACGAAGACGTGGACCCGCACAGACAATTTTATGTCACAGACTGTAGTTGCTATAACGAACTTCAAATACCAAATTTGAAACAATTCCCGTGATCATCAAAATACCGAATATCAGGAGGTACCGTTATATGGGGGCTATACGAAGACATGGACTTGCACAGACAATTTTCTATCTTAGACTGTAGTATTCATTACGAACTTCAAATACCAATTTTCAAACAATTCCGGTGAATAATGTCGCTAAAATCATGAAAATACCGAATATAGGGAGTTACTGATATATGGGGCCTATACGAAGACCTAGACCCGCACAGACAATTTTCTGCCACAGACTGTAGTTCCTATAACGAACTTCAATACCAAATTTGAAACAATTCCCGTGAATAATGTCGTTAAAATCATCAAAATACCGAATATCAGGAGGTACCGTTATATGGGGGCTATACGAAGACATGGACTTACGCAGACAATTTTCTATTTTAGACTGTAGTATTCATTACGAACTTCAAATACCAATTTTGAAACAATTCCAGTGAATAATGTCGCTAAAATCATCAAAATACCGAATATAGGGAGGTACCGTTATATGGGAGCTATACGAAGACGTGGACCCGCACAGACAATTTTATGTCACAGACTGTAGTTGCTATAACGAACTTCAAATACCAAATTTGAAACAATTCCCGTGAATAATGTCGTTAAAATCATCAAAATACCGAATATCGGGAGGTACCGTTATATGGGGCCTATACGAAGACGTGGACCCGCACAGACAATTTTATGTCACAGACTGTAGTTGCTATAACGAACTTCAAATACCAAATTTGAAACAATTCCGGTGAATAATGTCGTTAAAATCATCAAAATACCGAATATCGGGAGGTACCGTTATATGGGGCCTATACGAAGATGTGGACCCGCACAGACAATTTTATGTCACAGACTGTAGTTTCCATAACGAACTTCAAATACCAAATTTGAAACAATTCCCGTGAATAATGTCGTTAAAATCATCAAAATACCGAATATCGGGAGGTACCGTTATTTTAGACTGTATACCGAATATCGGGAGGTACCGTTATATGGCGGCTATACGAAGACGTGGACCTGCACAGACAATTTTCTGTCTTAGGGTGTAGTATCCATTTTGAGCTTCAAGTACCAAATTTGAAACAATTCCCGTGAATAATGTTGCTAAAATCATCAAAATACCGAATATCGGGATGTACCGTTATATGGCGGCTATACGAAGACGTGGACCTGCACAGACAATTTTCTGTCTTAGGGTGTAGAATCCATTTTGAACTTTAAATACCAAATTTGAAACAATGCCGGTGAAAAATGTCCCTAAAATCATCAAAATACCGAATATCGGGAGGTACCGTTATATGGGGCCTATACGAAGACCTGGACCCGCACAGACAATTTTATGTCACAGACTGTAGTTGCTATAACGAACTTCAAATACCAATTTTGAAACAATTCCAGTGAATAATGTCGCTAAAATCATCAAAATACCGAATATAGGGAGGTACCGTTATATGGGGGCTATACGAAGACGTGGACCTGCACAGACAATTTTCTGTCTTAGGGTGTAGTATCCATTTTGAGCTTCAAGTACCAAATTTGAAACAATTCCCGTGAATAATGTCGTTAAAATCACCAAAATACCGAATATCAGGAGGTACCGTTATATGGGGCTATACGAAGACATGGACTTGCACAGACAATTTTCTATCTTAGACTGTAGTATTCATTACGAACTTCAAATACCAATTTCAAACAATTCCGGTGAATAATGTCGCTAAAATCATGAAAATACCGAATATAGGGAGTTACTGATATATGGGGCCAATACGAAGACCTGGACCCGCACAGACAATTTTCTGTCACAGACTGTAGTTCCTATAACGAACTTCAAATACCAAATTTGAAACAATTCCCGTGAATAATATCGTTAAAATCATCAAAATACC